>NC_140066.1:21631864-22260786 GCF_963513975.1 Fringilla coelebs | reverse complement strand
ATTACCCTTTCAGATCTGTGGAAAAACAATTTCAAAGGCAAGTTATATCATATTAGAGACATTGTGTACCCTGGTGAAAGGAAGCCTGCACTCCTGATTTGTTTCAGCTTTTCGTGGTGTGCCTCTGATAGACACAGATAGCTGCACAAAACTGGGACTTTTTGGATGTCTGCCCTTACCTTGCCATGTTTATGAGGTTATTTACTGCTGAACAGAGACAAGAAAATCAATTGGTCATTTACCATGTGAGCAAAAGGACACGTACTGCAGGTTCTTCTGGTTGGAAACAAACATAATAAATCTATTCTCTAGCCTGTCATGCTTTATGTAGACATCCTCTCCATCACTGCTTTGTCAAAGTGAAGAAAGTTGGTTTTCAGCAATAAATGATTCTATATTAGACAAACTTTGGCCTACACTCAGTGCTTCTGCCTGTTTCAATACCAGTGTTTTTTCATTGATTAGCCAGGAAAGACCTTCAATGTTTAATATAAGCAATCCTGCTGGTTGCTGAAAATTACAACAAATGAAAACACAGAGTCTTGATTTGAAATCATGCAGTATTTTTACTAACTCCCATATGTTCCCTGAGATGCAGAGAAGAGACTGCAGCACACACTGAACTGCTGTAAATTAGCATGGCAGTGTAGAGTTGAGTGGCTGATGATCTGCTGCATTCTTTCCTGAACTGTTGGTATCATTTAGGCGCCATTTATCAATATTTCCTGCATGAAGGGTACATGTTCTCTCTTTCTGTAGGAAAAAAGGCAGATACTGACTTGCACCCTTCCTGTTTGTTTTGTTAGGTGGGTTTGTTTCTACAAGGTATGTACAGCAAGTGATAATTAATGTTCGCGGTGTGAAATTGCAGACTCCCCTACACACCCGAGGAAAAGGATGTGTGCTATACATCAAACTACAAAATTAAAGGGTTTTTGAAGTGGACTCTGCCAGAGCAAATCCAACTATATTATTTGACTAAGGCTCATGATACATTTTCTGCAGGATATCAAGTTACTGCAAAATGCATATTGCATATGCCTTATATATACAGAATCTTTCAAATTCTGGTATATTTTCTTAAAATCATGAGTGAAAAATGGATATAGAAGCCTAAGCGGGGGGGCGGGGGGGGGGCGGGAATCACACACGTTTTAAAACCCTTTGTACCCTTATAACATTCTGTTCTAAATCATCTGTGAAATTCTCCAATATAATGAATTCCAAAGTTTTGCTTTACATATTCAAATTGGTACATACAACAACTCTTGCCTGCAGACTCAATCTCTCAGTCCACTTCTCCCCACCTTACATAATTATGGACTTCTCTCAGGAACTCTCAGTTCATTATGTACTCACCTATCTCAAACACAACCTTTCAATTGGCTTAATTGCTACAGTCAGCCTTTTCTAGAAATATCCTATTTGATTATCTCCATAACAGAAAATCTTATTTTCGCTGTATGACTGGAAATGCCAATCAAAATTGTATCAATTCCTTTATGTATATCTGAAAAGAGGTTAACTGCTCAGAAGAAAATAATCATTTTTATTTTTTCAGTTCATTGATTCAATCCACTAACTAGTCAGACATCAAAATGTCTTTCAAAATGTTCATTTTAAATTACTGCCTTTCCCTTGCTTCAGAGGAAAATATATTTCAGGATTAGATTAAAATGTGATCAAATAAACACATACTTTAAAACATTGAAAAGGTCAGTGTTTCTAAGGAATATGGGACTGATTGTAAAATTGAGTTACTCTGTCTACCTTTAGCAGCTAATCAGCAATGGGAATAGCAACATATTACTGTTAGAATATTTCTATTCAAAGAGGAAATGCCAGCCTCCCTAGATAAGAAGAGCGTAATCCAAATCTCTGCTTGCCAAAACTGCTATAAAAATAGTGATGGAAAGAGAGTGATGACAAAAACTCAAGTTATCCCAAGTCTCTTCAGTTGTTGGATTTAAAAAGGGTGCCTGAAGTGCACTTAGCTCTCAGAAACAAATCCTAGGACTTTCCTACGAGGTGAAAAAATACTGGCATGGCAGGCATTAGCTTTCCCCTCCTTATCACCCAAATAAATTAATGGTATTTCCTTCTTGTTGAGCTGTGTTTTCTGGCCTTTTGCAGACCTGATTCAGGAGTTACAGGGTGATGCTGCTTTATCTGATTTGCTCCAGCTTTTAACCTGGCCTTTTCAAACGCTGTCCTGCCGATGCTGAGAGCCAGAGCATGAGGTTGCTTCTAGAGAGTGGCAAGCTTGGGTTCCCTTCCCCCAAGTGAGTTCTTGCACATATGGGTGAATGTAGCAGTCACAGCACATTTCAGGGCTCCACAAACGGGGGCAGTTTTCTTCAACAAGCTAGTGTTGCATTAGTCACCTGAACATATCTAAGGTGCAAGACTTTGTGCCAGTATGCCGTTATTCTAATAAAATCATTTGCAGGTTCACATCAGCTGACCCTGTGATCATCTGGGGAACCAGAGGTTCCTT
The DNA here is from genome assembly GCF_963513975.1 of Fringilla coelebs. Taxonomy (NCBI): domain Eukaryota; kingdom Metazoa; phylum Chordata; class Aves; order Passeriformes; family Fringillidae; genus Fringilla; species Fringilla coelebs. The sequence continues at coordinate 22,258,289 of NC_140066.1, read as the reverse complement.
GTTTCCTGCTTCTCCCTCTCTCTCTCCTATTGTTTTCATTAGGTTTTCATTGCCTGATTGACATCTGTTTCAAGGGGATTTACTGATAGCAATTAACGTCTAGAGATGGAGATTCTCATCTCGATTTAGGTTTGTGGGCTGCCTTTAATTTGAAAAAGCCATTCAATTCTGGTTCAGCTGGCTGTCCTTCAGTGAGACAATAGGTGAGGTTACCTTTTGTAAGCTGCAATGACTAGTCCAATGATATGTGCAGGCTGAAATGATTGTGGCTATTGCAGAGCTATCCACAATTTTATAAAGTAGAAAAAGAGGGTTGGGCTGTAGGGAAGAGAAAGAGCTCCATTTTAGTTGGTTTTGAGGCTTAGGGATAAACAGATAACAATCACTCTTAGGAAGAGAACCAGGAGAGGCCAGAATCACAGAAGGGGAAGGAATTTGTAAAAAGTGAGAACTGTTTAATCCCACTTTAATAGGCAATGCAACAGGTCCAAATCTGTGGAGTGTAACTGAGAATCCAACAACAATATCGTGTATTTGAAGTTGTTCCAGATTAGGTCATGTCCTCTCCCATGTAGCTCATCAGTTACATTTTGTGGCTGTTTCATTGGAATGAAATTCATGTTGTGCACTGTGAGAGAGCTTTGTGGAATCATGGCAGTAGAGATCTCATCAGAAAATTGGGAAATTGGTATTCAGATATGAATATGATAGAAGGAAAATAATTCCAGAGTATCAGACTAGTTTTCCCAATCTAATCTAAAATTTTAATACAGACACACCTGTAAGTCAACTCTATTCAAGAAGCATATATATGACAAGTTTATTCAAAAATTTGGGTGAGACCTATTTTAGATGAATGCAGCTGTGAAACTGAATAATTTTTCTTAAATTGCTATCTGAAAGACCTTTTACCTGAATTTATAATCACAGAACCATATTTTTTTTTAAACTGTGCTGTAAACACTTTTTTGAAATGTAACAAGAAAATATCCATTAATGTTAGCAATGCTACTTGAACCCTATTAAGGCATCTTTGACACAAGAGTATAGATGCAGCTTCAAGGCAAAATGATTCACGTCTGCCTACATTATCATCTTGATTTACTTTTAATTTGTATTTTATGATATTACACTACAGCTTAATCTAGGAGTTAATGGGTTATTACGAATCTGTTGAAATTCAGGAACAATTCAGTAAATTGTTTTCCCATTGTCATCTACCTTTGCCTGTGCAGCCTTTTAGCCGGTAAAAAAATAATTGTTCCTGTCTGAGTTTGTGGATTTGGAGCCCCAGGTTATATTTTATTCCTTCTCTTGCTTTCTACCTCTTTTCTCCCTTGAAGTCTTCAGTTTTAACATGTAAACATAATGCGCTCCCATTGTTGAAGATCGAAGGGCTATACAGAAAATTCATTTCTTTTTCTTTCTTGCATGTAGTGTTCCTGTCAGTTCAGTTTAGTGTAACCTTAAAGAAGGGTTTGATTTCAGTCTGTGCTTGATTTCACATTGCCTGTCACTGATAACAAATGTGTCCACAGTGATCCAGAGCTGAATGAATGTCTGTGCTATTTCCTCCCTCAATCTCTTAGATATTATGATTATAGTTATTTTTCTGACTTTGTCCTCTGACCAGCATTCTCCCATAAATGAAATTTAAAACTGAAAGCATTATATTAAAACTAAAACTTTTTATTGCATGTATTCTCCTGAGGTTTAGGATTCAAAAATCCTCAATCACAGATTAAAAATGTTTTTCATAGCATTAGATTCCTTACAGCCTCTGAATGCTTTGATTTTTCAACTTATTTGATAATTTTTCTTTCCTGAAGTGTTTTTAAGGTCTGTAATGCAACAAGTGCTGTACAATATACCAAATGGGAAATCAGCAGTAATGTTTTGTTGGGGCACTTCCTCCCACAAAAATGAGTGTATAATGTATCACTAATATGTGTCTAGTTGAGTATGCAATATTTACAGGATCTTTAGTAAATACAGACTCTATTTTTTCTGCCTTTGATTTTTTTTTAATTACTTGCATAAAAAGTAGTGTTATTAATTGGTTACCTTTAGTTTGACTATACATTACATTTTTAATAGCTTTTTTTAAGCATTTAGGTTGCTCTCTGTCCCCACTGTCAGTGTACAAAAGCACAATTGAGAAGTGTGTTTTATGCTGTTGTGGAGGTTCCTGTTTTCCCTCAGAGCCCTACATCCTGCTGTTCCAAAGTAGGTCTGCTCATCATTGCCATTATGTGTTTATCCAAGGACAATCATGAAAATATAGAATAACGTTGGTTGGATAAGGGCTCGAAAATCCTTGAGCTGAGCCATCAAGCAATTCCTTTACTGAACCATATCTTTAACACCTAACATGTCTCTTAAATACCTCCAGGGATGGTGACACAACCACTTCCCTGGGCAGCAGACACAACTTCCCTGGGCAGCCTGTTCCAGTTCCTTCCTGTGAAGACAGTTTTTCTGATATCCAATTTAACCCTCCCCTGGCTGATGCCATTTTGCCTTATCCTGTAACTTATTTCTTGGCAGAAGAGACCAACCTTCTTCACCCAAGCACCTTTCAGGTACCTATAGAAAGCAGTAAGGACTCCCAGAGCCTCCTTTTCTCCAGGCTGCAAAACCACAGTCAAATCTGACCATTTACTGCAAGAATGCCTGGCAATCAAAAGGATCTGAAGTAGCCAGGTGGCTCCTTCATGCTGATGATCAGACATGCAACTGTGTGAAGTTGTACCAGACCTTGTAAATATGATGCATTATTGTTGCTTCATGTTGCTTGGCTGTTTCAAAAGCATCTGAGCAATTGATTATTGAAAATAAAAGCAAAACCAATCTACCAGCCAACCGAAACCCAGCAAATCCAGTAGTTTACTAGAAAAGGTATTTATTTTAGAATTCCCCAGAAATGATATTCCAAGTTTCAGGTTATTTTCTCAGGGGAGAATTGCTGGTTGATACTTTTGATGAACATGGGTTAAGCTTTCTTTTCTAGTAAGAATCTGTACAGCGAGCGTACCCTCATGATGTTAGTGATACTACCCAAGGTAATCAACAGCATCATTCAAATGTAGATTTTAGAAAATGATTAAATAAATATTCAAATGCATTTTCTTCACAAGCTCTTCTATGAATGTTACAGTGTCTCTTCTCCATATGCTTCCTGAATGTTCAGGGGATTAGGAATTTTAATGGTCCTCAACTTTGTATTGAGCAGAAGATTACTATTCACCTTTAATTTTGAAGAAAAGTCACTGCAGCTCTCTGAAAATCTCCCAAGTCCTGCTCGGAATTAATGTAGTGAGATAAGTAATATTATGAAACTGAAAATATTTATTTGTTCTTAAACCAGATTTTTACCTTAGGCTAATGCAGAATTTGTTGACTTAAATCATTGTTAGAAATGGCCTGCACAAATTCAAACTGATGCTGTATGTGGGAGACAGCTGGTTGTCATGGTAACTGTAGTGCAGTTTTTAATTCCACTTGGTGAGTAATGCTAACACAATGTTGCTGAATAGACCATGGCTTAGCGAGTACAAGTGTCTTGAATTCTCCATGTCGGTGTTACAGACTAAGAAAATGCTTTGTTCAGATATATGTGCACTGCATCATTTCTGGCTTATTGCTTTTCAACAAGGACATTTTAAAAGTGTATCTTAAAAGCTAGAAATCAAAACTGTATGGAGAATATACTTTTGGTGTGGTCCTCGAAGAGCCCCAACAAGGTGATAAAACTAAAAGACAGACAGTAAGGTATCTATGACCAGTGAATATGATTTTGTTTACTTATGACTGTTTGTCACTGCATTTTTAATGTGCATCTATTGAAGATATGCTGTATTATAAAGCTTTAGGGTGGCAGAAGAGCACAAAATAGCCAATCAGTTTTTATTTTCGTATTTATTTGTGGAAGAAAATAGGGCCTTAACTGAAGTTATTTCATTTTTTTAAAGCTGAGATATTCACTTAGTGCTGTGCTTAAGAGAAGACCTTTGCTTTTCAGGTAACGTGTCCTATGTGAAAGAAACAAAAGACAATAACTCTAGGTGTAGCTGGGGAAAGAGGATCAAAATCCATTTGTTAGTTTGTGAATTACTCTTTTCAAGACTCTCAAAATTACTAGAAAAACACTTTTTCTTTATGTTACGTAGTCGAGAAGAATGAGAATACAAATTTAAGTAGAGTCTGTGCCCTTGGCATCAGTGTTTCCATTTCACTCTGGATATATAGAGCTTCCAGGACTCAGAACTCCTGATGATAATTGTCTTTCTCATTGCTGAGATAGACAATTTGGGACTCTGCCAGTTTTTAAAAAATACACTGCCTTTCAGCTAATAATGTTAGTTATTAATTTTGTACATGATGCTAGTCCTTCACTTGGCATGAGAGACTCAGCTTTTTTCTGTATCGATTTTTTTTTTTTAATCCCCCTTTTCCTACTTGAGCACATTTCTTTCAGATCCTTGCTTTAAATAATTAATTCATACTCTCAGGTACTCATGTCAGCATCTGGTATAGCAGTAGTAAAAGTCCAGAAGTGCATGTGTAGGATTCACCAAAGTACTCCCATCTGATTTAATGCAGAAAGTAAAGCTGGGAAGTCCAGAAGGAAAAGGTAGTGAAATGGTGAGCATATTAAGTTTTTATGTTATAAAATGAACATTGCTACTGTCCAAAATAAAGGCATATCAGTTTAATAGGAGCCTGGAAGTGATTCAGCAAGAATGATAACACATTAAAAAAAAAATCCATCAAATGTGTCAGGGGAAGTCCTTGAGAATCTCTGAACTATACCCGCTGTTGATATGCCTGACTGGTAAAATAAAGTCCTTTAAAATAAAGGCCTCTGGTAAAAATGTTTGAACACATTAAATATACTGATGCCAGAAGAATTGACCTTTATGGAAAAAGATTAGAAAATCAGTAGAGCAAGAGGAAAAGACCAAGAATATTCAAACCATTGTGAATACTTACAATATAACAATGTAAACCAATTAATTTTTCTACTGATTAAATTGAAAACTCGGTGCTTATATAATTAATTTACAAGACTTTAAAAGTGAACACTTCATGGAGTATACACCACTGTTTTAATGAACATATTGCTGTTGCTTTTTCAGTATGCAGGCCCTGCAGCACTAATACTTGAAACTATTAATTCAAAAGCCATGAACAAGACAAAAAAGGCTATGTTTTCCTGCTCAGTCCTGTAGCACACTAAAAACTGGAAGTAGCTATATATTTGGAAGAATTAAGATTGTTATTTTTCCCTCTTTTTGATCTAAGAAATGGGGAAAGAAGACTGAGCTGAGTTCTTAGGTATTACTATATAGGTCTCATCCCATGTAATGTTAGCTGGGTTAGCACCTGTCTGAGTATTTAAAGGAATGTCATATATCACAAATCTCTTGGATTATATTAGGAATCCTCATTCTCAACACTCATTGAATGGGAATGAGGAGATTCTCCTCCTGGGCTTAGTTCTGACCTCAGCTGGATTCAGTCTGTATAAGAAGAATCAAGTGACCTTTGGTGTCTGAAATCCAAGGGACTCACTTGACTGAGAGTGATCGAGTGCATACTGCCCCAGAAATATTACACCATTCTCACCCAATTTAAACCAGGAGTTTTCAAGTGATGAGAGATGACAAGTACTGATAATGTGTGCAATATTTTAAAGTCTTAATCAGGGGAACATTATCACTATTTCACAAGTAGCTGAGCTACAAAACTTGATTTGGCTAAAGGATTAAGTTTTTAATTCAGTCAGCTTTTAGAACTAAAATGACATAGACTATGTCAAGGGATTATTTATGTGGTAACAAACAAAAATTTCACAGATGCCTAGGTGTTTTCTTAGCATGTGTAAAAGATTAATAAAGAAGAGGCAAGTTTCTTCCAACATTCTTTAACAGGGCTGTATAAAGTGATCAGTAGGTTGGTGGTGATCTGGTCTGATGGAAGGTTTCTCAGACTTCACTTCCATTGTGGTTGGATTTGGATTTTACTGTGAATAAGGCTAGCAAATATTTTTTTATTTTCCCATAATTCTGTGACAAAACTCTTTGAAGAACAAAGCAGAATCAATCAAGATAGATAGTCCCAAGCTCTTATTAAAGCAGAATTGTGCCCAGATAAACTAGTGGTCTGTGATGAGTACAATGAGAGTGATTCAGCTGGAGGTAAAAGTGTTCTCTTTGGCTCTGAATCTTTTCTGGCTGCATTCTCTTTGGCTCTGAATGTTTTCTGGCTGAGCTAAAGGACCAACACCTCAGATTTTCACATGAGCTACAGACACCATGTGCCTGCAGATGTATCAGCCTGCATGGTATTTGGCCAGAACTGAATTTCAGAGGTGAAAGTTTGGCTAACATTTCCCTGTCTTATGTCAGTACCTTGTATTTTGTGTCCACTCTAGGTGCATGAGAATGCTGAAGATGTGTATGAGACTTAGAGAGCAGAGTATGGGATTCTGCATGGGAGCTTTGGGGAGTAGCAGCTGCTGATGGCTTCAGGCACTGGCAGGAGGTGGAGTGTGTCTTCTCCTTCACACTCAATATCTCAGTCACAAGAATTCTCTGGAAATGTCACTTGCCATCACTGATACACATGTGCTTTAGCTCCATGCAGCTCAAGGCCCTTGAGTACTTTCATCCAAATGCAAATACCTCTGTGACACAGAACCTCTCTCCTGCTGATGTAACTGTACTCACTTCACTTCCTTTTTTTTACATTTTTTTTTTAATGGCATGTGCTTTCTGACTGTACTGATAAATTGGCTATATGGCTGAAACTCAGAAAGCAAATTATTATTTTGTCAAATTGGAAATAAAAATATAGCAGTTTTTCGAAGTTGGAAAATTAGTTTTGGAACGGGAGAGAAGAAATCATATTTGCTCCTCTTGAGGAGGTGTCATTTCTTGATTATTGTGAGGATAGTGAACTTTTATCCTATAACTGAGGGAAGGGAGGTGTGACTGTGCATAAAAAGGAACTAAAGGAAAAGGCATCTTCTGCTTTTCTTTTTCTCATCTTAACTGTCTCTATATAACAAAGCAAAGGAATGGAGTGATCTCGCATCTGCTTCTAGAAACGTGGGCCTTGCTTGCAAGAGGAATGTTGGGTCTGAATTGTTTAATGACTATAGGCAACAGAGATCATTCTTGATGATAATATCCAAATGATTCAAAATCAGAATATTGAATCATTTCACGGCATGGAAATTTTAAATTCACTTCTTGAAAGATCCAAAAAGCTAAAATTATTTTCAGCAGTTTCAGCTTTCCTCCAGTGTCAGAGAGGGACAATGTCTCAGTCATCAAGCAGCAATGTCAGCATTTCATTGCAGTCCATCTTTACGAAAAGGCAGCATCAGAAAAACACTTGGACTTCTGTACATCATAGGCAATGGAGAAGCTCATTTTGCCTCAGGAAAATTTTATCAAAATAGTTTATTAAAAATTTCTGAACTGATCTTTTTCACTATATTCCCACTTATATTACTAGATGAACTACTATTTATCTAGCTAAGTGTGAATATGACATCAGTGAAATCAGAAGTCCTATCATCATCTCCTATAGTGTGATTAAATAATTGCAATATTCAGTCATTGAATTCAGTTTGGAATTACAGTATTACCTAATGGTTGCATCACTCTCTACTCGTAAATGTATCTATACAAGTTATCTAAGTCTTTAGAAAAATCATATCTGTAATGGTATGTATTGCACTCCACTAAAATGCTTATGAAGTTTGTTTAGTACTAAGTAATTTTTGTAATGCATAGAAGCCACCGAGTCTCCCATCTCCTTTTTTAATTAAATTGTGCTTCTCCAACTTTAGAAATAACTTTGGGAACACTTTTTGTCTGACTGTTGGGAAACATTCTCTTTGTTCTCATTCATAATATTTTGTTATAAATGATAATTACTAAGCTATGCAGAAATAAGTTATGAGGCCCACATTAACACAATTCACCTAGGTAGAAAATAAATTAGAAGTTACCATGGCAAAAAAACTTATGTATGCCAGTTAAGTCAGAATTCACATGATTTCTTCTTCTAAACTGGCAATATATTTGTGTAATTGAATTTGGTTGTCAATGAGCTGTAGAAGATATTTTGGTTAGTTGGGTATTCTGTATAATTATGATGTCCTTCCTAAGATCCATGGAGATGGCTTTGCAATTATGTAACTGAAAATTCCGCATAGAGAGCTCATGAAATTTTTTTATTGTCCTTATATTTTAAAATTCTAGCAGAAGTCCATCCCATCCTCTGAGTGCATCTGCAACAGCATCAGTGTAATACACTTGAATATTCTTATGATCTTTCCAGAAAAAATTCATACGTTTAATGCCTGAAGATTAATTCAGCTTCTAAATAAAAAGGAAAAATACTCCTTCATCACAGGCTGTCTAGAGGAAAGTGCAGCATTTCTAGGAGCTAATTCACCCCTGAAAGGCCCAGTGAACCAAACTCCTGAGAGGATGAGTTTTCCTGTAAAGTGCACTGCCAGAAGCCATCCTTTCCAAAAATGAAGCTGCAGTGAGTCTCTGTAGGTCCACAGCTCATAGTGTGAATGTTGGAGTGAGTCTGAAATCCTTTAAGACTTCAGTGATCTTCCCCAAAACCCCAATAAATTCTAGTTGAAAACTCAGAGGCCACCCTTAAGAACTCTTAAATTCCCAGGAAGGTGAATTTTATGCATTCTGTGGCATACCTTTTTGCAATGTGACAAGTCAGCTGTGGACCCTGAATTGAAGCAGTCATTTATTGCTGCCTGAAAAAATTTGTTGCCTGCAGCTCTTACATGTGTCCAGCATGTTTTCAAAACACTTGTTTCTCAAAAAAAAAAAAAAAAATTTCCCACTTTTTTTATCACACTCTTTTCCTACCATGTCTGTTTAGTCTTTTTTTCTTCTTAGTGAGATTTTTATGAGCTCTATTAGCTGTATATTGGGGAAGTAAGTAGAATGTTCAAAAATTCCTTTAATCAGGATTTCATGAGTTCTTAGAAGGAATTTTAAGCACTTCTTGTAAAACAGAGAAATAAATCAAACCTTTCTAATTTCATTTTGTAATTCTGTCATAGAGCATTCAAATAATCTCTCAAGAGTAGTAATCTTTTTGTGTCCATAATGTCTGAAAAGTATCCCACCCTGTTATAAAGGCTAGGAAATATTTGCATATTTTAAGTCTGCATTTTTGCTCTTGGCTAATGTCCTCTTTGTCCTTGTGCTCATGCTGGCCATTTGCTTACATGGCTTTCATTTTGCCAGGCTAGTAAAGCTAAGCTCCTTTATTTTCCACTTGTGAAAGAAATTATTCATTCTAAGGGTGACCCTAATAACCATCCTCTACACCCATTCTATTCTGGACTGACTTTTCCTCAGCCTAGATGATCAAAATTGTCTATTATATTTCTGATTAGGCCTTTAAAATCAGAATATTTACATGGAAATGAGTCATCCTGTATGTTCTGGATTGTATTTGTAGTCTTTGTTTTTAATTGTTAAATCATAGAGGCTCTGAGTCATCCTGTGATCAACCAGTGATTTCACATCCTTGTCCTTATCTTTTGCTTTCCAAAGTGGCTTGTTTCACCAGCTTATAATAGACAATCTCATTATAAATATGTAAAACATGATTTAGAACATTGTCTTAGATGAGATTCCTCTTTGTTTCAAGGTCATCAAACAAAAATTAGAAGTTTTTAAGCTGGTTTTCATACAAACTTTGGATATATTCACTCCAGCCTGTCTTCTCCTTTCAAAGTAAATATTTGTATTATCAATTGTATTATCAATTTCTTTGGGTTTTTGGTCACTTTTTCCTTCACAACAGCTCATTAACAGGTCACTTGTTGCTTGTAGATTTGCACATATTTTCCTTCTCTTAGAAAGTCTGCAAGATGTTCAAATATTAAGTATAAAATCATAAATTGGAGAGTTTTGGTTTTTACTTTTATTGAAAAAGGGCTACTGACAATCAGATTTCCAGATTATTTTACATTATCAGCTTTTCTAAAATTTCAGTGTTCTTTGCTATATCTGTTTTTATAGAAACAGATTTTCCAGAAAACCTTTTATTATTAATTAGGGAGAACTTTAAAATTAAGATTTTTTTTTTTAATCTTTTGATGCCATTTGCATGTATTTACAATTTATGCCACATTTTCACTGTGCATCAAACCACCTTTTATGCCTGTCTAGAACAAAGATATCTTGGACTCTGTATTTAGCTTTCCAAAAGTTGAGATGGATGCACACTGCAGGATTACTACATAATGACTTTATCACATAATAATCCCAACATGCTTAGCAATTTCGTCTCAGTAGCCAGGTGATTTCATGTTGCATTTTTGGAAGTACTGCTTCATTTCATCCTGGGAATCTGTATAAACTTTGCTTTTCACCTGCTAGTCATCCCTGAGCATTTCCAGACTTGTGTTTAAACAGCACTTCACTGTTAAACTATGACAAATTAGTAGCAAGATTATGTAGGTAAGTTAGCATGGCTGGGGAACTCCTAATTTCCTTGTTTGGTATCATCCCATTAATTTTTTTTTTTTTTTAATCCTGTTTCTTTTAGCACCTGACAAGTTGATTGTCTTGTATAAGCATTTTCAAACTGGCATTATTTTCATTATTTTTACAAACCCTTTATTTGGTATTTTCCCACCTGGTCTAAATTTTGGGGGCTTTTTGTTGATACTTTTCATGCCAGAAAAAGAAATAAGAACTCATCCACAGACTACCTAAAGCCTCACAGAACTGGGCCAAATGCCTGTCCTTATCTCATGTATTTTGTGCTGAGATAATTCCAAAGGAGTGTTTGTTAAATACCTACCAGTAGAGACAGCTGGAAAACACAATTGTGCCTCTTTCTATTTGTTAACAACTAAATCTTTAACATAAACCACAAACTGAAATCTTTAACATAAACCACAAACTGAAATCTTCCATTGCTTCTAAGGATCTGCTGTCTTATTTGAGGGACTAAATACAATCTATTAAATATGTATAAATAATTTATTTCCTTGATTTTATTATGATGACCACAGTGTTAACTGAGTAAATAATAACAGCTATTACCTATAGAACTTTGTTTCCACTTTTTTTACTGTAACTTTATCAAGCTTGTGCCTGTTGTGGCAGCACCCGTATATCTTTAATAATTTAATACATGATGCCTTGCATCTGAATCTCTACACCACTTCATCAGATTCTTTGAAATCTGGAAACAGTGAAGCTGCTTTTCCTGTTCTCCTCCAGGTTTTAGGTGACTTCATTTACTCTTTTATTTTTTTCCCCTCCAGACTTCCTCTGACCTGTTGTTAAGGTGCTGGTTTTTAAGTTAAGGAAATTGCTGACTGGGAAAATGTACCTTATGACTCTTCTGAGGACTAAGAATTGGATGGTTTCCTGTGAAATATATTTTATCTTAAACAGAAATACTGTGCCTGAGCTCAAAAGTCAATCTAGAACCAAGGCATGCACAAGGAAGAGTTACTGAAAATAGTTTGATTTTTGTCATTCCACAGTGGTTACCAAGTAGGATTCTTGATAATGATTGTTTGATAATGAGTATGGTCTCTCAGTTTTATGTTAAATTTTAGGCAAGTTGAACACTGTAATGGGAAAGCAAAGTTTCAAGAGTAAATGGGAGCAGGTCTCTTAAAGGAATTATGGAAGTAGAAGGGCCAACATAACACAGAGTCACCTAAGGCAAGAGGCTGTCTTCCCTAAACACCTAAAAACTCCTTGTAAATGCTAGCATTCATTATGAGAAATGGACTGCTACCAGAATAAAACTGCCTAGGGAAAAACTTCACTTTAAATCTCTAATTTTTCCCTTAAAACATTTTTAATAAGGCCCACACATGCATGAGTTGCAAGAGTCCGTAGCTCCCAATATCCTGAGGACCATTTCTGCTTTAAAATTAGATTTTTAATTCAAATTTAAAACTTCTAGAATACAGTTGGATTTATTGGCTCTGTTTTGGTGCCTCAGATATTTTGAAAAATTACCCACACACAAAAATAGGTCAAAAATGGAAACAAAACCCAAAACTTCAAAAGCACTTATAAAACTGTACTGTCCAAATTATGCTTCAGAGTGTCTAAAACAACCTTTCACTCTGCTTTTTGGAAAGTTGACCAGGTTCCAACAAGTCCTAGGAGCCAAGAGTCCGAGGAGGCCTCCCAGAAAATCCTGAGAGCTGGTTTAGAGCTGATAAGCCCTCTTTCCCTGGCTGCAGGTCACACAGCAGATTTTCAGATATCTGGGCAGTTGACATGGAAGACACTTCAGAGGGTTTGAAAATTGCATAATTTTTATCATAATTGTGTGCAAATGGGTGGATGTCTATGAATAGTTTTCATTTTAAAGACAAGCATTTTCCAGAAGAAAAATTCTCTTTTGAAGAACCTACACTGTGCTCAGGATTCCCTTTTTCTAATCAATGGCAGTACAATCCAGTTAATAGGACTGAAACTGAAATGGAGTCATGATGGGATTATTGACATTCTGTTTTGGAAACACTCACAGAATGTCTAAATCCTGACTGGTGAAATGCTGACACAAACTGTAAGCTTTCCCAGGGAAATGTGAGGTGCCAGTGCTGTCCCTGTGAGGCTGTGCCTCCTCTGGTGGCTCTCTATTGCTCTTTCTCTCCTTGCCACTAGCATGCTCAGATGCTTTAGTTCCCATGTGATGTGGTGATATGGTGCCCAAATAAAAAAAAAGGTTAATGAGATGATTCATGTGAATTTTGAAGCATCTGAAGTACAATAATTCCCTCAAAGCTTGATGTTGCTATCATTGGTTTTAGTTATATGTGTTCCTGTATTGTAGTTAATCTCTGAACTCTGGAGCATTTTACAGGGCAAAATAAAGGCCATAATTTTAATCTCACTTAAGTGGGAGGGAAACTGAGGCAAGAGTGGGGATCTGACTTATGCTTCACTTCACACAAGATCAGCAGAATATAAAACTGAACCCTTAGTTGGGTTCCCTCCATCCTCTACCACAATAATATGAACTACCTCAGCGCTCAGATCCTCCCTCTCATGAGAATGATAAGTAATACTATTGGAAATTCTCACACATCTTAGATGAAAAGAGTGTATTTATTCCTATTTTTAAACAGCACCATGAATGTGTGGGCCTTCTCTCTATGTGCATTTTTCATTAATATCCTACTTCAGGATCTTGTAGGCAGGCATATTGCTGTAGCAGACAGATGGGGGTTTAATTTTGAGGAATTGCTAAGCAAATATTTGCTGTGCAGCAAGTAGTTTGACTTTATGTACATTTGTCCAGTTAAGGAATAACCTGTCCCTTTGCCCTTCTCTCCACCTGACCTCCTGCATGCAAAAAAACCTGAAGTAACAAGTAGTATAAGTGGGCAGTATTCACAATAAAACTGTACTCCAGGAAGTGACTGTAGGCAATTTAGTGAAGTTTATTAAATCGTTTGTGTTAGGGGTATTCATATTCATTTTGAGCAGACAACAAGGGAAAAATGCTCTCCTGAAGTCTGATCGGGAAAGCATTTTCTGTAAATGTGTCTTTTTGTCAAGTAAATAATGTGATGTTGCTGCATGTCTGAGATTTGCTCAGTCAGCCCCAGCAGTGCAGCCAGTCCACACTAATTCCACTGTGTGCAGCTTCTCTCCCCTGCCTTCAGCCTTGGCCCTGTGATGTGCAGCTGCAGGCTGTGGGTGAGGCTGGGGCACCTGGGCACCTTCCTCCCTCCCTCCCTGCTGGGGGCTGAAGGTGGGCAAGGAGGGGCTGGGGGCAGCTGGTCCTGCCCAGCCCTGCCTGGGCACTGCTGGGAAGGGAAGGGATGGGAAGGGAAGGGCTGGGGGCAGCTGCTCCTGCCCAGCCCTGCCTGGGCACTGCTGGGAAGGGATGGGAAGGGCTGGGGGCAGCTGCTCCTGCCCAGCCCTGCCTGGGCACTGCTGGGGAGGGAAGGGATGGGAAGGGAAGGGCTGGGGGCAGCTGCTCCTGCCCAGCCTCTGCCACCAGCCCCCTGTGCTTCAGGTGGGAGCAGCTCCCACTCTGCACCTCTCCAGTCCCACAGGCGAGCTCTGTCTGCACCCTTCCTTTTTCCTGTTAGTATCAGTAAGTGCCAATGGAGGAGCAATTAGAGAACCACAATGAATTAGATGATTTGCCCTCTTAGCAAAAGTGCTATAAACCTGTTGTTTCCTCTGGTTTGTGTAGGGCTGCTTTTGTCAAGTCATAGCACATTGTTGCTTAACCCAGTGCCTTTAGCTGTCGGTTTCATTATCATAAGCTTATTCACATGCTTCTATCTTTCTCTTTTTGTGTATAACGAGTAATTAGTGTCATTTAATATGTCATCATTGTTGCTTTTTCCTGCACAGAATAATAATAAAAATCCAGCATAAGTATAAAGTTAATTGCACCGTTACCTCTCTTACACATCTGTACGTCTCCACATAGGTCCTCAACAGTGATCTGGGGTTTGATAAATGACATTTTAAAAAAACTCTGTGCATACTTTTTGATAGCAATTTTAAGGTCAAAATGGTATCATCAGAGGCTGAGCATATGCAGATACTTGGGATATCATAGAGTAAAACATGTCTTTTTCAGAAGCATGAAATAAAGCCAATTATAACAGCTTTAGTGAATTAGACAGTGGAAACAATCTCAGGATGAGTGCTTGATATTTAGCTCAGTTAATACCAATTAAAGCCTTCATAATAATTTAAAATTCTAATGTAGAAATGTCCTGTTGCTATTTGCTCTTTTTTTTCTCAGTACTTTTAATGAGCAGCATTGCCTAGATTGAATATTTATTTTTATTATTTTTAAAAGGACATTTTTGCAGTTTTACTGTTGAAATCTGAAAACCTTCCTAAAATATACATAGTAAAAGGAAAATGGTGTACAGAAGTCTTTAGCTCTTTATTTAAGCATTCAAATGACATCACAGACTACTCATGCCTTCCTTCCATATTTATTCTATGGTCACTAGATGCTTCTCATACTCATTTTAGTTTGCTCATCTCTGTTACACCTTTTATCTTTCGTGTGTATTTTCCCCAGCACATGGATGTATATTAAATGTCACGTTTCTTTATATTGCTGTGAAGATCATTGTTTTACTTCTGAAATAGGTAGTGCACATGTGCTATGAGCAAACTGTGGTAATCTATGTAAATTATGTGCACAGAGCCATACTCTGCCCTTGGGGGAAATGCAAATTAGAACATTTTGTAGTTTGTTTGTTTTTAAATACATACACTTTTCACATCAAGGCTCAGGACAGACTCCCTGTTTATTTTCCCATTGCTCATCATTTGTTATTCCTTGTAAATATCTCAGTCTTTAATGATTAGTTTGCTACTTTGGCTGGAAAAAAATTCTTGATGACTGAAGTCCTCAAAATACAATGTTTGGTGTATTTTATTGCTCTGCTGTAAGGGATCTATCTGCTTGTAAAAGGGTATGTAACACACAACTCAAAGACATTATAGTGATCTGACAGCCTTCATTCATTTTCTCCCAGTGTTGTCTTGTTTTCTTCTTTTACATTAGTGTTTGTAATATTTTTTAATCCTGCATGACTAAAACATAGTTAACTGATTTTCCTTACATGAAGCAAGAAAAACATATTCCTAAACTGTGCTGTTTATTGCACTTGCAGTTCTCTGCAGATGTAATTTGTTTTAATAATAAAATTATTTTTATACCCTTTAAGTACCCTTTCGGAGAAATGTTTTAATGTAAGTTGTCTGATTCTATTTTAAGTGAAGGAGAAAACCTGGTAGAGGTTGTCTCTTTAAATCAGATCTGCAGTGTTGATGGACCCTCTAGCAGGCACGGTAAGAACCATTCTCACCTCTGCAGCAGGGAGCTTGACCATATAGACTCTCACATTCAATCAAAACGTTTTCCCGTTTAATATGCACTGTACCAATCCTATTCCCATGGTTACAGCCCGTGCTTCTTTGGTTGCTTCCAGACTGTTGGAAAAGGAAGGCAGCATACATTTCTTGTACAGGAGTTTAAAACATCATGAAAGCAACCCTGTTGTGATTTGCATTTTAAATGTTTCTTTTTTTTTCTCATTGTACAGAACGCTGTAGCAGTAGCTTCAGTTCATTTGCCACAGTCTGTCTTCTCTCAGTCTTCAGCCTGGCAATCTGTTGATAACTCCACTTGCAAGCTACAGTTTATTGTCTTTCGGAATGGAAAACTCTTTCCTAGCACAGGAAACTCATCAAACCTCGCAGATGATGGGAAACGTAGGACGGTTGCCACGCCAGCTGTTTTTGCTAAAATAGGTGAGAAGCTGTTATGCATTATTTTCTTTCATCTAAGAGCTACGGTGTACTTGATTGTGCAGAGAATAGAGGGGTAGAGCGTGCAGTGTGCTGGGAGGCTGGAAACAGTCTCTGTCTTTAGTGCAATGTTTGCAATTGTTCCTGGCTGCACAATTTTATTCAGATTGTCCTGCGAATAAAGAAATGCCCTTGCGCTACGATTCGAATGCAAATTCTGGGCTGCTGTTTGTTGGCTGTGGTGTTACAGATGCTTGCTTCTTAGAGCTATCGGAAGGATCCTTGTTTTACTCTTTACAGTTGCAATGTTAATGTCTAGGCACTGGTAAAAATGAGGCTTTTGGAGTGGGAGTAGTGCCCTGTTGCATGTATCAATACTCAGCAGTATACTTTCTGATGCGATGGATGTAAAGCAGGTGTTGTTAAAGACTTTTATCTAAATGACATACATTGTATGAGCTAGTGAATCAGTACTTTGATTAATTACTCACCCATGCAATTTTACTAATTTTGTCCGACACTGAATAGTGCTCTCATTTCTATTAACATTTTAAAATGTTTGAATGCTACTTTCAAAGTGCAGAATTGTCTCAGCTAATAATCATGCCATGAAACTGAGCTGTTTCTGCAGTTACATGGGCAATAGTGTAATACTGGTCATAAATGATGAATCTGAAACAATAGAAAAGATCTCTTTTGTGAGGAATGATTAGATCATTTTGACACAATATATGTTTGAAACGCTCCGATGTGAGCATTCTCCGATGGGAGCACTACCTTTGATTTTGACCATTAAGATTTTATGTCCACTGGCTTTTTTTCCCTCTAGTTTAGTGTATCTGATCTCTTTACAGAGCATTCCTCACTAAAGGGTTTTCCACTCCGTCTCTCTGATTCAGTTTTTTCCTTTTGCAGATGGGTGCAGTTTTGGAAACCTCACCAGCCCTCTTACTATAGGACTGAGGCACTTTGCACGGGGTATAGACCCCGTTGCAGCCTTCTGGGATTTTGACCTTCTAGATGGACATGGAGGCTGGTGGGGAGAAGGGTGCCACATAATTAGTTCTGCAGGCAATATTACCACCATTCAGAGTACACACTTCAGTAACTTTGCAGTGCTAATGGTAAGTATATGACTTAGCAAATATACCTATATTTCTCTCTCTCTCTCTTGTGCTATTCATTTATGTTTTATTTACATGCATCTGTTTCATTCTGATTTGTCAGTAGCTGACTTTCTGTGTTTTTATAATGTTTGGTATAAAACAGCCTAAAAGAAAGTAAGTTACTTAACTGCTAGCAAGTGAATAAACCTGGTGGTCAGTTTTAATATCCTGAGACAGGCCTAATCAGAAATGACATTAACTTCAGTCTTATAAATGAAAGTTCCATCAAGGAATGATTAGTACATAATGGTTATAAATTATATGACAGGGTTTAAAAATGTATACTCCTGTGTGCTTTTACATCAGCACATCTCAGAGGCTGGTCTGCTTTTGTTCCTGCCCTGCACTGTGTTGATCATACTAATTAGTTGCAGGCATACCGCAATGTTGAATCATTTAATAAATGGAGAGGAATAACATCTTCTGCTCTTTTAAGTATGGACAGAGCTGTCCTTGTTGATTCTGTGGGAGTTTTGGTTTGTGCACCAGTGCCGATAGCCTACTTACGAAATTGCTGTTTGTGAAGGAAAATATTCCTGTGCAGTGCTAGCACATCAGCTGCTTTGCTCTGCTCTCAGTCACACTTACAGTTCCCATTGCAGTTATTTAACTAACCTGCTTAACAGAAAGTTACCTTCATGAAAGCAACAATATTATGCATGCAATCATGAAGTGTTATTATTCACGGACTAGAGGAAAGGGAACAAGAAACTGAAAGGTTTCTAAGCTTTAGAAGATCTTGGCACCCTTAAAAATATTTATTATAAACCAGTTGTAAAAAGAGTAGATGTGTGTACTATTAATACTAGATTGCTCTTGAATGCTGATGCATGCTTGCACTGTAGATGCTGCTTGTGTACATTAGAGAAATGTTTATAGTTGAGTAAATAATGTATTATGTGTATGTGTAAGGGACAGCAAACACAGGCGACAGGAATTGCGAGGACGTGTGCAGAGAATACCAATCTGCTGCTGTCAGATGGAGCCCAGATGGCAGCCAATCATAGCACAAAGCTCTGCTGCCCACGAGTTAAATGCAGATATTATCGTCCACTTCGTAAGAACTGATTTCTCTGAGACTTAGTTGAACATTTTTTTACCCATTATAGAATTGTTCAGAATTTAAGAGCTGTTCCTCAGGTTTTATTACATCAAATATACCTCATTTCCTACAGCTCCTGCGAGTTCCCTTTTCCCCCAGCCTCTTGTTTCCCAGAATGTGAATCATAATTTTGCTTTGAGGGTGTTTTTCTAAATTAATTAAAGAAAGCACCTGTTGACTTTGCAGGTGCCACACCCAAAATGGCTTCCTTCTTCTCCAACTGCTTGAGTTCAGCATGTTGCTCTTAAACTTTGGGCAGTTACTAAATGTTAACTAACAGTTTGCAATCAACCAATTCCATATTTCTTTTTGTTTGAGAAGTTGAATATGATACAAGGGCTGCAGTTAATTTTTGGCTTGTAAAGCTCATATCTTTTATAAGATGTAGGAGATGGGTTTTTCTACAACTGTAAAGGCACACTTTTTACTGGAGCTTTTGTATCTGGTATGTAATTCTGCTTTAGGCATTGTGTTTGTTTGGTTATGAGCATTTGACTGTGCTTTATTGCATGTGTACATATTCCAATTTTATCTGTGCAAGACAAGAAAGTAGAATCTTAGAATCACCCTTGCTTTGCAATTTCCATGGTAGCAAACAATGGGATATGTTTCTTAGCTCATGTTTCACAGTAACTTTTAAGGAAAAGGATGACAGTTTTAAAATATACATATATAAATATGCACACACACAAATCCACTTTCCAGTCATTGTCTTTCTAAAGAGATAATAGAAATTTTTGTAGTTTCATTATGTCTGAACATTTTCATTCAAGTATTATTTCTTAAGCACTGTTTTGTGGCAGAAAGTCAAGGATTATTTTATTTGCTAGAAACTATGCTTTTCTGGGCAGTTCAATTCTCGTACCAGAAATGAAAAATACTTCATTGTTCTGCATTGTTATTAATTTATAAAATAAACAGTATAAATTGCTTATGTGTGCCTTATTAATTTATATCTATATTTTAAAATACTAACAAACCATCAGCAAATTCAAGTTACCTGGCATATGCTACAATATCATGATACATGTCATTAATCTGTAATTCTCTAATCTGTTAAACAAGAAAAATTCATAATTTATTATTATGGTTTGGGATAATTGCAGAAAACTGAAGTAGTATCTGTAAACTAAAAAGTAGCACTAGAGCTTTACATTGCCATCAGAATTGTGGACATCCTGCTGTAGATTAAGCTGAAACAGAAGCCTCAGTCAATCCATTTTAAGGTTAGCACAGCACATATTCTGGTTTGGCACCTTTTTAAATAGTAAGACAAAGTTTCTTAAGGTACTTTCATAGAAGTTGTTTATGCCTATGTAACATAAAAGGGTTAAAATAAAGGTTTTCTAGAGTCCTTTTTTTAGAAAGGCAGCAATCAAGGATTTATCAACCACAATTGATAATTAATAAGCATGAGCATACTTCAAGTGAGAGGAGTCATGTAGAGCCCTTTGATTTCTCTCTGTGACAGTTGTTCAAGTGATGTCAGTGAGAGAGAAAGTTTAGTTTGGAGGTTGGGTTGGGAAGGAGGTACATGCTCCTTCCCTCACGTGGCCTCACACTTTCACTTTGCTCTGGGTTGGGCCAGCAAATAAAAGTAAAAAAACAGAATCAGACATAACAGAGCATCATCTTTTTCTGATCAGGTTTTGAGTTTTATGTCCTAGAGGTGAGAGTAAAATAATGTGATCTAACTCCCACATTATATTCTTGTCTTTTCCTTCATGTACTGTGTGCTCAGACTAGTCCTCTATTTTGTCTTTTCTTCTGTTATCTATAGGAGGAAGAGAGTTCATTATGCTCTAGTCTCTTTTGGAGGTGTCCAAAGCCTCTAGGGTCCTGAACTGTGCAATATGATTTTCTATTTTAGAGTAAAATCATGAATTTATATGCTTTGAACCTTTGTCATAGCTAATGATAAATATTTGCTTCTTAAGTACTGGATGCTTATGCTGTTGTGTGAACAAAGTTGAATATTGGAATTTTAATTTTTCAGGACGATGTGTGTGTATGTTATGACCAATCCAGAGACCTCTATATCTAAGTAATAACTCTTCAGGAGATGACAAAAATATCCAATAGCACCAATGAATTTCAAACTTTGCTAAATATGTTTTGGCATACATTGTCCTCTGTTCTTCCTTTCATTTTTCTTAGAACACAATAGAAATTCAATAGTGATGGATATTACTGTAATTGTATACAGCATTTCCTTTCCCCCTTAGACTGCTTTGTCAATAGTAATTTCCTCAAATCTGCCAAATAAACACAAATAAAATTATTAAATCTAAGTATTATACTTCCCAATTAACATAAAATGGATTAATAAATATTCTTAGCACTTCTAATTGTAATGCTAAAAGTAGGTTAAATCAACATAAAATCATAAGCAGCTCCTTTCCTGCTTTGTCACAATTCTCAGTATTATTCTAGCCAAAGTAGGTGTGGGTTTTGTTGGGTTTTGGGGTTGGCTTTATGTGCATAAGGAGTAATTATTTGTAGAAGTAGCATACATTCAGTGCTTGTATGAGTTAATTAGGGCTGGGGAGACTGAGCTGACAAAGAAGCAAACCTTGGAAAAGGGTGTGAATGAGAAACTGAGAAGAGGCAGGATACTAGGAATGGATCACAGTAAGAGTTGGGACATTTTTCTCTTGTTTTGCAAACATCCCCCCAGTCTTTGTAGTCTTTCCAGTCTGGTATGAAAAATGCTACTTTTTCAACATTTTCGTTGTTACTGGAGACAATTGCAGAATTTCTTAAGCCTGTTCAGTTCTGAGCACAGAATTCTAAACTTCCATCTTTCAGGTCTTCTGCAAATTAAGCAGCCTGTCTAAGCCTTTTGAGAAATTAATTCGTGAGTCGGGGAAGTATTACAGAGATGTCATTAGAAGGTTGACATAATTACAGTATTTGACTTTTCCCCATAGAGAACACAGGGTTTTCTCATAACAGGCTGTGGAAACATTGTTCTGTACTTTGAAAAATCAGGCTCTATAACAAGAGGCTCAAGAATGAACATTTCAAGTCTTTTTTTAATGTTTAAACATGAAGTTAAACACCTATAGCATAAACCTTAGCAGAGTTTATGCAAAAAGATTACGAAAGTGATCCAGAAAGTTTTACTGCTATATGTAAAATTAACATTTGTGGTAGTGGGAACTGCAGAATTCCCTGGAATTAGATTAGTCTGCACATGTGTAGATGTTTCCCAGTGTGAAGAGCCTGCAAGGAGGCACATGCTCCTCACTTCAGTCCTCAGCTGGCATGTAGTGCTCTCTGCTCATGTCATGCTCATGCTCATCAGAGAATGCTGAGCCCATATGGACAGCATGGAGTCCAGCCCCCAGAAAAGGCTGCTTTTTAAAGAATATTCCTGACTGACATTTCTTTTGCACAAAGCCTTGGAACTGGAGTACTCTTAAGAGCAAGCTCTGCTTTTTATTTCTTTTTCCTTCCGTGTACATTTTATTAAATTGCATTTAATAATATGTATTATTTGCTCTGCAAAAAGCATAAACTGGCTTGGTACTGCGCTCAAAATTCCAGGCTTGTCTCCTCCAAAAGGCAGTGATTTTTATCACAAATCAGATCTCTGGCTCAAATTCTTTCTTTCTGTTTGTTTTCCCTTTCTGTTGGCTTAATGGATCTTGCATTCATCATGGTGCAACTTCAGCCAGCAGGTAAATGGATTCAGATTCCAAAGCTCAGTAGAATATGCCAACTCTTGGAAGATAGATGGAAATTAAAGGCCTGGAATCCAGGCCTTGGGACATTTTATTGTCTTGGTGGCTTCTACTGGGCTCCTTTCAATTCAGCAATGTCATTCTTGTACTGAAGTGCCCAAAACTGGATACAGTAGTTGAGATTTGGCTCACAAGGGGTGAATAGAAGGGAATAATAATTTCCCTCCTCTGCTGTGGGCAATCTTGACAATATGGCCCAATATGGGATTCACCTCATGTGCCCCAAGAGCTCACCACTGTCTTGGTTTGTTTCACACCATCTTAAAAGGGTGAAAGAATGACAGTGCCTCATTAGACAACAACTAATGGGCCTCGTAGCTGTAGACACCAGTTTGTAATGGTCAAAGTCTTTTAAGTATTCATTTTCCTGGGATAATTCCTGATAATTACTGATTTTTCAATATCATAATGATTTGAATCCCCTGTAGGACATAAAATCAAACCTAACTTTTAAAAATGTAACATACAATTTTTCCTGCTTTGCATACAGCATTTTAAAAAATGGTTCTTTTCTGCATATTGTCTTCCCCAGAAGATTACTCAAGGGAAGTTGATGGATCAATAAGGTTTAATTATCATCAGAGAGCAGACAAGATGCATCTGTTACATATCTATAATGAAATCAGTTTTCAATATACAAAACTTCTAAAAAGGATATTCTACTTCGGCATTAATGATTTTCATACTGAAAATTTTGCCATTTATTTACTGTAGAAGATAAGATAAGAGATAAAACTCATACTTAAAAATGGAATTAGCTTTAAGATGCTGATTGTTCTTCATTCTTCTGCAGGCAAAATGATTGTATTCCTGTGGGACACATGGCATTTGCCTTTATACTGATGATCAAACACAGGGAGATGTTGAACCTTGCATTTACACTATTAAAAACTAGTTCTTTAGTACACAGTGATGGTACTCAAGTAAAATTGCTTTCATTTTTTTCAAATGTGTAACTACACATTTCAAATGTGTAACTTCACTGTGCTTCCTTTTTCACAACTTTAACTTTTCACAGTGATATCCAACTTACTTATTTCTTTAAATAACTGTGCTGTTACTACTGTATAGTTACAGTAACACATTTCTGAATGCAGAGAAATTGTGTACCTAAATTTATGGCAAACTGTACTATAGTATATGAAAATATAATTACATCAGTAGAAGCTAGAAGTAAATGTTTTATCATTTTCAGCAGAGTACTTCTGTTTGAATTGTCCAGTTGTTTGCATTACTACTCATAGCATGAGCTAAAATTGTATTGAACATTCCTGTTAAATACTCATTCATCTACCTCAAGAGACTTACTCTATAAAAGTATTAATGGGGAGATAATGCAAATAAAAACATGGGAGAAAAAGATGATCAGGGTGAAAAAGGGTGTTTGAGTGGACGCTCAAAGAGTTCTGAACCAACAGACCTTTAAGGAATTATTTGAAAGTTACAAAGTCATGATATCCTGAAGAACCTGGAAGAAAACAAGAATGAGAGGCCTTAAGAGCCTAGGTCATGTTCAAAAACTATCACATCAAAAGACAGAGTTCCTCTTCTTTTCCATTTGTGTGAGGGAGAGTAGCAAGAACTGACAGCTCTGGATGAGACACCATCAGTTGAGTTCCTCCCTGAGAAGTGACTCCACCTCTCACCCTGGTGTTGGGGAACTGGGCAGGGCAGAGAGAAAACCTGTGTGAAGGACAGGAGGGACAGAGCAGGTTTAACTGAGGTTTATTGTGCTGAGGAATTCCTGAAGAGAAATGGATGTGATAACATACAGTTGGCATTCTGTTCATAAGTTGTTTTTTCATTTTGATGGTCCTTTTTGTATCTGTTGTGAGCTGCTCTGTTTAGAGCTGACATTGATGTGCATCTGGAGAAACTGGTACAGTCAATCTTAGGAACTTTAAAACTGATAATGAAGGAAAATAATAACTACCAGGGCATCAGTTCCTTGAGAGGATCATTTTAGAAGGTAAACTAAATTCTCACCACTTAGTAATTGCATATACTCGTGAACATTATCTGCTTGTACGTGGACAAATTCATATTCATAAATAATGGTGCTAGAAATCAACTCTCTGCATGCAAATGCAATTAAACAGAGGTATTAGCATTACAGCCCCAGTTTCCTAAGGGCAGATTTCACCTCTGGAAAATAATGTATTGAATCTTCTTCTAAGGGAACTTAAAACTGACAAATAAGAAAAAAGTATTTTAAATGTTAGCCAGTATTTTAGAAGTTAGAGTCTGCTGGGTTGTCATATTCAGTACTATTTCAGATTTTAGCTTTGTCTGCTGGGATGCATATTCATTTTTATGTGCAGAGTTTGTGCCTCTGCACATGGGAAGTGGCATGTAGATGACATTGTGTTTGCACTCAGGTGATGGTTTTGTGTATAAATTTTGGTGTCTGTGTGCAGAAATGCAGTGCCACAAGCAGATGTGGCTAAATGCATTAAGGGAATGTAATGTTTGCTGTAATTCAGATAGTCCAAATTTAATTCAGACAGTCTGAAGACATCCTGTTTTATGTAATGGGCTCCTTTTACTTTCCATCCATCACACCTCCAGATTTAGCTCTTCTAAATGTGTAATTTAGAATGGGAATTTGATAAGGTTAATTTTGCAAAGATGTGGATAGTTTTTCATTGTTTTTCATGAAGAATTGTGTCACTAGGCACTAACATGTTCAAAAGGAGCACATGGATCTTTACTCTGCTGTTAATATAGCTGTCCAAGTTACTTTTGAATTACTATAGGGAGTAGAGTACTTCCAACTAAGTGTGAAGGTCACTGGGTTACAGGAGTTGTATCAACTGGTAATTATATTTGAGTCAGTTGATAATTTGGGTGTATTCTCATCGTCTTTTTTTTACTTTGAGTGGTTCTTCTGCAGCCATATATATGCTATTTGGAGACCTTTATGGTGATTTGAAATTTTCTTCTTAATATCTTAGTAAAATATGTTCATAAAGTTCATGTTATCAGAAGGACCAGATACTGCTAATGCTGGGAAAATGTAATATTCTGTGTATTTTTTCAGACCTTTTTTTTTAATTAGGATATGTCTGCTTGTACAAAAAGGTTAATTTCTGTCTAGCAAACTGTATGCAGATGAGGAAGGAGCAGTCTGTTGTAAATTCATGAACTGTATCTACACTAAAAGTTCTTCTTTTTTTTCCTGCCCTTGAAAGGGAACAGCTAGAAATGACAGGACATATTGGAATGAAGTCCCAGTTTCACACATGCCTAACAATGTTAAATCATTTTGCTCTTTCCACAGGATTTTAAGACAGTGCTGTCTTTCCCCCAGTACCCAGGGGAGTTTCTGCACCCTGTGGTTTATGCATGTACTGCAGTTATGCTGTTGTGCCTGTTTGCTTCCATCATCACCTACATTGTCCATCACAGGTAAGAATGCCATTTTAAGCACATATTAAATGGTCGGCTCGACACTTGAATTTTTATAACCCTTACTGTAAAGATAAATTAAAATTATTTGACTTACTGTTGGATAATAACAGCAGCAATGTGATTTACACCAGAGAAATCAAAACAAAGTTTATGTCAACCTTTTGTAAGCTGTTTCTGAGCTTTCCTGACATATATGTTTACATTTTCTGTACACTTTTCCTAAGATTTCTAACTCAACAAACTCAACATATAAAATCATGGTCACTATTAGGGTGCTTTCTGGCAAATTCCAGTCGAGCAGCCCTTTGGTCAGCTACACTTCCCATAATGACTTTTAACACCAGTTTGGTTGGAAGACTGGTAACTATCACTGGGATAAAGGAACTTTCTTTGTCTTTTAAATTTTGGGTTTAGAAAGCTTGTGTTTTCTTTGATATGAAAAATTAATATAAATGCCATTTTAACTACATCCTTCTGGTTAAAGACCATTAGCAATTTAAATGAGTAGGAATGTATTGTGCTGTAGAAGCTGCTAAATATTAATTATGTGATGTTAATGCAATGTCTTCTGATCTTCAGCTTCCATTTAGTCCTTTAGAGATGTCTTGTTAAAGTTCTGCACACGTGAAGCTATGCAATAAGCCTTTTGCTTTTAGTACGCTACTTTAAATGCTTGATTTGGTGGAGGAAACTTTAAATCAGTAGAATTTTATTTTTTTTTACCATTTATTTTACCTTTTTATAATTTATTCCAATGTTTTATAAATCAGACTCAGTCCTATGGGTAGATTGCTACATACATATTCAAGAATCTTAGAATTTTATTCTATCAATTCAAGTGTTTTTCCCAAATAGTAATCTTTAAAATACATATGTTAGGGGTTTTAATTTAAAATGTGACTTTTTTTTCAACAGCACGATCCGAATAAGCAGAAAAGGATGGCACATGCTTCTCAACTTTTGTTTCCATACTGCTCTCACATTTGCTGTTTTTGCTGGTGGAATCAATCGCATTAAATATCCAATTATATGTCAAGCTGTAAGTATCTGTCTCAGTAACTCTAACTAATAGAATTGAAACTTGAAAATGAGTGTTCCTGGATCCTAAGTTTTTCAAAGTAAACTATTATAAGCATAGCTTTTAAAGGCCAGTACTGGGAATGTTGAGTGTTTGGTTGTCACATGAGTTTCTCTAAGAGGGTGATCAAAGCATTATCTTCTCTGAGGCTCAGATTGCCTCATTCTTGTTGTTTTGGTTTTTTTTAAGAAAAGTACTGAAAATCTTGATATTTCTCTGCTGTACAGGATAGTTGAAAACTATGAATCCAGAATACTTCTGTCCTTCCTATATTTTGGATTGAATGTGTGGGGCTAAAGTTGCTGCTTCACTTTTGTAACACATACCCTGTTTGCCTGGGGGTGGCCCTGGCTTCACTGGATGATCCCTAAGGACACACAGCAGACCAGCTTACCTGTGATGTATGGACCCTCGTTTGTACTGCTGGACTGTTTCACATCCCTTGCCTCAGCATTTCTGGGGCAATAGTGTGGTGAGATGCACAGACAGGGCTGGATTCAGCTGCTCTGAATGTAAAGGCTGGGTCTGTCCAATGTGTCAAGAGAGTCATTTCAGTCATCTTCTGCAATGTCTGATGAGGGCGTGTTGCAATTTGTTTGCCTTGAACATTTCTTCCTCTCAGATTTCATAGAAGTGCACCAGGGCTCATGAATGTTGTTGGTATTTTCCTGTAGTAAAGCACTTTGTTTGGCCAATGTTCTCCTGGATTTTTTTGCCTGTCACTAAATCCAGTCCTTCTGAATGCCTTGAATGGGTGAAAGTAGCAAGAGTCAGGAGCCAACAGCAGAGTCACTGCAAAGCTTGCCTAGTTAGTGCAAGAGTTATGACTCTTACAGTGTTCAGTGAGGAGCTTTGGAAGCCTTTTGTGCATCCTTGGGCATGACCATCAGTAAACAGCACATGTGGGTCTGCAAGCACTGTGATGTTCTACCTGGGAAGTCTACCTAAGTGTGTTACATGATACTCATTTAAATAACAAAATTGTCCATTAGATTGAGAGAAATATCTCACAATACGTAGTGTATTGTGTCATAATTAATTTGTAAGTTCTAGCAAATTGAAATATCACTTATTATTGTCTTTGTCTGCAGTTTGCAAGTGATAGTAGCAGATTAGTTTGTAGGGCAGCCATGGCCATGTAATTACATGGTC
Organism: Fringilla coelebs; assembly: GCF_963513975.1. Taxonomy (NCBI): domain Eukaryota; kingdom Metazoa; phylum Chordata; class Aves; order Passeriformes; family Fringillidae; genus Fringilla; species Fringilla coelebs. The sequence continues at coordinate 22,230,294 of NC_140066.1, read as the reverse complement.
ACAAATGACCATCTGTTGTTTCAGTCGTTGTCTGAATATTTACTTTGCAGCTTGCATGGTAGCAACGTGGTATTAACAGCTATAATGAAAAATTGATTGAGATAAATGTGTTATTAATAGCCTTTTATAAGTAGCACATAAACTACAGGGGTATCTTAATAAAGTGCATTATCAGTGGCATCTGTCTCTTGCTGAGGGATAGGGCCAGATCCTGAGCTGCTGAGAAATGTGCACGCTTAGAGAAACTGAATTGAACCATCCCTATATGTCTGCTAACCAGTTTCATTAAGTTATTTATTTACCTGATAATATCATCAGTAGTTACAGTATAGGAAAGAGACAAGTGACAAAGACTGTCCTCTATTTCCTGGTAGAAATTGTCTGATGTAATTAGACAGAGCTAATGGAGGAAATGGTCCAAGCAATCTAAGACAAGGCTCCAATAGCTGCTAACAGAGGCTGAAAAACTGTTCACTTTGAGAACATCACACCCAGCCACAGATCCTTTCTTGCTTTCTGACAGCAAAGTTTTCAAAATTCTGAGTCCCAGTGCCTGTGTCCTGTGATAACCCTGAGACAATTAGTCCGTGATTTAATATCCAACGTGCCAAAGCTCTGATACTGGGGTTTAAAATATATTTGTGAAAATGTTACTGCTTCAAGCAGCACTAAAATGTTAGTTATACCACAGGTGTAATACCATCAGTTGCCATTCCAGAGGTACCCTTCATTCTGCTAAAATTCAAAGCACAACTTCAACTTGCAGCAATGCAATTTTCACTTTTTATTTCCCGAGTGCATAGAGAAAGATTCCAAGTGCAAGTATTTTTTGTCCTAATCACTGAAATGTTGCATAAAAGCCAGTCAACCACCCCCTTTCCTATTGTAATTATGCCTAAAACTTCCACCAAAAAAATCACTGCAGCATACTTATCAATGTTAAATAATAGACTAAGTTAACTTTTAGCCTTCAAATTTAACCTAAAAAGGTGGTTCTAAATGAGCTTTATTTGGATCACCTTCTGTCTATAAATGTGTAGTTACAGGTTAGTTTTAAACATCAGAAATTAATGCTATGGAAATGGCCCCATTTTCTGTGATAGCTGGAAGAACCTTCAAATCACCTTCAAGGTGAAACAGTCACATAAAAAAAGTCTTTTCAGAAATAGTCAGACATTTATTTTTATGTGGAATCTAAAAATCTAAAATTCCCTTTTAAACCTGCATATCTGTTTCAGAGAGGATTTTGTATAGGATTTTTTTGTATAGGATTTTGCATGTGTGCTCTACAGTCTTTATGATTTACAGAAATCCTGATGTTGGAATGCTGTTCTGGAAGAGTTGATTGCATCTCCGCGCATTTCCTGAGTGAATGAATCTACAGACTCTTTGGATTTCCCTTGCAACTCATTCTGGGTGTCACTGAATGTTGGCTTTTGTAGAATCCAGATTCTTGAGTTTACTGGCAAAATCTTTAATGCAAATCAGAGGTTGTCTTAGGAGCAGAAGGGATAATCAGAGGCAGTACCAGAAAGGTGCTTGAGCCAGCCAGCGAGCCCTTCCCTCTCCCAGCCTCAGATTAGTTTGCTTCAGAAGGCAGAAGGAAGCTCCCTCCTTTCATGTAAAGAATGGGAGAGAAGGAGACACAACTGTTACTGGATCACTCCCCATGTGTGGGAGGCATCAATTCTGTACTCTCAAAGATTTCTGTTTCATAGCTTCTGCTTGAGAGGAAAGGATGATAGCCATGAGTTTATGGATGCTAGGGGAGGAAGTCATCAGTTAACATGTCGAAGCATGAAGAATGGACTTCATGACACAAGTTTTAGGAGGCAGAAAAGTGATGGAGAGAATCTTATTTTTTTATTGCATGATCACTCCAGTCACATCTCCTGGAACCTCTTTATGGTTTATAAAATAAAAGCTTCCTTGTAAGCTTTGGCAAGGCTCAGATCATCTTCTCCCTGATGAATGTCATATGTGAAGCTGCTTGTGAATTTGTTCTGTAAGGCAGTAGATCTTCAGCAAGAAAGGCAAAGCTCATTCCATAGTAGCCAGCAGCCTACAAGTTCAATTCAGAAAGTTGAACTTCTTACTCTAAATTCTCTACCTGTGAAGGGAGCATGGGGTTTGGCTAATGCTAAATGTTTAAAGATTATGAAATATTCACATCCATCAGTGTTACGCACTGCAGAGAAATTCCTGAGCCCCTTCATCTCACAGAAAAGAATAATTTTTGTTGCAGGATTAAAAGTTTAATCAGAATGTTCACGCATATCTGTGCCCTTTTGAAAATAAAACTGAATTAAGAAGTACAATCTTATCTGAAATATGATTGCAATTAGGAAAAAAAGAAATTAAATTAAAAATTTGGGGAAAATAAAGAAAATTGTGTGTAACTTAGAGCTGATCAAGAGACCTTCTTGTACCAAAATGCTTTGCATAAATGTGTATTCTGGTCATTACCATGGTAACTGCATCATATGGAACTTAACTTATCTCTAGGGTACTGAAATTTATTGAAGGAGCACAAACAGACAGCATCTTCTTACTGAAGAAAAGTATAATCTTCTATTCAAAAGGCTAGTGCTTATTCCCAAAGATAAGAGTTCTGAGAACACAGGACGTGTTAAAAATGAATCCAAGAAAACAAGAAAAATTTTACCATATAACTGTGCTTATTAAAGAGCTTTAGGTACAGTGCTCTTTTCAATGCATGTGTTCTGGCAGTTTTTTCTGTACCATTTGGCCTGTCAGTGGAAAACCTTCTTAAAAATAGGGGTCATCACTTCAATGTTTCCAATCATAAGCCTTTATTCTGTGTGGAAAACTCAACCCTTTCCATACAATTTTACGTGAAATACAAAAGTTCTAGTACTGAAAATAGTTTTAAGTTATCACCTTGGCATTTAATTTGTATATAGTTTTTGGCCTCTGAAGCTTTACAGAGGTAGAAATCCAGAGACAAGACACACAAAGCTAAATTTGTACCCTGGACAAGAGAGTCAAGAAAAAATTTCCTGAACAAAGCCATGTTGGTCTTTCTGTGGAGCCTCATCCTTCCCTCCCATGCCATGAGCTGCTGTCTCATGTGTTTCTGCTTAGGGCCCAGGTGCCTTCCTAGCCCGAGAGAGTAAGCAAGAGGTGATCCCACTGGAGGGGGCAAAAGAACTTGCAGCCACAGTCCCCAAGCACAGCAAGGAGGACGATGCATCTCTGTGACATAACTGATGTCAGTGGGGAGCCGAGGGGAGGGAAGAGGCAGAGAGCAAAACCCAGACTTTGAAACACTGAACTTCCAATGGGGAGTGTGACAAACCTTTCTTTACTAATGATTAGTGGATGAATGAAAGCAGAAATTCTAGAATTTAGTGTAACGGCTTAGTGCACCCTTCCAAATTCCACACCTCTGCTGTGTCATGGCAAATCTGTTGGTCATAAGGAGGTCCTGTATCTTCAGGATACATCCTTGTTTCCTTCAAGCAAGAAATGCAAATGGTTGGGGGTTTGGGTTTTTTGTTTTGTTTTGTTTGGGGTTTAATTTGAGAGAGATGCAGATCATTAAAGAGGTGGTGCAGAGGATGATAACATTTTGCCTCCTCCATGTTTGTTCAGTTTCTCCATATATCAGAAGTAACTCAGTTTCTGAAACACGAGCACACTGAAAACCAGCAATGTGATGCAGGAGTGGCATGGCCGTGATGTTTTCAGTCATTTCAGCTGCCTGCTTGAAAGTTCAATAAAATTGTTCTGTTGTACTATTTTTAGGTCTTACATTCATTTAAGTGGCTGATGGTTTCTATCTATATGGTCATATATGTTTTCAGAATTTCACATGTAGGTGCCTTTTGACCTGGAATTCATTTCAACTGTTCCTATTATTGCACACAGCTGTGTGAAAAACAGAATATATAGCAGCAGGGCTATGCTGAAATGAGAAAGAGGTTAGGAGCTAAATATCTTGATTTTTTTCAGCTCTTTCTCATTATTCCTGCCTCCTTTTTCTTCCCCCTTTCTCTTCCTCCTGCCTCCCCTCCCTGCTCCTGGTTCTGTTCCTGCAGAAACTCTGCAAACTGCCTGTGAACCAAGTCCAGACAGCACCAATCCCTGAACTGGCAGTGTCTGCCAGCTCATAATACACAATTGTCTCATTCTCTTATTTCTGCTTCTTTTACCTCAAGCTGCAGCAGTGATGAAGGCTTTAAACTCCCTTGTCTAATGTGACAAACAAGTTTCCCAGAGAAAATTACAAAGGGTTTTTTGTTGGTGATATTTGCTGCTACCTTCAAGTTTTGAGCTATAATACTAAACAGAAACAAAATGCATAGAATTTTTTTTTCTTTACCCATCAATTGTTTTGTTTTAAGTGGAGCAAAAATGAACACTGGTTCAAATAAATCATTATAATAGATTTGTGTTAGCTTTATTCAGCAATTCTCTGTATTCCTTAAACTTTTATGTTCTTTCCAATTATAGCAATATTTTACTTGTCACTGCAAAATGTCAGGTTATTGCTTCAAAGGTAACCTCATTTTATATAATCAGATGCAGACTTAGCTGATGTAATAAAGCACTGGAGATTGGATAAAATTCCAATTACTGCCTCCATAGTAATGAATAACAATTACTAACATAACAAAGATGTTAGCATTTTAGAGGTGTTTCTACTTTGTTTTCTTTTCAGTGATAAGCACACCGGTTTCTTGGGGAAAAAGTGATAATAACATTATTAGTGTTTATGATTCTTTTGAAGGGGGGGATGCCAAGAGTTGTCTCTTTTTTTTTTTTTTAATTCTGTAGACAAGTTTATAATTTTCTTAAAATATGTCTGAAAATAATCTGGATTTATCAGCGCAAATAGCACTGATGCCATTTCCAGAAGTCAGCCTTGCCTGTGTATAGCAGAGAGGGAACTACAGCAGGATAATCCTGAAAAGTTGAAGGAAATAGCATAATAATAAGCAAAAATGCTGGCCTCTGATTGCATTGTCATGCAAGAGAAAGAGTGCAACACAAACTAACAGTCACATCACTTTAAATCCAGGTGCAAAATGTTTTCATTAAACAGGTTCTTAGAAAAAAAATGTTTTTACACCTCTATTTCCTAGCATTGCTTCTGGTATTGCAGATAGTTCTATCTATGGTGGATTAAATAACTGGTTTTAAGTGCAGCTGTTAGATGCATTTATAAATTCAATTTTTAAAAAAATTTGCCTGTGCCCTTATGAAGTAAGATTCTTGTAAAACTCTTATTTTACTGATCCATTTATTGAGTTGTTTAATTGTCCACTCTTTTTTTTTAGGTTGGCATTGTACTGCATTATTCTACACTCTCTACTATGCTATGGATTGGAGTAACTGCCAGGAATATTTATAAGCAAGTCACAAAAAAACCTCAGCCTTGCCAAAACAGTGACCAACCTTCTTATCCAAAGCAACCCCTACTCAGGTATGGAATATTAGTTACACTATTTTTTAAATTTCATCCTAGAAAATATCAATTATAAGCAAACTCTCATTCTTATTTCTGTACTTTTTACTTTTTGTAGACTATAAATAGCATCCATAAAGAATTGAGCCACCTAGGTGTGTACAAAAAATCTGAGTGTTTATTGTGTGCTGATTGTTAACTCTACTCAGAAGATGGAAATATGCACAACTTGTATTGGCTAAGGTCAGATACCTTTATCTGAACAGGAAGAATTGAAATGTTTCTGTTGATTTCTTATGGAGGGGAAAAAAAAAAAAAACCACCCAAACCTGAAACTGGCTTGATTCCCAGCCTTATTTAATCACCAGAAACTGTGTTGTGAGGACCCTTTACCTTTATCTCTTCTGCTCTACTTCTTGCCCACACCTGAAAGCCTGATAGCCTGGTAGCATCCTTCCTCCTTGCCCATCTGAGAGGAGATGCTGCCACAGGAGCGGCTGGGAGTCTGCACCCCCTGTCAGCTCGCACTGGAGCAGACTCAAATGTGTCTCTGGTGGCACTGCAGGTGTAAGACAGTGGGAGTTCTTGCCAGATGCCTCTGAGATGCTGAAACTGCAAGCCAAAATAGTCAGTCTGCACAAGGAAAAAAAAAATTAAACCCTAGCAAAACCTTACTACAAAACCAGGATATCAAGCCAAAGGCATGAGAAGATTAATTCATCTTTTTTAAGCTTAGCTGTCAAAAAATTACATATTAGTCAAAGTTATATATTGTCCCTATACAGATTTTGGAAGGAGGCAGAAAAAGAACTTTCAGAGAACAATTCTTCCTGTCCATCTTGAATGTTTGTGTGAGGACAGCATGAATTGTCTTATGGAGGTGCCTCTCATTTCCCACAGATCATGGACAAGTCCGAAAGGCTAATTTAGCATAAAGACCTCAGTTTTATAGTGGAGGTCAGGAAATGTAAATTCTACTTTTTATGTATTTTCTGTGAAAAATCCACACTGTATTCTTTTAAACAGATATAGATTATTTTGTTTTAAACCACAAAATTTTTAGCAAGTAGCATTTATAGATGACTGTGTGATGGTGACACAGCTTGTTCAAAGTTTGTAGGAAGATGAATTGAGTTTTTCTGTCTGGTTCTTCAGAGTCACATTTTTACTAACATGATTTTAGTTAGAAAACTAGCTAGCTTTCTTCTTTTTAAAACACTTTATTTCTAGAGATGAAATTGATTGAAGTTAACATAAAATGTGTATTATGATGAGGAGTTCCATATTGATCCTTAGCTTGGTTAGGTGTAAGCAAGAGGGTAGTCTTTCACTGAGGAGTGCCTGACTTTGCTAATCCATGATTTAATACACCATTCTTCAGAGAGGAGAATTTCACTCCTTCACTTACCAGCTCATGGCAAAATGAATAATTGCCAATTTTCAAATGCTGCAATGTGACTATTAAGGTAGAAAATTGTTACAAGTTACATAGACCCAGCATAGTGTATGTTCTTCAAATTCAAATCTTGTTTGACTTGGAAAACAATAGACAGTCAGGTTAGAGGAAAGATGACTCTAATTAGAATCTTTGTTGTAGCAGTCATGTTGAGGTTCCCAGACAGTGAAAATAAATAGTAGCTATTTTAAGTTTAGCAATAGAAATGATAAACCACCTTCTAGCTGTAAGAGAACATGGGTATAATTGTTTAATAGCTAAGTAAAATTATTCTAGGCTATTTTTCTCCCACGGGGCACCATGTATCTTAGAGACACAGGCACTGAAATGTCTAATACAATTTCACAATGGTGAGCACTAGATTCAAAATAGTAAGGATCAGTTTCACTTCATGTAGGAAACAGGCATAGTATATGTAAAATGAAGAATCACTTTAAGCAAGAAAAGGCTAAACTCATAATTAGTAGTTGTTTGTTCTTTCAGAATGATAATGATCATTTTTGGGGGCATTTTACCTTTCCTGATTTTAATAAAATTTAAGTCTGGATTATTCTTTGTTATAATATTTCCATAAAATCCATTAAGGATGCTTACATTTCAAGGCAGTAATTTATAAGAAATGTTTTAACTAGTTCATGTGTCTATAAGCCAATGCCAGCCTTTATACATATTGTTCCTCAGGTACTTGAGGGAAAACATCTGAGTTTAGGTGAGGGGGTGTTAAATTTGACAGCAGTAGATAACTAAATAGTATAAAGATTCTTGGAATGGAGATGGAGTTGGACTTTTTTTATATGTCAGGACTGTCAGTGATAGGAAGCCAATGATGCAGCCTATGAGACACTTTTAAACAAGAGGTGGTTTTTCAGTGATCCTTCTCTATAGACTTAGAGAAGTACACAATACAAATGTGTGAATGTGTTTGGCAAGAACTCCATGCTCAGCTGTTGTCCTTCAGTCTTCTTTGATAGAGACTTCTTCTTGTCCTTGATAGAAGGTGTTTCCAGTTCACATGTGAGTGGTTTTGTACTCCTTATATATGCACTTGCTGTAGGAGACATAGAGGTACCTTTTGTGAGTCAGTAAGTGGGATCTAATGCCAAAAATCAGTACATAAATCTATCATGTGGAATTTACCCAGAAATCATAAGAATTGTCTCACCACATTTGCTTTACAAAGCTTGGTCCATTCTAAAAAATAGCTGAAATAGTGAAAATAAATAGAATAGAATATCTGAAAGGAGACCTTACCCGTTAGTAGAAAAGCATGTAGGCTTGTAAGAGTTGCTGTGGTTTCTCTGCCTGCTGTTTGCATATTCATTTGCAGAAGCAAGACAAATGAGGTGCCCTTGATCTTTTTCTTCTACTTTCCTTTGTAGCAATAAGTACCCTATTATGTAAAGCAGTGGTTCTTTATAAGTTTTCTCTCTTCTAGATAGAGTGATCAAATTTGGAACATTTTTGCAGTCTAATTTGACTTCATGGCAATATGATTTTAAATATTGCCTCTTTTTATATTTAATCATGTATTATGAGATACATTATGTACACTGTACATCATACGGTATATATATTTTATTATATAGATTATTCATGAAATATATATTATCTGTTAATTACAGAGTTAAACCCCTGAGGGCCTATCCTTTGATGACTGGAAGCAACTGTAACAATTCTGGCATTTTTCTCTAAATGTGCCTGGATGCTAATGAGGTGGATCAAATTAATGCATCATTGAGTTTTGTGTATTGAAATTCTGAACCTTAGCACTTCAACAGATAATGAAATTACTTCCTGTAAAATATACTCTGTGGTATTCTTAATAGAAATAAATAATTCTATCTGTTCATCCTCTGTGGACATTTGTTAAACCTGGCAGAGTTTAGCTTCTGACTCATCTGAAGGCAGATTTTGCCAGCAAAGGCAAAGGGGCATGCAAGATTCAGCTATTACTGCAATGTACAGAAGTTCTTATCAGCCCAAGCTGAGGCACAGGTAGTGTTAGGTTTTGTGCCTGCTACGTGCATGCATTTTTCATGGGTTGCTCTGTGCCCATACAGATTAGACAGAAGTACAGACCAGCAAAAAATACTTCTGAAAGATATTCTGTAAAATCATTTCTTTCTAGAGTGACAGGAAAAAAAAATCAGATTGCTTTCATTTTAATAAGATAACTCGTGAGCACAATTGCATTCTAAACATTTAAAATAAGAAATAAATAAGCTGCTGGCTGGGCCCGAGATTGGTGATAAGGAGACAGATAATTAAGTTTTATCTCAAGGTTAGGTACAAATATATCTCCTAATGTTCTCCCACCTCTTTTATTCAATGAATGTCTTGCAAGATAACTAATATGGCAGTCTTCAGATTACAGAGTCCAATATCCCATATCTGTCATGAAAAAATATCGATGTGCATAAATAAGGTTGCAGAAGGAACAGCAAAACAGATAACAGTTGATGTCACTGTCTCTGTTGAACTTCATCTTATTTTTTATGTATCATATTTTGATAAGCTTTTTTAAATGTTCTTTCTAAAATTGTGGGGCTGTTAGGAAAGGTACCTCATGTATATCTAGCTGTAGTAGCCATTTCAGAATGGATTGTGCCCTTTGCTTTGTATTCAAAGTTGTACCCTTAGTACTACAGCTAAAAAATCAGAACTGAGGCAAATTGAAACAGTTTTCAGCAGCACACACAGAGTACCTACAGTCAATATCACTGGCTTCCATTCCCTCCTCTTACTATTTTCAACCTTTAATAACTTTAAGAGTTAAGAATAATTTTAGAATGAGAAAGCTGATTTCCTATTTCACATATTTTGAAATGTCTTAACTGTCCTTTAAACCTGCACACAGAGCAGACCTAGCAGTACAGTGGTTGAGAATGGGGGTAGTTTGGACAAACTCTTCTAATCTGCTGATGGATGTTCACATGCAGATATTTGTCTGGGTGTCTGCTCTTCTATAGGAGGTTGTTTATGGGCAAGTTTCTGTATATCATACACACACTTCCAGAGTGCAGAGCAGTGTCTTAAAAGCAGCAATGAAAGGGGTCTTCCTAGTGAGCTGTGTTTGTGGTGGTGTGGTGGCTGACAAGCTGCCCCCTGAGCTCCTGCAAGGTGTGGAAGTGCTGCCCTTGCATCCTCCCCCTCTCCTTGGGAGCGTGGCAGCAGCTCTTCATGTTCATTTCCCAGCTCATGATTTCTCTCAGCCACCTAAACATTAATCAGCAGCACCCAGCTAAACAGTGGCTAAGGATCTTTGAGACACTGAATGATGCTAAATCCTTTCACTGCAAAAAGGAGAAACCACACAAAACTTTCAAATACAAGAAAATCCTCTCCTCCTGTTGTTGTCAACTCGTCCTGTGATGAGGCTCTTTCCTTACAGCGAGGGGATTTTACAGATTGCATGATACCACAGGGGTCATGGCACCCACTTAGTGCTTTGTTCACAGTGTTAACCCTGCTTTTCTCAGGATGAACGTTTAGCTGCTTGATCTGAATTCTGACAAGCTGGAAACCAACACATGGGTGCAAATGGATCTATTGCTGTGTTTGCCTAACTGCTGAGAGAGCCTGGCAGGAAATGTTGACTTCCACCCCAAATGGATTATTATAGGGAAATTTTTACTGAGTAAGTTAGCAATAAAGCAGGCTGTGTCTTGAGAGTGAGTTGCAGACAGCAATCTGCATTATGTCATTAGAAATTGTCACGTGATATTTTTGCACCGTAATGGAAATACTAAAAACATTCCAGTTATAAAGACCAAAGATTTCTTATATTTAGTTTTTAAAGAATGATTATATCCAGAGAAAAACCCTAGAATAAAAAAAACCAAACTAGTGCTTTCTAATATTCCTGAGGTTGAAAGGGTCTTCAGAAAATGATCTTTGTTAATGTCCCCTATCATTTATAACAAGCTGGCTACAATTTATTGCAGCATGATAGCAGTGTAATGGGGGATCAACATTTGACTGCCATCAGAAATACTTTGTTAAACCTCAAGTTAGGCAAATATGCTATTTTTTTGGGCATGCCATTTTCTGAATCTTCAGGCTGAATCATGTGAAGCAACATAATTTACATTGTGACAGACAGAGACATTACTTGTCCCCTTGACACCAGCAGCTCTGAAATGCAGTTAAGTTCTAGTGCATTTTTCATTAGTGCTGGCTCTCATGAATTCATTTCTTCTAGTACAAAACAGTGATTGAGAGAGAGGGAGAGAGAAAGAGGTCAGATGTAAAGTATCATTTGCAATCCATTGTTTTCTTCTTCATGATATGCTCTTAAAAATTAACTGATAGAGTTTTGATCCATGAAAGCCCATCTTTCCTTACCACTGAGGACGTATCAAACCTCCTCTATAAAATATAAATTTAGACCTGATTATCCCAAGGGATCATCTGTCTTTTTCTTAAAAATTCTCTGTGGTTTGAGTATGTTGAATTAAATGGGAACTGCCAGAGGGCAGAATTCTCAGGAGCCTTGAGGAGATCTCTCCAGTTCACTCTTTACTATTAGCATAGACCCAATTGTGTCATTGCAGAGTAAGTGAAAATGATGTCTCCCTGCAAGCAAGGTTTTCACCAGCTGGGTGAACCACGGCATGGTGAGCCAGCAGTCTCTCTGAGAATCTGCTCCAGAAGTTGGCTATAATTTAGGTACTTGATTGTATCCTTTGCTTACAGGACAGCATATTTTGATGTGGGTAGGGTCAGTCATCAGGAGGTTTATCTCACATTTCTGATATTGTAATTTCTTATTTTAGATATGGGAAGTTAAGACTAGAAATGTATGTTATTAGATAATTTTTAAATTGTGCAGTCAATTTTTGCAATCCTCATGTATTCTCAAGGCTGCTTATCACCTCCATACTGTAAGTTCCTAAAAACAAATATAACACTGTTTTTATCAAATGGCTTGGGTTGGGAGGGACCTTGAAGATAATGTAGTGATATTTCTTAGATACTATCTGCAAAACACTCTTCCCGTGTTTTTTGTTTCAATATTTGTCATATTCCCAGGAAGGAGAAAGGCCATATTGTTGAAATAGCTTTTCTAAATTTTTTGCATTTAATAATTACAATTGAATGTAAGAAAAGCCATGTTTCCCTTCCAGCTATTGTGTTCATTTTATTCACCAAAGTAAGGCTTATATTCACAACATCAAAATAAATTATTATATCGTTATATTGGATATTAAAATAATCTAAAGGTGACAGCCTTTTTGAAATTTTAGTTTGATTTAATTATAGAGCTAATGTTTTGAACATTGCTACATTGCTTCTGAAGACAGTTTTAGTAACTGTGGTTCAAAGATGACACAACACAAGTAATACAGAAATGCTGATCATTGTAGACAGATTGTGGTCTGTCTTATCAGCCCACCAACTTAGGCAAGTTCTGAAAAAAACAACAAACCCCCCCCCCCAAACCAACCAAACAACCAAACAAAATCAACCAAAAACCCCACTCAAACAAAAAGAATTAAAATGCTGGAAGGAGCCTTAGCCAGAACAAACAGAACAATTCTGCCCCTTGAGGTATAAAAGCTAGAGATAATGAAAAAGAGAAGCTTAAAAACAAAACAAGAAGTTTAAGTCTGTATATCACAAATTAAAGGAAGAGACAGAACCTGAGGGTACTTGGAATTTGGTTTGATACTTCAAGGACATGCTGATATTATGTGCTATTTAGCATGATCACTCTTAAATGCTGATATATGTTCAGATGGAGTCAAGGATGTAACTGAAAGGTCTGCAGTGGAAAAGGGTATGAAGTTGTGATGAGAGAAACATTTTCATGAATTCTTTTTACTGAATTTCAACTTGAAGCCAATTTTATTTCCATCACATGGAGATAAAATTATCTTTGGTCACAGACAACATTTAATTCAGGTTGGATTAATTGTTCTACACAAGAAAATTTCCAGTAAAATGAAAATATTAAAATAGTATGAGGTCCACTGGAATATGGAGTAGTATGGAGTAGCAGTATATTGTCATTGGTATCCTGAGAAAGTTGTTGCACTTTGCATAGGCCATATAAATATTCATTGCTGACAGCATTGGGTTGTCAGGGTATGGTGCCATAGCATGGAGGGATTTTCCTGCCAACTCTTAATCAAACAGGAGAAGTGATCAGAGCTTTTCTGCTCCACCTTCAGTGGGAGTAATTGAATTGTGGAGTCACTAACACAAAGATGGTAACAAAGCCTTCTGCTTCTGCTTTGCTTGTAGTTCCACTTCATCTGGCTTATGAATCAAAATTCCAAAAGATCCTTCTTATGGAGAAGTTGGCAATACTATTCTTCAAAACTGACCTGAAAGCACTAGCAAATACTTTAAGTCAATTTGAATGCACTACCAAATACTTAAAGTGAATGATCCCCAGAGGATAGGATCCTTCTTGATGTGAACTGATTTCAAGAGCATGTCAAAATCAAGGTAGAAAAAGGATTTTGTAGCTGTCATAACTTCATTAGCTAGGATACAGGCAAGGTGCAAATGATGTTGGCACTGTTCAGAGTAGAAATAAAATAATACCAAATCTTTGAGACATATTGAGGTAAAAGGTGAAGTTTTATCCTCTTTTTTAAAGAACAGTGTCTGAGCTACTTAGTATAGATGAAAAGAAATGGGCTATGATTATTGCAAAAGAAACATATGTTACACTACTTGTAAGCAAGATACTAAGCAGCATAGGAAGTCACTTACATCCATTCAGCTGAAACTCTCTTCTGTGCTATGGCTATTGACAAATATAGCCAAAAAAAAAAAATTACCACACCTGAGTGATACCTGGGCATTTAATGAGGAAATGATGGGTTTGGGATAGAAATTTTTACTACATGAGTTATATAGTTACGGCGAATGCGAGCTTTCAAAGTTGTGAGCTTCCTGAAGACTTAAAATTAATTCTATGATATTTTCAGCTTTGAAAGGCTTGAACTGCAACATGCTGATCTGCAGAACTGTGTATTAGATTGAATTTTCAGCTGCTTTTATCCTGAGTTCACATCTAGGTATTTCCTGGAAATTCAGAATTCTTGTCACACTGTCCCTTGCCTCAGTAGCTTTTAGCACTTGAGCTGCTCATATACATAATTGTAGAGGGTAAGTTAGAGGGTGGGTAAGCTTGATAAAATGCTCCGTGCTTTGATACGCTGCTCCAGGCAAAATGTAAAATGCTGATTGGAAATTTTACAAGTTCAAGGATTTTTAGAAGATAATATATTCAGACTCCAATGGGGGCTTTATAGGAAACTTCATCAGATTTGAAAGAACTAAATATTTTCTCAGATGATTCTCTGGTGTCATATAGATTAAACTTGATTATGCAAAAATGCTGTAAAGATAAATGCATAAGATCTTTTCAAGTGTGCTTATTGTAATTGTATGGACAAAGAACTAAGCATTCCCATCTGCATGAAATTATATTCACCACAATTACACAAAAGAATATCTGACTTTTAATAGTAGATGATTATACTCATTAATTAGTGAGAAAAATTGGTCACATTAGATACAAATTCTTTCTTACGAGAATTATTCTGTGAGAAAGATATAACTTAAAGTTTGTTACAGGACACTTGTCTTAAGTAGGCATCTGTACACATCCAGCTTAAGTGTAATGAAAACCCTGACGTTGCAAGAAAACATAAGTCATGAAGATTTATGAAGTGTGTTGTGCAGACTGATAAACTGCAATGTCACAGAAATGAGAACGCTGCAGGCAGCCAGCTAGTGTAATATAGGATTGTGCAATAAATAGTCTGATAATATCTGCAGTAGAGTAAAATCACTGTGCATTTAAATTACAGCATGCTATAGGACATAGCAGGTGCTGCATTTACCAATACATTGCCACTATTCCATAACGTAATTTTGGCTAAAAGATATTATCAGATTACAAGGTTAAATGCTGAACCAAAAAATGGTTATCTTAAAATATGGCTTATCTTAAAATAAACTAGCAATAAAACAGAAATATATGTATTTTATGCACATGAGTATATATATTAGCAGTGATAGTTTTAAATGCTTAATTTTAATGTTTCATTATATTTTTCTTTATTAATGAATGGTAAAATTCAAGGAAATTAAATTATATTCCTTGGACAAACAAAACTGGTGAAGTCCACAGATATGCATATTACATTAAATATGTTGGAGCATATTTATGTATAACTGTGGCAAATTCTGTTTTAAACCTGGCTTATTCTATGCATACTTCCTGTCAAATATGTGTGATAATCTCTGGTTTATGTCTGTTTGGAAGGAGGGCTTAAAAGTCTTGGGAGGAAAAGCTGCATTACATTAATTCACTTGGTTTTGAGTTGAGACACCATGGAAAATTATACATAAAGTTCCACTGATCTCCCTGATATTGTACATCCTAAGTACTTGAACCCATCACTGGAAATGTGGATGACTCAAGTTAGTGTTCATGGAAAATTCCAAATGAAAAGGCATTAAAGTGAAAATCATGCAACAAATAATATGCTTAAATTGCAGCAAGGGGTAAATAGGCTAATATTAGGGAAATATTTCAACCTGTGAAAATAGTTGACAATTAAAACAGGTTGCCTGGAAGGCTGTGGGAACTCTGTCCCAAGCAATTTGTTAACATAGATTAGATAAGGCCAAGCCAGTCATGACAGATGTTTACCGTGGCCCTGACTAAGAGCTTTTGAGTGGACAGGATGATCTCCTGAAATTCATTCCTGCCCTAGAATTCTGTTAGTAAACCAAGGGTTTTTCCTAACAATATTTTCATTTTTTCAACCCTTATTTGCTGCTGAATTTCTACAGTCTCATTGGTCTCATAAGAAACTCCTGTGTTTCATTATGCAAGCAAATTGTGACAGAAGAGACTTTGAAACTAATGTGTTCCAAATATGCCTTCAGTGTTTGGAAATGTTATGAGTCTTGTAGAAACTGGCTGCTGATCCTGCAGGTATTTTTATTCAGGTACCACCTTACTATATAAAACAGAACAAAAAATAAAATTAGGCCACCTTCTGCTCTGAAACACATGCACTCACACTGGATTTTCAGTGGGAGTTGCACATATTTAGTCACAAGACTATTTTGGTTCACTGGTTGAAAATACTGCTCATTGCTACTTAAAAATAAAGTTTGGTAAATATTCTGTAATTTTAATGATATAATTTTAATTTTAATAATTTCAATATATAATATCTAATATACCTTATTAAATAGAATGTCCAGGTTAAACTTTATGCCTGTATTGGGTACTCAGTCAGACAAAGGGGTAATGCCATTGTTATTGGATTACGCTTGGTACTCTGAGAATCATTCAGGATTTTAAGTTTATCTGAGAGTGACAATTGGTGAGGTTTTCTGTGAAAGAAAACTTGAGCACACGAGATACCTGATTTATTTATCTATTGAGAATAAGAAATACCTAGTATTGTTTTAGCTATTAATTATGAGGTAAGAGAACTATGATTACAGAAGACCATTTGTGTTTACTTTTCAATATTTGTGAGCAATGTCAAAAAAAAGTCATGAATGGTCAGTCACACAATCTTGCTGCTTCTTCATATTGGATGAACTTGCAGACATTGCCAGGAAAAAAAAAGGTACCTTCACAGGGAGAGTTCATTTCCACTCTGGAATTCTGTATCTGGAATTACTGATGTCTCTAAAACTCTTTCTCATTAGTCCAAAAGATAAGGAAGAGGAATTGTGGGCAAATCACAGCCTCTGTTATTTGCAGAATAGCTAACCCATGCTGGCTATTATTTATAGCATTTTTTGCTATTTAATATGATTTACCATACTCAAGTTATTGTCATATAAGAATAGTGGTAAACTTGTCTACTTGTGTATCTCAGTCTTCCATTAGAGATGTTGCAGAAGCAACCAATTATCCATATTCCCTCTTCATGCTTCTAAGAGAGTGTTTTCCAACTAGAGAGAACACTTCCTTCTGAGGTTCTGGCATTGCTAAATCAAATAATTATTGTACCTAGCAAAGCTAGGCAGCCTTTTGACCCAGAAAGCTGAGCAAGGAGATGCTCTTACAGTTTTGTGAAGATGGCTGCTTATTCCTTTTCAAATATATTTTTTCCATGTTCATAACCTTCTGGAAATGACACACAGTTTCTAGCTTTTGTTGTTTAATATTTATCAATTAGTGTTTATAAAAATAACTCTATCCCTGCTTTTCCTTTTCTTTCAAAGTTTCATGATCACTTCCGGTTGAGTGCTCAAAAAAACCCGATGATTTTCTTTAAAACTTACTTTTGACCTTTTTATAAATGATGGAAAACCTTTCTTTTTGCTCCAGGTTAAAATCTGGGATAGGGATCACCAGAAATAGATTTCTGTGTATGTCAGCTTTTAAAAACTAGGGAAAAGCAAATGTTCATGCCATCATCGTACATAAAAGATTTTCCATAGCTCACCTTAGTAAGACAAAGACCGACAACAGCAAAACCTCTCAACATTAAAGTTAAAAATTGGGGTTGACATTCATGAACTCATCCAATTGTACCTTTGTTTCTTACTTTTCAATAGGGTGAATTAAGGACACAATGTCAACCTGAATTTTTGTCAATAAATCTAAATCTCCATGGTTTTGTGGAGTCAAGTCATTAATTAAACAGTACTTTCTATGGGTTAATAGCAGGCTAATCCATAATATTTTTTTCTGATATAAAATTTAAAAAGAATACTCCTTGCTGCCTCTAGATTAGCAGATTGAATTACATCCTATGGACTGTGAAAAAGAAATTGTTCCAGAAAGAAGCCAGAAGTCTTAAAACCATCTAAAAAATAAGTTATTTTCAGCATGTTCTAATGCTTCCCTGCTGCTTGTTACATTTAATAAAAGCTTCTTGCTAAGTTTTAAGTTCTTGGCTACCTGCATATCTGTCAAGATGAAAAATTTGAAGTTGTAGAAATTGATAACATTGCATAAATCCTAATGTAATATTTTCTCCACAAAAAACAAAAAAAGTTGGTTTTTTCCTTTTTGAAAACTTTAGGGATGAAACCTCACTAAGGTTCTTTGCAGGGTAGATTAGTTTCTGAAAAAGAATAATGCAGTTGTGTAGTACAAAACTGAGCAAGTCTGCAGTTCACATGGAGTTTGATCGAAGCAAGTGAAGATAAGGCACTTGGATAAGTAATGGATGAACAACCTATTAAACACAATAATGGGGTTTATACATGGCACAAATTTCTCTTTGGTTTCAGCTGTTCTTGGCTGGCTACAGCCACAGGTGTAAGAATTGTTGGTGGGATGTGGAGCAGCGTCTCCTCCTGAGTTTCATTGTCTCCTATCTTGGTTATATTTTGATAATGCATTGCACTGTTCTAAAGAACTCAGACTTTATTCTTATTTCTTAAGAACTCAGAATTTATTGTAAAATTTATATTGCAAGTATATTTGAGGTTTGAAAATATTTGAAATATGTTTATATGGAAAAATATTCAGAATAAATTTGAAAGTTTAGGAATTTTCAAGCTATGCTCCTTCACCTGTGAATTAGTCCACTTTGAGTAGCACATATGTTTCAAATTATGTATTAATATATACCAGAAGAGCAGTGGTTGAAAGAAGCCTTCTCTCAGCATTGACAGCTGGTATGGATGGACTCTCATAAGCCTGAAAAGATAACAATGAATAATTAGTTAATTATAGTGTCATAAAAAAATAAGATTGGCAGAAACATCTGTAAATCATCGAGTTTAACTCTCCTTTCAAAGCAGATCCAATTGAAAAGTGAGCTGAGGTTCTCACTTGGTCAGTTTTGATAATCTGCAAGGACTTCTTCCTCTTGTTCTGGCTCTGTATCCTTTTAGCATTCATATTGGATGGACCACAAGCATGAAATATAAAGCCTGAATTAAATGACAAAAAATCACCCAATCCCATCAAAATTCATGAATATGTTACAAACAGAAGTACATGGAAGCAAAGCTGTCATTACTAAGGATTCCTGAGGAAGAAAAGATAGGAAGTAATGAAATATGCTTAAAAATGTTGGAATACCACCCAAAAAAGTCAAGGAGAGAAGTTATTCACAGTTAATCAAATTAATAGATTTTGGATTTCCACTATTTTCTTTTTGTTTAAGTTTATTAAGGTGTAAGTAGTGGTTGCATGTAGAATAGTTGCATGTTCCAAACGTTGCCATCTGTAAAACTGGATTTTCATTCATGGAAGAGGACAAGTTTTTTGCAATGTCTTCTTATTCTGAAAAGGAAAATAAACTTAAGATTTAGAAGTAATTATGCAAGAGAGATGCAGGAAAAATTATGATTGAAAAAAATTGAAATGTTTTATATTTGTATTTTGAATTTTTAACCTGACCTATATTTTGCAGCCTCACATTTTAGATTTGTGGTGCATAAATTTTCACACTCTAGTCTTTGTGGACTGCAATTTAATTGGTGAGGGAAGCATTCTATTCTGCCCTGCTGCTCTGTATAAGGACTGAGATTTTTTTTCCTCAGGAAGTAATTGTGAACAAAGACAATACAAGGGTAGAAGGAAAACCAGCCCAAAACCAATGTCTAACTTATACAGGCACCTTGTACATAATAGTTTATTTGCAATGTTTCCTTGTGCAGTCTTGGTAAATAAAGCAAAACTGTGTGCCTTTGGGATCTCTCTGTCAAAGCAGAGGTTATATTTTAGGATTTTAACATCTGTGCCTTGCCCTGGCTTTATCTGACTGTTTCCAGGTGGTTTTCTGTATGATTGAAAGCAGCATCAGTGTGAATGAACATCATGTCTACTACTTTTTCTTAACTTTAAGAGATGCTCCCTCCTCAACTTATGACCTGTGGCAAACCCTAAAAATACTAGAACTATTTTTTAAAGAATCAAAATAATTTAAAATAGGAACCAAATTAAAACACAGGGTCCCTTCCTTTACAACAGAGGTCTTTAGAGGAATTCGAAACCTGCATGTATGCTTTTCATGTCTGAAAAAATTCCTTTTGGGAAACTGTTTGATCTCTTCTCAAAAGATGTGGGTTTGATAGCTGAAAGCTTGGTAGCTGAAAAGATTCAACAGAAAGGGTTTTGTGGTTTCCATGGATGTTCTGTGTAAATGCTCTTCAATTTTAAATGGCCCTCTGGGTTTGTGACTGAATACTTCTTGTAGACCAGGAAGATTTAATAATCCAAATTATATTATTTTTATTTAGTGTGTGGTTTCTTCATGTCTTAAACAAGACTGTTTGTCCTCTCACTTTGCCTGAGGATACATCTTGCTGTAGCTGTGTGATTAGATTTTAGATACATGCAGTTGAAAATAAACCAAATTACCTAACTAAATGGAAGGTAGCAGTAAATTGTGATTAGCACATAATTGTAAACTTCACAATTGTAAATTGTAAAGAGATGCAGAAGTTTGAAACAGTAAATGTTTAAATTTGGGGATGTAGTGCCTGATCATTAAAAATACTTTGAAGATGAGGCATTTATTACCTTATTAGTAAAATTCTCAGAAACAGTAAGAATGCTTTAATACTTTGAAGTATTAATATGTAAAAGCCAAAAGAGATACTTCCATCTATTTTCTGTACACAGTCTAAACATGTCTTGAGTATGGTGTATGGGTTTCATTTAAGAATATGCATAGGATATGCTGAACCAATCTAGAAGAATTAAATTTACCCCTGTTCTCTGCACTTCATAGGAAAACATTTTATGAGGACATATCAACCTATCAAATAGGACTTTTTCAAATATTAAAAATTTGTCTGTTGCACAGTGGCTGTAACGTGTGTAATTTTTAAATCCTTCTGAGAGGACTCAAACAGTAACAACCCAGTCACTGCTATGTGAGAGAAACCAGCTGATGCATTCAGCAGTTTTACATACAATTATGTCTGAAGGGGTAATTTTCATTTTCACTGAAGAAGGACAGTTTGGGGTTTTTTGCAGAAATGGCAGATTTCCCGGGGCAACATTAAATTTCCTAAACTGATTACTTTAATGGCTTGTATCAATCAAACAGGCTGTAAAAGATGCTTGAAATGTTTCAGAGCCAGCTGAAGAGATAAATATGCTTTTTAGCTTTCTCACTACTATATTCTTTCTGTAAGTCGTTACACTAGCATTTATCATTCAGGAATTAATAAACTAAAGTAAAAATTGTGATATTAATATAGAAAAGCAGGATATTTTTGAAGACTGAATTTAAGATTCCTGTTTGCTAAGCTTTGAATCATTAAAGCTCACATTTTCACATCTCACCTATAATTATCCGTACTGGAAAAATGGAAATTTATTCTTATTTTTATTTTGATCTCGTGAAAGGAACAGTTTGTTTAAGGATATGTCTGTCGTTGAGATTTTCATGTCTAATAACTCGGCTGTGGTTGGTCTGAGATCGATAGAGATCATTAAACTTCTCCAGGTTCCACATGACTGGCTGGACAGGCGAATAACAAAGATAAATACCTTGACATAAGGGAGGGCTGAAGTTATAGAGAGATGGCATAACTGTGGGAAAGATCTCAAAGGAACCTTGCAATGTTTTAAACACCAAAGACAAATGTAAAATTTGTAGAAAATCAGATTTGAGTTGTTCCCACATAAAAGTTCAGTGTGGAAAGCTAAGATTCTTTATCACCTGCCCTCTGGAACAGGGGCTTAATTTTGCATCAAAAGATATGAGGCTTGCCAAAAATGTGCAAATTAACAATGTAGTTTCTTTGGAAATGCACATCTTTGAAGTGTTTCTCATATTTTTCACTTTCTTCTAAATAATTTTAACTCCCCCTGGCACTTTGGGCAAAGATCTTGCCCTTCATATAAGATCATTGACTTATATCAGAGAAAAAGGAAAAGAATGCATTAATTTAGAAGACTAGAATTAGCATGGTCTCTTTAGAGCTATTCCTCATGAGTTCCTGTATTCTGTTTTCATTGTCTGTTTGCACATATCTATCTTAAATGCTCAGCTGAGCAAATCTAAGAACAAAGCTGCTGGGTCTACCTTTAAAGTCCCCATCTTAGTGACATTGATTGTTTGGTCATTAATATTTTCTGAATTATTCTCTTTGTGTACAGTGAAAGAGTTTAACAGAAAATAAAACTGAGAGTATTATTCCTATCTTACCAGTGAATCTCATGCAATTGAAATTATTTAGCTCTAATTTGGCAGTATAACTCATAATAAAAATTAATGCTTGAGAATATCTTTTTTTAATGCAACAAATATACTTCATAGCTAAATCCAAAAATATATCAAGTAGTGAATAAATAACCTCTGAATCAACTCTCAAAGTTCTCATTCTGTGAAAGTTAAAAATACTCTATTTTCAGGTCATCTGAGAGTTACAGAATTTCAAAACAAGGATTTGAATGGTCTGCTTAAACTTTTTAAAAATTACTGCAGAAGAAATTACATTCTTCTTGAGAAAATAACATTGCCTAAAAGACAAGTGAGTGTCAAAAACTTAAAATGCATGAAACACAGGGGGATTCAGGAAGTTATGTTGGTCACTGCCATAATAAAATACGGGATTGACATAAATTCCTTTTTAAAAATATGATTTAAAAACTCAGTCATAGGAGAACATAGACCAGAGCGCCTTGTCAGTGACTTTCACAATCAAACCAAATTGAAATATATGTCCTCATGCTAATAATTTTATTTGGTTCTTTTGGCAGCCTTAATGAAATACTAACTGAAGCAAAACCAAAGAAATCCATATTTTCTGTTTAAAATGCAAGATGGTTCTACTGACAGGCATAGGACATTGATACAGATATAAAGTGATCTGAATATTAAATATGTGACAATACAGGAGTACAGCACTTATTATCTTTGCACCCTTTACTTTTCATTTCACTTTCATATTCTATAAAATGCCATTGTCACATATAGGCTGCCATCAACATTTCTTGTCTTGATGAGGCTTGATAGTTAATGGTTCTTTCCTCCCCTTTGAAAGGCAGAAGGACATCCTGGTGTAATTGACTTTCTAGAGGTGTGCTGCAATGCTCACTGAAGCAGTTGTGTTGGATTCAGCAGACTGAAACTGCAAAGTGATTTCAGCTAACAGCTCCATGCCAGAGTAGTCAAATGCCTGGAAAAATGAGGTAGCAATGAATACCTCCAAACAAGGGTATCAGCCATTTTACTGCTAGAAATTAACTGTGGAAACAGAATCGAAAGGGCTGCTTTGTTCTCTAGGGAGAAAATATTTGTAATACTATGTAAATAGAAAATACTCAAAGCATAAGTATTATTTCTCCTCCCATGATTTCTCTCCAAGCATTACCATAAACAGTGTTCTCTCTATAGGCATCATACCTTTGAACTTTTTCAAATACTGAATCTTTAAGAAATACTAATAAATATATTTTCTTTCTGATCAACATGCTGCTTAATATTTTACTTCTTCCCTTCATAAGTGCATTCAGGATGGATTCCTACTTACCCTGATTTAAGTTATTTATTCATTAAAATAAGCAGGAATAGAAGTCAATAGAGCTCAACTACAGCATGGAATACACTGTAAGAATCATCTCTGATTTCCAACAGCCCCCAAGGCATTCTCCAATAATACAGGGAAAAAACTCAAGGTGTCTCTTGCTTCTTAGATACAATAGGTCTTCAATTAGTCGAGTTCACCGAGAGACAATACAGTTATCTCTATGTAAATGAACCCCCTTTCTCCTCAGAATTTTCTCCGAACATTTTTTTGAGTCCCTGAATTAATCTTTTATCTTTTTGTTACACTCATTTTTATTTTTCTGTCCTCCCTGCTGGCTTAGGCCTTCTCACGTAGTCCTGGTAAAGCAAACCGCGACTGTACTGTCAGCCGGTAAATTCCGTTTCATCTGCAAAATTCTGGGTAAGTCATAATGGCCACACTCTCCATGGAGGGTATTCAAGGAAGGTGAATATAAATCACTTCAGTGAAGCCTCTTGGCTGTCTCCAGCAGCAGGACCTGAACTCTCACCCTGCCTGGCAGAGCTTGAGCAGGGTCTGCCCTGGGCGGCCGGGCAGAGACACCCAGTGAATGGGCAGTGGGCTGGAGCTGAGGAGCTCTGGATGCGACAGTCTGGTCAGAGAAAGCCAGATGAGCTTTCCCAGTAATTGGGAAGTTTTAGGGAGGCAGAAAGAATGGTAAACAAATGGCAAACAATCTGCAGCTGGTGTTTGGAGCAAGCTCTTTTTCTCCTAAGGTCTTTACCGAAGGGGGGTTCCTTGATTAACCAGTTGGGTTACAGGTGTTATTGAGAACCTGTCAGGTTCTGGGTGAATCATGTTGGTTATAGATATTGTGAGACTGTAATAAAAATACTTTTTTTGCCTTCTGATTGTGGATGGAGTGTGTCACTATCCTTCTGGTTCCTGGCTCAATGGTGACAAGAAGCAAATGGTTTTAAAGCTGTTTGTTAGGTGAGGTTTCAGATCTTCTGACACTGACTGACATTGTCCCACTTTATTGCCCAGGTTCCCCTGACTGTTTAAGGACAGGGTATTTAAACTCCATTCTCCTGGCCAATTTTAATAAAAAAATAGAGGCTAGTTTTGTCTAATAGAGGCCTGGACATCTTAAGCTGAGCAAACAAATCTGCAGAGACTTTTCTTAATCAATTTTTTAGATTCATCTTTCTGTGGTTTAGTGTCTGCCTCTAAATGGAAAAGATTATACATATTCTCAGAAGGACATTTTGACAATTAATTAATTAATGTTTGCAAAGCTCTTAGGTTGCAATAAGATCTAGGAATAGGAGGTATATATAAAATGAATTAATAACTACCGGTCCAGTGACCTTTGTTTTTTCTGTTCTGAGTGAAATGTCTTATGGGGAAAAAAAAAAGTGGACTGTGAATGGGCAGTTAAAGGGAATAACCATAGTGGCACATAAAAGGTGATAGATAGGGTTTTCACACAACCCTTACTTCTGCTGTTATTTAGCATTTAAAGCTTGACTTACAAAAGTAGAGTTTATTTTAGCATTATTAGTAGATTCTTTTTCTTTTTTTGTTTTAATGTCTATTCTCCATCTTTAGATCTCCTTTGCAGACAGGAGAAAAGCACTGAAGGAAACATAGGTTATTTCTCTTCAAAAAGGTCATTGAGAAAAACAAAGAGAGTATTTGTAAATATGTTTGTAAGTCAAGACTGTCTGGGAATAGGATTTAAAATTGTCGGGTCTTTTTCTTAAAGGAGAAGTGTATTCTCAGCATTGTGTAATTTCTAAAAGTATTATTTTTATTTTATCAAAATTCCCAGAAAAAAAGGATCACAAAATTATGTGATGCATGAAAGATTCAGGAAGAACCATTTGAAAATCAGGCTCATCAATTCAGCTTTCTACAGAGCAGCTACTTATCTGCCTGCCTCCTGGGTACTTGAACAGTGGCATCTGGTTAGCTCTGAAGTTAATGACCATTTTCTATATGAATTATTTTCACAAAGATGTTATAACCAAATGCAAGCTCAAGGAAAAAGAAAAGGGAAAGTCACCTTGCTGTGACTGTTCTTTTATTTTGATGTTTATTTTGCAAGTGGCTAGTCTTCCTGTATGAACTGTGCCCTAAACATAAGTAGAGCTAAACTGATTTTTTTTTCCTTTTTTTGGTACAATGGGCAGAAAAGAAATTAATGCTTCAGTGGTTTCTTTATATACATCTAACATGTACCTTTCTAGATTTGTGCATGCAGAGAGGAATAAAGTTAAATATATGTACATCTTAATCAAGTAGTATCTGCAATAAGGACTATTTGAAGCTTTCTAAATGACTTCCTGATATATTGCCATTTTGCCAACCTCTGCAGAAAAAAAAACCCTTATAGTCAGTCTTGCATTACACCCATAAAGCCAAGGTCTGGTCTCTTTTTGGAAAAAATCAGAGTCAAGGTTCTTAGTCTGGAAAAAACTGGGGCTAGAGACACTCAAGCATTGGGGCCAGACACTCAAGCAAGAAATTTACCACTGGGTAGAACTCTCCTTTTACTTGCTGACTTACTGAGTAACATTTATGAAAATAAACTTAGCAGAATATAGTGTATGTTAAGTTATCAGAATGGATGCTGCCTGCAGGCCATTGCAGTCACTCCTGCTGACACTATCCTGTTTCTCTCAGATTGGCTGTGTAGCTCCCAGTATTTTGTGGTAGAGTTCGCCTTGCAAGAGGAGTTCTTGCCGAAGGGAAGCTGCAGAACAGTAAGGCAGGATGTCAACAGAGGGGCATCTCCTCCAGCAGTGTCTGCTGCTCTGTTGGGGGGGGTTGTGTTTGTGTCAGTGCATGTAATAAAAAATGTTGTACTTGCTGGTCTCAGGCAGCATTCCCTGTAATGTCCAAGGAAAGTGATGCCTGCAGATCACTGCCCACCACTGCTCGTGTCTGCACAGCCCAGTGCTCAGGCCCTGGGTGCTGCTGCACTGCAGCTGAGAGGTGAGAGTGCATCCTGCTGAGGCCTCCCAGGCTGGTTTTAATCTAATTAGCTTGGATAACAATGTTAGTGGAGATGTGATGGAATGAGCTTCGGTAAATAAATGTATGCTGATGTAAAAGCCTGCTAGGAATCATCAGGACATCCCTGGGTGGCCAGCAACAACAATGCACAAATTTGAAAACCTCTTCCCAAGGGCTATTGAAGCAATGGCTTGGCAGTTGCTTCAAAGCCCCAAATCATCCCACTGATAGTTTATAGTTTTCCCTGTAAAACAATTTGAAAATATTATATAAGTTAACTGCTTGTCAAGATAAAATTATAGCTGGAAAAAGAATTTTCATTTTCTCCCTGGGGTTTCCTAGTCTTTAAAGATTTGCATGCATGGTTATCATGACTACAGCCAATCTGTCTGTGTTGTCTGCCTTCACCAGAACAGCCACATTGCTCTTCTTGCTGCTGCATACAGGGTTGCAGTACTGGTAGCCTGAGTCTGTTGTTTGTGCTCTTGAATGGTAGAAGAGTAACACAAGCAGATGAAATTGGCTCTGAATTACTGCATGTTCTCTTTTGAAGAAGAGACACCCCACTGGTGTGATGAGAAAAATTAGAAAATCAATTCAGAAGTAGAACAGGTAATTGGAAGACAAAAGCTGTTGACTGAACCAAAGGACATGGACCTTTAAAGCTTTAAAATTCTAAGATAGTTATAAGAGGAAATAGGAAATGAAAGGTAGGCAAACATTATAGGGAAAAGATTGACTTTTTTTTTTTAAATAGGAAAATATTCTTGGGGTGGGGTTAAAGATGGTTGAAAAGCATGTATTTGCTCAGTCTACAAGGTTCACACTTCTGGTACAGCTTTATTCCTCCTTTATTCTGTGAACAAGCATTACTGGACAGGAGCATCGCCCCTTACTTTTCCTCTTGTATGGCTGAAAGACGCCAAAAGTTGGCTGCAGCAGAAGGAGCAGAACCAGCATCTCTCCAGTTACAGCCCTTACACTTGGACTGCTTTAACTGGGCTGGAAGACCTGTTCTGTGAACAAGCCCAGGTGGTGCTGTTCCAGATATCAGTGAATATTGGTGTTGGGGCTGCACAGGGAAGAGCACACCCAGGGAGGAGCACACCCAGGGAGGAGCACACCCAGGGAGGAGCACACCCAGGGAGGAGCACACCCAGGCTCCTGCTCAAGCAAGGCTTAGTGAGTACTGGGAAGGCACCACCCTGCTCAGGGGATCATTAAGATAACATCACATTCATCTGGCTCCTGCCTGAGCTAAGAGAGGGGCAGTTAGGTTTCTTGGGCTTGGAGACACAATCCTGGATGCTTTGGTTTGCCCAGTCCCTTCAGTACAGTAACAGAGAGGTGCCTTGAGTGTAAACATTGCATGGGAGTTAAGGACTCTCATTTCCTGCATGGCCTTGAACACCTAATCTCTCCTTGTTTTCTCATCTGTACAACAGGAACAATGCTATTTATTGACCACACAGTGGGCTGTAAGGCTAAATTAATTACTGTTAAAAATCCTTTGATTCTCTTAGATAAAAGGTTTTCTAGAAGTATGAAAAGTAACTATTTATTATCTACATTTTTGTCACTTTTTATTTATGCCCTATCAATTCTACTGCACCTTTTTATTTAGAATTATTTGTTTTGTGTCATCTGCATGAAGAAGAAATTGATAACAACTCATGATGGCATAAAAAGTAATGTTTGAAAAGTCTGGTCTAAATTTATTAATTTCAAGTGTACTTCCTCACAACTAACATGTATATGAAACTTCTTGATCAATGTCTTTTCTTTGGTGACTTTGCAGTATGGTCTTTTCTTTTTTATGCACTGTTTAAGGTGTCCACGAGCTCACACAAATGGACAAGAGCATGCACTTCTCCCCTTACAATTAATTAATTTAACTTCTGTATCTTTGATTATATTTTCTGTTCCATCCATTTTAATACTATTCCTCTCTTGCTGACTTTTCTTTCATTCAACAGCTTTTATTTCACTTCACCCTTCAAGAATCCTGAACCCACCAATGAAGAATCATTTGTATACACTGTCATTTCTATTTGCTATTTTCTTTTTTTTTTCCCCTCCCAGTGAGACAGGGGGATGTGTGTGCAATGTGATGTGCTGGATATCAGTACAGTGCACCTCAGGTACACTGAAACATTTGACTTCACTTTATTGTTGTATCTAGAATGTATTTTCTTGCTCTTAGCTCTGAGCCACAACAGGAATTTGGCCAGATTTTGCCACATTTCTGCAGCACTGTGTAGTTAATGTGCCTCCAGAACATCTGTTGCTACTGTTGTGTTCAGGAGCCTGCTGAAAGTGTGAGATGTGAAGCAGATTATCTAACACCCAAATATTGGCTTGTCTGAAACTTTAGATAAGAATTGATTTATATGTATGTATCCAATCTGTAAAAAGTGGTGGCACTGCAAAAAATGAAATTATAGGTTGCATTTTAGGTAAATTGTATGGTGTAATCACTTCAAATGAGTTCAAAGTGCAGTTTCCTGTACTTCATTCTGAATTCCTATTTTTTCTGCTCCTTACTATTTCTTAGATAAATTAGGATTAGCTTTTCCATGTCTCATTGCTGTACCCTAGTAATTTCCTGGATTTCAAAAATGCCATTGAAAATGTCTTTGTTAAAAATAATAAAAAGCTATTAAGCCAGCTTGTTCAACATGCTCAAGTCAAAAGATATTTACAATCATTAAACTGTAGTGGATGAATGGATTTTGTAGGAAGACAGCTTGTTCATTGGAATTTGTTGAGCTCTTCAGAATAAGCCAAGTTGAAGAAAAAATATATACTCAGTGACTTTGAATTTATAAAATCTGAAGGGCTTCCTGATGAGTGCAAAATATGATTTTCTCTGGTCTGTTTACAGTTAGACCATTAGGACAAAGATTGACTGTAAGTACTGACATGAAATTTTCTGAGGCCTGACCCATAATTCTGCTTTGGAAGGAAGTGGAAAAAGAGGTTAAGAAATTCTAACACTAATTCTGGGCTTGAATTAAATGCTGATTTATTTAATCTCACTATTGCTCTGTTTCTGTAAAAATCCTACCTTGCAATGAGTGTGAAATTTCCTATGATTTATAATATTTTATAGAAAACTAGTGGCTGGATTGTGATCAGAATGTGTCCCACAGGTTACCAGGTTCTCTTAGACCTGAGGCACACAGGAGCGGGGAGTGGGAAGTGTCTGCATCCCTGCCCAGTTTCCACACCAAAGCAGTGGCTTGAAAAGAAACTCATTTTGCCTGCTGACAGAGGAGCACTGGTTAAGCCAGGAGATGAGTCAGGATTTCACAGAACCAGCTGAGCTCCTGGGTGCAGGGGAAGATTTTCCCTTTGCCCCTGAGCACGGTCACTTCCAGCGGCAGGAATGGGGGCTGGCGCTCTCCACCTCAGAGAGCACAGCGGTGCAATCCTGCTCCGGGCACAATTCTGGTTTGGTTATAGAAATGGAAAAGGTGATGATGGTTCATTTTGCTGAATTTGCACATAGGCAGGAAGGATGGCAAATCCAGTGAGATCCCCTGGGACTGGAAGGCAGCCTCGTGGTCCTGCTTTGTGGTGGCTGCTGCATCCAAGTAGTTCAATGGCATTTCACCAGTTAAAGGGAGCAAAACTCTCTGCTTGCTGTCTCACAATACAAGTCTCTACAGAAAGAATAACACTTTTCAGATCTTGCTGAAGCTTTGAAAATGCTCATATTTTAATGCATTTGCAAGGCTGGGTATTGAAAGAATGAAGAATGAGGTATATGCAAAATCATTTTGATTTCTTCCGATTTTTCCCTGTGCAGAAATAAACCAAAACATTTTACCAAGTGGACTGCCCCTTTTCTCTTTGGCTAACTGAGCTTTCTTTCTTTTGTCATGTGGAAGATATGAAAAAGTTTCTGTGATTTCACTGAACTTCCCTGGTCACATTTGTATGTTACAGTGAATAAAGGTGGTTTGCCTGAATATTTTTAATTTATAATGCTTACATATTTAATAACTATTAAATATGAATATCTAGGTGAGGGGAATAACTTTATTTAGGATTTAGGTTCTGTCATTAGACGATGTTTTGTCTTTCATATTGCTTCAATAGTAGCTACATTTACTGAAATTATAAATTAAGTGTTTGTTAAAAGTGGGTCCATATAAATATTAAGCTTTCTGCTCTTTGCTACATGGAGTACAGTTCTTATTGTGACAGTATTTCATTCTTTGCTTTTCTGGTTTTAAGGACTTTTTTAATATTCCAGCAATATTTTATTGCTAAAATACTTCAAGAAGGTATAATTATTTTTTAAGTATTTTCAACTACAAGTCAGGCAAATTAAAATATGAGTTATTATCTCCACAGATTTTACCTGATTAGTGGTGGAGTTCCATTCATTATATGTGGGATTACAGCAGCAACCAATATCAATAATTATGGGATTGAAGGCAATGCACCATAGTAAGTACAAACCACTATCATAAAACTTTTAAGGAAAACAGATTTTGTTCCTTTTCCAAATAAATGTACCTGACTTCATAAAGAGTACAGGCATGCAATTTGGGATGGTATCTGTTAAAAAGTTTTATTAAATATTAGCTGTGAAAGAGCAATGTCTTAATCTGGAGCTTGCTGCTTCACCTCCAGCAGTTTGACTCCATTACTGGCAGTACAATCACCTTTCATTTACAGAATTACTCTTCATTTACATCTGAATAAGTGAAAGATATTAAAAATACCTAATGAATACCATATCTAATGCAGCTATTATTTATTTAAATATTTTCATTTCATTATCTACCTTGATTTGATATCCTTCTGGCAACTCAAAGCAATTTAAAAATAATGATATAAGAAAAGAACAAGTAAAAATCCCTTCCTCACTTCCTCCACTCCCGTCCCTCCATTAAAACCCAAATATTTTGGATTTTCACCACCTAGAAATCTTCCAGTCACAATGTCTGGCAATCCTGTCATAATCCTTTCATGTCCTTGTGTGTTCAGTAAACCTCCACAAGCTCACTAGGCATCACACTGTTATTAATTCCTAATTCTTGGCATGAAGCATGAGGTATCCATAAGTACATTTAGTCTTTCCATAAAAGCATAGCAGAAAGTGAATTAGACTGCAAAGTTAAATACAGTGTGTGTAACAGATCAGCATGGCAGTGACTGGCACACTAATGGATATTTTAGTACTCTGGCAGCACCAATACTCCAGAGGACATCACTCTTAGTTACTGCTTTGAGCATCTATTGTAACACATTTGAAACTGGTTATGTTCTGGGCATGAGACGTGGCAGCCAAGGAGAATGGTTCAAAAGTGAGCATCTGGCTCCTTAAAGACATTTTTATAGGTAATTGAAATTTAAATTCCAATAAGAAACCAGGGCATACCGTGGCTAACTGTGTGCTCTGCCTAGGGCCCAACACATATTTGTATACTTATTCAAATGGATCCAATTAAGCAGCCAGTTTATAATCAACCGTGTATTATAAAGCTCTATTATTTATGTTCATAAATAGGAGACATTTTTCATTTTGGTGCAGTTACTGGGGTTATACTTCTTTAATCATGGTACTGTAGCAAATCAATACCTGGTGCCACAGTGTGCACAGAAAACAAGGGACAGATGAGGAATGGTTATAAGATTGAGTAAAAATCTCGTAATTCAGTGGCAGCATAGTGAGTTATATGCCTCATTCATTTCTTATGGTATTAGTAAAGTAAATGTGGATGCAAACACTTGAACTTTTTTTTACCAAATAGATTTTGTAAGTAATCCACAATGAGATTCTACTTGAAATAACAGCATCCCATGAGACTGTTCCACTTGGGACCATTCTTCCCTCCACTTTGCATCAAATATACAGGGTTCAAATGCATTTCAAGTATTCACCTAGCTTTGTGTTCTCTGCTTACCCAGTTAAATGTAGGTGGTTATTTGCCTATGTTTTCACAAGTATCTTTTCTTGTACCTGTCTAACAGTAAATTGTGTACTCTTTGGAGTGTTTCTAAGTTCATTAATACATGTGTGTATGTTTCTGTTTAAGATTCACATTTTAAAAATTCAAAACCATTATTCTGCAGTTTCTTGCTGTAAAGTCCAGTGGGACTGTCTCTATTTAGCTGAGAAGTTCTCAGCCTGGGAGAAAAAAGTCATTCTGCCCTTTTTATAGTAACTTGTAGATAATTCCTGGCTTGACAAGGATCTGATATCAGAAGTTTCCTCACTGGAACTGGAGGAACTGCAACTAATCACACATGCCTAAATGAATATGAAGTGTCACACAGTGTCACTTTTAGAGCTGGAATCATCATGACAGATCACCTGGTCTGTCTTTCTGACCCAGTGGGAAATTAGCTATATCCAAACCATTCCTGACAGTTACTTATCTGAGGTACTTTAAATGCTCCTGTAATGGATAGACCACATTTCATTCCAACAGCGTACTA
This sequence comes from Fringilla coelebs, assembly GCF_963513975.1. NCBI lineage: Eukaryota > Metazoa > Chordata > Aves > Passeriformes > Fringillidae > Fringilla > Fringilla coelebs. The sequence continues at coordinate 22,197,508 of NC_140066.1, read as the reverse complement.
TCCTAATTGTCCTAACAGCTAAGAAACTTTTTAAAAAATCTACTTTAGATCTTTCTTGCTGCAGTTTAAGCCCATTACTTCATGTCCAAGTGCGAGAGATAAAGTAACTTATTTCTCTTTCCAGAAATCCATGCAATATTTAGGGTATAAGAACCTAGTAGCAGCTGTACTAGGCTATACTGCCAGCTCAGATCTCTGTCTGTGACCATGGCTAAAAGCAGATCATAGAGAAGAGGCAAATATTCCTTCTCCCTCTAACCCATGTTCTGCCAGTTCCCATCTAGGATTTCATTAGTGTTTTCTTCTCCCATGTTTGTTTGATCAGATCATTTGTACTTAAGGCAGTCCTCTCAGACTCATGCTGGCCTGTGAGCTACTTTAAGCTGCTCTAAAACAGTTATGGTTATATTATTTAAAGCCTAGCAAACAATGATCATGCTACAATGATACTATGCTACTAACATATCACAAAGAGATCATCAGTTTCCCTAATTTTTCTGAGGACATTCAAATTGACATGGATGAACTCCCAAGAACTCTAGAAACAGTGCAGAATTCAGAAATGGCATATATCTCTGAGGTCTGCAGAAAGTGGTTACAGTTCAACTGGAAGTCTTTTCATCCTCCCTTAGTACTCAGGCTGTCCTCTCACAAGAAGATAATTCTGTAAGAGCAATCTTCAGGCTTAAGAATTTGTAGCAATGTTCATTGATACAAACCACTGAAATCTGTACATTTCTATTGCTCACATAGAGTGTATAAACTATGCTTCATTTGCTTTTTAATCAAAGTATTAGTGCTGACATTTTTAATAGTAGAAAAAAGGGTTGACGTAAATGGTCTTACAGTTCACTGCAATTCTGGAGTCTAAACTGACCTACATTTCTTGGAAATTTTCAGTTTTAATAATCTGTAAATTATACCATATATTCTATTCTATTAAAAAATTAGAAAGTGATGCCTCAGCTTAATTAATATTAAAGACAGGCTCCCTCTCTCCACAAGCTGAACTTCTGAGATACTGTTGTGTCATACTAGTCAGACTACAGTCAGTTGTCCATCACGTCTAATGTGGGCTCTGAAATGTCCTTGACTCTCTCTTGTTCCTGTTTTCAGTTGCTGGATGGCCTGGGAGCCCAGCCTCGGTGCTTTTTACGGGCCGGTGGCATTCATCGTGCTGGTGACCTGTGTTTACTTTCTGTGCACGTACGTGCAGCTGAAGCGCCATCCCGAACGCAAGTATGAGCTGAAGGAAAAGACGGAAGATCCACAGAGAATGCCGAGCGCTGACATGGGCCACGGTCACATTACAGACTCTGTGTCCGTTCCCCAGGCAACCTGCCCCATGATTTCTTCTTCCTTATTGGAAAATGAGCATTCATTTAAGGCTCAGCTTCGAGCCGCAGCGTTCACTTTGTTCCTGTTTACTGCCACTTGGACCTTCGGAGCACTCGCAGTGTCTCAAGGCCATTTCTTGGATATGATATTTAGCTGTCTTTATGGAGCTTTCTGTGTGACCTTGGGGCTTTTCATCCTGATCCATCACTGTGCGAAACGAGATGATGTGTGGCATTGCTGGTGGTCCTGTTGCCCATCCAAAAGAAACACCTACTCTGTGCAAGTCAACGTGCGCCCAAAGGTCAACGTCAACGGCGACACCCAGGTCCACGCACCTTGTCTGCAGGAATCTCCTTGTCCCAACAAGTCAGCTGTCTTCAATCACCCGGCAGCCAGCCACTGCAAACTCACTAACCTGCAAGCAGTGCAGAACCACGTGAACTGCCTGTCGCCCGTGACGCCGTGCTGTGCAAAGATGCACTGTGATCAGCTGCTCGATGACGACGCTCACATTCACGTTCACAACGAGGGAACCTTCAGACCCAACATGCACATTCACAGGTGTCTGAAAAGCAGAACTAAGCCACGTTACTTCAGTCGGCACAGGTCTGCGGGGGAAAGGGAGTACGCCTACCACATCCCCTCGAGCATCGAGGGCAGCATCCACAGCTCGCACACGGACAGTCCCCGCAGCACGCACGAGAGCCAGGCGGGTCACAGGCGGGCCTGCTGCTCCAAGAGCGACCCGTACCCCACCGTCAACCAGCCCGAGAGCAGCGACGCCAGTACTGTCATTTACAGCTGCGGTAAAATGCCAGACAGTGACACTGTGCACCACCCAGCCCACTTTGAAATGCACCCACGGACACAGTCATTGCCATTTAATGCAACCAATCACAACGGGATTCTCAAGGGAAACGTGCATGAAGCCATGATATACAGCTCAGATAGCACGGGAAATATCAAAACTGGCCCTTGGAAAAATGAAACTACTGTGTAGTTCACGGGCCATCATCATGTGTTTTTTGCCCTAAACCATCGTTATCTTTGTTTTTATTCCAAAATAAATATGGTGATGTGTTTGCGCAGCTCATCGGTAAATTGTACAGCTTTTCATTTTCTTTGTAAGCGTCAAAGAAAGAGGGATAGTGACAGTTTTAAAGTGAAATTATTTTTAAAAGAAAGTTATAAAGTTATTCTGAAAGATAATGAGAAAATGAAGTCTAGAAAATTGAATAAGAGAGGCAATATCCTTTTGTTTTACAGAATGACATTTCTTTAGAAACATCATTTTCATTCACTGTTTTCACTTTTTTTCTGTAGTAACTTCAGACACTTTTTATAAACATATCAGCATCTTAAACTTTTACTTATTTATTTTTGTAGAAAAATATTATTACTGTGCCATGGATTTTAATCAGAAGTGGCTATGGTAGAAATGATAAACAGGATTTTATAAAATTGCAGCTTTTTAGATATACAAAAGTGATACTGCCTCTAAAAACCTTCTGTAGCATATGGCCTGTAAAGTCATGTAATGTACAGTCTCTGTTCTGTCCTTTTTCTTGTTGGAGAGAAGTGCTAGGTAATGTCTCTGTTACATCTTTGGTGCTGTATTGGTTGTATTTTGCATGACATATGTCAGGATATACCATTTGCTGTTTTATAGTGTTACACGTGTTTAAAAAAAAGAACAAAAAAAAGTGTGGTACAAGGCTGTGACAAACCCTATTGATATTAATCTAGAGCATTATAAATCTACAGGAAAAAAAAAACCACTCTGCACTAGTTTAAGTGGCACAATCCTTTGTATAAGGTTATATGATAGCTTTGATAAGGGTCCACTCTAATGTCTTTACAGAGCATGCACTACTCATCGTACGTGGCACTGTGCAGTGTAATAGCAATTGTCTCTACAGATTTTACACTTCTTTGTAAAGTATGCCTTTTAAACAAAGCTGTAAGCTGTTCCACGGTAACCCTTCCACATCTGTTAAGGTAGAGCAGTTTTATCATTAACTCTTTGAGGACTACAGTTATTTTCTTAAAGTAGCTTATTCTAGTTCAGAGATACTGTATATATGATATTGTCTATTTAGTTACATGATCAATGTAGTCCAGAGTCGTCAAGAAAAAGGAAGTTCAGTAATTTTCTAAAAACACCTTCTTAGAATCCGTCTATTAATTTCACCACTTGCTTTCTGAAAACCCATTTCCTCCCCTAGCAAATTTCAGATTGTCTTAATCCTTTAATGCAAATTTGACTTTCAGAGAAGTTCTTTATGTCCATGATTTCTGCTGAATTGTAGGGCATTCCAGGGTCAGTAGCATTCTCTATTAACAAGGCTCTTGGCAAGATTTTTTTCATGTTTCCATGAACATCTGGACACAAAGCACCAACTCACAGTACAGAACTGCATCAGAATGATCCCTATATGAAATAAAACTGCTTTTTACAAATAGGAAGGGTGCAGAATAATAATAGATTTCAGAAAGTGAATGGGAGTATAGAGCAATGAGAAAAATGTCTGCAGTAGAAAGTGAACACTGGATCCAGAAATGAGAGAAAAAGCACAATTCTGTACAGCCACACAAGAAAGTTTGCTGTGAGGTCTTCACACAGACTTATGTAATTGCTTCAGAGAGGAAATAGAAAATTCCATTGAGAGACCATCAGTCTGCAATTCTCTGTGTATATGTGGCAGAAATCTTCACTTTATTTAAGCTCCATATTCTTCTGTTATTAGCAGTTTATTAGACTCTACCTTATTTTTTTTTAATATGTAGGAATAAATTTCCTAATAGTGTACATAAAGATGACAATTATAATTGTTAGAATGTTATAAAAACATGTAAGTCAGATGAATGTGTTCTGCAGTGTTGCAGGTGGGAATTAGTACTCAAAGGGTTAATGCTCAGTATCTGAGTGCAAGAAATCTTGTTTTTCTGTATTTTTGTAAATTTGAAATATATATTGTAAACTCCAGCAGTGCAATGTATCCATCTCAGATTGTGTATTTTTAAAAGGTGAGCAAGAAGAATGCACTAGGTGGTTGTCAAGTTTTAAGCCAATATTCAACAATTTCATGACTGCTTCTTTAGCTTATACAAAAAAAAGACAAAACACTGAGCTTTATTATGTATATGCTGTATATGCTTGAACTGTCTCTAAACTAAAATACAGTATTTTTCTTTGTTTGCATACTGAAATATTTTCTGTTTCATAATTGTTTTCATTTAATATTACTTTTGCTCATTCCACATAGACAGTGACCCTAAATAAGTATAGACATAATGTGAAATCCACTTCTCTGTGTCTCAGCACTCTGTATATGTATATTCTGTAACAGTAAAATTGTAGGAAGTCTGTAGACCATTATGCAAAATATCACACACACACACACAGAGCCAGGATGAAATACTCACTCTGCAAGAATCCACTCAGTAAGCTCCTTTTTTCAGCTTGTGTTTTAATCACCTCTGTTATTTTGTCTGAGAGGCCAATTCCATCTTCATAATGGCTTACAAAAAATAAATAGGTGCTGCTTTCACAGACTATCTCTGGAATTCAAAAGTAAAATATTAAAACACTTTTCTTATTGTGTTAAAAATTAATTTAGTGACTATTTCTGGGTTAATTTGGAAGAGATGTGTTATGCAATAATCTCTTTGCATATTATTTTTTCAGAAAATATAAAGTATATCTACAGAGTAGGAGACATGATATCAAATAAATATAAAAATGTTTTGTAACATCAAATTTGACCAAAATGCTTTTTATGCTTTTGACTTTTTTTTTTTTTCCTTAAGATAAATGAGATCATTTCAATGCTTTGGAAGTCTGGTTTTGATTTATTGTGGGGTTTTGGTCAATTATAGTCAGTGAACCATTACTACTTTACCTGATTTTCTTCCCTATAAAAATAAAGTCAATGAAATAACCAGAGTATGAGATATATTGTCCTAGTAAATTCCTCACGGACACACAAAACATATTTTAAAATCGGTTTTAGTTTTGGTGATTCATTGATGATAATATGGTTGAACAGATTTTACTGTTCACTTTCTGTCCGAGATTAATCAAGAGGAATTTCTTCCAAATAAAAGATAATTTTCAGAGAATGATGCAATCAACAGAAATCTGAATAGCTGCTACCAGAATAAAAATATGCTCTTGCTGTGGTGTTGTTCTCTGCATATAGAAACTCCAGTTTTTGTGACCAAATTTGAAATCACATAGGCTGTTTATGAGAAAACTTCCTACCCAGCCTCATATAACGAATTTGGGTGTCAAAATAAAGCGTACATTTTTGCACATTATGTCTGGTCATATGTGTTGTTCCCAGGAATCTGCTGATGGGACTGAGCAGTCACCGTCAGGGGCCATAAACAGCTGTTCTCCTCCACCACGCAGCTGCCTGCCAGCTACCCTGTGAGCACCCTGTCCAGGTGTTAGCCCGCCCTGGGAGCTTCCCTGGGGCTGTAAAGCATCCATCCTGTCTGAAGCAAAGCAAAGTCTGTGCTTAAAGCAAAGTCAAGGCCACCTTTGATGGACCACGCAGGCAATTGGGCAGCCCCCACTTGAACACTAAGCAATGAAGGCAGAAACATTTAATGGAAGTGGATTTAAGCAGTTTTAAGTCCTCCTCTCTCCATCTCTCTAAAGTACCTACCAAGTAAATCTGCTAGGTACACCTACTGCCTACAGATAGCTACCAAATCCAAACAAACCCAGGCTAAATGAGGCAGCTGACCTAAAATTCCTGGTTAGCTGAAATGAGTGAAACAGCACAACCTAGTTAACAATCAGAGAAGCCCAAGCTGGAGAAAACCTCTTTGGATGCTCTGTCACAAAGATGCTTCAGGTTGGTTATGTGTGAAGACATGGAACTAAATCATGTCTGAAGATCTGAAATTGCTCTTGTGCAGATACTGTTAAGGCTTACAAAGCTGATTTCAACTCCACCAATTCAGAAGTAGTTTCCACTGTAAATTATGTGCCTTTTCACAATGAAGAGATTATCTGACATTTCACTATTTGGGAAAAAGAAAGTTGCCATCACAACCAGGCTAGTAACCTTTTTATCATAGGATCTTTGCATGGAAACAAGAAGAAGGAGACCACCTATGAAAAGAAATGTCAGGCTGATGAAGATGTTGGCAGCTCAGCAGCTTCCTTGCCAGAACATAAATTCATGTTCCTCTAGCAGCATCCTCCAATTCAGAAAGAAGCTGTAGAATGCAGCTGGATCAATCAGAATTCATTGGCTGAGTTTAAAGGCTGCCTGGCTGACTTCAGCTGAGCAATTTCAGTAGTAACTTGGTGCTCTAGGCAGCTTTTACTTGCTTAGTTAACTACACAAGGAAAGGAGATTTTGGGTTGGCTGGTTGGGGTTTTTTTTGGTTTTTTTTTTTGTTTTGGTTTTTTTTTTGTTGTTGTTTTTTTTTTGCTGTGGCCAGTTAACTATTTTCTAATTAGCAATTGAATAACTAAGAAGAAAACTTACTCTACAAATTACCTTAACCATAAGCCATGGAGTTTTGGTCCCTTTTAGGGGGTCTGTGAAGGTGCAATTGAATCCCTATTCCCTTACCTGACCAGTCTATTACCTGAGTTTTTTAGGGATCCAAACAAGCAAGTATCACAGGGAATTCAGTCAATATAAGAGGGCTCACTTCTCTGCAGGGAGGGTTGAAATCTGTAAATTCTAGAGCAATTCAACCTCAAACAAATATCCTGCCTTGGAGTTGTGCAGCTGGCCATGCCTCTGAGGTAAGGGGTTCTTTGTAAACATGGTGTCTGCATACCCCATAGGTACTGCTGTCTCTTTACATTTTGATCTGTTTGAATTGTGTAGTGCCTTGCAGTCTGAACAACAGAATGAGTGACTGTTCCCATCAGCCCATCACTCTGCTCCAGCTGTTTGCCTTAACCTGCAGCACACTGCCAGGCAAGATTCTCCAGCACAGTCTGTGTTTTCATTCATTCTTAGATTTGCTTCCCAGGTACTCCATAACACCTGAGGAAAGCAGCAGAAAGAGTTTATTTTGGGACTAGGGGGAATTTCTGAGAGAAGAGAAGCAATAAAACACATTATTCATATTCTTCTCACACTACTTTTGTTAGCCCATTTGTTAGTGAGCTGTAAGCAGTTACAGTCACTTATTCCCTGATTCTTTCCATGGCAAGACCTTGTTCTCCACTAATTAGAACATAGCTGAAAGTTAAGCTTTTAGTTTGATTTATGCCCTCAGCAATTACTGCCCTCAGATGGATGATTTTACAGAGTTCAGCCAAAGCAGCTGCAATGTTTTTAACAAAGAGGCTTGATGAAAGAATGTCTGTCCACAATAACACCTTTCAGTGATTTTGTAATAGTTCTGTCTTCATGGCCCATTATTTGAAAACTTTGAGCAGTATGGCTATTATAAGAAGAGATCATCTCTTGCTGTTTCTATAAAGTAAGTGGTTCGGTACAGATAATTTAGCCACTAAAAATATCACAATATATTACTGTGAAATATCTCCCTTCTTAGGCTGTGTATGCCCCAACTGGGACCACAGTCTCTGCTCTTGTGCTGCTGCTGCAAGCCCTAGGGGCTCTAAAGGACCAGCCCTATAAATGATTCACTTCAGCTGCCCTCAACTAGATTAGGATTGAAAACAGGGGGCCTTGGTTCTTATCTTCTCTGCCAAATGCTCCAGCTTGTCTCCCTTTCAGAGGCTCCATGATGGAATAGAAGAGAGAACTGACTGGTTTGTGCAAGGGGGACAAATGCTGGGCTAGGTGAAATCAAAAAGAGACAAGCTTCTAGCACTGCATCAAGTTGAATGGAGCAAGCTGATCAGCAGGAGAGAGGTTGGTGTGAGTGGGGAGCTGCAACATGACTTGGGGACAGGAAAGGAAGGGAACAAACTTTAAAAGAGAGGCTTGGAGGCTGGAAACAAACTGGGACCAAATTGGTCATTGGGGGAGAGGAGGAGGAAGGTGAAACAATTATGTCCACGAGTCTTTCCAAGTTGGATGTGAAAGCCAAGCTTTGTGACTCGTCTGCCATCAGTAAATACCTGAAAACCTGCTAGCAAAATGGCTATTCACTTATAATACTGTCCTCATAAAAAATGGCTGTATTAGTGGTGTCAGCTATCCCAGTAATGTGTCAGAAATCTGGGTATTGAATCACAGATGCTCAAAGCTGTTGATTAACCAGATATTTCATGTTCCACATGACAGAATCTCTGTATTTTTAATGTCTTTTGAAATCCAGAAGCTATCACAAAAAAGAAAACTGATTTCAAACAGTGTGAATGAAGCTGAAAGTCAAACACACCAAATGCAGGAACTGTTAGAATTAAGGCTGTCTTTGGAACCTTCATTCACAGCCTCAGTCTGTCTTTTGATGTTGTTTATCAGTATTTGAGTTCATGCTGCTTTCTAACACTTTGGCTTTGATGCTGCACATTTAGTGTTCTTTAAATGTGCTTTTGTGTACATCTAGAGCTAAGCCAGTCCTTTCACTGTAAGCTTTCTTTTCTAGCTATTTTTTTTCCTGGAACTTTTAGAGAAAGGATTCTTAGAAGAATATTGATGTTGAAACTTTCTGGCAACGCAAATTCTGCTTTTCAAATTTTCCCTGTGCTGAATACTAGAATGGAAGAAGTGGAATGAAGACTTTCCATTGAGCTTCTGCTTGTTTGGTTGAGTTTTTTTCAAAAATAGTTGTATTATTGTCCCAAGTGTTGTCACTGCTATCAGGAGAAGGAGCAGGCTGAAGTCAGGAAGTGCCTGCCTGATGTGCAGCCTGTTGGAAGCCCGTACCTTAATGATGATAATTTGTGTTGACAAATGGGCTGCCTGCAAATCCCATCTTCCCTGCAATGGAGCCCATACTGGAAAGCCTCCTATGGAGTAGATCACTGGGGCTGCTGGGAAAAGCATCACATGCCCTGCCCCTCCAACCTGCAGGAGCTGCCAGCTCTGGCCACTGAGGGATGGACACACTTTTGTCTCTGGCACTATGCAGTGGCCTCCTCCAGCCAACAGCTGACCTTGCACACCAGGAGAGTTTCACTGCAGGTTTAGGTCATTTCACAAAGGTCATTCTGCTGTGAGCTCCAGGAAGGTCCCTCTCCTTCAAACTCACACTTGCTGGCTAACCCTGAGCCCATTGCCCAAGCCAGAAGCTGGAAAGTCCCAGTCCCCTTGGCAAAGATGGCATGAGAATGCAGCATCAGCATGGAGGGGTAGTTCCCCTCCATCTGGAATAAAACATACTGAAGCCTTCCCTGTGTTCCTATATGTGAGAACAAAAAAGCAGGGAGGAGAGAGTTAAATGACCAACTAATCTCTGCTAGGATAATAAGGGGAACAGTTTAAGTGCTGCAACAAACAAAACAAACCCCCAGCCATTCTGAATCAGTATGGAAGCCTTAATTCCAGCATTATAACAATGTTGGATTCCACCTGACAGCACAGCACAGGCAATGTGACACCCAGTCAAGGGCTATAGTACATTCAAAGTAACCACACTTCAGCCACAATGCTTTTCCCCTGGAACAAAATGAGTTGTACACAGTTGTACTGGGGAAAAATTTTCTGCATCTTTTGATACACTGGTGGGCTGTCTTAGATTAAGGACCCACTTAGTGTGGACATGCACTTAAAATGTTTTTGTACTCTTGGAGTGAAAAGAGAGAAAGTTACTTTTTTTTTTTTTTTTTAATTACACAAAAAGTCAATCCTCAGTTACACTGAGATTTATTTTTCTTCAGTATGTAGATCACACAGAGCCAGAGAGCTGCATAACAGGGCACTACACCAAGAGTGAAAAACAACCACAGGAAGAGGGGAAAAAAATCCTCTTACTATCACCAGTTCTCAAACTTATCTGTAAGGGAATGATTTCAGATCATGCAATCTGCTTCATTAGCCTGCTCATCTTCTCAGTGTGTTATTAAGGTTCAACTTGCTTAACAAAACCAGGAAGATCAGAATATGCCAATCAAATCTGGAATGTCTTTAAGAGTCTGTGGTATAAGTGGTTTACATGTTTCCTTGTAGGGGAAACTGCTGATACAGACAAAACATACAGGTTATAATTTCAAAGGCCCTGGAGCTGTAGGATGAAAAAATCTTTAGCAAAAGCCTTTTTCCTTATACAAAGTAAGAAGAAAATATCTATGTAGGAAATAGGAGTTTTGAATTTAAATCAGTGAAACAATGAAAGAGACTGACAAAGAGGCATTTTGAACAGCTCAGCACAGGCTTTCCTTCCTTGTGCAACCAGTGCTGGATGTAAGAAAATGTTTAATTTATGCGGTTCTTAGTCAAACTTTTTTCCTTTTAGATGTGGAGTTGAAATTATAGGCATTATTGCCTTTCCTTTGGTTGCCCCAGGTCTCAGACTTAAATGCAGAGTGAACAGCAAAGGCTCAGCTTATAGTTTAGAACCTAAACCAGAGCAGACTGACAAACCACAGACCCCACTAAATGGAGACTTTCTGTCATAGCACGGGGTCACAAGTCCTGACATGCATCACAAAGAGAAGGATCCAGAGGAAAAGTGGGTGGAAATGAAGGAGAAATGGAGTGTAAAGGGGAGGAGGGTGTTGTGATGGGTTATTGAAGGAGCACAAGTGCCTGCTGAAATGGTGTGGTTGTAAGAGTAACCACAAGCCCTGGATGAGTAAAGGAGGGCAATGAGCAGGACCAGTGAGCCGGATTCTGTTGTGATGGTCACTCAGTAAGGATGACAAAAGATTAGGTGATGTTTGGACAGCAGCCTCAAAGATGGGCTGAAAACTGGAATTATGCTCAAGGCATGCAATGTGTTCATGTTACAGAGAGAGGGAAGAGAGGAAAAAATAATTAAGTGGTTTAATCACTGTCCACAGGTAACTAAATGCGTAGAAAGTACTTTACAGGAGGGTCTTTAATCTAGCAGCGAAGGTATGAAAAGATCCCGTGATTAGGAGCTGAATGTAGCACTTCCCCTTTAATCTGGCAAAGTAATTAACTTCATAAAAATGTCTTAGTGATATGGTATGTTGAAAGGTTTACCTCAAGAGAGCATATCTTTCAGCAGTGTATTTTTTCCTTCAAACACAAATTTTTGACCTTGACGTTATAAGAACAACAGGGTAAAATTTTCCAGGCAGTTTACATTATATTTGATGTTCACTTGATTTAGCCTCAGAAAAATAATCCTCCTTTCAGATAGGTATTGTCAAGGTGAGGTAGAAAAGGAAGGACAATGTCTCTACCTGCCTGTGGTGGTTGGGACATTGAAAATGGGTTGTATTCCAACAACCTTGACTTTGGCCTTCATGGCACTGTTCAGTTTAAGTGCTATTTTAATGTTTAGCATTCGAGGTTCTTTGTAAGCTGTACATTTGAATGGAAAATCTTTATATTCTGCAACATAATAAAGTTCCTAGTTACTGTTTATAATTAAAAACTCCCTTAACTTCTGACAAAAACCACAATGGTGCTTGCTTAACTAGATGTTATCACTATGTCCTGCAACAGTCTACATTCAACCAAACTCTTCCTTATCTCCTCTTTAGCACATAATGACCTAATTTTGAGATATATTAAGAATTTGATGCTTCTAATTTAATTTCATTCTTACAAACTTCTCAGTATTGCTGACAGTTGAATGCATTCTTAAGAGTCTTCTATTTTTCTCTTTTATATAAATAAATAAATAATTCCAGATTTCACATTTACAGTTGTAGAGAAATTGAAGATCTTGAAAGTTTCTCAAAATCTTGTTCCAGTTTCTAAGTCCAACGCTTCATCTTCCTTATTCTATATATTTACTTGATCTTGATGTAAATGACTGAGCTTTAGTCTGTTGGGAATGAGGTAAAGCACCTGTGCCAGGATCCCAAAGTGCTGCAGGGAGATCAGCATCTCCTCGCTGGACACAGCCCTGGCTGTGCACTTCCTCTTTGTGCAAAGTCCCAGAGTTTGTACCTGTGGATATCTGTACTCCTCAAACTGTGATGAACAGGATTTCTGTTCCTGGACTACACTAGGAGATGGTCCTTTTTTGTCCCTCTTTCCAGCCTCATGCAAAGGTTTTTTCTCATATCCTCCTGGTTTTCATTGCCTGACTTTGTGCACTGACTGCTCACATTGCTGTTAGTCCACTCACTTTTTCTTGTCTTTTTAGAAAGGCAGCTCGAGTTCAGTGCTGACCTCAGCTTACCTGGCAGCCCCAGGTCTTGTGCTGACAGGGTAGGTCATAGCTGTGATCTGAAATGCTCTTTGCTGTCTTTTTCTCTCTCCTCCTAGATATGAATTTATCCAGGGAGATAATTAAGCTGCAGTCCCCACACTCTCTCTGTTTCTCCTTCCTGCTGCAGCATGCTGGGTCCTATGACCAAATCACTTGTGTCCTTTCTCAGGCATGTTGTGTAACTTCAGTGCCAGGCAGCCACAGTGTCCTCTTCTTTATTCTTCCTTTCTGAAAATGCTTTTGCTGTGCAGCACATGGCTCTGCCTGATTTTCTATGTTATTTGTTTTGAAACGTCCATTTATTGGAAACGTTGTCCTGATTAAAGACCTGTGGCAAAGTGGATTGAAATTATTCTGCTTCTTCTTTTAATAATTATTTTATTTGCCCAGTCACCACTTGTTTATGAGTACTGCAGCATAAGCACCACAGGCAGTTTGGAAATGTCCTCTGCTGACATTCCCCAAAAGATGGGTTTATCTACCAGGACGTATCATTTCTCATTTATGTACTAAGCCATCTGAATTCTTCATTTTTCACTCCTGTGTTGCCCCTAGAGCTCCTTGCTATATCTTGGATTTCATCCTCCTTCTCTCTCTTTGCTCTGTGTGGCTCAGACAGCATCCAGATGGTCTCTCCCTGAAGTGAGCCTGTTCTGGAAAAAGCCTCAGCACTGTCATTCACCAGAGGATGAGGCTGACCTGAAAAGACTGTGCACAGCACAAAAGGTCATTTTTCTTTCCCTGGCACTTAGGAGTTACCCAGCTCTACACTGCAGATGTGTGTGTGTGTATGTACAGATTGTACATGTGGAGATTCACACACACACTCACACATATATAAATTAACGTTACAGAGGTATCAGCTGAGTGTGCTTGTTGCTGCCTCCTTCTGTTTTGAGCAAGCAGATGATGTTTTCAGACTATGTCTTCTAATCTGAAATATTCTGAGTATTTTTAATATTTCCTACTGGCTTTAAATGGATCCTACAATTTTCTAAGTGTTAAAGGTAGTCCAACTCTGCATAAAAGGATTTAACAATTTAAAACCTTAGAAGGTTTTTCAGTAGCAGTAATTGCTCTTTCAAGTATCTCCCCAGAGGTACAGGGAGTTATAATATTAGTGATATTTTTAACACAATTTTGCACAGGCTAGACAAAGTTAGACCTTTTATATATTTCAGATATACATTAGCAACTTTAAATTCCTTTTACAAAATTTCTCTTCCTTGGGAGTGTCTTGATTTACAAGCAAAGAATACTACCATGTGTTATTTTTAGAGAATTGAAGCCATGAGGTTCTAATTCAAATTATTTCAGATGCATGTAATTTGCAAATGGAAATTCCCCCATAAACCATTAGATATTGATGAGTTTCTCCAGTTAAGAGTTAAAAGAGTCAGACCACGGTCTATCTAGTCATAACAATTAGAGGCAGAAATCATTAATAATTTAATTTAATTATAATTACTCTTTTGACTGTGGCTGGCGTAGGAGATTGCAAATAGGAAACGCTCGCATAATTATTATTCTGAAGATCATTCAGGACAAATAAAAGTCTGAAAAAGATGTTAAATCTCTTAAAGGACTCACTTTAATTATTTTAAAGTCATACATTAATTAAGGTGTTTACTTATTAATCCTTGGAAATTGAATTCTGTACTCAGAATTAAGTGCTGTAATTTTCTTGAGTAACTAAGTGCTGTGTTTCTCATACATGAGAGGTTGAATTGCTCAACCTTAACTTTAGAATTTTCTATAATAACTTGAGGGATGCTGACAATTAACTCACTCAAAAACTTCTCTATGCCTCCAGCGAGTTTTGTGGCTCTAACATTCTCTCTCTTTAGAAATCTTGTTGGCCTAGTTTTTTTGGGTCATTTACCAGTCATTGTCTGCTGCTTCATTTCTTACTGCCCTAATTTATCCATCTGTAATTGAGGCAGAATGAGACAGAATTGATTCTGTGGCTGCCATTGCATGCCAGCTATCATAACCATCTGAAGTTGAAGCACTTTGACATTTGTGGCCACTCTGGAGAATCCCCTTCTCACAGACATAAGGGATGGGGGTGTTGACTGTTCTCACTGCTTTTTTTTCCTCATGCTGCTGGCCCTCTGAATGCAGTAAAGAATCTTCACAGGCCTTCTTACACATCACACCTCTCCTTGGAGTATCTTTATTGGTCAGAGTTTTAGCTATCACATTTTAACAGCCTAAAACTCAATCTGCAGGTTCATGGTTTTGTTCTTTACCTCTTGTGTGCACCACATGCCCCTTCCTACCCTCTCTTGGGTCACCCATATAAAACCCACACAGCACTTCATCCTCAAGCAGAGGATCAGCCTGAGTGCTTGTTTAAATATACATGATTATGGTCCAAATATTTTTTCCTAGGAAAAGTAATGTTTTGAGGTACGTGGAACATTGTAATGAGGCATGAAAGAAATCAGGTTGTTTAAGACAATGAATACTGCAATATATTCAAGGGGTTTTTCAGGCTTTTCAATGCTTACAGGTCCCTTATAGCCAGAAGAACTTCACTTTGCCTTCTGTCCTGCAGTGCCCAGGGAAAACTGACAATCCTGCATCTTCAGCAGAAATACAGAAGCAGAAAATCAGAAAATTTCAGCAGAAATCTCCCTGCAGATGAAATAATGCAAAGCCACAGTTCTGCAACAGCAGCACGTAGAGTGGCCTGGATGGGCACTGTCTCGGGAAAAGGAGAGGTGCCTTCCAGAGCCTGCTTGGCTTGGCTTGGCTTTGCTCTCTCTCTCTCACTCCCTCACTGTCTGTACAGGCTGTGAGAACTGTCACTGCACCAGCTGGAGCAGATTTAAATTTCACATGGGAAGTAAAATGTTTCCCATTGTGCTGCAGCGCAACAATCACCGTTCCCTCTCTCACAGCCCCAGCTCACAGACAAAGCCCAGCACTGTAGTTGTAACCAAGCCTGAGTATTGGACCCTGAAGCAATTTGTCTCCTAGCTGGCTGCTCTCTTCTCCCACACTGCTGTCTCTGGGTTATTTGAAGTTTCTCCTCAGAGCTCTTTACCATTTCTGGGAGGTGGCTCTGGCCATGATGGGTTGCCCTTTCCAGCAGGAGATGTCATCCTCTGAGCTACGACCACAGCAGTCTGACTGATGGCTGTTCCTGAGCTGCTGCAGAGACTGGTGGATGCACCCAGTTTGTTGTGGCCATCCCATTCCAGTCATGTGTAAGGTCTGGGCCGATGCTGGCTGTGAAAACAACTTACCTGTATTTGATTGACTCTTCTGTTTATTCATCAAAGCCTTCTAGAAAAGTCTGGACAAGCATTTAAGTGCTGAGGTCTGTTCAAGCCATTCTAAATTTCCTAAGCATACATATGTCATTGATTTAAAGTTGACAGATCTGTTGTCTGCAGCATCTTCTCAAACTACCCCCATCAGAAGGAGCAATCATGTGTTTGTGAAATTCAGTTGCCAAATAAAAGATTAAAGCTTCGGGCTTGATTGTAGCTGTTAGCAGCCTTTCAAAGACAGTAAGTCATTGGTCTAAGGTAATTTACCTTTTCATACTGTTGGGCATAGAATACATAGAATTTCTCTGAATGCCCATCTGAAATAGCTCTTATCTACAGAGTCACTTATTGATTGCACCTGTGATTATTGCTGTAATTGAGAAGGTCTATTTTTCGCACATTAGACCAAAAATGAAACATTTATTTTGACACATTGGGCTACAGCCATCTGTGCCCCAGCATCAAAACATTTTTTTAATGTTCTATTTCAGCTGTTCCAGTTGGCCTCAAAAGAGCTTAAAATCTGGCAAAAATAGCACCAATGTTTAACTGTGCACAGAAGGTATTATTTATATGTCAGTAGAACATTGTTCGCTTTCTAGGTCTTTAACAGCTGTATATAATGACACAATCCTTACACATGCTAGTTTTTATAGAATATGTCACATGGCTCTTCAGTACGAAGCTGGGGGGCAGAAAATAATTTTATATTTTTCTCTTGTATACAAGACAATACACAGGCACTGCATGGATTTTCATCATAAGCCAGATACTATATTATTTCATCAAAAGCAATAATGCACTTTCCTGGCATTTGTAGAAAATTGATTTCTGTTAACCTGAGTCTTTTCTTCAGATATTGGGTGGCCAGTTCTGTTTAAATCTCTTTGTATAGACAGATAGGGTATGTAATATCCCCACGGGCAAGAGTGAGGACTTGGCTCTCAGATGACCGAATTTTGAGAGAGACAATAAGATTACTGAACTGAGGTGCAGCTGATCTAAGAGCCCAAGGCCACCCCTAAGCTTCACTGCAGTTTATGTGATGGAAGGTCACCTCCCTTTAGTGTCTGTAAATTGTAAAACAAACAAAAATGTCAGTGGTGCAAAAGGCCTCACAGAAGCCTCTATTTTAATCAGAGGCCAGTTCTTTATTTCAAAGTTCTTTATAATACTTCTATTGTAATTTTTAATTTAGTATAAAAGACTACTGGACACAATATGTTTTTCTAAATTCTAAAAATAATTGCAACAGTCAGCAAATAAAAACACAACAATCATTTTGGCTGAATATTAGAAGAATATGATATAAGTCATCTGAGAAGTAATAACAAAATTAATGTGACAGTTAACTTTTTTTGATCTCAGATACTGATAAAATCTTCCAATTCATAAACAATAAATTCCAGATGTTGCCTGATATGACTTTTTTTAAAACTTAGGACACACATCAATCTGTAGACACATTGCTTATGAGTTACAGGGAAAATAAAATATCTTCAGACTGATTTTTAAAGGAAAGGCATGAATTGGTCTCCTAGACAAACTGTGGCAGTTTATCCACAGTTGTTGGTGCTGAAATGAAATCATTACAGAAATAAATATCATTCAATTCAAACTCCCCACATCCCATTGGGACAGCAGCATGAGGGGAAAATAGATGTTTCAGACTTGCCCAGCTGCAAGCTGTGTCCTTCCCTAAGTTACTGCCCTGCAAAAGCCAGCAAGCATCCAGTGTCCCTCTCTTCACTGGCCAATCAATGCTCAAGCACCTCAATTCAGTTAAAAAAAAATCAGAGAAAAGGGTAAAATTTATTAAAGAAGTTCTGCATTTTTTAATGCATGTGAAGTAGTCTAAATGAGAAATTAATACAACGAAGTTGAATTCATACAATTCTATGAGTGGTGAGCTGGGCATCAAAATAGCAGCAGGATGATCTGTTCAACTGCAAGCTGAAAGCCATAACTGGCTTAAAAAATAGGTAAGCTCCTGCTTTTGACTGCAGTGTTTAACTAAACTTTATTCCCTTCCCTATTTTAATGTCTCATCTCATTGTCTCAGCACATAACAAGTATTATTACATTATTTTTTTCCCACATCTCAGTGTTGCTCAGGAAGCTTGGGGTTAACAGAAGTGAGCTAAGAAGTCTATTTTTGAGACTGTCTAGGAGCTCACTTTGATTATTCAGGGATGAATCAGCATGTCGTCATCTCCGTGGGTCCAGACGCAAGAAAGGTCCAAAACCCCAGCCCAGGCAAGTCACGACTGCCGTGCAAGCCCTTTGTCTGAGCAGGGTGGGAGCACAGCCACTCTGCAGTCAGATGCAGGCTCAGAAGCAGTCAAGCAACAGCAGTTCAGCTGAAGCTCTGGGGAAGAAAAGAAAATCCTGGCCCAAAATATTGTGAAATAGAAATAACAAGACCAGTTTGGTTGCATAAGCATATGCTGAATGACATGTGAAAAGAACAATATCCTATAAAACAGAGGAGTCTCTCTTTCCCCAAAGGTAAGGCCATTCAGGGCCGTTTCAGACTGTTCTTGTGACTCTGCCATACCTGCAAATACCATCTGCACTGGTGAATTTTCATTGCCTCAGAGAGGAAGGTGCATGGGCATCTAGCTATATTTATTTAGTCAGCAGCTTCAATATTTTCCTTTCTCAGTAAAACTCATGTGACATAAATGCAAGAGCTAAAGGCTCACTAGGGATTGTAGAGCAATGCAAATTTTATAGAAGAGATCAGCTATTATCTAAAACTCACTTGTTAACAATTCTTCAAAGTCCCATAGGGAGTTGGTGGACATTAAAAGAGGTTTCCACAGAAATCTGGTGATTTGCAAGCCCATCCTTCAGGACTTTCCAGTGGAAAACCATGGTTTAGCCACTGCACCTCTGATGGGATTCCCTGCAATGTTGCCTAACCTACAGTCTTTGGTGAGATTATTATCTCAGGGGCAAAATTTTCTGATGTGGGTAAATGTAAGATACTGAGGTAATAAGTGGAGAAAAAGCTTATATTATTTAAAAATAAAATAAGTTTGTGCAAAAGACTAAAATATTGCTTCTGCCTAGAAAATATAGCTATTTGGTATGTGTTACAAGGTGTGAAGGCACAGGCAATGTTAATGAAGACCAGGGGAAGACTGTAACAGCTACAGTGGACTGTACAGAGCAAGTTGAACCATCTGATTTGCTCCCCTACATTGCAGAATGACCCTGCTGGCTTCCTACCTGTGAAAAGTCCTCAAGTGCCTTGTATGAGGTTTCTTTTTTATTCAAGTAGATTTAATACATTGATCTGTGTGTGCTGTTCTGTATTTGAAATAAAAATTCATTGCACCTTGTCTATGATTATAAGGAGGTAAAACAGTCTGTGGCCCCATACCACCAAGCTGGCAGATGCAACTCGTCCATCCAAATAAAATTAATGTGAAAATATCTGTCCAGTCTGGCCCACATCAGCACAGGATGCCTGAAATATACAGAGAGAGATATCAGTGAGTAAATGATAGTCAGTGTAGATATTTTTTAAATTTTCACGAAAACAGAGAGAGATGAGAGAATATCTGGAGAGGGACCAATTACAAATAACCCTGCACATGCATGCATAATTAACAGGATTCAAGAAGCAGTAATGATCATTCTTTTAACACAGTGTAAGTCTGCCTAGAGAGGTGAACACATCAAAAAAACTCAGCATGAAATTTTTAAAAAATCTTTGACTAGTTGGGCTTTGGGGAGCTTGTCAGTTTATTAACATTACTTTAACCTAATTTTAATTTTGTTTAATGTGATTTCTATTTCTGCGAAGCTCTTTGAAAAAACTGTTGTTTATGCAAATAAACTACATGGAAAATTGGTTTTGTAACTAAATGACAGCTGACAGACTAGGCTGTAATAGTCAACTGGGAACTTCTAAAGCATGATTTGTTTACTCTAGTGCAAATTGCATAGCTATGATTATTAGGGACAGTAAATATCTTAATAGTGGCTATTTTAATTAACAGAGTCCTACTGCTGGATCTCAGTCCCCACTAAGACTGTTTTGTACTGCTCCAGTGACAGCAAAAATAGCCTTAATTATTTCACTACTTCCTCTATTTAATATTTCAGAGGAGCTGGCATAATGAAGGTCAGATATGTCCCATTCATTTCCTACCAAAACAATGTTTCTTTTTTGACTGTTTGCACAAATCATGCATCCTATCATTTTTATCTTCACTGGCAGCTCTGATTTCACTATTTGCCTTCATCTGACTTCATAGGGTTTTTGTCTGCCTGGGATGCAACCCCTTTAAGAAATCTCTCTTCTCCAAATAATTATATTCTATTCCAGTGTCAGATCTTTGGAATTTTTAGATATTATTTCTTCATTTGAACGACAAGGTATTTTTGTAACAGAGTGCTACAGAATTTAAAAAAAAAAAACCAAAACAAAAACCAAACATAATCAGCAGCAACAATAAAAAAAACCCCAAACACCTACCTCTATAACTGATGCATTATCTGTAAGTATTAAAACAATTTTCTCACATTTTCAAATGTAGAAATATGGATGCTAAGTAGGCAAAAAGCTGTTGCACAAGTTGCCACTTTCCTGCCAGAACAAGGTTTTGCCTGCTGACGACAATTTAAAATAGCACATTATTATGGAATTATGCAGCATCATAGGCAGCAGCTTCATTTCTGAAAGCCTGGTAGTCTCAGAAATATCTTTATTAACTGATCAATATTTGATCATTGTGTTAAAGAAATTTGTGCAAACATCTGAGTCTCTGTTCTTCCTCACATCAAAGCCAGTGCTCTGTCAAACCCCCATCATCCTAAAAACAGCTCCTCTACAGAGGAGGATGAAGGGAAACCAATTCCAGAGACCATGGAAACTCTCAGCAGGTGAATTACCAGGGGGTGAAGGAGGCCACCAGCTCTCTCCTCACATGAGTGCTCTCATGAGCAAGTGAACTCCTCTCAAAATGACTGAATGTCAATGTATTTTCTCCTTGTTCTACTTTCTTAGGGTCCTTTCAGACCTGTGGATTTCCCCTATTAGAAGGGAGTGGCAATTTGCTTTCTAATCTGCTTTGCTCCACCCCTGGCTGCTCAGACTGCCCCAGGCAATGGCACAAATCAGTGAGGATGCTGCAGGGTAAGGGTCGTTTGAGTCATTTGAAGCAGAAAAAGCTGGTGACAGCAGCAGTCAGGTGAGCAGAGCCTTAAATGTAATATTCCTCATCTAGCTAAGTGATCACCTGAGACTGAGAAGTAGTAGAAATATTGGTATAGGAATTAAAATCATCTGAACAACATAAGAGATGAAACTGAATTATGATGCAAGGTGTCAAGCCAGATATAATCAGGGTAGCCCAGCAGAGGTAGACTAATAATAATAGGGTGCAACATAAATAGGAAGAGTATGCATTGTTCAGGCAAGCTAGAAATTAAAGGCAGGGTAGTGAAAGAGTATTATAATGTGCTAGTCTTAAAAAAAAAAAAAAGTGATAAAATGATAAAATGGATAAATTTGAGTAAAAAACAATTTAGGGAAGAAAAAGGTTTGGATGATGATGTCTGCTTTAGCCCTCTAGAGTTTAATTTGTGCTGGATAAAGATCTCCATAATGTTATTAGAAAGAGAAATATTAGCATTAGGGAAGATTTACTGTCTTTATGGAAGATTTTGACCTTCCAGAAACAGGCTTTAGAACAATTACTAATAATGGCACAGTGGAGGAATATCTAGCCATAGTAAGGAAAAGATCTTTTCACTGAACAAAGGAGGTAAAAGAAAGCCATGCATTTAGGAAGGAAAGTAATAATGATGCATTTGGAGTTCAACATTTGAACAGTCACAATATATTTGTGAGTCACTAATGTAATAGGGAAGAAAAAAAGTAAAAGCTGTTCTCAGATACATCAGGCAAACTAAAAAAAAAAAACAAAAAAAACCCCAGAATGATAGAGTTTATCTGCAGCACAACAAACAGTCTGGTTAGCTGTATTAAAAAAAAAAAAAAGCATTCTGATAGCAATTTGATGTTAGAGCTCTTCTATTATTTGACCTGAAAAGTACTTACAAAAGAACAATATATAACAGCATTTGAAGGCAGAATAAAGTTTGATAAAAGATGATCTTGGCTTGTTTAGAGAAAATAAATCAGTGCTTCAGGGAGTAGTAACACAAGGAAAGGAAAAGAATTATTGAAGCATAAATGATACCATTGGCTGAAAACAACTGGACCTATGCTAATTCAAATATAGAATAAAGATCATTAATCACTGGAAGATTTAAATTCTCAGACACACAAAGACAAAGAACACAGTGAAGTTATAAAGCTGTAATTTAATAAATTGAGGTGGTCACTTCAGGTGATCCTTGCATCCAGGAGAGATGAGGTGATTTTGATTATTGGCACCAATGAACAACTGAGATATTTTATCCTGAGATTTAGCATACTTTACAGAAAAGAGTGATTTCTAATTTGGTTGTGAGGTAACTGCTTTTCATTGCTCCCTGATCTTACATACCTTTTCACTTCTTTGGGTAGTGCCACAATATATACTCTTACAATAACTAAGTCACAGGCTATTCTTTATATAGATTTATTTGAGCGCATTTAGAAGAAAAATGAAAAATGAGAAAAAATTGTTATATTACATGCTATAATTCTATTCTAAATATATAATTTCACAAATTAAATGGTTTTATTTTTATTGTGTTACTATGGAGATGCTATATTGAGAGAAAAAAAGGCATTTGGTTAGATAGATGCACACTCTCATAGTAGCATAATGAAAGGGAATTAAAATGAGTATGCACCCCTCTAGAGGTGAATTCACATGGGGAGGGGCACTGAGGTTGCTTGGTCTGTTCAGTCTGGAGAAGAGGAAGCTGAGGAGAGACCTCACTGCAGTCACAACTTCTCACGAGGGGAAGGGGAGGGGCAGGCACTGATCTCCTCTCTGTGGTGACAGTGACAGGACCTGGGGAAATGGCCTGAAGCTGTGTCAGGGGAGCTTTAGGATGGGCACCAGGACAAGGTGCTTGACCCAGGGGCTGGCTGGGCACTGGAACAGCCTCCCCAGGGAAGTGGTCACAGCAGCGACCCTGACAGAGCCCAAGAAGCCTTGGACAAAGCACGGGGTGTGTGCTCTCAGGCACAAGGTGTGACTCTTGGGGATGTTCCTGTGCTGGGCCAGGAGTTGGGTTTGATGATCTTTGTGGGTCCCTTCCAACTCAGCATATGCTGTGATTCTGCGATTTTATTATTTCCCTTTCAGGTTCAAGAAATGTGACTTTTGCTGGCTGCAGATTCAAGTGGACATCTCTGAATTATTTACTTTGTTAGCAATGGTTACTACAGGTAGCCTTTCCTCCAGAAGTCAGTATTTTTCCATGAGAACTAAACCACTATGGCACGATTATCTGGCAAACTACAAAATAAAGTTACCAAATATATGGTATGGTTAGTATTTCAAACATCAAGTGCAAGAGCCTCAAAGTTTCATAAAGCACCCTGGGACTTGTTACATAAATAATATGATACAAAAAATAACTTCCACCATGGTAGGTGATAAAGTGTCTAAAGCTATTGCCTTTTTAGATCATAGTAAATCCTAATGACCTGTGTGATGGAGACTAGCTGAGAACACAGAACTGTTTATGTTGCAGATATATAATGAAATGGAGTGGAGTCTCTGCCAGTGAAGACTCTTAAGCTAATGTTAGAGATGGGGGAAACAAGCATCAAGAGAAGCAGCCTGGTCTTCCTCAGCTGGCTTTGTTTTGTCTAACTAGAATCCCCTGTTATATAATGCAATGCCATACACTCTGCCTTCCCTTAAAACCATCTTGCACTCTTAGTGCCAGGTGTTCCCAGGCAGTGATCAGGATTGATGACCTTACAGCATGCTCTGGCTCATCACCCCAGAAGCTCCTCCATGCTTTTATTGAAGCCACCACCTCACTGCTGAAACTCAGGGCTAAATGCATCAGCTAGAGCTGTCAGGGCCCTCTCAGCATCACCTTGCAGAAGTGAAGCATTCAGGCACATTAGGAGGGCTACAAAAATGCCTTGGTGACTGACTAGAGAGAAGCAATAACCCATAGAGAGCCACCTGCAGACTGTCAATTAAAGCTGCCATCCCACAGCTGAACCTATTTTGGCTCCATACTATGGGATTGCTTTCTGTTGATGCATTAAATGCAGTCAGGACATGCATCCTTTATTTTGTACCCTGATAGCTTACAAAAACCTAGCTATGCATTGCTTTGGCTTGCTATGAATTAGAATAAGTAATTTTATGACTTTGGGAACTAAAGTCTTTACTCTGTCATTCACTAAGAATTAATTTGCCAAAAAAATAAATCAGTCTAGGCTGTTCTTGTATCAAACAAAAAGATATGTCTGAGCTAAGTTGCCCCAGATGAATCATAAAATATAACTTAATAGGCACATGCATCTGTTTCATGGAAACTGCAGGGGAGAGGAAAATAATGTGAGTATTTTAAAGGTTCTTTAGTTATGATGAGTTCAATTGTATTTTGAGAATGCAAAATTGAAGTTATAAAGAGGAAGTTACACAAGAAATTAACTTCTTTTTCTCTTTTGATTCCCCTTCCTTTCTTATTTTATGTGTATTTCAATAGATTGCTCTTATGAGAGAGATTCTTTTCTGTGTGTTGCCCCTGACATGCAGATTTGTTTGTATTTATTTGTCTCCTGAAGCTAAATTCAGAATTGCAGAAGCACTTCAGGCAGAGTCTCTCCTTATGGTTGGTTTAAACTCCGAGACCACTGTAATACTGCTGCGGTTTCCAGGAATGATGTAAAGAGACAACTGACCTTTATTTTCTGCCCTCAGATACCTGACCTGTTCCAGGATTACAAAAGCTCATGGTCCTCTTACGTGGCAGAGGTCAGAATTTACCAAGATGAGCATTAACTGCTATAGAGAACAAAGCACTAAGGTAAGAAATATGAGGAGAAGAGCATGGAAAAATATCATATATTTCTCTTTTGTGATACTGAAGGGGGAATATTGGCTTGTTTTGTGCCTTGCATTATCCAGACAAGATTTCTTCAGTCTGTCACCAACACAGCATCTTGTCAGCTGTGCTGTCTGTCTTGCAGGCGCAGAAATGTCATTTTTGCTTTCATCCTTTTTTTCCTGGCAATACAGTGGGGGCAAAAAAAAAAGTTGTTAATGTTGAAGAGAACATTGCTGCAAAACTCAACAAGGACAAAAGCAGGCATTTGAGAGTCATGGAATGGTTTGGGCTGGAAGGAACCTTTCAAGGCTGTCCTGTCCAAACCCCTGCAGAGAGCAGGGGCAACTTCAAGATCAGGCTGCCCCATCCAACCTGACCCTGAATGTCTCCAGGATGGGACACCATCTTTCCAGGAAACCTGTTCCAATGCTTCACCACCCTCACTCTAAAATAATTTCTCCCTTATATGTAGCCTGAATCTACCTTCTTTTAATGTAAAACCATTAGCCCTTGTCTTATTGTACCAGCAATAAGCCCTAGTACACCCTTAGAGCACTGAAAAGCTGCAATAAGATTTCCCTGGAGCTTTCTCTTCTCCAGGATGAACAAAAACAACTCTCTCAGTCTTTTCTCATAGCAGAAGTATCCCAGCCCTCTGATCATTTATCTGGCCCTCCTCTGGACTTGTTCCAATGGATCCCTGTCTTCCCTGTGCCAAAAACCCCAGAGCTGGATGCAGCACTCCAGGACTCCCCTAGGTCCTTCTCTGTAGGGCTGCTCTGAATGATTTCTTCTCCCAATCTGTACTCATGTCTGGGACTGTCCTGATCCAAGTGTAGCATCTTGCATTTGGCTTTGTTGAACCTCATGAGGCCCAGGTCCCTCTGGATGGCATCCCATCCTTCAGGTGCGTCAAACCACCACTCAGCTTGTGTCACCTGGCAATTTGCTGAGGGTGAACTAAATCCCACTGTCTTTGTCATGGATGAAGATTTTAACCAATTCTCATCCCTGTATGGACCCCTGAGGGGTACCACTTGTCACTGGTTTCCGTCAGGTCTCTGAGCCATTGATCACAACACTCTGGATATGACTGTCCAACCAATTCCTCATTCACTGAACAATCCAATTATCAAACCCATCTCTCTCCAGTTGAGAGAGAAGGATGCTGGGGGGGACTGTGTCAAAGGTTTTACAGAAATACAGACAAATGCCATCTGAAGCCTTTCCTTTGCCCACTGATGTATCTCTCCATCATGGAATGCCCCTGGGTTGGACAGGCAGGATTTGGCCCTGGTGAAGCTGTGCTGGCTGTCCCCAACCTCCTCCCTGTCCTCCACGTGCTTCAGCAGAGCTTCTGAGAGGATCTGTCCCATGATCATCCCAGGCACAGAGAGAGAAGGCTGACAGGGCAGTTTCTGGGGTCCTCCTTTCTGCTCTCTTCAATAATTGGTGCAGTGTTTGCCTTTTTCTTGTCTGTACAGAGTGATGTAGCTGCCCAGTAATGCAAAGCCAGTTAATCTGTTGTGAGGTTACATTGCTGGCAATACAGAGAAAGCATGAAATTTGAACATGAGGTTCCAGCACACTGGCTTTTGGAGATTCCTGAAAGGGACAGATATAGTAACCAGGAGGCTGAGTCATTCAAAACTTACTTGAATTTCATGAACTTCACTGGACTGCAAGCAATTCCATTCTACACAGGGAAATTTTCATTCCTAAATGCCATCAGTCTGTGTGGGGGTTTATACACTGATCCTTGATGGATGCGCCAGCATGAGGGCAGACTGCAAAAATTTAATTTGAATAATAGAATTACTGTAACTGTGAAATTTGGGGCTTTCACCTGTTGGATTTTGTTACTGGATTAAGAAATTTTCCAACAGTAATAGTAAAAGCTCCTTGCTCTATCCTTTCCCTTTTCTTTCCCCAGCGCACATGAATAGCACTGACAGTTGTCAGCATCCCCTTTGTCATCATTGCTGACAGGCAAGAGGATGTACAGAGAAATGTGTTTATTTCACCAAAATAAAAGCCTGTGATGATCATAACTCTAATGCCTCTGAACTGTAAGCCATTCCCCCTGAAACGTCAAATAATGTAAGCTGAACAGAGAGACAAACAACTTGGTCACAAAGAGAGGATATCTCTCCTTCAAAATAAAAGAAAATGAAGCCACCACAAACACACACACACAAAAGAACAAGAGTTACAGACATTGCTATTATAGCTAGAGCTTCCCAAAGGATTCCTTTTCTCACAGGAGTTCTTTTTCACAGTTAAGAATTTTGAACAAGGTAGACATTTGCCTAGCAAATACTGTGGGCAAATGAAATCTGGAAAACATTCCATTTATGTTTTTATAAATGTATGAGAAAAATCACCCTATATTGGGAAGCAAAATTTTCACTGTCAGTCTTTCAAGGACAAAAACATTTTCCTACAGCTATTGGTTGTAAATTATGACAGTAAAAATAGCTCTTGGAAGGATGAAGGCTCTCCTGTACTAAGTAGCAGCTACACTGGTGGTTTCATGCTCTCAAAGATCTTAGGAAGGCCCCATATTTGACATAACATGGCTATATAAAAATTTTACAGTTGTATATGAAAAATAATTCTGACAAGAAACATTGTACCAAATGTCTCTGAAATTATTGTACTCAAAGGTCTCTGCCTATTGCTATGTGAAGCTCTCATTTTATTTCATGGACAGAGCGCAATTTTTCTTATTTTAGTCATGAGTAAAATTGTTTTGATAAACCAGAAAAGGCTTGATATAATAAAGTTCAATATAAATCTATTTTATATAATAAAATTAATATAAAATAGGGTTAGAATTTATCTGCACAAACTTGCTAAAGAGATAGTGTAGCAACTTCTCCTCTTTGCTGTGGCATTTCAAAACACTGACCATTTTTAGTGAGGTGTGAAATACTGGCCTTGTTATATTATGCATTCCTGAGACCAGCCCCTCATAACTCCTTTTCATGGGCTTTGGAGGCCAGAAGTGGCCACCTACTCTGACTGATATGTCAGAGCCCAGTGACCATTTTTGATTAACAAATATTCTCCAGAAAGCAAATTGACACTTTTCGTTATTACTCATTTCAGTGGTTTATCTTAAAACCTGTGCTGTCTGTACAATGTAAACCTTGTCTTCCACTTCCAGTGAGTATTTTTGATCCCTTCCAAGACTGTTCTTGGTGAGCATGTGTTGTCCTCTTTAGAGATAAACATATTAAAATCCAAACTTTTGGATTAGCTAAGCAAATTCATTTTGCTAAGTTGTTGTTTGGTATTTCTCAGGGTTCTACCATCATGATTGTGAAGCTGGTTTTGCAGTTTCTTGGCATCTTTTCTTTTATATGCTGGGCACCAGGGCTGTAAACTATTTTGCATTGCTTTCATATTACAGTTATTGGTTCAAAAAACCCATGTGATTCTATACACTAAATAACTTGTATTTATAGGGTCAGTTCCAGCCAATCTTCAAGATAATTTTAAAGAGAACTGCACAGACATGCTTTCCCCCCTCCCCTTGTGAAAGCGATTTAAGTTAAACAACAGCTCTGAAATGAGAAATTACATGGTCGTGCATATGTCCACCCTGCATAAGCCCACAGAATGAACAGCACAGTCCATTACCCCAGGCAAAGCAAATTGACAGCTTGTCTGGGGAGATTTCATTTGCTTCCCACTGGCTTGGCAAAGCCCTGCAATGTCTGCCTTGTCTGCCCATCACTGAGCGTGGGGAAGTGTGCTGAGCATGGCCTGGGACCCCTGCAGGCTGCAATCACTTGTCTGTGACACCAGGAGAGGCACTGGTAGCCAGAATTTCAGAAGAGAACTGTAGGGATGATATCCAGAGTGAAATGTGAGACTCTCTGGCTGTTTTACACATGAGAGTGTTAGAACATACCTTACACAAGTGAACCTTGCACGCCAAGAGATGCAAATCTCACCAGTCATACACTGGAAAGTTTGGCCATGTAGGCACAAATTGCAATGTGTGTGTGCCAGAGCCTGTATTGCTTTAAAATCTGCATGCATTGCATGCTGTTTACTGTCACTTTCAAATTAAAAGATAGCCTGGATGGTATTTGGTGGGCCTCTCTTTAATCTCTACTTTTATAATTCAGATATACAAGAAAAAAATTAATCTTTTCCCAGATCTAACTTGGAATTTAACTTGGTCTTTGTTGCATTTTGTTAATATAATCCCTTTTTAGTATTTTTTTTCTCCCAGAAGAAATCAGGCACAGATACATTATAATTATTTTTAAAGTCCTTCTCAAGAAACTTCTGCATTCTATAATTTGATCTTATATCTGAGATATTGTATTTTGAGTTCAGGACCTTTTATACAAAAAAAAAAAAAAAGGCAGCAGTGTTTCAGTCCATTAGTTGCTCATTTTAGTTTGATTCTGCTTTAACTGGATTGACCATTGTGCTAATGAGATAGATTGGAAATGGCCTTCAGTAGAATGAATGATTTGATGATGTCTACTAATTTGCTATAGGACAATGACCACATTAGGGAGATGCATTTTTTCTGGCCTAGAAAAGACTTCAGGCTATGTACTAATGGGGGAGAAAAAAAAAAGGAACTGGCTCCTATGCTTTTTTGATATCCCTTGTCCAAATATGTTTCCAACACACAGAAAGAGAATTCTTTACAACTAAAAAGAGCACTTAATGTGCAGATTTGCATTACATTTATATGTGTCAACTTTCTTTCACTTGTCCAAACTGTTGCTCTCATTATAGCAGAACCTGCAGCTTATGTTTCATTTCAAACCACTGTTTGTAGAATAGAGTTTCTAATCATCTGAAGAGTCTTTACCTCTCTAGCTCTGTAGTATTCAACAAGAAAAATCCTGCCTTGCTAGAAGGATGGATCAAACACATCCTTTTTTGCCCTTTTCACTAGCAGTCAGATTAGAATGAAATGACCCTGATTAAAATGCCAGTGGTTCTCTATCAGCAATGAAGTTGCACCACCAATGAAAATAGCTAGCAGTAGGAGAAAACCTGGCAGGGACAGTGTTCAGCTCTAACAAGAGAATTCCCAGTGGGTTTCCAGGCCAGCTTCCCCAAAGCAGGCATTCAGCAGTGCACTCCCATGCAGTGCAGGCTCCCAGCAAGCCCCTCCCCAGACAGGTTGCCCCAGCAAGCCAAGCCCAGGGGCCCCTCAAACAAACTGCTGTGGAGCTCAGCAAGGAGGCAAAA
The DNA here is from genome assembly GCF_963513975.1 of Fringilla coelebs. Taxonomy (NCBI): domain Eukaryota; kingdom Metazoa; phylum Chordata; class Aves; order Passeriformes; family Fringillidae; genus Fringilla; species Fringilla coelebs. The sequence goes on along the minus strand of NC_140066.1, from coordinate 22,167,425 downwards.
GAAAGGGTGAGGTTCGGTCATCCTGAATTTAGAGGCAGTGTATTTGAAGATGTGACTTGCAAGAGTGCTGAAAAATTCTCCTGTGTGTTAAAACATACAGGATCTCTGGTAGGAGTTGCTCACAGCCCAGAACATTATATTCAATAAAACCTGGCATGGGGTTGGAAGAAGAAGAAGATGCTGGGAAGAGGGTATTTTAAAAGTTCTATTGTTAAATAGTCTTTATTTGAACATCAATTTGATAATTTAAAATTACATTTTCTGTGTGTGAATCATGAAGTGGCTTTTAGGTCAAGCTAATCAGAACAGCTAAAACCACCTTCTTGCTGTCCTACAGGGTCTCATTAACCTACACAGAAGAGGAAACCTGCCACTTCTCACTGTGTTTCATTTAATTTCTGCTCAAGTAACCAGCCTATTTCCACTTGTCTAAGCTGTCACAAGAAAAAAAATTGAGCCTGAAACATTAGGTTTATAAATATTCAATGTGACATGCTTTTTTTTCTTTTGATACATAAGGCTGTGTCACAAGCAAGTCCCATGTTATCTCCAGAACTGACCAGTAGAGGAGGAGTCAGAGTGCCACCATTTACCAATATTTTGGAGCTCAGTATCCCCTTGTGCCTAAACTGAGTCTCACATTGAACAGGCAGTGTTGGATGTTGACCTTTTTTCCCCATCAGCTGAAATCTGTACCACCTACTTTCACTGACAAGCCTGGCTTTTAGAAGAGAAGGAGTCTGTATTTCATTAAGCAGTTGGAGCATTTAAAGTACTGAATGCTAATCTTTACTAATTACAGCTATTTAAATGTTAGGTATCTAAATCAAGCTTATCACAGAGAGACAACAACTGACCTTAGAGGCAAAAATTTTAAATCAAAAATTTGTCCATTCCTGAGACAGGCAGGATTTATCACCTTCTTTGGAAGCCTTGTTGTCTCCCCTGTCTAAACACAACCTAGCAAATGGCTCATACCATATGCCTGACTTCAGATGGCTGAAGTAGGTGAGACAAATCCAACCTTTAAGGAGGTAGTGCCTACCTGGTCACTCCCCTGCTTATCAGATACTCCAAGAGTTTATTCAAAAGCCATTTCTCTGTCTCTGCCCTCTTTTACTAGCAAATCACAGTTTGAGTCATAACTGGACCCATTAAAAAAGGGTTTTTGTGACCTCATTTGAGCTTGTCTCTTCTCATTTCAATATTAAATAAATAAGCAAGAACCCCCCTATTTTCAGCTTGTCTTCACAAACTCCAAAAGCTCATCTGCAGTTTGACTGGGCTGAATGGATTATTCAAAGCAGGCATGTTTGCCACTTGGAAAGGGAATTGTTTTGGTTCTATTCATCAGAACAGGAGTGAGATGAAAACCCAAATGTGCTCACTGTGGGTGCCTGTAATGCCTTTATCCATATGCATTGCTGTAGTCACATTTTGTCACATGGACCCTTCATGTCAAGTGTGAATCATCTTGCACCCACTAGTTAAGGTATTTTAGGAACACTTTCTCATTTGATAACTTTTTCCTCTGCTATCAACTTAAACATTTAAAGACAAATCATCTTTTGCCATCTTCTTGTAAATGTATAGTAGTACATAAACAACAGCATATTTGAAGTCTGTAAACTTTCATACTTATTTAGGATTTTTGTCAAAGTAAATTACTCCAGTGTCCATTTTGAACAAAAATTAGTTCTCTTGTGGCTAATTTCAGTTTACCGTTTCTCCCTAGTTTTACTGAACTTTGATTGTCATTTTAAAATAATGTTAATTTTTTTTTTAAAACAATAGATTAGTAATAGAAAACACTTCAGGAACTAAAGCAAATAAATTCTTTCTTTTTTTTTTAATAGCAACCCATAATAAAGTTCCCTATTGCTCCTGTATGTCCCTCCAGTTATGATATAAAAGACAGGGTGACAGATACACAGGAACAATGATTTTTCTCCATGGTTTCATAGAAGTTTTTATGTGAGTAGTTCAAAATTATCACAAGGTAAATGGCGCAAGGCAGAGAAAGGCTGGGCAGTCTGGGGAGATCCCCAGAATCTCCCGTTTATTTCTAAGGAATAGCTGTGCTGTTTGTCTTTGAGGTGTGATTAATGGGTTCCTGGAGGCAGCAGGTACACCCCAGTTCCAAAGGCAATTGTGCTGCCACAGGCAGGTCTTCATGCCACCTTCTCCTCTGAAATGCACGAGAAATTTAGACAAAGGCACACAGACTGTTTCTCTGCGCTGAGGCCCCGCACTCTCAGCATCTTCTTTAGCAGAAGGACACTGCAGACTGGCGTGCATGCTTGGATCAAGGCCCAGTCTCAGATGGCAGTTTAGTATAAATTATTTTAACCTTGATCAGGAGGCAGCAGACAGCCTCACATGGTCACCTAGCTCCTCCACCCTGCTGGCACACAGCTGCTCTCCGTGCGGAGCCGTCCAGACGCACGTTCGGTGTCTGGCTGCACCGCCAACCCTGGGGAACGCTTACACACACTTGGAGGGTTGAATTTTGTCCCGAGGAGTTTCTTTTAAAGTAGGTGAAAGTTAATGAAGATTGAAGTGTCATACTGGAGTGGGAACACTTCCTGGCTCCATCACAGTCACACAGTGACACAGGCTTGTCCATTCCTGTGAGTTTGAGAAGAAGGGAAATGGTGTAAGAGGCAAGGGTGACCTGAGAGTGAAGCCAGAAAAAGGTATTTTAATACTCCTGCAGGCTGTCTAGCAAAGTATCTTAAGACTGCTGTATAGTAAACTGAGAATAATGTGCTTAATAAAAATAATTTTATTATCAGGAAATGCATTTCTGTGATGAATAGGATTCCTTTAATTGGTTTGTTCATGTGGGGGGCTTTTTTCTAGTTTGTTTTTCTGGATGGGAGAGAACGGGGAGCTGCCTCCCTGCCTCATCCTGGCTGCTGCTTTCTGGGTTGGGGAATGGTAGAGCCTAGGGCAAGACACTGTAAGCCTTAGTTAAACAGAATCTTAAGCCTGGAAAAGACCTCCAAGATCATCAAGCCCAGCTCTTAACCCAGCACCACCACTCTTCAAGTGCATATATTTTATCAACACTTCCAGCAACGGTGATTCCACCCCTTCCCAGGGCAGCCTGCTCCAATGCCTGGCCACCCTTCCAGTGAAGAAATATTTCCTAATCTCTAATCTAAACCTCCTCTGGTGCAACTGGAGGCCATTTCTTCTTCTCCTGTCTCTTGTAACCCTTGAAAGAAGGGCCCTTGCAACAACCTCCCCTTCAGAGAGCTGTAGAAAGAGCTAAGGTCTCAAAAGCACCAGATTCTCTAATTGCACCACATTTTCACAGAATGCAATCTGGAGCTGGCACAGATTTGCAAGTTATGTTTGGATAATTGTAAACATTGTCTTAAAATACTCAAGAATTATTTTCATTAGCGTATTTCACATGGCTATGCAATGGAAAAATATTCAGGCTTCTAGAAAGACACTAAATTGAAAGAAACAAGTAGGTATCTTCATACACCAAACCTTCATCATCCCTACAATTGAAAACATTTCTAGTGTGTTAGGGTTAAAGAAACTGAATTTACCCTTATGCAAAGGCTAGCTTAAGGTTTTGCATTATTTAAGTCATACTTACACCATATTTTAAGGTTTTAGGTGAGATTTAAGTGACTTATCAGCTTTAAGCTGAATTTCCTCCTTAGAGAAGTAATCTATATGCAAAGAGTAAATCATAGATACATTAATTTCTTTGGTACATGACTTCAGTAAGAAATAGGGGGGTTTATGTTTTAGGACTTGAACCACCTAGAAAGCACTGAAAAAAGCCCAGTTCATCATTGAGATGCCATCTCTGCTCCTAAGGATGAAGGTAATGCTCTGTGACACTAATGTATCCTTGTACCATCTGCTTTTTCAGTCAATAACACTCAAAGCTGTTTCTTTCAGAATTCATTCATTTTAAATGTTTACATTTTCTGTGGAAAGTATTTGGATCATGGAGTTCTTTTTATATGCATTTTCATTTATGTTGCCTTTATGTGTTTTAAAATCAAAAAGGACAAAACCATATACTAACAAGCAAGAACTTAGTCGTGCAAAGTTCTTAAAATGAGCTTTTTTTTTATGAGCTATCACTGATACAGAGATACAAATCCTCTGGGAGGAATGTATATTATTCAGTAAGTTTTTCTGTACATTTAAAAGATCTGAAAGGGGGAAAGAAGTGCTCAATATTTCTTTTTCAATAAATTTCAGAATGAAGTAAAAACTCAGGATGGGCTGACAAACATAATCATGAGTTTCATGATTTTTAGGTCTGGGAAGCTGATGTGTAAACTGTAACCTAGCACTGAGCAGAGCTGTTCAAACACACAACTGTGCGCGTCAGCTCAAATCACATCCAAAGTCATCTGGGGAAAGAGGAGGAGCACTAAAGACTTATTCAGGGATATCTAAACTTCTCAGTCTCCAAACTTGAATGTTCTCATATCAAATCTTACCTGCCAATTCTCTTTGGAGATTAAGAGATCCACCAAGTCTTTCTGTATGTAGCAGTATAACCTGCAGTACTAGAGGTAATGTTTTCTTTGTCTGCCCCTGCCTGAGGACAGGAATGGTCTTTTCTCACAAGTCTGAATCTATTTCCTTAGCAAAGCCTTTGTCACCATCACTTTATGTTGCTGGAGGTTCCTCTGCTTGCTGATACAAACACTGAAACCAATTCAGCCGTGGAAGAACTCAGGGGTCCTCCACAGGGACATTTTATGCTAGCAGTGCCTTAAGACCTATATGATGAAAATCCACTTTTGTAGATGCTCCTGATATTTTGGCCAGATATTTATTAATCAGTATTTTTTATTATTAAGTATTTATTAATAAAGGTAGGTGTGCCAAAGCATCAGTGAGCCTAAGGAAATCTTCTGTGCACAAATTTTAATGTGTGACAGGGAATGCGTTTGCATGGAAAAAATTGAAAGAGACACCAGAGGAGTTACTGTGTAATGTGAACAGACAGAGCAAAAGGGCTACATGACAATCCAGGGAGAGAAAGAGAACTGTCAGATAAAATATAAAGGTGGAGCAATCACAGTGCTTGGGACTGTATTAACTCCATCAGTGCCATGCCAGGTGAGTCCCAGGATTTATTGTACAGTTTGCATTCATCATCCTGTATGTGCCAAATTGCTACGTCCCAGATAACTGTGGTTGGAAGCAGACCTCCTCTCCAGGCTTCTCTAAAATATGCAGCACAGTCATACACAAGCAAAGGATTAAAGCAGATAAAGGGCAGGAAAAATTTGAGAATATGTATTTTGCCAGTTCCTTCAGAAGACAGATTAAGAATTCATGGGAGAGGAATGTTAGACACTGCACTCCATTTCTGCACTGGTCAGTACTCACAGGCTGCATTCAAAGGTCTCGTTGAGATTCACCAATGCAAAGAGAAAGTTAATAAAAAATAGATCCTGGGTTTCTTGTTCTCATGTGTAGCTGATGTTCTGGCAGATCTTTCTCAAACTGTGATGTGAACTGGCAAGTGAGCTGTCAAGAGTGAGATGAAAAAGCATGACAGAGACTCCAGAGAATGGTAACAGTATTCTAATCCCAGCCACACTTACACTGTTATTTTATTTATTATTTGTTACATACCTGGGGTATGCTTAACACATTGCAAGACTAAAGGAAAGATATTTCTCTGGTGCCTTAATGCACTTTGCAGTGAAACACACAGCTGTGTCTTTTGTAAAAGCAGGGAGGCAACCTTCCATATTTCTGAGATGCGAGCCCTTCAGAAGCAGGAATTCTAGTAATTCAAGGAATTATACCTGCAACTGCTGTGAGATTTACTGAATAAAATGTTTCAATTAGATTGTTTTTCATGCAAAGCTGTGGGTTTTAACTTTTTATTTTCCCTGGAAAGACCACTTTAGATTTTTCACACAAACGCCATTAATGAGAGATCCTTCAACATCCCACTCGCACCTCTAGAAATTTGTATCCCATGTCTGGTCTACAGAGATGGGATGCAATTGATGTATCAAATGTGTTTTATAACTTGTATCTCTCTGATATGTCATACCCATAATGAAGCCTCTTAAATCATGATTTTCACATCTTAGCAAGCCCTTCCTTGAAGGAAATTGGGAGTTTTATTTATTTAGTAATACTCTTACTAATTAACAAAGGTGGGCCAGATGGATCAGATTCTAAAATAAGGCAATTTTATTACTCTAATTCTGCCAATAGGACTTAGAAAAGGAACACTTCATGTCTTCAAGGAGTTGTGTGCCTTAAATTACACCATTTTATAATCCTCTATGTTATTGTCCCTCCAAAGGTGCAATTTTCCTGTGTATTTGCTAATAGACCTTTGAACTAAAGCAAAAACAGTCCTCTGGTAAATCACACCTTTCCCAAGTGATTACCTGACTGGAATCATTCCCAAGGGCTGAAATAGCCACAGGCATGACATACACATTCTCTGTCGATGGAAAAATCAAACTCAGACTTCAGAACTAACCTGGGGGATAACATGTAAAACCTAGTCAATTTAAATTTCCAGTAGGTGTATTTATAACTTTGTGTGAGTGTATGAATAGATTATTTATATCTTTTTACTCCCAGCAACTGGGGTTTTATATAAATATAGATGGACAACTGCTACATGAGTAATATAAGTTGGCTGAAGTCAAGGTCAAGGGTGATAAGGGATGTATACCAATAGAATAATTTTGTTCTTTTGAACTTCTTGGATATCTTTTTCAGCTTTCAGGATAGAAAAAGTTGGTGATGCCAGAAAGCATCTCAGAATTGGATGAGGAGAATCCCAAATTTTGGTGTAACTTAATTACCGTCCTGTTCCAGGAAACGTGACTTTTTCACTATTATTAATAAATAAGCATGATAGCACTAAGGAATAATTTGATTGATGTTTCCTAATCAAATTTATATGAAGGTTCCAAAAATGACTGACAGGCTCAAAAGTGGATCATGAAGAATATTTGTTCAACAAATCTTAATTTCTAGTTCTCCAGAACTTTTATGCTGAATTTTTTTGAGACAATTATAAATGCATTCCTCAGTGTCTTACTTGGAGGCAGGCAGGTCAATATTACATATTTATATTAAAGCCTCAACTGAGAATATAGTTACATTTCCCAATCCTGTTATAACATGCTAATAGTTGGGCTCTTTCAGAGAAAACTTAATTAAATAGTTCCCTAGATGCACTAAGTTAAGCATTAAAACAACTAATGTGACATAAATCATTTAACAACCTTTATAAATGCATTTTCCCCTTACATTTCCATGTGTCTGTGTCTCGCTTTTACTCAGAATCATCTGAATAAGTTCCAGGAAATTCAGAGCCCAGCCATGCATTCTGGGTTCAGAACATACTGAATGGCTGAACTTAGAGATTTGATGAGGACTGAGTGGCAATTTGCTTATTATCACAGGTTGCAGCTGTGGTGGGCAGGTAAATGTCAGCAGGAAGAGCAGGATGGGAGTTTCAGGGTGCTTGTGCACAACAAAACTCAGGTTAAACAATACACTCACACCCCTTTAACAAACACATTCTATTTCATCCTTTTATTATTGTGGTGGTTGATATTACTTCACTGTGTCCTAGTAATCTGTCATCCTCGGCATGCACGGCACTTCATCCACTCTATAATGCAGCCCCTCTTCTGTTGGGGAGCAACCAGGGCTTGATGGAAGTGGGGCTGTCTTCCCACCTTTGGCCAGAGAGGTGATGATGTGTGAAATGGTGTCCTTTATTGCAGGAGATAATGCTCTGGCACTGTGCTGCCCTGGGAGGGAGAGAGCCTGGAGTGGGAAAGCTCATTCCCTTGAAGTAAAGGAATTAAGCTGCAGCATTTCTGCTCAGGTGAGCTGCTGATGCTGTGCTCTGTTCCCCTTGGCATGCCTTTTGCAGCTGCAGTGTGCTTGTGGTTTTCTGAACCCTAACCCTAACCTGTTCTTCGATGGAAACACTGCTGTACTCAAGTCACTCCTAAGCACATGAACAGTATCAGGACACTCAACTCTGACACTAAGTAACCCACTGGGTATCTAAGGAGGATGGTAGCCCTGATTTTCTGATGAATCACTCTAGTTTCACTGACTGCATTATGGTTACATAACTCATGGCAGCAGAGTATAGCACCATTGCAATTAATTTAGTTGGACATTAATGAAAGCTGTGTTTCAATGCTGTTTGCCATTTGCCATAGTATGAAGAAATGTAATATATCATGTAATGATATAATTCAACCAGGAACACTTCTTCTGTCCTGTAATCACTGAATCACAGAACTGACTAGGCTGGAAAAGAGCTTTGAGATCATTGAGTCCAACCAAACTTTCAGTTTCACTTCCAGATACACAGACCTCTGCAGGTGAGCAGGCATGTGCACAAGAAAACAAGAATTACTTTTGGAACACTATTCAAAATTAAATGTAATATTTATCTGGCTTTTCTTCTTCTCAGAGTGCTGTAGGAACTATGAGTATGCATTCTTAATCCCTTACCACATACTGGAAGGAAGAGGGATAAGTTTTTTGGCATAAGTTAAAAGTGTCTCTGTCAAACTGTCTCTGGTTTGCCCAGGTGTGTTCTTACTCTAAGTAAATTCATAGTTTTGGGAAGACAGGTTTGTGTCTGTGAAGCAAATTTAAGAAATTAATCTAGAATTAGGTTTGTTGGTTTTTTGTTTTTTTTTTTTGTTTTATGGAGTTTGGTTTTTAAATGAAAAAGAAAAAATGGTATTGGTAGTCCACTATTAGTACAGATGTTGGCATGAAACAGCTGGCAACTGCACTGAGTTTATGCAGCTATAGTATGTCAGACATTCTTGTTATATACTTCTAGATTTTTACCAGTTATCCTGATGTTGTTAGAGCATTCTTCTACTGTATTGGTTTTTTGCTTTTAGAGACCTAGCAATGAAATAGTTTGCCTGACATAGCAGAGTTTATTCTCTGGGTTTGGTTACTCGTGGTCTGCACCACTTTCCTGACAATTATAAGAACATTCTCTTTAACTTGACTGTTACTTTGTCCCTTGCACAAGGCAAACTATAATGAAATTACACTTAGAGAATGGATCTGCAGGTGGAATTCCATAGTTTCTAATAGATAACCAAAGCATATGAGTCAATTGAGCCAAGGAATAATATTCTGGGAAGTATCTGTTATGACTATGCAATATGGAGACTTGATGATTTACTGTGGATGGAGGCAGCTCATGTGCCACAGCTGCTTGTGTTCCCAGCCACTTCACTTAGGGACTTTCATGCTGCTCTCAAAAGATTGAGGCAAGGAGCAGATTTCATGTCCTGTTCTTCACAGAGAAATGTATACAACAAAATTGATTGGAATGCATTCCCTCTGACACTGCAGTCAAAAAGCAAAGTATTACTTTGGAAAATAGCTCTTTTAGAAAAAAAATATTTTGGAAAATAACATTCCTGGTCAGCTTTTCTGTACAAGCAAACCCATCAGATGAGATTGTTGCCATATAGTAACACTCTGGTTTTGATAGGAAGCAATTTGCTGATCAAGCAATGGCATGCAAAAAAACCTTGCATATACCTTTAAATGACAGGTGATATTGAAGGAGAACCTTTATAAAAACCAAGTTTTTACTATTAATTTTTACATTTTCTGAGCAAAACTGAATGCAGTGGTTATAAGCTTTGACCATGATCCTCTAAGAACAAAGGAAACACACCAGTCTACACATGTATGAAGGGGTGTGTGACAATTTGCCACTAGATAAATTACACTTTTATAATGAACAAAATATATTTTTCATACTTGGAAGATGCTTAGAAGGTTTTAGAGGAAAATATATCACCATATTAACTAGCAGACAATGCAGAAGAGGAGAGCCTATCAAATGAAGCAAGACAGAACTCCATTATGTAAGATACATATGTAAAATCTCTACATAGTGAAGAAAATGATTTGACTTTTCTGACTGACCTTTTTCTCACTGAAGTTGTAAAACTTTTTTAAGTATAAAAGGGAAATTTGATGAAAGTTATGGAAGGCAGCCAACCTATTATTTAATATTCCACATGACTGGATAATATTATTGATGGATAACAGGCAATTTGTTGGAATATAGTAAGAAAACATACATATTTTTTCCACTTATATGTGCAATTCCCTGTGTAAATTAGTTTTCTTCCTTTTATTATTTTTCCTGTAGATGGAAGAATAAATAGAAATTAAGGGAGATAGCATAAGGTACAGTTCTTTTCAAGAGGACTATATTACTCTTCTAATTTTGTAAAACTCTTTAAAAAATAACTCGGGAAACTAATGTGAAACAAGAGGGCATACTGATGGATTCACAACAGCATCTTCAAAATAGAAAAATGATAAATAATGTTCCCAAAGCCTAACTGTGGTATACCTTAGAGGTTTCTGAAATCAATTTTCAAATAAAGAAAAACTCATAAATCTTGTAAATTTAGTAAGAAAGAATTTATAGCATACTCCTTTAAAATGCTGTAAAGACTTTTGGACATAACAAGTCCTGAGGAAAACCTTGGTGTTTCAAATGAAGTGAAACTAGTTTCTTTGTCTATTTTATGGGACTGCTAATTTTTGTTAAACATTTTTTTGAGAGGTACTTATTCTATTGTTCTCTGCCCACTATTTTTTCTGTTATTTCTATTAAAATATAAACAAGTTACTTTAATATTACTACATAGCTCTAATTTGTCACTTCTACTCTGTGCAAAGTTCCCCTGGATCTAAGCTTACAACCTCTTTTGTCTATTTGGTTTTCAAGATGTGAGAGCATTTCTAAGGCACATTTTTCCCTAATTGGCCATAGCAGATTTTGCAGCTGTTGTCTCACAAGCTTTGCTGCAGTGACACACAGCTTTAGAAGGGCACTGAGACCCTACCAGCTTGCAAAGTCTGATGAATATTTTCATACCGACTTGGTAAATGAGTCACAACCTTTGTGAATTGCCTGAGGGCACAAAGCAATTCAAGGGAAGAGTCATTTAGAGAACTCATCTTTCCAGACTCCTCTTCTCTCTTCACTAGTTAACAAGGATCTTTTTGTAATCACAGTAAAAAGCTGATTTCTAAAAGTGAGGAGGGATCACTCTGTACACGCTGTGTTCATGTAGTCTTGTTTAAGCATGTGCTATTGACCAGTGGCAGAGGCAGAATTACTGAACTAACTGGATCTCCAATTTGAGATGGTCATCAGTTTTTATAATTAGGCAAGAGACCTCATATTCCTCCTCAAACAGCTTAAAGAAAAATATTAGTTAATTAATATGATTAATATGCATTTATTGGTTATGGGGAGGATTTACACTTAACCCAGTTCTGAGGAGACCTTGTTGAGCTGTATGAACAACCACCTCCGACATCCCTAGCAAATGTCTTTGGGAAAAGAGGGTAGGAGAGTAAGGGAGCCTGGAGGAGTTCAATATTACTTTTTGAAACTTTCAAGAGCAAGTTACAAGAGCTCTCTCAGTTTCAGTCTTGCATCTCTTCTCTCATGGTCTGGAATCACACAAGTGTAATTTAGATTAGACTGGAAATGTGGAAACAATTTGGCCAGCGGTGCATAAGGAACAGAAACCAGTTCTCCCTTTCTGATCCTCTTCTGTCAAGACAGAGTATAAAAAGAAAACCATCTCTGCCTCCCTTATTAAAATATGGTTCCTAATACTTAATATTCAAAGGGAAGTAATCCATAGAATACAAAGGCACTGTTAAGACATAGGTAATTTAGAGGGTGGCAGAATGTGTCATGTAAGGCTAGTGGAAATGCAATACAACAAGGGATTTGTTGTAAAACAGTGAAGTTTTAAATTAGACTTTTTCAAGTGTTCTTTTCACACACTGCCTGTTGCAACTGTGTGATACAATAACATAAAATTGCTGTCATTAATAGTATGGACCTATTTTGCCTGCAGAATTAGTCTCAGCAGGATGGATCATTATTAAATTGCAGAAAACCTTAAAATAAACTCTGGGTATTGAGATAGCTACCCTGGATAAAGTTTTAGAAGCATGATGCAATGTTGAAGATTATGTAACGCTGAAAAGCAGAGTGCCTAGAGTAGACACGGCAAAAGAAATTGAAGTCTGTCCTTTAGTTATCAAACGAGCAAACAAAATCCCTGGCCAGTCACAGAGGCTGTCATGAAAATGCTGTCATATCAATTAAAGCTGCTTTTCCCCTGGCTGAGGCCCAAACAAAAGACTTGTGATATCCCAGCCCAATTTCTTTTTGACTTTCTGTAACTTGCATAAAAGTAGGTGAGTGAACATCCCATTTTCATATGATTTCACTGCAAGTCTTTAGAACTGGGAGGTCTATGTTTGCAGTACTTTCAAACTAACAGCAGAGTGCCCATCCAGTATGTTCTTACTGTCAGTGCTGCTGGTGGACCTGGCATTCAGATCTATTGCCCTTACCCTGATGCAGTGCATGGGGGAAACAAGGTGCTTTGAGTTCTTTCTCTGAGCTCCCAACAACATCATCCCCAGACAGCCAGGATTCACACACAGCCTGTGGCAGTACTGAGGTGTTTTGCCCATGCTGTGAGAATGCTCTGGTTGCTCTTCAGCAACCAGCTGCTCACAATGGCCCAAGAGAGAACATTGCCACGGGAGTCACAATGATGGGTTCTTACTAGATTTGGTAAATCTCATGTGGACACAAAGAAATTACACTGATGTCATCACCTGAATCAACAAATACGGAGTTTCACTGAACTGAGAAATAGGTTCTGTATTTTTATTGGAATAAAGGATGATAAATGATCAAAGCAGAGGCATCCAAAAGGATATATGTCAATATATGTCAATGCATATTTGTCAAAATATGTCAATGCAGAAGACTAAAAGAAAAGAATAGCACACTGTGCTCCAGTTCATGGTAATTATTTCTTTGTGAAAGGCAAATACTATTGTTCTCAGGGTTGGAACATATTTTCTCAAATTGAACTTTTAGGGAATTTCATTCCTTTGATGTCACTGTCCATTTTAATTCATGATTACCCAAAAAGCCACGATTGGACCCTAGGCAGAAGGAGGAACTGAAAACTGGTCAAATTAGGGAATATGTGGAGCAAGATTGTTGAGTGAATATTTGTTTCCCTCTAGCCTTGCTGATGTTGATGGGGAGCAGCAACACTGCAGCCAGAGGGTTGGTTCCCAAGGAGCTTTGTTAGCAGGATGGCACCAAGAGCAGGTATTACAAGCTCTGCCAGGGTACAAATACTGCTTTCTCAGATAATGAGAAAAAAATTGGCAAGAGGTCTTCACAGGTATTTCTTACCCACAAACTCACCTTGTCCCCTCTTTCAAACACAGAAGCAAGGTTCATTTTTCCTTAATGCACTGTATAGTGGGGGTTGAAACCTGCAGGCAGAAGGCATGGCGCTGTTATTATTACTTACTCTTATAAAAGACAACACAGGGATTGCCATCAGTGAATCTGTCTCTCAGAGCTAGGTTTGAAATTTGCAGTCCTCAGCTACCTGGGCAGGTTTAGGGAATAATTTCTGTTATTTGTAATATATGAAGCAATAAAATGCTACTAAGAATGATTAATAGCCAAAGTGAAGCTCAGACATTTCATCGATTTCAAAAGCCATTTATTGCAAGTATATGAAAGCAAAAGAGATTATTGCTATTATACAACAAACTATAAAATCAGAAAGGAGAAAAATGCATCTTTTTCTTCTTGCAGATGATAAAAAGTATTCTGCACTTTTCCTCTCTGCTGGATTTTCCATTGGAAACACATGTTGGAGGCATGAGTGGGATCAATAACATCACAAAGCTTTAAAGACTGATTAAATGATCAAGGACAGATACATTTGAGGATAAGCTGAAAAACTGTTCACAGAAGCAGCTGGTGCCGAGCAGAAGTGACTGGACTGGACAATGAGGGTTTCATGCGCAGATACGTTTGAATTTTTCTGCCTGGAATTCTGTGCTCGTTACATAACCTCTCTTGATGAATTGAGCCCCCGTGCCAGGTTGTCAGCTGCAGCTGAGGTATGTCTGGCACAGCCAAGGGGAGCTGGCACACCAGCCTGCTGCTAGGTTTTACCCTGTTCCACCCCAAGCCTAGGACAGAATAAGCCACAGGAACACTTGATGGCCTGGATGTTCCCGTGTTGGTTCTGTACCACCTGAAGCCTCTCCTTCACACCAAACAAAATGTCACACTGGTCAGAGCAGTCCCACAGAAATTCTGACTTCAACAGAACATTCCTAGAGGCCCCATGCTCTGGTCATGAGCAGACAGCCTTTTGCACAAGGTAAAAAAACAGCCACTCCACTGGTCACGTGCCACTCTAACAACAACTAGGTCTGGGGGACCTAGAAGACATTAGGGGCATTAGGACAAAACTGGAATTTGTTATATTTCATATGTGATTCTAATTTTGTATTTATAGGTCCCAAGTGGAAGAGGGTATTCAGAGATAAGTTATGGTGAGAGGAGTTTTCCCTTTATTCCATGTAGTAGTAAAGAGTGAACAGAATTAGGGAAGTCTAACTAGGGAAGGTTGCATGCAGGTGAACTTTTTTTTTGTTTGTTTTAACCATTTTTCCTGGCTATGCTCCTACAAATAATAGGGGTTTATTTCAAGAAGTTGAATTTAAATAATTTACTGTACTTGTGAAGCAGATGAAAATTGGGGTGTATTGCCTGCAAGAGACAAATAACTGTCTCTTTTCTGCCTCTTGAGAGGTAGGTTCATGCAGACACCAATGCAGAGAACAAAAATTTCATGAAATCAATGAAATCTTATGCAATACTGGATGGAAACACTAGCTTGTATGCTTTCTGCTTCTCCCTGTGTGCTAAGAGACTTTCTTTACTGGATATTCTTCTAAGCTAAATGCTTGCTATACACAATCTTTCCCTTTTTTTTCCTTAATATAAATCAACTATCTTTACTAAAAATGAAAATTTAATAACATGTTATAGATTCAGATGAATCAATAGCTCTAATGGTTTGGAAGAGAGTTTTGCCCAGTTGATTAATTTAGATTATCAAATTCTGGAGATGTAGTCTGCAGTTTATGGATTTTGTGATGCCCATGATGACTTTGCCTTCATCCAGGAGGTAACTGACGATGCCTAATTAATGACAAATGTTTCAAACACATACTTGCTGTAGCTACTATAGTCTTTTAGCTGAACTAAGCAATTTATCTTTCTTTCTGGCTCATTAAACTCTATTTTGAGCTCAAAAAATGTACAGCTAATGATCAGATCTTTAGGAGTATTTGCAAATCAGTCACCTCTGCCCTGGAATTAGTTCTTAAAAAGTCTAAAATTCTACAATAATATAAAAGAGTGCATATCAATCCCTCAGGGCCTATATCATTTGAAGGTTGGGGGGATATTTTCTCCTTTCTCTTGATGAGATCTCTTGGTAAGAGGAGCTCTTCTGGTAAAATCTCTCGTCCTGTTAATCTGCATCTGCAATGTACAAAATTCAGTCTCAACTGTGTTTTCAGGTTGTATTTATAAATTTTATGGCTAGATTCTGGGTATCAACTGTTCCTCCTCAGAGGAGCATTTGCCATTATAAAGGAGTCCCCAGTGGGACAACAAATAGTTATTACTAATGTATCCATCAGCAAATTATCTAGCCAGTAGTCAGAAAATTGAGATTTGGTAGAAAAAGTAATTGATTTTTCTTTTCACTATTGGAGCTGAGTTGAGAAGTTAGAAAAGAGTCTTAATTTAAGGTGACTGGAAATTGAAGTGTTGGGGTTTTTTTCTCAGGATGCAGAAAGGGCATTCAGCGGTGTTTGGCATCAGGGTTCAAAGCCAAAATAGGCCTGCATAAAGGACCACTTCTTCCATCTGCCACGAGCATACTCTACTATCATAGCAGAGGTCACCCTTAGCAAATTCCCTTTTCCTCTTCAGTTGTGGCTTTGTGAAAAATAAAAGTCTCCCTGGAACTATTTTGGAAATTAAATTTGCATTTTTAATAGTGTCAGTGTGGCTCCTGCTGTGCTCTTCACCAAACATTTTCTGATACCCTGTATGAGATTTGCCTCAGTTTGTATGTAAAAAACCTCTGCTCTTCTGAGGTCAAGTGACTTTATTGGATGATCTGTACCTTTGAAAGTTTCTCCGAATATCTTTGTTACCTATTGAAGGGCTCAGCAGAAAGATCACGTTCAGCATTGTGATCTGAAATTGATTGGGATCAGACTCATCCTAATCAGCTCTGGCACAAAGTAACATAGCATAGGGCTCTCTGCCAAGAACAGTCTGATCTCAGCTCCTGAGTGCTTCACAGCAAAGCACTGCAGCCTCTGGCCTTCCATGGAGAGCAGTTTTTTTCCTAGGGTAAGAATGGAGAACAGGTTGCTGGATTAGCAATGCTTTTCTTTTGGAGGGTCTGTAAGGAATCTGGAGGACAGCACCAGATATGCTCCCAGATTTGTGGCGTTGTGTCTTGCACAGGTGGAATTTCTTAATGCTTTTCCAGTTCAGTGTCAGAAAGAATGAACTGCATTGACCCAAGTGTGAAACACAGTAGCTAAATCCTCACTGAAGACAAGTAGTCACAGCAAATCAAAAAGATTAAATTGTAAATATTGTCTATTACCTCTGTCCCTAGTAGAAAGTGTTATCTATGTTCTAGTTTGTCTTTCTGTTTTATTGAGAAAGATTCCCAGAACAGCCATGGTCATGTCTTTGGGGAAAGGAGCAGAACACAGACGCTCATGGATTGTGTTTGGGACACCAAGTGATTGTTTTGGAGACTTTAGGTCTTCAGGATGGGCTTTTCCTGCATGCTTATTAACTTCAAGAAGAATTTTAAAAATTCAGTTTGATTCACTGACCCATAGATGGAAGACTACTTTGCCCTGTTAATATTCTTCTTTTCCTTATGAGCAGCTGATAATGATCTCATACATCTCTAGAAGAAATAGCCAAATGTCAAAAATAAAAGCAATCTCAGGGTTAGAATATGGCATACACTTAGTTAATTTTTATGTTTCTTTCATAGGAAATTAAGTCTTAGTTAATCATTATAAGATGTTTCTCTGAAGGATGGTTGGTACTATGCTATATCTTATTTTCCCATGTGAAATTGCCACAGGCACCATATTAGATTTTATTATGCACATTTTCTTTTAAATTTATCTTCTGTGCAACTTTTTCTTGTGTTTTCAAATGAACACCACTAAAATGAATTAAAAGAGCAAAGGGACCAATAGGGGGTTTAAAGACAATATTGTGTTATGAAGACAATATTATATTGTCAAAACTAAACCAGTTCAGAATCAATTGCAGAATATTTTGCAATTATTGTATAAATTTGGCTTTCCAGTTTATGGCTTAAATTTCCATTTGGTATGAGACTCCTGAGTAATGCTGGAAGTTATTTTCATGATGCCTCACTTTACCACGTGAAACAAGCAGAGTGGACGACATTGCAATAGAAGCTTATTGTAAGATATTGAGATAAAGGAAGTCATATAACACTCCAGAGTGATATCAATAGGAAGAATCCCATTATCAGTCTTTCCACGTGTGTAAACACACACATGTATATTTCTGGATAGATACTGCCTTTGAAAAACCTAATAATCTGATTGAATTAGTGAGACAACAACTAGGAAATTCCCAAATACCAGACTTAGCACCAGATTCATTTTGGACACATACCTCCTCCAGTCCTAATTTTCCAGTGGTGAAAAAACCAGGTGTGTTTGCATATCGGATGATTACTAGGTTATTTGCCCATTTGCATACAAATAAAAACAATTCCAGTCTTTGATCTTGCATATCAGTGAGTTATATAGGAAATTATGCCATGACAGTTTTGCTTTTACTTCAATTTGGGCCAAATTATGTTCTTTACTTCTGCTGTCTATCTCTATTTCAGCTGGCAGAGAAGGGTAATATCCAACTGCAACAGCATAGGATTGTCATTTAAAGAATGACAAAGTGGAGATGCCTTAGAGCACATTATTCTAAAGTAGCTCCTGATGGGAGCTATCTATGCCTGGAGTGCCACCTAGTAGAGTTCATGTGAAAAGAATACAGGAATTGGAGAGGCTGCTGCAGTTCATTTGAAAATGTATTAGATGGCTGAAAAATGTCCTGAGGAAGAGAAGGGTCAAGAATCCTTTTATCATGTTTCATATGAAAACAAATGAAACTACTATTCAAAGATGCAGTGAAATCAAAGTCTTTAGACAGTGGACATGTGAGAAATTATGAAGATGAAGAAAAGCACATGCCTAAAGAAATACATCAAGAGGAGAGATACAACAGGAAAAGATCAGATCTCCTAAGCACCTAAGGAAGTTATGAAATCAAGTTTTATCAGTATTATAAATACAACAAAAGTGTAGTGTAGTAGAAAAGCAAACATGACTAGAATGGGGATTTAAGAAAATGCACTGTTAGGAAAAGATAAAGACAAAGTCAAAGGCAACAGAACAGATGTATACATAAAGTGGTGATTGGTAAATAATTAGAACTGAGATTACAAAATAAAAGACAATGTTGGGGCAGAAGTGAATGAATGTAAGGAAGGTCTGGAAATTAAAAAGTTCCTAACATGTAGGAGCAGGTGGAGTTTGATTATTTCTTTGAAAAGAATGATGTGACAGGTGTCTATAATGACTGCAGACTGTGCTTCATGACACTGAAGTTAATTGTTTTACCATTCAACCCCATGAAAAGAGGAGGCCTCTATGGGTTTCCCCATATAGTAAGCAGTCTATGCATGTAGTTTTCTGATCTTCTTCATGAGTGCATGGCTAACTCACCCCTATTGCCTTTGTAAGATTAAGTACCTGGAATACAAACTAACCTACCCCTTCAGGCAAGCAGAGCTATACTCCTCTGTGAGTCATAGCAGTAATGGGGCTAGTTTAAAAATTGTAGTTCCTTACCTTTGAATTCTTTCAGGCTTTTCAGTAGCAGCAACACAATTTGCTTTTTATTGCAATGCTTTCTCATTGCTGCCACAAAGGCAGCAGCAGTTGGCAATTGGCAGAAAACCTGTCTCTGTCTTGAAACCCAAATAACTGCTAAAGGAAGAATGGTAGTTTCATAGACTGTGAAAGTATTAAAACCCATGGCAATAAAGAGATCTCTGATTAACAAAACCTAAACAATTGAAAAAGATACAACTCACACACACAAAACCCCCAATTCTTTATACAGCAACCTTTCAGTTCCCTCAGTTTCACCCAAACTAAATTAAAATGAGAACCTTCGGGCAAATTGCCATTAAACGAAAACTCTTAAAAGGAGAATGTACAATCTAATTATAGTGTAACAAATGTGTACCTTTCATCTACAAGGCTGGTACTGCAAATTATAATAGTCAATTATGATTATATAATCTATTAAAAAGAATAACCAAAGTGCTATAATGAAAAGTTAAAACCTACAAAAGAACATGAAAGACATCTCCAGTGGCTCAAAGTGGTGTAACAGAAGTACCCTATACAATTTCCTTTCTCATGTAGCCTGCATTTAGACTATGTTGCAGAGACAGGGGTGCTGGCAGTCGCTTCCTGAATTCTCAGGAATGCATTCTTTATGCCCAGGGCCCACTGAATTATTTTTATCATACCCCATGAATGTAGCTGCCTGGAAGTAAAAGGCATGCAGTTCATAACAGCAATATCAATAAATCACAGTTAAAAGAAATGCTTCCTTTTATTTTGCAGGTCATTAATATATTTGCAAAAAATCCTTCCTTCCTTCCTTCCTTCCTTCCTTCCTTCCTTCCTTCCTTCCTTCCTTCCTTCCTTCCTTCCTTCCTTCCTTCCTTCCTTCCTTCCTTCCTTCCTTCCTTCCTGCCTTCCTGCCTGCCTTCCTGCCTCCCTCCCTCCCCATTTTTTAATTACATAACGACACAATTAGAAAAAATACTGTGAAATTCTAAAGCATGCTCAAAGTTATGGAGCAGTTTCAATTCTACAAATTAACAACTAGAGCAGGGCCTTTCAACCTGAAAAGATGAAACTAGGGGAGACAGGAAAACTTTACAGTATCATGAATTACAAAAAGATAACACATAAAGAAACTATCCACCACCTTTTTAAATACAAGAAGTTAGGGGGCTCAAATGAAACAAAGAATTTACTATATGTGTGGGTCAGCAGAGGAATTTTGTAATAGGATATGGTAGATAGTAAACCCATTCAGACTCAAAAAGTGAATGAACAAATTCATTAAAGAATTTCTACTGGTCTCTTGAACCAGTAGACACCACCACTGCCTTAGGGACTATCTGAACTGTGACACTCTGGAGACTCTGGGAACATGGTACATTACTACCTTGTTCCTGCACTCTTCTCTAGACAGCTGCTATCAACTGCTGTCAGAGACGGAAATCAAGTCAACTGCTTCGCTGCAAATGCTCCTTGTGTGAAAATTACAAACTTCCCTAACTCTAATCCATTTCCTATACAGCTTAAGGGTGATTCCTACAGAGGCTACCTGGAACAAAGGCTGGACAGTATTGAATGAATAAAGTAGGTATTTATTAAAAAGGCCTTCAAAGGATACACCTTGGGCAGTACAAGAGCTCAGCCATGGCTCTACCCAAGATGGACCTAAGATGGGGAACTGGTCACGAGTTTTCACGCTTTCATCAGTTTTGGTCCATTTACATATGGGGGTTAATTGTTACAGTTACAGCTCCAGGTTATGAAGTCACATCCCCCCAGATTGCTCTCCTCAATTCGCTGCTGTTTGCACTTTTGGGGCCGTAAGCTGCAATGGCGTCCTTGGTTCTCTGGCTGGAAAAGGATTGTTTCGTCTAACTAACCTGTGAAGGGAACTTTAACAGAGTCATAAACTATAGCAGTACAGAATCTGGAAAATATGAAAGCTAAAACTTAAGGCATCAAGGGGAGTATGCTAAAACTGGGAGGACTAAAATCAGGTGTATTTGATCCCTTCCCTCTGCATTGTCTGTGATCATACAGCCTAAACCACAAAGCTCCATGTGATTTAATCACTTTTTGGTCAAGAATTTTCTCATGTATAATATCTATGCTATATTTGGAATTTACCTTTGCTTCGCTTTTCATCTCTAATCTAGTATTAAGAAGACAAAATCTCTAGTAATTGTGATTCCTGGTGTAATTATTGCTAAAGAGATCTCAGTTCACATGCAAAACCTGATCACAGGTAAGTGAAACCTCTCTCTGGTACTTTCATAGTAAAGCCTGTCCCAAATATCCTTTAAAAAAACAATTTTAATCACAGTTTATGCATTTAATCAATGCTAAAATTTCTTATTTCTTTTCCAGCTATAGACTATTATTAGCGCAAAGTTTTTATTTCTGCCGTTTGAGAACTCTCACCTATGATAACCTGATTTGTCTTCTATATATTTGTGTTTAATGTTTACCTGCATATTCAGTCAACCTCAGACTCAGAAATAAATTTCCACAGACATACATCCATCAAAATGCTTTTCAAAAAATGCCTACCAATAAAGATGTCCTAGGAACTTACACTTCCCTAAGCAATATTGTGGAAAAAAGAATGGAAAATATGACTGCAGACAAACTGACAGCTTCATCTACACATGGGGTTCTTTATAATGCTGAACTGTGTAGTGTTGCACGTCCTCCAACAATTCCCGTGAGCTGTGACTAATTGCAGAAGTTAATAAGAATGAGTATTCTAGCCTGAGAATTGCCACGTGAATGTATCAAACAAGTTGCAATGCTTTTTCTGACAGTTGCCTCAGCTGTGAGGAAAGCAAAACAACACTATTATTGATGAGAGCAAAGGCTTAGCATAGTAATTTTTCTGGAAAAAAAGATACCAAACCATGTCAGTTCCAGGGACTGTTCTATCCTGCCCATCATGACACTTGTAATAAGGCAAAATCCACTACAAGTTTTGTTTACAGAATAATGTTGTGTATGTTTCATTTTGTTTTCCATTTTGTGCATATTCCACTTCATATAAATAGCTCTTCAGTAGAGCAAATAAGTTAACCAGAGCAACCACGAGACAGGTCTGAAGCATCTTGGATCACTTGGAGACAGTCAGTCAGGCACTTTGACAAAATCTACCTAAACCTAGATTCAACAAATAAATAGTGCATGTCCAAATAATGCAGGGTAGGTGTGTGAACCTGAGCCTGCTAACCTCACAGGGAAATGCCCTATCACTCAATTACTCAGAAAGGGAATTCCTCGGTCAAGAAAAAAACATTGATGCTTTCAAAAGTAGCATGTGAACTTCTGTACAGCTTCCACAGGTTTACGTTAAGCAATCTTTTTCCAGAAGTATTTGTGAATGCTCAAGCAGCGATTGCAATGGAGTGCCATCTAAGATGTATTGATGGGTGAGTGTAGACATTAGGCCTGATTTAGGCACCAGAGAAACTTTTCCTGTTTTCTCTCTCTTTTTTTTTTTTCAATAATGTACTTCAGTCCAGCCCACAAAAGTCCAGAATTTTCAGGTTCTTCTTGGGTAGATTGGGCTGCCTGAGGAAAAATATTTTGCCAAAAATGCTGGTAAAATACAGTTTAGGAAACTTTTATATAATTACTGTTACTGCCATGTTGGCCTTTTTTTTCAGAAGTACCAGGCATTGTTTTCCATGCTTCAACACTTGTTCACAAAATCCTGAGTTACCAGACTGTAAGTATATCCATTGTCCATACCAATTTAGTTCAAAAATGCTAGTAAGAAGACAACATATATATGAAAGACTGCAATCTGTCTGAGTTTGGCTTTTTTCTCAGTAGCATGCCATGACTGTGGAATGTATCCAAATAACATTCAATTGGGAGAAATCTTACAACAGCAGGATGACTTTTATGGGGCAGTTAATCAACGTACCTTTGTTTGTTTCACAGTGCTTGTTAATGTTTATTTTAATAGAGTATTAATCTTTTCCATAGAACACCACATACAAAAAAAAAACCCTCTTGCTTTGCTTGATTGTACTATGTGCAGATTAATTAATTAACATACTTCATTTTGACAAAGAATTATAGATATAAAGGAAAACAGAATAATGAAATTGGCACCATTATTTTCCAGTAGCTCTAAAATTTAATTACAGGAGAAAAGCGTTCTCTCCATCCACCATGTTTTGACAATAAAGATAAAAGATTGTGATGTGGCTTAAAGTTATATCAGGAGACGCCGGATCAGGGGTTACTTGTCCATTACCAAATGCCGATTCCCATTCCCAGGCTACAGCCTGTTTACTCAAAACAACCTGAGCTTTCCAATGGGGTTTACTCGAATTAAAAACGGGCTTATGCGGGTGGTGGTTTTGGAGGAATCCTTGATTGTGAACCGACGATTTCAAAGGGGAGTCTTAATGAAGTTCCTTGAGGCACTAAGCCCTGTGGGTAGCAAAAATGGGCCGGAGCTAACGAACGTCAAGCAAGGTTTTGCTTGTGGTTGTTATGGCTCGAACTGCGTCAAGAGTTATGCCATGAGCGTGCAAATACTTGGCCGCCTGTCTTAATTCTGAGCACTGGTTTATGCAGCAAACCCGGCGGTGTGGAGAGCCGGTGGCGGTAACGCGAGCCCGAGGGCTCGGGCGGGCAGGGCGGGGACCATCGCCGGCGGCAGCAGCGCCCCGGCACAGCGCCGGTCCCATCGCGGGCACCGGGCACCCTCCCGCCCGACACCAGCCCTCCCTCCCTCCCCGCCGCTGCCGTTCGCCCGCAGAGCGCAGCCGAGAGGGACCGGCCCCGGCTCCCGCGGGGCCTCGGCGGCCGCCGCTCGCACTGCGGCGGGCGCGCTCCTCAGGGCGCAGGGCCACGGCACCGCCACCCCCGGGCGGCGAGGCGGGGCGGGGGCCGCGGGGCACACAGCGCGGGGCGCGGCCGTCCCCGGGCGACTCCCGGGGCCGCCCGGGGCGCGGCGGGGGCGGGCGGCGCCGCAGGAGGGCGGGAGCCGCCGCAGTGAGGCCGCGCGGGCGAGGCGGCGGCGGCCGTTGCCATGGCAGCGCTGCCCCGGGCCGGGGCCTGAGCGGAGGGGCGGGGGCGCCCCGGGCCGGGCCCGGCAGGGCAGGGGAGGGGGTTAAAGCGGGCGGGCGGCGCCGCGGGGGTCGCTACCGGGGGCAGCCCGCAGGCGGGTGTGAGGATGAGCCGCGCCGGGGGCCGAGGGCCGTGCGCCGAGCGCACAGGGAGGCTGCGGAGGTGAAGCCTCTGCTCCCTCGCCGGGCGGGATGGAGACTCTTGGCGCTGCAGAGGACGTGTTTTATGAGGAGGAGGAGGAGGAAGAAGTGAACTGCTACGACTTTGAGCCTCTGCCGACGCTGCTGGAGGATGAGGTGAGTGAGGCAGGTGCGGGGATGGAGCCGCCGCCCTTGCGCTCACCTGTAGGGTAGCGGCCGCAGGGGCCGCCCGCGGGAGGCGGCCGGGCCGGGGCGCACCGGCCCCCGGGAGCGGCCAGGCCGCGGCCGCAGCCCCGCTCGATTTCCCTGTGTGCTCCGCCGGCTCCTCGCTGCCTCCTGGCCCGCGGTGCCCGCCACCAACCTGGGCTTAGCCCATTGCCGTGCACCGTCTCCACACAACAGCAAAGTCATGGTCCTCGAGTGCGGGATGTCTCGTCACTGCTGTCGTAGCCGTGGGTTAATGCTGCAGTCGGCAAGTCCGTGTCCTTGTCGCACCCGATCAAGGGAAATTTACATGGGTAGAATAATTTCCCGAAGCTGCCAACCACTTTTTTGAACAGCCGTATATTGCTGCCCTGTGCTAAAAGGCCTTTGACACTGGGGAATAAAAACCAAAAATATCAAACTGTTAAATCTGTTTCTTCAGTTGTTATGCTGAAAACCTGTAGCTAAACCAGTTCTTGTCATTGCAATTGTCTGGCTCTATTATTGGTTTTGCCCTTGCTTTTTGTTGCTCTTGCTCATTTTTATATCTTTTCACTTGAAATGTGTTTCTTACCCCCTTGTGAATGTTGGGGCAAAATGTTTGGAGATACTTTCCTTTTTTAAGTAAAGGCTTGGTGAATTGTATGTGAGCTGCCCATTCCCCAAACCAAATCTTGCAAACTTCCTAACTTGCATGTCAAGAATCCATCCTGAATCAGGAGTTAAATGTAAGTTTGAAAGGCAAAGCCCCTTTCAGTTTTCCTAAGTCACCCATTGGCTTGGCAGTTTGGCTGTTCCACTGTCTGTACTGTTCACTGCTGTAGGCCCTCTCAGACTGGCCCATGCAAAATCTTGGAGGAAGATGGTAATGGCCTTATTTTTTACACATTGGCTTAAGTACTTAGAGTATTTTCTCGGAATGGAGAAGACTAAGGGTCAACTCTTCTGTACAAGAAAGAACGGGGCCCATTTTTCATACCTGCTCAATGTATACTTTGATTGTGGGTTCCCACAAGTCCCATCTATTTAGTTATTACAGAAACATAGAGTTTCGGTATTTTTCTTGGGAGAAAGAGCATGACCTATCACCTGGTGATCAGATAAGTTAATAAAAAAGAGCTGCTTTGAAGAGTACTCAGAGAGCTTACTAAGGCAATCCAGTGTTTTTCTTCAGATGTGATGAATGTAATGGATGGCATTTGCCACATTTTCTCTGATTCTGGAATAGAATGTTTTGAAGTTTGTGTGAATTATTGTGGCAAAAAGTTGTCAGAAGGCTGCGAGTGCTGTTGTACTGAACTCTGAGCTGCTTAGTCATTTAGTGGAGTCTGCTCTTCTCATCATTGAACCAAGCATAAAGAATGATGCTGGTGTCTGATGCAGGTGTTTTTTTTGCCAGTATGTGAAGCAGGAATCTGCCTGCACTGAAGAGTAGAAAATGCTAAGGATGAGGGTGTGGTTTCAATTTCCTCTCTTTACTAGAACTTTATTCATTTCATACTCCTTAATATTTGATTTCAAAATTTTTAAGAAATAGTCTGTGGCCATTAATTTTTTTATTCCTACTTTCTCTTAATAATCTCTTCTTAATTATATGCTACTGAACAGTTTTGTACTTGCTGAAGAAAATTTGAGGGAAACCTGAAAGCTAAAGTGAGCAGTTAAGCATGGTTGCCCGACAGGTTTACTTTTTGTAGTTCTTAGTGTTAAAACCAGACACTTTCATGTTAAAACCAGACACGTGTCTTTTGCTGAAAGAGACAAAAAAGAGGCATCAGCATCTCTGACATTTAAATGAAGCAGCTTCCAGTGGTCCAAAGTACTGAAGCAGTTGCTCACCAGAAATTTCAGCTTGCCAGAACCTCCTATGTTTGAGTGTTAAAAGGATGGTTTTTTTCCACAGTGGTACCTCTTGGTCTGTGTTGCTTTGGAGATGCAAGCTAGTCAAATGCAAGTCTCAGTGTTTTCAATGCTTCATTCTCTACAAAGGCCTTGCTCAGCTGCAACAGCAGCTTTAATAACTAAGGTCAAGGAAGAATGATCATTTGCGAAATTTGTGGTTTCTCTGAAGTAAGTAACTTGTTGCCCTTGAGCACTGCAAATAGAAAGGCCTGCAATATGGTGGTGGTGGTATTTTGCTTTATCTTTTTTTTATGTTATTTTTATCTTCTCCTAGCCATCCACTGCTGATGGAAGCCATGGAACATTCATAGGACTTTTTTTCCTTTTTTCTTTCTTTTGTTCTTTTTCTGTATGACATAACTTTCTTATCCCTGGGAAGGAAGATAAACTAAGCTTATCTGACATTCAGTCATTACCTTTTGTTTATTTCCCAAATAACCACAGGACAAAGATGTTTTCTAGGTTTGTTCTGTAGATATCATTGCTGATAATTATTATCTGCAGTGGAGTAGAGCTTCAAAGCTTAACTTAAAAGTTCTCTCAAGTCCATATTGTGACTAGAATGTGATGCTGAGGCTGTCTTAAAGATTGCAGGTTTACTCTAAATTGAACCTCTTACCTCCATATGCACAGATGAAATACATAGTTTTGCATCTTGATTAGTGAATCATTCTTTTATTTCTCTGTTGTGGCAAATGCCCTCGTGTCACCTAGCTGGAGGATTCTAGGAGAGTTTAAAATAATTGCTCATTCATTGTTTTGATCATAGAGTTTCTATTTTTTTAACTCTTTTTGCTGGCCATAGAATAAGAAGTGGGTCTCCTCTTTCCAAGCCTATCCTTATCCCACCACTCAGTTTGGTAAGTTTCAAAGCCTGTTTGTAGGAGAGTTTCTTGCCATGTGTTTTTGTTTGTAGATAGAGGAATTTCTCTACTGCTTTCCATGCTTGGAACAGCTTCCCTATGGAAATTTGCAAAGCCTTCTCTATCCACCCTCACACTCTGATGGCAGCATTACACAATTGTACTGAGCATAGCACAGAGAAAATAAGATTTTGTGCTGAGATCTTTTGCTGTTCATTACTATGTAGGACTGAATTTGATGAGACCAGGATCCATGATTAGTGCTAGAGGGCACTGTAATAATGCTGCCATTAGTAAATCAATCCACATCTAGGCCATGTCTATGAAAAATAAGACCATTGAGAAGAGAAGTTAAGTTTGCCAAATAGCAGTGGGTGTGCTTTATTTCTTACCTCATATTTATTTATTAAGCATTATACTTTAGACTAAAAAGCACAATACACTTTTGGACTGAGGTTTGCTTCTTATTTGAAGGGTATTATGAAAGCAGTGCTTAATTCTCTGAAAGATATGTTAATAAACTGTTAACCCCTTCTGTATATGTTAATCCAGATATCGCTGATGTTCTTCAGTGCTGGAGTTGGTAAAGAAATTTATAATTGTTCTCTAAGGGACTAAAAGTTTGAACCACAACAGTTTTCTGAGCTATAAGATACTTAACATCCTCTTTTGCTGATTATGACATAATTTATTTTTTCTCTATGCTAAGCAATGTGGATCTGCATCTTCCATTCAGGGTAAATTTAATATCACTGTGTAATCAATAGTAGTTATAGCTCTGATACAAAGTAACTTCTGTAGATTACCTTCCATTTTTGTCACCTTACTTTTCCTTATAGATGGAATTGATGTTTTGGTTTGTTTGGGTTTTTTTTCCTCCTTATACCTTTAAGTTTGTGAAGACTTTACTTCTGTAGCTGTGGTTAATGTATTGGGTTTGTTTTCCAAAAATATCCATAGAGAGGCTGGTTGCTTTGAGCCAAGCAATGTTTCTGAACATCTTGACCAGGAAAGCCACATTAGAAACACATTTGTTTGGGAATGGACTCATAGCCTTACTGAGATAATAGGGTTAATACAAGTTGACTACAGTTTAGGACAGCAACTTGGAAACTTAAGTCCATGAGCTGTTTTGATCACCAAAAGCTCTGGATGTAATGGGGAGGCCTAGGACAACCGAAGTGTTTGGTTTTAAGTCCAAATATAAAACCACTTCTCCTATGGCATGTTTGGCTTTTCAAAGTTGGTCTACACCACTGACCTTCACAACAGCATCATTTTTAAGACAGGCTAATCTAAAAGGTACTTTTTCCCAAATCACAAATGGTAGGGAGAAGTGCTGTGAAGAGAATTTTTTAGTAGTTTATATAAAGACACCTGGGAAAGCTTGAAAAGCACGGATGAAACAAAATCTTTTCATTTAGTCTCTCTGCTTTTACCTCCAAGTGGTCTGTTTCCTTTGATGTAGTGTTTATGTAACTTACATATCTCCCATAGTATTTTTTTTATGTTGGCATACTGTGATATCTTTGTTCAGTTTAACTGTGCTTCTTAAAACATCTCTGTCTTAAGAGCACTTGGTGTTTCTTGGGGTGTTAATCAGTGTCCTAGAAAGTCTGAGAACTTGCTGGAAACATTACTTGTAGACAATTGTGTCAAATATAATCTATGATACAGAAAGTAGTGCCTTGAAATCCAGGGTAATTTATTAATTCATATCTTGGCAGGAGAATGTGTCCCTTGCTGATATTTTGTCACTGCGGGATAGCTGTCTTACTGAGCAAGATATTTGGGCAATTTGCCTGGAGTGTTGCCATTCTTTGAAGAGCATTGCCCATTCTGCAATCTTCCAGACACTCTGCATCACTCCTGACACTTTGGCTTTTAACACCAATGGCAATGTATGCTTCATGGAACAGCTCAGTGGTGAGTATTTATGTTTCCAGGTTGTTTGTTTTAGAACTGTGGAAACTCATGGCGAGAAACTGCAGTAAAACATTACATTCTATTTTTAAGACTTACAATTAAAATAAAGACAAAATAAAACTTACTTGGGAAGGGGTGTGTATATTTTCATGTGAAACTACATGTTCAGTTTTGTACTTGATGAACAAAGGCTGTTCTGAATTTGCTTAGAAAATTCCTTCTGGTTATTTTAAGACTTATCCAGGTGATAAGTCTTTATTTCCATTTTAAACACACAGATTGTGCACCTATGTGTGCAAGTCTCTACCTTTGTAAAGCATGTCCTTCACCTCTTACACATCTTTGGATTTCACAGATATGTTCTATTTCTATAGAAGTCTGATAGTCAGTGTATCTTGGTGTTTGTGGCCATAAAAAATGGAGCAATTATATTGCATATTTGCTATTGAAAAGGAAAGTTCTCTCAAATAAAGGCCTTTTTTTTTTTTAAGCTCTCTCTTGAATAAAAAATTATTACTTTTTTAAGTAATGATTTTCAGACTTGCCAAGTATTGGGACTGATTGAGAAAATAATTTTAATATGTTAAAAACCAGTAGTAGCATGGAAGATGTTCAGGTATAGCAGATGAACAGGGAGATGCTTGACTTTAAAAAACTTCTTGTTTCAGGTTAGACAAAAAAGCATGTTGTGGTTGTTGTTCCTTTCTCATGAGATTCATCTCAAGATAGGTCTTCTGTCTCTTAATGATTTTACAGAAGAGTAAAGAAAACCAAACAGCTCTTAATCTATGGTACTTTTAAAATTATGTTTGCTCATAACTAGGAGAACCATTCTAGTCCAGATACACACCAGTCAAGTTTTTGTTGTGATTTCTTTAGCCTAATTTATTTTTAAATCTGTCAGGATGAGTGTTTATACTTTCATGCAAAATCTAGATCACTGTATTTAGAAAAAATACTAGAATAAAAATGAGATAAGGTAACATTGCAACAAATGAAGATTTTTTTGCCTCTTTAGAATTAAAGATAGTCTTTCATATAAATGGAACATCATAAAATATAATTAATAGAGATGAAAA
The DNA here is from genome assembly GCF_963513975.1 of Fringilla coelebs. Taxonomy (NCBI): domain Eukaryota; kingdom Metazoa; phylum Chordata; class Aves; order Passeriformes; family Fringillidae; genus Fringilla; species Fringilla coelebs. The sequence goes on along the minus strand of NC_140066.1, from coordinate 22,137,302 downwards.
TGTACCTTGTGTACCTCATAATTGTTGTGATATTTTTTAAATTAAATTCTTTAAATAGACGTGAGACAACTTTTAGTTCCATATTAATAGGGTAGTGTGGAATCAATTTCCTTTATTTTAAGGAGCTTGTCATACCTTGAAATTAAAAAAGAAAAAGAAGCTGGCTTTGTATAAGCCAAGGGTGTATGAAAGACTTGTTGAAGAGCATAAATCTAGTGGATGAAAAATGCCCCTCAACTAAGATCTTTGCTTGTAGTTGGGGAAGAGAAAAATCAATTTCTTCTTCAATGTTCTAGTCTAATTGAATAGCTGGCAATTGATCCAGGAATGCTGTATTTACGTACTTAAAATGTAGGATAACAAATTCCTGTGCAAAGCAAATGTACAAAGATTTAGTTTCCTGAAGTCATGTTAGTCTCTAAGGAAACGACTTTTCATTAGTTCTCTTTAAAGAAAGGTATGTTTTCCATAGGAATGCAAAAAAGTGACACCTATGTTCTATTTTTCTCACGCTTCACTGTGTCTTTGGCTCTTTCTCTCAGTTTCTGTTACTGTTTGGTTAAAAGATAGTTTGTTGTAGGCACTTGAGGAGGTTGTCCTTTTCGCTTCCCTGCAGTCATTGCCTATGGATTTATTCTTCCAGAAGAAAATGATAACCTCTGGATTTGCTTTCCAAGAGAGAAAATGAACAGCCTGTCATCTCTGCTTTAGCAGCAAGTTCTGCTTCCTGCAAGTTCTGTGGTGCTAAAGTGACAACTATTCAATAGGATATTCTGCCAAGGGCTGTGATACCTTCTTGTCTCTTCAGATCACACACATTCCCATTGTAAACATTATATTAAAAGAATACAGTGAGCTGTACCAGTGATAAGTTAAATACTTGTACAGCCTTTAAAGTGTTCTGTGGAAAGAAAGGGAAAAGGTGGTGGGGAGATAGAAAGGGGAAGTAGTCTGCAGGTGGGGGAGAGGGGAGAACAAAACATCTGTCCATTAGTTCCCCTCCCCTTCAGCATCCTCTGCCCACCTCCAAAATAAGGAAAAAATGTAGTGGTGGGTAAGAAATGCAAAATTGGTTGCATAGCCCTCTTTTTCAGTAGATAAATACATTTGGGAGTATCCTAAAGAGCTGTAAATCAATTAGTGTTTCTAGTCAGCCATGCCACCTAGCTACAATGTATGAATATGTTAAAAAAGTCCTCTCTAGTAGTCTCTGCTATCTAACAGGGTTTAATAAAACCTTTGCATTTCACTTCTAAAGTACAGGCACAAAAGCTAAAGTTACGATGATTAAGAATTAGAGTTATGATGATTATGCTGTGCCTCTGAACATACTATTTTTTTCTTCTTGTTGAGAAAGGAAACACACTTTTTGCATGTCAATCATCCTGACTTCCCAGAAGGATAGATTAGGTGAGTTGGATATGTATGTGGAGAGTAGGCTTTTTAGTTGTGCTCCTGTTGAATTCCTTGATGTTCTTTACTGGGTTTGTGTGATGTAAGTGCAGTGTGATACTGTGTACCTGCTTGGATACGGAAACAGCATCAGACTCTTATAAAATGTTCTCTTCTTCTTTACCCCTCCTCACTCAGAATTGGCTGCTGCAGTAGCTCAGTTCTCTGCTCAGCAGCACATGCATGGGCAATTTATTTCCTCTAGTCTTTTATCATAAGTAAAACAAACTAAGCAGAAAGGTCAGAGTTCTAAGCTGGACTGTAGATGAAGAAGCAATTAGCTGTTCAGGCTGGCTTTGCTGCTTGAGCCCTTATCACCCAGGTCTGTAATGGAAAATAGTGAGTAGAACCGTCCAGTTAATCAAATCAAACCTCTAAGCCACAGCTGAGCCACACCAGCTTAGGTGATAACTGGGTCCAAACATAAACGCCTGAAGGCAAGAAGTAGTTCAACATGTTAAATGTATTTCTTTGTGGGTGTTTAATCTGTTCTGTTTATTAGTAGGGAAGTTATGATACTTTCTTGGAGAAGGCTTGAAAACAGCGCTTTATTTTACTTCCAGCACTATAAACATGGATAACAAGTTCTTTGTACAGTGGGTTGGAGTGAACCAAAATACTGGTATACAAAGTTTCTTTTCTATCAGATAGGAGCATGTCATTACATTTGTACCATAAAGTTGGTTTGTGGTTTTTGTAAACAAGACTAATTTCTAATCTGGCATGTTTCCTTTTGTTTTCAAAGATGATCCAGAAGGTGCCTTTGTTCCACCAGAATTTGATATCACCGGTAACACTTTTGAGGCAAGTTCATAAATTTATCTGTAAAATAGAGGGGGAGGCTAATAGTTTTAATACCTCTGGCAGTAACAAACGCTCAGCATTCTCAGTATATCATTTTAGAAAATCTAAAGATTGTGAGTAGTAAATGGTGCTGTTAAGATATGTTTTGTGAAAAAAAAGCAAACTTAAAATGCCATATTAATTTTTGGCATAAACATTTGTTCACTAGCTGTTAAAATGTGAGAATCTATTTTGGCTGAATAATGTGTTACGCTAAACCACAGCTGGCCTATATTATGTTCACTGGTACCCTTCACTGGTTACATTGGCTTGTTTGGGGACTAGCCATGAACTTTTATGACTAAATATAAAATGTGTTTGCTAACCTCTTCAATAAAATAATTCAGGGAAGGGTAATCAGCAATTTTATCTTTGATTTAATGAAGAAACAGATTACTGTTGCTTTGCAATGCACAAATGCTCTACATTGTTAAATTAAATTAGATTTAAATTGTTTATACTAATTCATTAGCCTCCCAAGTCAACCATCTCATTGCCTGCTACAGGAGCACTTGCTTACTTAATATCCTTTTTCTTAATACGCTATTTTTCTGGCATGTATTCTTAGATAATTCGAATGCTTTAATTATCAACACATTTAATTCAAGGTATATTTTAAAAATATGGTTCTTTATATTTTGAAACAAATATCTTTTGCTTTTCAGAGTTAGAGCCTTCATAGTCATGTTTATAGTTCTCTGTTTCTTGATGAGGGGAGGTGGGAAGGAGGAGGAGAAGTGAACCTTGGAAGTGTGAATTACCACATGTTAAATGAGAATGGTAAGGCAGGAAGGGTGGTAGAATAGAATATGAAATAGTGCAGTCTTTGAAGGTTAAAGAGGCAAAAATTCAGAAATTCAGTTGTTGCTATACTTTTTTAATGTATCTACATATGCTAGCAGAGTTCTAGTGATTTTGTGCTCACTCTCCTCCTCATCCCCATAATGGTTTAGGGGGATTCTTTCTTGTGAACGAGGATTGTTAAGAGGTGGCCTGCATTCCCTGTAAACTTGGTGACTGTAGAAGCCTTATATTTAGATGTGGTTGAGGAAAATGAGACCCAAAGGTGACTGCTTTTTGTTTCTTTCTTTTTGTTGTGCTTCTGAAGCTGTACTAAGGATTTTACATAAATGTGTTCTTCATCCCTTAACAAGCTTCCAAGACTTGACACAGAAATGCTTACAAGGTTTGCGGAATTATTTGCTCCTTTGGCCAGCTGATTTCCCCCAACCCTTCTTCCTTGCCTAGTAGTTGCTGAACTTGTCTGCATAAAGTAAATAGATACACTGAAAGAGGTGCAAAGGTCAAGGAGAGATGGAACAAGGTGAAATAGGAATTTGGGAAGACTGTGGTAGTACTACGTGACCTGAAATTCTAGTTCCATCTGATAGACAAAGCCACTGTATTCCTTTTGGATAAAACACATCTGTGTATAGATCTGTTGTTTAACTCTTCTCTTTCAGCAGCTTGTACAGGCCTGCTAAGCCCCACTGAATCCCAATACCAAGCACAGCACAATCAATTAAACATTCAGTGAAAGCTGTTTGAGTCAGGAGTGGCTCTGAACATTGACCCTTTGACTCCTTTTGTAAAGGTCAGTGAAGATACATGAACGTACACATTTGTGTGGAAGAAGCAAACATACTCTGCCTTGTCTCTTGTGATGTGGGCTGAGTGCACTGATTTCTCTAAGTTGCTGCTATCTCTTCATCTAGCAAGTTGGGAAGCCTTCCAAAGCAGGGAGACCAGTGCTATGACAGTGTCCTGTTACCTCAGCTGTTTTTCACTGACCACCCTAGAGCAATACACAAGGCAGAAAAGCAAGGGCTTTCCCCTGCATTAAGGCAGAAATGTATTGTTTTGCTCGGGGATTTGTGTGGATTTGGTCAGCCATCTGTGGGATTCAGGCTATTTGTGGAACTTTCAAAGCTTTACCTCTTACCACATGTAGACTGTGGTTGAATTTTTAAGTGCTTTAGTGCCAGACCAACTTCTGCCAAGGATTCCATGGTGATCTCTGCTTGTTTTTACTTTCACAGATTCCAAGACCTCCAGTAGGTTAATGCTTATGTACTTGTTTCAAGGGTTTTATAATACTGTAGTCTTTCCAAGTTGGCCATTTCCTTCTTGGTGTTAATACTTCAAGTTCTTATCTTTTCCAAAAGTATTGAGACTTTTGTCTATCCCCTTACCCCTATTACAACCTTTTGCTATTGCAATAGCAGAATAGTAGTGCTTTGTATACATCTCCTGGCCTGTTGTGCTTTCTCAGTGTTATGAAGTTCTTTGATTACAGTAAGCTGCCCTTTATACAAAGTTGTCAAGTGTCTTGTATTAACTGCTTGCTCCTTCCTTGATGACTTGACTCGGTTCTTTGTTGGAGTTTTGCACCTGCTTGGTCTGCTTTGTTTAGAACAATGGCAAGTAATGTTTGTATTGAAATTGCCTGATTTCAATGTAAAGAGAAAAAAATTGATTTTGGAACTACTAATTATGTTCAGGATGATCTTTGATGGCTGTTACTCCAGTGTCAAAGCTTGGCTGATTTAAAATAGTTATGTCAGCCAGAGGTTTTGCTTGATTTGACTGCAACCTATTTTGTGGCTTCTAAAATGGATGCACACAATGAGATCTGTATGGCTACTGGATGACTTCTTCCCCTTAAACTCTTTAAAAAAAATCTTTCAATTAAAGCTACAGTTATTTCAACAAGAGATGTTTTGTTTCCTGCTTGGTGAATTACTGATCCAGACCTCTAATGGTATTGTGACTCTAGCCTAATTAGTTGCTAAACTTAGCTGGCACTCACAAGCACACAAGGGTAATAGACACAGGAAACAAATTGAAATGCCTTACTGTCCTGGTGTCTGAAACAACACTATTAAAAAGATGTCAGTTTCTAGTTGAAATTTCAGATAGCTAGAGATCTAAAGCTTTGTCCAAATGACAATGCACAAGACTGAAAGTAATTGATTTCATGTGGTTGGTTTTAGACTTGTGCCTTCTTTCTTGACCTGCTCTCCATTTGTTAAGTAGGAATAATAGCATCAGCTTCAGTTACTGTTGAGAGTTGGAAGGTAAAAACTAGCCCTTCAGGTTCAGTATCAGGTGTAAAATAGACTTTTTAGGGGGAAACATGGTTAAGAAGGAATTAGCTGTGAAAGGGGCTTGTGGTACTGACAGTGAAGTGCAGCTGAACTTTCCATGATGACTTTAGTGCTGCCACAGTTCTGTCCTCTGGGCTTGGAGGAAGAATTGCAGTTTCTGAGCAACTGAAGAGACCTTGAAATCACTGTGTTGCTAAGTAGCTGGAGTGGCATTGAGTAGGGCAGTTCTGGAATGTTCTCCTCTTCCAGGTGTTTGCATGGTTGCAGTACAACGACAGAAAGGCAGCCAAGCAGGTACTGCTGGGCTCTAGGACAGCACTGAACTAAAACAGAGAATCTCCTGCCTATCTGTTCATGTTATTTTTTTTTTCCTTTAACTGTGCTATCTCCTTACAGACTTCCATTACCATTGTGCTCTAGTAAATGTACTGTTAAGAATTGGTGCTGAAAGGAGAGAGAGAGAGAGAGAATAGGAGTTACGCTTTAGAGTTATGATCCGTACTGTAACTGCCAAGAAAAGGTGAATTTCTGTACAGCACACTTAGTATCATTTGCACTTCTTTTCTTAATGAAGATGCAGGCATGTGATATAACTGTGCTCTGTAAGTTTTCAGATGACTGAAGCTGTCACTTGCCTGCATTGATGGAAATATCTCCGTTTCTGCTTTTCCTCTAAGCTGCAAGTTGTGCCTGAATTTGCTATTGCAAGCATTGACCATGTCTTTGTTCTCACTGAATCTTGAGCTAGAAGTCCATTAGAGACATCTGGACTATAAAGACTAGTGTCTAATTTTATAATTTTCTACTCATCATACTGTAGAGAGCAACAAAGAATGTGAATTTTTCTGTTCTTCAAAGGAAGAGGCTGAGATGCAAAAATAGAGGCTTCTTCTAAAATTTGCCCTGATTTTGCCTTCTAAATAGGAAGAACTTCAGCCTTTTTCCTGATGAAAATGGCTCCTATTTCATTTTCTTGCCCTGAGCAGTACAGTGTTAGACTTGTGAAATTTGACCAATGGGAGGCTCAACATGAATAGCTAAATATTGTTGAGTTCATTAATAGCCTTACTTCTATCACTACAATACAAGATTGCCTCAGGTTAAAAACATTGGCTGTCTCAAACCAGTTTCAAATAGCTATTTGTCTGCATCACAAAACTGCCATTGAGGCTCACACAGAGGTTCATTGATGTGGAACACCACATTTCTAAGATATGAGCTTTCAGTGAGATGAAGGACCGATGTCCACCATGTGTGAGCTTGCATTTATAATCTTTTAATAAAGTGGCTATTCAGTTTTGCTTGTTCTAGTGAACCTTTGTAATAGAAATCAGTGAATTTTCACTCTTGTCTATTTTTTTTTTAATCTAAGGGAGATTGGATAATACTTCTGTTAATGACTTATTTCAGTATTTGGAGGTGATAAGATGCAGTAGTTCAGAAGCCTCAGTGTGCAGCAGGATTAAAATCTTCAGAAATTAAAAGAACTGAAAAAGTGATACAGAGTTAAATACTACCGTGAAGAGAAGGATGGGTTACTGAAGGGGAAGAAAGTGAAGTTCACATTGCCTCTTTTTCTCGTCTTGAGCTTGTTCTTGCTTTTATCTATCAGGATAGGAATGGGGTGTGCTGATCTCTCACCTGTGAGAGAAACACAGCTGGAAGAGGCTGAATGCTGTCACTATCTTTGTTAGAATGTCATGACTGTCAACTTGCAGTTCTCAGTGGGCTGTAGTTGATTTATATTATATTAAAAAAGTCCAAGTATTTCAGCAATCTTAAAAATAAACAAATGTACATTAAGTGGTAGAAATGCTGCAAATAGAAAAGATACAAAATAAAATGTTATTACATTTTTTTGAATACTAAATTATTAAGGTTCATAGAGCTTATTCCTATGAAATGTGACAAGGCAGTTGGAGTGATAAATACAGTATACATGCAAATATTTTATGTACATATAGATGCATGGGTTGAAGTTTCAAATGAAACAGTGTTCTGAAGAGTAGATAAAGAAAGGTTTGGGGGGGTGTGTATGTGTATGTATATTTAAATATCTATGTCAGGCCTACTGAAGAATACTCAGCAGACAGGTTCATGGTGCAGTGTTGCTCAGTACCTGATCATTACTAACCTAGTGCTCATGTCTCAGCTGTTGGTCCTTCTCTAAATGTGAAAGCCTTCATCTTTCTCCCAAATCCAAACAGCAGACAGTATAAAGTCTTGTCTTTGTGACTTTGCTAGTCTTTTAAAGCAGTAGCTTTGAATACTCTGAGATTATCCCTATTGTTCTATTTTTCTTTTGCTCTCAGTTCAGGATGAAAAAAGATAACTTTTATATGTTCTCCTAGACGGGTTTTTCGTTTTGTGTATATCTGACAGGGGAAGCAAGTCTTTTGAAACACCTAGTGCCTTTTTTCTTCAATTCTGTTTCCCTTAGTTTCATGTAGCCTCCCCTTGAGACTAATTCTATCTAACAGCAGCAAGGCTTGTCATCAGCAAATGGTAACTTATCTCCTCCTGTAGTCTAAACCATTCGATCTTCTGAGTGTTATTTAAAGCTGTCTTTTCCTTCAGTGACAAAAATAAATTACTTTCATTTGTTATGTCTGCCTCTACTGTGCTATAGAAGAGAAAATGGAATCTTCCTGTTCTTACTTTTACATCACCATCCCAGTTGAGGTCCTTTTCAGGAACTTGGGACTGAGCAAACACCCTTTAGATGCTTTACACAAAGTTAACAAAAGGAAGAATGAGGCCAATGGAATTTTTTTTACGTCAGTCTTTTTTTTTTTCCCTTTTAATGCATAGGCTATCTTAAAGTTCATAATTTGATTACCTCAAAAACCTACAGCTTGTTGCTTAGTCCTGAAGTTGGGGTTGCAAAGTTGTCATATTGGTCTTTGCATTATTAAAGTTAAGATATATAATTTTTCCCCTAAGATTTCTGAAGATTATGCCCTGATGTACAAAAGAATTTTTCGATTCTCTAATTTAAGAATTTTTGTTTGGAAAAGATTGGGAATGAAGAGAGAACTCTGTGTTCTCTCTTAAAACAGGTGATTTTTATTGTTGGAATTTACTTCTTTTGAAGCCTGAAGGGTTGTGTTGGATAAATTTGTGGATAGCTTCCATCATGGGCAAAAAACTATGGCAAAGAGAAGAGGTTGTTTTCTCCTGTTATACATGCACAGTGTCATAAATCTCTGGGCTTCATAATGCTAAAGATGCACAAATGTTTTGGATCAGTTGTTTGTCTCCAACCTCTTCTGTTTAAACTCATTAGTACTGATACTTTTTCAGCTATGGATGAAGTTGTCTTCTTTGGTCCTTGTATCATTATCTGTCAGTTTCTGGTGCTGCCCATTCAAACTCATTTCTTTGATGGATCCATCATCCTACTGATCTTACTTGCAGAACTTAGTTTTCTCTGGTCCTTCCACTTATTTCCATCATTTACTCCTCAGAATGGTTATCAATGCTGTTGAAATGTAATCCCAAACCCTTAACAGCAACATGGAATTATTCCTTATCATTACTTTTTATCAAAAGACTCTTCTTTCATTAATTTTATGTCTGTTTTATGTGGATATTCAGGTCACTAAAAGATCATTGCTACTCTGGATCTGGATAATTTATACTCCCTGGAACAATGGCAATTAATTTTTACCATTTGCACAAACTGAAAATAGAGCCATTTCACCAGTGTTTGAGAACATTTGTAAATATCACTATTTCTGAAAGGTTCAGGAAATGATTGACTTAGAAGTAGATGGTAGATGCTTTCCTAATCTCCAGATGAAGTTTCAAGACTAGTTCAGTTTCCCCTGTGAAACAGATGGTTGTAGACCATTATGTTGTTGAGATTTAGTCAACAGAGCCTTCAGGATTTTGTGACAAAATGGTTGTCACTCACATGTCACTGTCCTTAGTTACAGCATTTCAGGAAACCTTAGCAGAATAACTGTGAACATGCTTTTGAAGCTGAAGATAGTGTCTTTTGGGAAATGTATTTAGTCTGACTTAAGTTTTCTTAGATAACCTTTCAACATATGGTGAATTAATCTCTTTGTATATGCATACTCCAGGATTCTTGAACTTTTCAGCCCTTTCACCAAATTTAAAAATAAAACAAACAAAAACACGGAAAAAACCCACCCAAACAAAAAAGACCGTAAGCCAACAAACAAACAGAAATCCCCAAACAAACAAAACAAAAAACCCCTAAGCAAAAAAAGCCCCACAAAACAACCAGAAACCCCAACCAAACTTCTTCTTTCTCTCAACTGTAATACTGCTTCTATGCTTGAGTAAAGAAGGAGCAAGATTTACTTCTGCAGAAAACATTCCCCTGTGAAACAATCAAACTAAAAACATAACCAGTCTGAAATCAGCCCCTGACCCTCCCTCACCAAATGTTTACATTCCTGTAATATACAATGAGAGCTCCCTACCTTGGCTGCTTCTGTCACCTCCAGCTGTTCTTTGAAAATTGGTGTTTTGAATGTTGTCATAACAAGATATTATGCAGAGAGGTAAATACAGAAGTGTCTCACCAGCTTTTTACATTTTGCAGTTCATCTTATGTATGATCCTGATAGGGGAAAAATGGAAATCTACATAGATTATTTTGTTAAGGAAGAGTTAGCTGGTTATTGTACAGTAATTAATACTTTACATGTCAGAGTCTGGATGTCTTTGATTCATGTCATGGTAAAAGAACTGGGATGCTATTCTAGAGTATTGGCCCATAGCGTTTTTATCTGGAAGTGCTGCATATCAGTTTTTTACTTCCAAAATCTGTAATAAGTATCCCTTAATACAGAATGATGTGAATGCATTACTCTGAGTGACAGACTGAGTGACAGACGGTAGGCACCGTCTCTTAGGTTTAAGATTAAAAGAATGCAGGGGTTTTTTTTAATAACATACTTCAGTACTATGACTAACATTGTATTTGCTATAAAATTAAAAAAAAATCCTACACAGTTGAGAGAAGACAGAGCCAGTCTGCTCAGTATGCATATAACTGTTTCTCAGGCTTCCTTGTTTCTATGCCTACAGGGAATAAGTTGCGTTACCTTAATTAAGTGATAAATTAATTACCTACGGCAAGTAACTTAAAAGTAAGGAGGTTAATGGCTGATAAATCATAAGGAGAGCTGTGACACGTGAAACTCCATTTCAAAGGGAGTTTTTTAAAAATACCATTGTTCAAGAAGTTTTAAAGATAAATGTGAGTAACTTGTGCTATCTAAACCTCTGAGGTCTTCAGCAGGGTTTTTTTTTTTCAGCATTCTTCCTTACCTGTCATAATTATACTTATTCAGTCATGCAGGAGAGGAGTCAATTAGTGTTCTACTCATCTGTGTTGGGGTGCCTGAGCTTCGTGATTAAGGGAGCCTGAAAGTGGGATGGAAGTGTAAGAAACCTGTTCTTAATTTGTTTTCTTCACTCTGCAAGTACATGAGTAATTTCCTGCAAATAGCATGGTTTAAATTTGCTCAAGATTCTGTGCATGTTCATCTTCATGTGACTTTCAAGAAGAAAATGAATCTTTACCAAGATAACAGTCAATGGCTTAAGATACAGCTGTCTTTAGTACAGTAGTTAAAGTAACAACAGCTTTTTGAAACTGTATTGAGGTCCATTTGAAAAATTTGGGGTGTTTTTCTTCATTTCTGGGTATAGGTCTGAATTGACAGTATTTCTTTTCAAAGTGATTACTACTATAGATGCTGGCACATTGCTCTATGGACAGCAATCAACAGAGCCATATGGAAAGCCAAATCTGTTGCTGTTAAAATAATGTTTGCAGGTGCACAGAGACTGTTGTAAATGTATCTTATGATCTATTTAAAAAAAAAAATCTCCTGTCAAAGAAGACCTGAAAAGAAACCCCTGAGGTTAGTCAAAAAGTATGAAAAAAAAACTGACAAAAGAATGAAAACCTGATATTTTTCAAATCTCTCAAAACACAGAAATGCTACCCGAAGTCTGCAATGTTTGCAAATAAGATACAAAAGAGCTTTTCAAAGAAAGTTATAGCCAAAAAGCTGTGTAATTTTTTTTTTAATGTGTTTTAATCTTGTAGGACCTTGAGTAGCTTCACACATTGCAACTCTTCTTTATAGAGAATTATCAAAAATTTGGCTCAATTAAGAGTGTCAGAATAGACTAGTGACCAACCTGGCAAAATTAGCAATAACATAAATTTCCAGGACCAGATGGTGAAACAGCACTCGTAAAAGAAACAGTTACTTCATGTAATATTCTTTAGCTGGAAAACAATGCCCCGAGGGAAAAGCTCTGCTAGAAATTTGTGAGATGTGCTGTGGCAGCAGCCATGGAGTGAATGTCAGCTCTCAGAAGTAAAGAAGTTGGTGGCAACAATGAGATGTACATGGGTGGATTCAAACAAAATACTGCCTTTTTATGCTGTAAAATGTGGAAATTCTTGCTGCAAAACACAGATGCAAAAAGGTTGCATGTGGCTAACACTTAGACAAATTAATGGAAATAAATAGTTGGCATGAACTGTTGCAAACAAGAAGTCTGCAACTATAAAACTAAGATTAGGTTAATTAGTGTTTTCAGTTCAAACTGGATGATACAAATAGAGGTCACCTAAAGCCAGAACCAGTAAAATGCAGGTAACAAAGCCTTGCTTGTGCCTTGTAATATAAACTGATGACCTGATGTTTGCCTAACAACATAGACAAACTTGAAAGCTTTCACTTACTTTTGTTAGGTTAGTTAAAAGACAGTTTGAGAGTTAAAATGCCTGCAGACTGGCTGTGAGAAAATTGGACCTGTAGATGCATTTTGGGCCCCATTTTTTTAAAGTCTTTTGGAAAACAAGTTTTTTTCCAGTCAAGGTTAACTGTAGTTAGAAGGGACAAACTGCACATTCCAGTATTTGTTAACCATTTCAAGCTGGACTGTTTTTTGTGAGTAGTCTACAGTGGCTGAGCCCTTCTAGCACACTCTGCAGAATAATTATCAAGGTATCCAGAGTGCCAAATGAACATAAAGCTAATTTTTAATACAACACCTTCCAGTAATTACAATTATGCAGAAAGGCATTTAGTCCATTTTTAATGAAGGAAAGTATTGAAAATAATAAACCTATTTCCCTTTAATTTTCTCACTAAGGAATATTACTGACTTTTGCATAAAATTAGTGCATTTTAGAGTGACTACATAGAAAAATGACATAGGTAAATATTAAATGTTTTCTCCCAGTAGTAATTTTCTCAAGCATTACCTTGAATTTCTTTATAAAACTTTGAGGTTTAATATCACACTGAAGCTTTCTTTTATGGAACCCTTAAATGCTTTGAATTGTGAAAGGGTGGAAGTAGCTATATCTGTGCAATCTCAATAAAAGAAGAGAAAAATACGCAAAGTAAAATAAGGGTCAGATAAGAATGTCAAAACAAATTACACAATTTCTATAACTTGTCATTTAGTCAGAAATATTTTTCAGGAAGTATTAGTTGTATTATGGCCTGTCTTTTTCAGTTCTTTGGAAGACCTACAATTCTGAACTTAGTGCAATCTCAGTACAGAATATAAATGGCCATTATTCGTAATTGCTACATGCTTGTGCAGTCACTATTCAAAAGCTCTTTTGTCAGCTTTTTCCTGTAGTGTTTGTCTGCAAATGGGAGTTTCTGGAGAAGTTCAGTTCTTTAGCTCTGTCAAGCAGTAATACAACAACCCCTCTGTCACACTCTCTGTGACAGCCTTTACTTCCTCTCCTGATCTTTTGATTGGCAGATTTTAAAACTAGAGCAGATCATTATTGTTCTCTGATTTCACTTCCTTTAATGTTAAATAATTATAAAATGACATGCAGCAACTTTTACATAGAACTTGCAGAAACCTTTTGGAATATATTCCAATCATGATATAGAATTGTAACATGATGGCAGAAGCTTTCCTTGCACTTGTTAAGTGCTTCCAGTACTTAGCCTGATCATTTTTTAAAAAATGTAGTTTCTTCACCTTTTGAATTACGTTTTTGGGGTTTTTTGTCTTCCTATGCCTTTGTGCCTTGGATATCGCTCTAGTATTAAAAGTTATTTTGATTTGAAGCTATTTATATGATCATGACCTTCAAATTTTTCTCTGAAATACCATTGAGTGAGTTCCCTTGTTTCTGGATGTTGCTGAAAGAAGGACTTCTATTACCTCAAATCATAATTACTCTCTTCAAACATCTTTTTTTTTTTTTTTTGTGTTGCCATTGGGATTGTTAAAAGGCACATTATTTCCATAATGGCCTTCTCAGTAATGCATACCATAACAATTCTTGTTATGTTTGCTGGCTTTGGGCTAAGAGGGTATGTACTCTTTAGGACCAAATCTGGAGAGCTGGTTTCCTAATGTGACTTCCTCCTTTTCCTCCCATCCTTTTGAAGCTGACACTGTGGTGCAGTCTTGCTGGCATAGTCTATATATTTTTGTAACAAGTGACATTTAGTCTTTAACTCCTGAGCCTCCTTAGGAATTTTGAAGAGATTGTTTGGGTTTGTTTGGTTTTTCTTTTGGATCTCTCTGGAAATGCATGCTATTTATCAGCTATTAAATTATTACCCTGTAATGAAAAATGCTCATAATTCAAAAAGCTTTTCTCCTTATCTACATTTAAAACAAGTGGGTGTGAGGGGTTTTCTTGGGGGGAGTGTTTTGTTGGATTTTGGTTTTGGGTTTTGTTTTTTTTTTTTTTTGTGGTAGTGGTTTTGGTTGGGTTTTTTTTCAGAAATTAAGGAAAAAAGCCCTCTTAATTATTTAAAAAAAATTCCTAACAGCCAGTTCATCCCAGAAGAGAAGTTTTTTGCCAGCCTTTCATAGAGCAGACTGAAAAGTCTTTAGCTTGCTTGTGAGATTGTTTTCATTGAAAGCAGTCGCTCCTAGTAAGTATTAGATATTTTATACTCAGGAATTTGCTTTATTTATTGCATATACCCATCTTGCTCTTCTTTCCCAGGAAGTGAAATTTTCTTCCTAAGCCCAGCTGTGAAGTTTAGTAGAGGCTTTTTGAAGCTTTTTGTTGCATTAACTTGGGGAACACCCCACCTAGTGGATGATCGTAAACGCATTTTCTCATTGCTCCATTAGGACGCAAGGTTACCTTGGGTTACCTTAAATATTACCCATGTTTACTCCAGCTCTGGAAATTGATTAAATGGCTGGGTTTTCTTTCCCCTTTTATCTGTGGGGTGATGGTGATGGTGTTTGGGGAGCTGGAAGAGGGGAAACATAAAAGAGGGATTTATATGAAAGAAAGTTTCAAGTTGAAAAAGGTGTCCACATTCCCTGTAACTGTTTTAACACAGAAATGAGTTACAAGCTATGGTGCTTAAAATGGCCATCTGCAAAAGTAGTTTTCCTGCATGTCAGAGGAAAGGAAGTACCTTAACTTAGCAATTTTTAGTGTGTTGGAAAAAAAGATCTTAGTTCAGTTTTTTTCCATCACCTTGTTAGTGGACTATTTGCTCAGGCTTCATAGTTTTGTATCCTTTTGCAATGTGGTCTGTTTCATCTTACAAAAAAAAAATCATTCTGGTCTGTCAAGGGTGTGGTTCAGTAGGGCTGCTGCCACTGAGTGGATTATGGTAGTTTATGTGGCACAGGGAGCGGGGCCAGGGGGAAAGTAACCCTTACTTTTGGAGTAGATGAACGACCTTCATTCTTCTGCTTGATCAAAATAAAAATCATAGCAGCTCCTGTCTTAGTTCATCTGAGATTCTCAAAACTCTTCAGTTACCTCTTCTGCTTAATGATGAAGTCATATAACAGTGAAGAACTTGAGACTGAAATTACTGCTTTGGAAAAAAAAAATTATATTTTCTATCTAGATCAGATGGCATATAGTCTGCTTTTCTGACACTTGTCCTAATCTTGATGTGTCCCAAAAATAAATCAAAGCTTCAGAGCCAGCAGCCAGCACTGGATTATGTGTTCTTGGTTTGGGAATGGCATGGAGGGGAGAGGGGAAGAGAGGAATTGTCCAATCTCACATACACAGCTCTTCCTGATACGTGGTGTTACACTTCCCTTCATGGAGGTGTCCTGCCTCACTAAAAAGTAAATCTAAAAGCATACCTGTGGAAATCAAGTACAATTCATACAATTTAGAGACAAAAACACATCTTAATGATAAAGTTAGGGGTGGGTGGAGGAATGAAATTACTTTTAACCTTCAAGTCAGTCTTCTTTCTAAGATAAGAGATGGTAAAGTATGTAGCAAAGGCATTAAAACCTATTTAATGTATAAGTGCAGTCATTATTCTATTTATGGATTTATCTGTAAACCTCAGAGGGCAGTGTTCAGTACATCTGAATTCCCTGCAATGCTGCATCACCGTTGAAATGTTTATCCAAACTTACTCTTATATTTGCTTATAAATTTTACACATTTTATAAATATGTTCTATGAATGGAATATAAAATACCATCGTGGCCATCGTGGATAAAATACCATTGCTCAAGCAGATCTGAAAAAGTTTTTTTTTTCTTTTTTGTTTTTTCCCCAAGAAACAAGATACTTCTAAAATTAAGTGGCAGCTGTGTTGTGTGGGAAATCTACTGCATTAGCACTTGATTTTAAAAAGTTGCTGGTTCACCTAACTATAACCCATCACGAGGATGTGGGCTTTGAGAGAAGCAGAGGTGGAAAACATGGAGTATTTTTACAAATTCTTTCATAAGTGTCTTCAGTGACAAGTGGTATTATGCTGTATTTTCTCTGCTCCTTTATGCTTGATAGCACTCATAAAATATTGCTATGTAGAAAAGGGTTTTTTTCAAATAAATATTTTGTTTCCCTGCTAAGAGGAATGTCACTTCAATCTCCCTTCAATCAAACTTTTTTTTGTCATACTTACACAAAACCAGGGTTCTCAGTTTTATATTTAATTGTAGCCTGGTATAATACTTGTAATACTGGTTATTGATGAGGGGGAAAAAGAGTTCTGATTGGCCCCCACAAGATTTCTTTTTGTTTGCAGCAAGTATATCCCCCAGAGCAGGTCTGAGGCTGGTTTTGTTCATCATGTTTAAGTTAAACCACCTTCCCAGTAAACTGTTACCTTAAATTTGAAAATAATGTAAGCTTGTATGATCTTGAAGCTTTTGTGGCAGGACAGAAAGAATTGGTAACATATTTAATGTCTTTTTTTAAAATTCATGCAGGCACACATCTATTCTTTGGGTGCAACGCTGAAAGCAGCGATAGAATATATTGTAGAACCTGACACAGAATCAGAATTCGGACAAGATCTGCATACTCTACTGGAACAGATGCAAGAAGATAATCCTGAAAATAGGCCAGATATTGAGGTAAAACAGCCCTACATAATTTTTTGTTTTAAAAAAGTTGATACTAATACTTCTGCATGTGTGCTCATTAATCTCTATTTATCTCATTAGTCTCTGTAATTATCAAGATGGTCTTGATAAGCAGTATGCTCAGGTTTTGCAAGAAACCGAGGTCTTCTCTGCCTCTGCAGAAATTCATCCTTTTTTCCGCTCTAATGGGTATACAACCTGAAAAGTAGATGATGTAGATGTTTGACAGTGCTTGGATTTTTAAGAAGATTTTGTGAATACTGATATATATAAATTTTCTCATTAACTGTTTTCTTCCCATTTAGTATTTGGTTTACAGAGCGACAGATTGTCATTAGAAATAAAAGCACAGGCATTATGCTGTGAAATTTGTGTGAAAATGGGATTGCATTTAAGAAGGGGATGTAGGGACCCTGCCCCTGTTCCTTGGCATGTTCAAAGCTTTACTACTAACTAGTTTTTCTGTAAATACATAAAGGCTCAGATATGTTTATTGGATTTTGTATTTTATTCCATTTAGCCTCTTATTTTTCCTTTAGCTGTTAGAAAGAATTTGAAACTATATAGGATTTTTCATGCTGATCTTTTCAAAGAATTTACATTCCAAATGTTGGTTATTTGACATTAATGTGCAAAAGTTTAATGTTTTCGCAGACTATGAGAATGTAACCAGAGAATAACAGATGTGCTATGTGACTTTTCTGGGATTCAGTTCTTCTACTTCAGAATAGTGCTATCTACTTTTTATTTTGGGGGGGGGAGTGAGTGGGGTGGGCATGGGTGTTTCATTTTCCTGAACTGATAGTGTATATTCTAAATGGTATAGCACCTATGATCAATCCTTTGCAGAAAGAGTGCTGCAACAGAAGAATAAACAGATTCATTTTTATAAAGTAAAAAATATTGGCTCCCTGACTGAGGACTGCCCAGGCAGGAGGCATACCTGATACGGAGCCTGCTTGCTCAGCTGCTCTCTTTCTATTCATTTACTGTTAAGTTTTCAAAGGAGGGCTTGTATAGCACTCTCTCATCTCTGAGTGGTGTGTAGACCCTGAAAGCTGTTGCTGACTATTGAAATCATCCCAAAAATAATTTGTCTTAGGTAATATATAAGACTTGCTTTGTGAGTATGTTCTTTCTGTTCCTTTTCCACCGGACACTTTCTTGGGTGAACAGAGTTGTGGGAGCTATTTGGAGGGAAAGCCCCTAGACTTTTCTAGGTATTTTGCTAGACTTCAGCACAGCTGGATACCTGTCTCCCTTTTTTCTGTCCTTCCTCAATCCCATATGTGAACCAACAGGGCCAATTTTTTTCCTTTGATGCACAACAGCAGAGGTGCAGTTGAGTAGGAACTGCTGAATGGGATAGTGAGAGCATCTCCTAAGCGCTGTATGAGGTCTCACCAGTGTTTATCTAGGAATAGTTACTGAGGAAATGGTGGGATGTATTTTGAAAGGCAGCTCTCTTCTACATCCTGCCCAAAGGGACATTTAAAAACGGGCAAATATCTGTAGTTAATTATGTGTGAGACCAATGCTAATGCGATCAATGGTGCCCAGGCTGCAGATTAGAGATATGAAGTATGGTTACTTTTTGAGATCTGATAATGATTGCTTTTTCTAACTGGGAATATTGCTTTTTAGATAACTGTATTTTGCAGTTTTTAAAAGATTCAGCATTTAATTTTAATGTAATTTCAGTAATAAAAACATTCATCATCCTGCCTTTGCCACTGAATTCAAGTGAAGCGTTGGCTGTTTAAAAAAGTAATCAGCACTCTAGCTTTTTGCATTTTCACTATGTTATTCATAAAGGATAACATTTAAGATAATTTTTATCAGTTGTTCTTGATGTTCTAACTGTAGGCTAAAACTTGAATTGTATTAAATGACTTCATAATAGCCCATGGTAAAAACAAGAAATTAATTCAACCACATAATAGAAACACGCGATATAAAGAATTGGAGAAGAAAGACCTCCAATGTAGCATCATATAAATTCAGATGTACTGTGGGAGTTAACATCATTCATGTTAGTTGAAATTCACAAATCTATTCATTATTAAATAAGTATTTAACATTCTTTTTCTCCAGAGCATTTTGTTATTATGTGAAGAAAAAATGAAGGTTGCTTCATCAAGTAATATTTGTCGAAGCTTGTCTGCTGTTGGAAGAAGAGTTCTTTCAATTGAATCATTTGGTGCTTCTCAAGGTAACATAAAATGTATTTAGTCTAAAACTTCAGATTTCCTGACATATCTAATGATTTTTCAAAGACTGTGTTTGTGTGATCTCCTGTTACAGGTTCCTTTCTAGATTACAACAAATCACTATTAAATATTTGTAGATTGGTGATGGGGAAACAGGGACACGCAAATCTTAATTAACATAATGTGTTTGAAGTGTCCCTTATGATTCAAAGTGATTTGTTCAGAAACTGAGAATTTGTGTAACGTACTAAAGATATGTAACAGCAATGGCAGAAAAAGCAATGTAAAGATTTACAAGGAGAGATCAGGAGGTTTTATACACATTTAATATAAGCTTCTGTTTTTGTATCTAGATGTCTGTGATAACATGTGGAAGGGAAGAATGTGTCAGAGGAGTTTGGGATCTAAATTATATTCAAATGAGAAAAACAACATTGCAGGTGATTCGTCTGCAGTGGAAGAGGTGACGACTGCCTGTCATAACAACTCTTCTGTAGTTACCATGGTGACTGGCAGAGAAAGTGATTTAAAGGAAATGCAAATTCATCTGGATAATGAGAAAACTCAACATTCACAACTTGCAACTCAAACTGAAAAGAGCAAAGAAGAGGACAAACATGCAGTGTATACTGACAATTTTGCTAGTGTTGCTTTGGATATAAAATCATGTGTTATTGACCTGGAGAGAGATTGCCTTTTTAAGAAAGGTTCTTTAAGAAAAATGAAAACCTTTCCAAAGCTACCACTCGAACTTGCAGATGCAAATAACTTTTTTACTTCTCTAACCAACAGTGGACCACTAGATAGGAAAAATCACTTCGAAACACAAGAGTCACTACCTCTAGACAATAATAATGAGGTTACTTTTTCAAAGGGAAATCTCAATTCGTTTGCTGTCAGTAGTCCACCAGAAATAGAATCAAAGAATCGCCAAGTTGATGATCATCATTTAGGAGCACCATGTGTATGCACACAAGTGTCTGGCTTGAATCTAGAAGAACATATGTCAATTATCAATGGTAAAAAGATAGGTTTTTCTTCATCTGATCACAAAGAAGACTCTTCTGGTGCTACCTCTGAAGTGCTAAAACCAGCTGATATGCTAAAATGCCCAAGTCAGTCAATTGCTGGAGCAAAAATGCTAGACAACTACATGGTGTTGGAAGACTGTTCTGAAACTTTTCAAGGGTCAAATGAAAATTATGTACCACATTTTAACAAGATGGATTCAGTATTAACAACAAAACCCAGTGGGAACAGACATGGATCAAACCTAATTAGGCCACCAGAATTAAGCAACGGTGTGATGAGTGCAAACAATAATGAAGATAATCTTTGTGGAGGCAGAGGTTCAGAAATCAAAAGTAATGAGCAGGTAGTAAAAATAAAGTCTTCATTATATAGTTGCTGTAGTCACTTATGTGGAGATGAGATGACTTAAATACTGTGTGATTTCTTTCCCCCTTGTCCACTTTAGCATCCCAGAAAATGGAATTTTGCTAGTCTGCACAGTTAAGAGTTAATACTAGAAACATGGTGATCCTTTTTTCTTCTTAAATTAAAAAGTAAAGTGCTCCAGTGAAATTTATGCTGTTGCAGAATCAACTTCCATTTTATTTATTTTTTTTTAACAAATGGAGTCTACTCCCTGGTGTGTTAGAGCAGCATTACTTAATAGCTGATTGCATTTGTAAGAGAACAACCAAAGCATACCTGTATTGTTAACTCTTTATGTTACTGTCAATGCATAAATTTCACTACCTTGCAGTGAGTCTCCCAGGTGCTTATGAAAATTGCAAAATTCCTGACTGTAAACCTGACCTCACTGAAATCAATGGCAATGTCCCATCAGCTTCAGGAGGATAGAGTCTGCATTTTTTTAAATCTTCCATGTACATTTAAGTTTTTGGAAATTGTACATATGCTATATTCGTTCTGTGTTCTTAAATTGCTGTCTCTGTTTGTTATGTATGTTTCACTATAGAATTTAAATATGTGCACAATATGATGGGTATGTTGTCTCATGCATTAAGTCTTTATAAATAGCTAAATAACAGAGGGAGAATCTACCAGAGTTTGTTGATAGATGATTGTAATATGGTCTCTTCTCTGCTCAAATTACATATCTCAGGGTGGACAAGTTTGGTCTCTGACTAGATGGTTTTCTTTTGTGCCACACTCAGAGGTGTAAATAATCCATGTGGTAGGAGAGCTTCTGGCAAAAACTGTAGGGTTGTTTATCCTTCTTTAGCTTTGTTACGGCAGGATAAAAATGAGCAGCACAAACTTCACACATTTTGTTTCCAGAAATTATTCTTAGGTGAAGATGTTGGATTTTTTCCTTGCTCATCTACTGGCAAGTCAGCCTTGCTCTCCTTGTTTACCAGCCCATCTTCCAGCCCTCCCATACAGTGGCACTTAGGGTGATATTCAGTCTCTGTCTGTCCCTCTTTTCACCGTGCCCGAACACCTCCTTTGGAGCACTAACCTAGAATTGTCAGGTGTGTAACGAGCCTTTGGTTCATCATAGCTCAAAAACCAGAGCAAACTGAAGAATCTGTCCCTTTTCTGTCTCTTCTCCTTCAACAGGTGTGCTTATTAAATTCGTAGTTCAGAAGGATGGGAAATGTGGATAAGTACCACATGGCATGGTTTTGCCTTCTGAGGGGGTTATTTGCTGTGTGCGTATTGAATCCTTTATTTAGGTTTTAAGCCCTGCAAGTGCACTCTTCAGACTCTGAGAAATAATCCATTTATTGTACACACATCCTTTTTTTATCTATTTCTGCCATTACTTATGAAAATGAGTGTAGTGATAGGGGTTCTTTTTTAAGGAGGAAAAAATGTTGAAATAAGACCTATATTCTGTCCTTGCCCGATTACCAGGACAAAAGTTTAAGTCTGGATGCATGAAGGTGTTTTAAGAAAATAATCTTCCCCAGAATTATAGTTTTCCAAATTCTTCCATTAAATTAAAAGCTGTAAGAAATTTTAATTGCTTTTTTGCAGCAGCACCTGAGACTGACACACAGAAAAGTAAACCAAAACGCGTTTTCATCTTTTTCTGCCATTCTTCTAAAGTCTTCTTTTTCTTCAAATATTTCATCATCCATTTAAATAAAGTGTCCTTTCAGCCTAAGCAAAATTTCATTCTTGCAAACAAGTAGCCTCTTATTAACAGTGAGGTTCTCCTGCTCCCACAGAACTCACAGGACAATCACTGTGAATTAGAAAAGGTAACTCTTATTCCAGGTACCCTGGAAGCAGTGTTGTAATACATAACATCTGAAAAGAAGACAGCAGGGTAGTGGTTCTTTGTTATATCAGAGGTTTATAACTGTCTTTTCAATAGAAGAAACACTTGATAGACTCATGCTCTACATTCTCTTTTTTAGTAAATTATTTCAGCAAATGTTCAGTTCCTGCCACAGAAAAATGTGCTATTTAGAAAAATCTTTTTGGTCTTAAATGAAAAAAGCAAATATAATAAAATATTCTTTGATTATTTAGCTGCTGTAGGGAGGAAAAAAAACCCTTAAAACCCTTTAAGTATATTAGAACCTAGGCTTCTGAAATGGCATCCTGAAATGCTGAATTTCTAGCCTTGTAATCCTTTGTTTTCTGAAGGAAGGTCGTTCATAGTTAGTAGTTGTTGAACTGTGTAGCAGACTTTATTGTGAGTGTTCTTAGAGAAATGCAATGGGTTAATGTTTTCAGCTTCTTTTTTTTCTTTTGGAAAAGAGATTTTATTCCTCAGGCTTCCAAAATATTTTGCCTCTGTGTTACCTCCTGACAACTGAAAAACAGTCACACTGTGCTATCCTTTACATGACAAAAGGACAACTGCTGTCTCTCTCTCAAGTTCCCATTAGCCAGAATTTAACCAAATACCTTTTTTTTTTTAAGAAAGCAAGCCTGAGTCTGAGTTTGTTCATTTACTGCAAAAGCACAAGTGCCAAGCCCCAACTAATGTAATTTCTGTCTTGTGGGGTAAATAGAAAACACCTCAGAGGATTTGCAGTGCTGCCATTTTCTGAGCTCTCTATAACAGGTTGGCATGATTGCAGCAAGTAGAGCTTTTAGAATGGTGTCTCCAGCATTCCTTTCAATATTTCATGTTGTTTAGAGAAAGTGCAATACCAGCCCCATCCGGTTGAAGATCAACCTTGTCTACTCTGGAGAACAGACAGTTTTTCTTGCCTGTCAGTACTTCTCCAGTGGACAATATTTTTCTAATACTCAAACACTGCTTCTTATTGTTGTGTGCTTTACTGCTAGTAAGCATTACTAAAAATACTTGCTTGCTTTTGTCTGGCTACTGCAATGTATCTTGTGAGGGTTTTCCTAGTAATTTTTATAGTTTTGCATGCCATAAATAAATATTTTTCACTTCAAGTTTGAGTGGGGATCTTTTATTTCTCTAACCAGTTTCATTCCAATCAGGTGTGTCTCATCTCTAATCCTTTTAATGTTTCTCTGTGATTTAAATGCTATGGCCTTTACTTGGGAATGGTTAATGGAAACCTGGCAAATGCAAGTTTGTTTTCTGTTGGTCATTCATACCCTGTCAAGCATGAGAGAAGTGAAAAGTCATGTAGTTAGAGGCTGACACTTTAACACTGGGAAAATAACATGAAGGAAAGAAAAGTTGTCAGTTCCCAGAATAATACTTGCTAAGAAAAGAATGATGAAAATCTTGCTTTGGCTATTTAAAACATGCCAGCATTATGTTGATAAAATAGATTATGTTTGCATAGATGGAATGCTTTACTAAATTTGGGGGTTACAATTCTGGTACCAACAATTAAGTAGAAGATCTGTTAAACTATCTTTGCAGCACTGCAAAAAACCCATTGCTTTTCCAACAAGTAAGGTGTAAAATGCAATCTTTGGGCATAAACCAAAATGGCACCAGGTTATAGGTGTAGGCAATAGTGGCTCATTTGGCTTTTTTCTATTTTCTGATAAAATTTCAATGCTGTGAAAACATTTGCTTACTTTAAAAAATGGATAATATAATTTCTGTTATGAAAAGGTCTGGTTTAGACAAAAAAAAATTTGCAAAGAGACATAAGATTATAATTTTGTTTTCTCTTTGGTGCACTGATGATAATATATTAATGAATGTTTAATAGCATTATTAAAATAATGTTAATGGTTTAAATGAAGTGGGCTTATAAATGCTGAAGAATTGTCTTGAGCTTGCTTTGCTAAAGTATGTGAATAGATAGATAAGTAACAATGCATGCTACAGATGGTTTGACTAAAAGCATTTAATCATACATTTTCCAGTACTTCAGATTTTTTTTTCTTGGTGTTTGCGTGGGGATTTTATTTTTATGTTTTAGGAAATAGTAATAGCCATGAATCAGAGACTTGCATGTTAAAAATCAAAACAGCTAAACCTGAGGCATGCCTACTTAAGGAGTCTTACACTTATATTTACCAAGGTTCAGTGGAGTCAGAATATGTATTGTGTTAAAATATCTCAGAGGTGAGGTACCAGGAGTATTGCATTAAATACCTTTGCTTAAGGATTGAGGCTTAAATAAAAGTTGCCTCATAGCCATAGGTTGAGAAGTGTATTCTTTTTCCTTTGAAAACTGTTTGAACCAGACTGCATGCATTTTTTACCACAAATGCAAATGTGTGATGAAACAGGTCTTGTCATGTACCTTCACTACATGGGGTAACTTCTCCAAGGTGTTAGAAGCACGGGTTAGAAGTCCCCGGCAGGTCTGAACCCTCAGTTTTCATCTGAAGTCTTCCACATTTCTCTTTCTGTTGGAGGAAGGTAGGAATTTGGAATAATTAGGACACGAGAAGAATGACCTTCTCAGGTGTTTCTTTGAGTAATAAAATCGATATGGTCAAGGTGAGGAGAGACATGAATTAAAGTAAGAGACAATAGCACTGCAGATATTTATTAGCAGGACAGAAGACCACCTAGCGCACAAATACCAGCTAACAATATTATATTTGAGGTTTTTTATTTCTTTAGAATGATTACCAGAGAAACTATGAGTATTTACATTTAAATAAAGTTCTCCAAACTGTAACCAGACTGCATCCTTCTTTTTCCTGACTCTGTTTTGGCCATCCCATAGATGGCAGTGATTCTCATTTATGCTAAGACGTGCTTTCCCTATGTACCATTTTCTTCCAAAACAGAGTTTTTCTGGTGCCTCTTCATCCTTTGTTTTCTAATTTGTCTTTGACACTTCTGTCTTACTGTAAACTTTTGCTGCTGCTACTAGGATTTATTCCTACTCTCCTGCCATGCCTGAATTTCTTTTTGTCATTTCCTTCTTACTCTAAAGAGCTTGGATATCCCAGAGGTGATGAGAAATACTTCGCAGCTTTCTGCAGTACAACAAACTTCAGTCTCCAGCTCACTGAGAGATTCTTCTTTCCCTGGCTAGCCATTCATCACCTTCTCCTGAAGTGAAAGGTGATTTGTATATGCAGTAAAGGAAGTCCATTTTTCTTCACTGCAGCTTTTAGAGCCTCTAAAGACATAAACTTCAAGAGGAGGGATTCTCCTGCAGAGAAACATGTGGCACTAGTGTGTGCTTACTAGAAGAAAATTCCTAAATCCCAAAGCCTTCTTAATGTTTTAGTCAGTCTGAAATTTCTCTTACGGTTTCTCTTCACTCATGTCAGCTGTGCAGGGTTAATTTGAAGATTTGAGTGCTCCTTTCTTTGTAAAGTGTCTGTGAGCAAAGACACTTGAGGCACGTGAGAACCACAGTGCTCTGAATGGAGAAATAGTGCTGCTCAGGGATAGGAATCTATCAACAGTATGAAGCTCTATCCTGTATGCTTTCTAGACTAATTCATTCTTTTGACACTCTGTCCTTTTCCTTCCTGCTGTGTGATTGATGGCTTTTTATCGGACTGTTCAAGACCTTACTTTTCTAGATACAGTAAAAGAACACATGGATGAAAGAATTTTGCACTCCAGGGTGCTGGTGATAGCAAAATTGAAGAATGAAATTGAATCTTATCACCTGGCTTCAAATCTGTCTGTGCTGAAGTTACTAATTTTTGCAATGTGCCACAAGGTAGGATAGAAGAATAATAGCACCAAGTCCATTTTTGTCTGTTGGAGGTAGGCAGAATATGAAATATTTTCAGTAAATCAAAAGGTGTGTTTCCTGACATATTTTGTTTTAAAAAATATACTTTATCTGGTTCACCTTCAAAGACTATTTAGATAATATAAGCCTAAAGTATTGTGTTCTTTGAGAAGGTCTTCAGGTTCAAATTATTAACAAAGTTTCAGCTACAGAAATTAATGTCCTTCTTTTCTCCATAGATTGCACTGAAGCAATTTCTGTTTGTTGAGCTTTATGCAATTCAATGCAGTAGTCAGATCATTACGTATCTCATGATAAAATCCAAAGAGCATCTCAGTAAAAGGATGAAAAATTTATTTTAGTAAATGACAGCGCAGAGGCTGATTTGTCAAAGTTAATGATGTAGTGCCATTGTGTGTGGGAGAGACCCTTAGTCTATGCAGATTTTACAAATACTGATTGGGATATAAAGGTGTCTGTAAAAGCAACAAAACAGTTCAGAGGCGTTTTTGTTTGTCTCCTGTGCTTCAATTTTGTGTTTAGGGGTTTTTTTAATTGGTTTGGTCTGTTTTTTATTTGATTGATTCTTGTTTCTTTGGGGGGTTTTTTGAGGGTAAAATGGGTTTTTTTCCAGAGTTAATCCTGAATTACTTCTGGAATTCTTTTCCCTAACATGGCCTGAAATTGACTCATTCAGGACAGCGTATGTAAGAGAAAATATGCTGTGCTCTTTTTAAAAAGGGTTCTTTGGGTCTGCTCTCACTCAGAGGTTTCTGCCCACAATGAACTTTTTGGCGTTCCTTTGGTAGATGAATGGAGATCATGAAGTGCAGCCGATGTCAAGAGCCTCTACTAGAGATGAGCTTTTCCATTAGCACAGTTTGAT
The DNA here is from genome assembly GCF_963513975.1 of Fringilla coelebs. Lineage (NCBI taxonomy): Eukaryota > Metazoa > Chordata > Aves > Passeriformes > Fringillidae > Fringilla > Fringilla coelebs. The sequence goes on along the minus strand of NC_140066.1, from coordinate 22,110,367 downwards.
CAGGGTCAGTGTGCCCTACTATAAATCTCCAATTCTTAGATTCACACAAACACACACCACCCCCCAAAAAGAAAAAAAACCACAAAATGTAAAGCGTGTCTCTGAAGAACAGTAAGTTTCCATACAGCAGTATCTCTGTCACATCAAGGTATTATGCCAGATATCAAAAGCTAAATTGGCAGTCAGAAAAACAAATGCTGTTACTACAAATTGAGCAGCCAGTGATTAAAAGCAAAACAACGTGCTGGGATTTCGAATAAACCTGTCATTAATTCTGTCAATATTGTTAACATCTTTCACAGAAGAACAGGAGATGTTGATGAAATCTTTAAGGTAAGACATATAATACAACTGTCAGGGTAAATCAGGTTTTGAATGTGGGACTGTTTTGTTGATGGCAATCATTTCAGGTTTTTATGTTTTTCAGTCTAGCTGTTGTCCCTATAATTATGTAATTATGTTTCATCATATGTCTATTACACAATGGACTTTGTAAGAGTCTTTTCTTAGTATGGTAAGAAAGACCTTCCAGACAGCTCACTTTTCCTGAAGGAATTAAGAAACAATTCATTTATACAGTTAGCTGACTGTGCCATGCTTTTTTAATAAATGGTATTAATTCATTACTGGTAAGTGCAATAAATATATTTTCTTATTACTTTTTAAGTTGAGTTTTTTATATTAGGATTTACTTTTCTGTTGCATTAGTAAATATTTTAAATTTGTGATAATTTTTATAACTTTCTGCATCCTCACTGTTTTTTTCAGTGGATCTCTCTAAAACTCCTGTTGTCCTGGTATGGTAGGCCTCTGAAAGACCATGAACTCTGGGCATTATGTCATGAGTGTTTATGTACTCTGCAGACTTGCATAGATTATCCAGGTATAGTCTTAATTATCATGAAGTATTTTGTCTAATTATTTATGTTCACTGTGTAATATTTCCTTTATTCTATTGATTGAAAGGATCTTGACTTTCATTTTGTGTGCAGATATTTCTATTTTGATTCCCTTAAATTGTGACAAAACTCAATTTGGAGTTTTCTTCCATATATAGGTGAATGTCTCATATATAGGTGTTTTTTATTCTGAATCTTGATGGCTTTTGCAGCAGAAATTAATCTTTGGCTTCAAGCAGTGAAACAAATTTTAGACTTTTTGGGAATGGAGAATCTGTACTTTGGCTTTTAAGAAAAACACTTGTGACTTGTAGCAAGCAGGAGGAAATAAGTTTTACACACACACACACACACACACACACATATATATATATGTAAGCAAAAAACTTCCTCTTTTGCCTGGATTTCTTTGTGACAAATGATTCCTGGCTTATTTTCTACAGTACAGGGCTTTGTCATTTTAAAGTACCCAGGATCTTGTCATGGAGTTAGTCCTTCCATATCCCCTATGCTTCAGTTTATGGACAAATTATCAGAAATAAACTTCTGAGAGAGGAAGAGGGAACTGTCCTTTGACAAAATTGGAATATGTTGTATGCAACTCAGAAGACCATCCTAGATCTCCATGGACATTCTGAATGATGGTTTAGCTTATACTAATGATAAGCCTATAGCAGTTCTGATAAACAGAGCAGAGGTTTCCACTACCACCACCCTTTCTTTTCCTTAATTTAAAAAAACTTGGTTTTGAGAGTATGGGCAGGGATGAAGTATGAAGCCTTTAAGTGAATATAAACAACTGGATAGTAATGTACAGAAAACTTACTGCCTCTCTTTGGATTTCAGCTTCAGTTATTTTATTTCTATTATATAAAACTGCTTAAAGGGAAATAAGCCATAAATGAAGATTCTGAACACTTTAAGAATTGTAACCCATAAAACTAAGAATTTAATATACCTTGTAACAGAAGGATTATTTCAGCCTCATAGCATGCTCCTTATGTTTCTGAAGGTTTCAGATAACTGCACATAATGGCTCAGATTCTAATGTAATATGCTTAGCCAGCTTCAGTTACTGCTCTCTTAAGAATGCATGTCTTAAAAATATTAAAAGTTGTTTTCTGAACCTTATGTAGCCTGTAGAAGGGAACATGATGACACAAACCACCAAATAGAAGACCCTTTATTTTAAAATTCTGTATTTGACAAATAAAGCTACCTTGAAGTTGAATATTGGTTTCAGATTTAGAGTGTTTCTGCAAGAGGATTCTCTGCCTGTTCTGAGGGGAGTGGTACATTGTGGAAAGGTTCGTAGTGGTGTTATTATTTCATTGCCCACACACACATATAAAGCTCTCTTGACATTCCTTTGGAATAATACTTACTAAAGGTGAAGCTGATACATATTTTGAATACCTCTTGTAAAAAAATCCTCTGTCTTGATAATGGTAGAGTGCGATTGGTAGCTGATGAGCCATAGTTAAATAGATGAAGCTGGATTATTTTTTATTTATTCACATAGACAGCCTTTTTTTCCAAATCCTTCCTTGATTACACTTTTTTCATTATCCTAAGCAGGAATTACCTGGCTAAGAAAACATATCCCAGAGCTAGCCTCTTCTCCACGTATTTGTTAATTCAACTCTGCTACAGAAGTTGTTTGTAACCTCCATTGGGACTTAACTTAATTCCTCTCCTCTTATCAGAGGATGTTGCTTACATGTTGCTCGTGGGTGATTCAGGGAGCCCAGGTGAGGATTCTTGTGTTGTACTGAACAAGCTGAGATCTGGTTTGTGTGAGCAGGGCCAGGGGCATTTACTGCTGACAAACAAAGACAAGTAAGCATGAAGCTGCCTCTGCAGAAATAACCAGCAAAGGTTCTCATTTGGGAAAGCTTTGCTTTTCAAGACATATACTTCAGGTCCAACTTGAATATTATTAAGGGTAATAGATAAGCCTTTATGTTAAGCATAGTGAGTAATTTAATTTTAGATGTGGTTTGAATAGATAACTAAAAAAAGGAAAAGTGTTACTGCCTTTTTTCTTACTTTCTTTTTTTTCTTCTTAGACCACTTCAATTAATTATTTATCTATAAATTAATATTTGTGTGTCTCTTAGACATCTTTAATATTTTATTTCATAATTAATACATTTAGTGTTTTAATCTCTTATTCAATTTAAGAATCTATTCTTCCAGTACTTTGTTTTTAATAAGAAAACAGTGCATTTGATGGCAGTCTAGAAATAAAGGACTATAGTTGGACTGCAAGAGAACTACTTACTGGCCAGTTGGCTTAATATATTAAAACATGTTAAATTAAAATGTTATTTGAAGTTAGCAAACAGATAGACACAGTTTTGCCAGAAGATTTTCAACACCAAATTTATAGGACATGATCTCCTTATCTTAATGCTAAGCTCCTGATGACCTCAGATCATTTAAAATAGTTTTAGTAGACCATTATTTATTTTTTAATAATGGAAAATTTCATGGCCTTGCAAATACTCACCTATGTAACATTTCTTCTCTGAGAAAGAGTGATTATAACTAGTTGTGAAAAACTGGATTTCATATCCTGTTGCACCTAGAGAAGTTTTGGATCTGGCCACTTGTGTGTCAGCTTTCTCCAGATGATGACCCTCTATTTTCATGGGGTTGCAGGAGGAGAAGAGGAGACTTAAATTCTTAGATAAATTTATTGGTGCTTTGTGAGAAGACTAGAATATATCTACCTATTGTATTTATTTCTTTTTGTTTTGTTTCTTTTTTGACCTTCCTTTTCAATGCTGGATATGAAGAGAATAAATTTCCAGTTTCTTGTCTTTGTTCTGCAGAAATTACTTTGGGTAATTACACAGCTACTGTCTCTTCATTGGCTTGTGCCTGTTCTAGCATAAATGTTATTTAAAGCATCATTTATTTGAGGGTAATTTCTGAAACTATAACTTTGTTAAAATTATTTATTTTTATTAGTGCTAAATAGCTACAAGAACAGATACTTATTAAACCTTGCCCTTTTGTGGCTTTGGTTTGTTTGGTTTTTTTCTGCAGTGGTCTTATGTTTGGACTCTGTGCTGATTGACTGCCATGGAAGGATCCTGTTTGCTGCTCCAAAAGCTGAAGGTAAAATAAGAGATTGCATGTTCAGCTTTTATTTCTTTTCAGGGGAAGTGGAGAAGAAAGCAAACATCTTACCTTTAGTTTCTGATTTCTTTTCTCATTTAGAATCTTGTGATGTATTTTATTTAGCTCCTGAAATTGAAGAAGAGGATGTGGATACTGAGAAGGTAATGTGGTAGGTTATGTAGATTGCTTTGTACTTTATCAAAGGAGAAGAAAGCTAAACTTCTGCTAAGCTTTCTGCTAGTTGGAGAAGAAAGCGAAACTTCTAAGATTGTGTTAATATTTCTCCCAATGTTTCTTGGTTATCTGTGAGGCATTTTTTGATATATTGATCTCTCATGAAGTCAGTTGCTTTTATAATTTTTCCTTCCAGGATTCTTGGATTAACTGCCAAAAATCTGCTATTTGATGATTTTCCATAAGACTTAATTATTTTCAGTTTTTTAGCAGTAAGACAGACTTTTAAATCATTTTTTCACATTCTCAAGGTCACAGTAAGACCATTAACTTAGAGTATCTGGGCAAAAGCCCAAGCATTATTCACACTTAGAAGACTGGATAAAAATATCATTATCAGTATGGTTTTACTTTGGAAACGTTATGAATGATGTCTTTTTCCAATATAGTTTTCTTAGAGCTTTTTCCTATAGATAAAAACCATAAGGAGCTTTTAGAACAAAGATAATAAAAATGTCAAATAGCAGGTGAATGTGTCTCCACTGCAACTACTTTTGAATTGCAAACTGTACCCCAGTGATCTTAAAAGTCAGGGGAACAGAATTTACAGCACCTTTCTGTTATGTAAGAAGAAGAGAGGTTAATTAATATGGGCCTTGTATCACATGAGTTCTTTGGAATTAGGCATAGTAATCATGAATCAGAAAATAAAAGCTCATAAAAATCTACTAAAAACATTCAATTTTCTGTAAAGCTATCTGTAACTAGAAAATATTTTTATATCTTTCCTAAATTTCTTTAACTGCTTTGATCCAATGTGCAGGTTTTTCAAAGGCTTCAGAAGCTTAAACTAACCCTGAAATATAATACAGCAGTTTCACCAGACAGTAGAAATTGATAATCCTAAAGTCTTTGTGCCTTGTTTCCTTTAGGATATTGGAAGTAATCTGTTTCCTTGTTTTTCTACAACAATTATTCTATTATATATAGAATAAGCTGGTGGGCTTTCTTGCCTTTTTTCTGATGGCTGTATAACTTTCTAGTTATAAACATTCAGTTCAATTTATGGTATGGGAATGGAGACTGTGTAGTGTCAGTCACAGTAACAGTAAAAAGAACTTTCTTTGAAGGTTCTGATGGCTTGGATGGCAAGTTTTTCCTAAATAAATTTAGGGCAATCTTGGAGTTCTAAACCTAAGAGGAAGAAAATTATTTTTGTCTTGATTGAGCTGCTTTCTCTATTTCAGGTGGTTTTGTACCTATTAATAACTTTTGTTCAATGGTTCAAGTGGAACTATTCAAAAAATTATTTTGTTTATAGTCAACTTACTTGCTATGTTTTGTTCATTGCTGTTCACTTTGCTCAAAAGTGTGCCAGAAAACATTGTTTTATGAGAACACATTGGTTTCTACTGTGCTTATGGTTCTGTCCATTGAGCTTTTGTAATATCTTTCAGAGGCAATGTAAAGTGTGGTGCTTTAAATTTCTTAAAATTGCATTTGTAGTACATGCTAACATATGAAAACTAAGCATTAAGTGGACTAAATCTGACTCTGAAAATTGTAATTCTTCAAATGAAACGAGAAAGCTGGTAAAGACCAAGTCCTTTTCAAGGTCCCTTATTGGGGCAATTTCAATTGGTATATCTGCAGGTAGCACAATAATTGCTAAAATAAATATGCAGTGCCTCATTCTTCTGACAGGTGTAATCTTCTCTATAAAATATGACTTTTGCTGGCTAGTGTGTAATTACTGTGTGCCACTTACTTGCTGAATTATCATGACCTTTTTTAAGTAAATTGCAGCTGGCCACATTTTATGGTAGAACTCTGAAGCTTGCAGCAATCTTTTTACATGAGAAAGGAATTCTTCAAAATGATTCTAAAATACATTTTTCTTAGGTAAAGAATAAGACAATTAATGTCTGTTCCTCCAGCAGTAGAAAAATAGCTGCTGGTTTTGACCCTGCATGCATAACAACTAGATTTTGAAGTGGGCTGGGATTTTCATGAGCACCCTCAAAAGCCAAATGTAATCTGTACTTTAAAAGCTCTAGTAAGTTTTTTTCTTTTTGGCAGGAAATGGGGGGAATTTTTGGATAATTTGCTGGAATTGTTTTTGAAGTGGGGACTTTTTTCAGTCTGTTTAAATCTTTCTTGTCTCTTACATTCTACCAATAGGTCTGTGTTTATGGTGTTGCTGCAGTTCTGTGGATGGCAGCAAAATACAGTGTTCCACTGAGTCACAAAGTCGTATTGCCAAGAAAATTTAAAAAACTACTTCTGGATATGGCAAGAAAAAACCCCGAAGAAAGACCTTCTCTAACTGCTGCAGTTAAGGTTACTAGATTTAATTGTGTCTAAAGTCTCATTTTAGTGTTTTTAAAATCAAAATAATAGCTTAATACTTGTAATATACTGATATCTAATTAAATAATAAGCAGTCACTTTGGGTTTTGTTTTTAAAGTTACCTCCTTAGGGACACAGAGGGGCGTGTTTTTAATTTATATTGAAATTATCAAGGTACTTGGACTTGGAGAAGCTTCATAAGACTTCCTAAACTTAGATTACTTTTAATTGACTATTTATCTTGACTTTGTCCTTGTCCAAGAATACCTCACTTGATTGAAAACTTATTTACTGACTGAAAATTACAATTTTTTTTTTTAGACTTGCAATCATTATTTACTTGAACAAGGTATAAACAGCAGAAGTATTTTGACATTATTGGGTAAGCCCGTCTTTAAGGTAAGAGTGCCACCTTTCTTTAATTTTGTATGTTTTTTCAATTAATTCTGTAAATATATTCCAGTAAGATTTTGTTGACTGCAAGTGTAGCTAGATTTTGGGTTTGGTTTTGTTGGTGTGATTTTTTTGGTTGTCTTGGTTTGTGGTTTTTTTTTTTTATGTATTTTCAAGTAGTTTGTAAGTATTGCCTTTTCCTAGTTCTTGCTGTTGAAGTGATTACTCCACAGATTGTGATGCTCTGACTCCACAATCTATATGGGTGAAGAACAAGTAGCTAACTCTTTTTATTTACCACCCCACAGAATAAATTAATATATAATTGTTGGGTTCTGTTTGTGTTTCAAATGTGTTTCTATAATGCAGACAAGATTCAGTCAATCCATGGAACTGAGATTATTCAAAACTTTGAGTACCAAGTTATCCAGATTTCCAAACAGTTCTACCAGTCCTTAGACTTCTGCATGTAATTTGTTTAATTCCTCACCTTGGCATGACTAGGCTGTTGCAATATTCAATGTATATATGAGGATTGGGTTTTTTTTAAATAATGTGCTGAGGAGAATTTGAAAAAAGAAAATGCTAATAACATCAATTTGGGCTTCAATGCTTATTGTTAGGCTGTTGAGGAAGAAGTCTTGTTTCAAGATCATGTCACTTTTGAATTTAAAAATGAGAAACATGAAATGGACCCTTCAGAGTCAAGTCCAGGTAAGCAGTCATGCTCTGACATGTTTCCTCTGATTTAGTATTCTCTAGTTCAGTTCTTCACATAAGATTTTCTCAGTCCAATATGCAATTGTTTTCCTATCTAAATTGATTGTTACTTACTTTACATTTATATTTTACTTATTGATCATCTTTCTGTGTTTTTGCTTTTAGGATTTGTGCCTTTTACCAGTGAAAGTAAACTTGTAGCAGTTAAAGGACCAGTGCCATGCCAGATTTCACTAAATTGTGAGAAAGCAACATTACCTGTTGCATTCACCTCTCCTGCAACTCACTTTAAGCCTATTATTTTGCAACAAGATGCAAATATAACAAAGTTAGTATATTCTAAAGCAGAATAAATTAGAGATTAAATGTCATTGTTAAATCTATTTGAATTTTCCTTTAAAAATTCTTTGGGCTTTTTTTCCAGAGAGGTTCAAACACCAGTTTCTGACCAATTCAAGAAAGAGACAAGGAAAGAAAAACATATGAACAACAAATCAGTGTATATAGAATACTCCAAAAGCTGTGGTATGGAGGATACAGGTGTTATTGAAACTGTTCCTGAAAAACCTGAGTGGGATTTACAAGTTCCAAGCCACTCATTCCAGATGTCTTTAGAAGAGCAAAACTCAGGCAATATGTTTGCTTCTACAGTTACATTACCATCACCATCTGATTCCTCACATGCTCTACAAGAGAAGAGCTTTTCATCTGAAGATCCCTCCAGCTCTTTAGCTTGTCCTACATCTCCTAATTTTCTTCATATAAATAACATCATTCTCAAACAGGACTCAGGGAAAAGAGTTCTGACATTTGTACCAGTACATTTGGCTGTATCAGAGCAAATACCAAATAAGCCTCTTCGCTCAAGAATTGCTTATGATTGCTATCACAGTTTGCCAGTGCTACTTTCAAGTACTATTGCAAATTATAAAATGAGCATGCAAGCAGAAAATGATGCCTCCCTTTGCAATGTGCAAGGTCATGAGACTACTAATACAGAGAACCAGTTTGATAAAAGTAGCCCAGTTATTCAAACCAACTGCCAAGAAACTGAGTGTGCTTCCAGCATAGACAGTTTTTTCGCTGAACAAGAATGCACACCATGTACTTCAGTGAGTAAAGACAGCTGTAATTTCTTCAGTGATGAAGTCTTGCCCCATCAGAACACAACAAGTGACACTTTACTGCAGGAAGTGATTCATCTGATACAAGAGGAGTTTGCATTTGATGGTTATTTAGAGAATGGAGCTGAAGTTTTTGATATGGGTATGTGCATTTTCTTCTGTATGTTATTTTCATTGATTTGTAAGAATATTGCTATTAATTTTTTTCTCCCTCTTCTATTTGTTTCTGTTCTTTTTATTTTAAACAAGGTAACTTCATTTTAAACTTAAAGGGAATTAAGTTTGGTATGTTCTCTGATAGAATTTGTGAGAAGTTTTGTGACCTCTACTGGGATGAAAAATTACTGGAGAATCTCTATCAGGTAGTAAATGGAGGAACATCTTCACTTTTAGGGTAGGTGTTTTTCAACTTTGACCTTCTTACATTTGAATTTAATGCTTTTATCCCTACTTTGTAGAAGCAGGAAAGAATTTGTTTTCTCTTCAGGTATTCATGCTTGTTTACTGTAAACTGTTCATTTCACAGTTTGAGGTTTTTCAAAGCTTTTTCCATGGCAAATTGTGCTTAATGGTTCAGTCAAAGATATTTTCTACCATCATTTTCTGTAACTCCATCTTAGGATACCTGAATAATGGAAACCTAATTCTGATCAATTACAACCATTGGAGAGCTTCATAGTCCTGTTAGAAGAAGACTTTAATCAGAAGTATATTGTTCTTACTGTTCAGTTTATTTATTCTGTTTGGTATTAGTTCTTTATACATCATGTATTCTAATCACTCCCAAGAAAGAGGAAATTAATTTAGCTTTGCTAGAAATATTTTGTTTAACTGGTTTAATTTGACTCAGTGTTCCTCCTGGCAGTGTTTTATAAGTAGCCTGTTAAGTGACAAAAACCAGCTAAATTTATTTCTCATTTTTCTTATTTAATTTTCAATGACATATGTATCTACCTGAAAAACAATTTTTAAATTCTTGTTTTACTGCAGCCTCCAAATGTAACACACTTTTGTAAAAGTGTCTTGCTGAAGACTGTTGAAAAATATAATCAATTTATGTCAAATTTAATTTGGGGGTTTTTGGAACTATAAATTTTAAGTTTTGACAAAGGAGCTTAGTAGATATAATTTAGAAAAACTTCATTGTTGAAAGGTGTGTAATCCTTACAACAAATTTCAGAGATAATAGATTATGACCTCCAAATACCCAATCTTGGTACGCTGGCCTATTTCCCATTTGAGTTGGGATTTTTAAGGAGATGTTGAAAATTGGTTGGAAGTTAGGCCCTTAGTTCCCCAAAGTTCCCCAAAGTTCAGTGATATGGTAGGAGAAACCTGAGCTCTTGCAGCTAAATTACTGAGATGTGTGAAGGGTTATCCTTTATATGAACTTCTGTTACAAAGTAGTTTTTGACAGTGAGAGATCATAATTTATTATCCAGAGAAAAATGCAGGTCTAGCTTTTACATCACATGCAAAGCCTGTCTTAAAATATCTCTCAGACACTGCTTACTGCTTACACTTAGTTTGACAAAGACTATAGCAGTTTTTCAGTGTTAGCTGCTTTGATTTAGATTATGATTATGATTCTAACTAGGGATGACTTAGAGTCAGTTTTATCCAGAGGTTGAATCCTGAGTGAAAAACCCACTACAGTAACTTCAGCCTGTAGTTATGCCTTCTGTCTGTGTGTGCTCTGATCCTTCTGTTGAGGTTTTGCCAAATGCTGTGCAGGAAATCTCTATCTTATTGTACTTGAATAGCCATTTGAACATTTTTTTCTCATAAAATAACAACTGCAGCTGAACATGAAAATTTTAGGAATTAGATAAATGCTATGAAGCTTTATATGTGCATGATAGAGTCACTTGTAAGATCTCATTTTACTGATGTAAATATAAAAGTATAGGAAATACTAATTTTTCCTGGTCTCCTTGTATTTTCAGCATAACTGAGACAGATGAGGCAAAAGGCAACAATATATTCCAAGATGTGAAGAAATCTGAAAGCTGTTTGGCAAGCAGTGATCAGACAGAGGGTGAGAAGGGACTTCATGTTTCTAGATCTTTGTGAGTGCTGGGAATCCATCAGTGTCAGAAGCTTTGAGACACTTTGCTTGTGTCTTCAGGAAAGCATTCTCTTTTGATAGTTACAGACATTTTCACTGAATCTGAACATTATCAATGCCTTAAGGACATTAATATCTTTTATATAAAGCTTACACAGGACCCAATGTTATTTTGTGGGATGTCATTTGCTTTAACTGACTTTTATTTAAAAAGTTGAAAACCTTAAGGATGGTAACTGCTGTGTGTGGTTTTCTTGTGTTTGAGTAGATATTCTAGTGCCTACTATATAAGTGGTTTGTTTATTTATACTTCTTCAGTTTGGGGTTTACATTTCTCCTGATACACTTTGTGATTGAAAGTTTACAAAATATCTATCTTTCAGTAACTGAACTCAAAACTGAGCTGGGACTGGTGAATCCTAATATTACAACAAAACCATTACCCTTTCTATGCTTGGTGCATTGATGGACAGCTTCTATTTAGTTGCTGTTTTACCAGTGTGAGGAGTTTTCCAAGATAGTTCATCCAAATTTCAGCATTTAAACTTGGTTACCTCCCTGTTTTGAACAAAGTGAAAATGTGTGTGCTTTACAGAAAGGCTTATACACTTTTTGTAATTTTTCACTCGGCTGTTGTTCAATATTGCAGTTTTCCATTTTGGCTCAGAATGAGTGCAAATGTAGAGACAGACTTTACCATGGTGTGATTTCTTTGCACCAGGAAATTGGTTTTGTTTGACTCCAAGGTGGCATATCTAAGCCCTGGAGGGTTGCTCAAGGGAAAAGGGAGACTTCTGGCTGGTATAAATGCTCCTGTCAACATTGTACCGACCTTTGACTGTCACTTCAGTCCCTGAAGGCTGGTAGTAGTTGTTACAACTGAAAAAAGTCCCATCATAACTCAATGGGTTGAGTCCTGTAGGAGTAGAAAGTTTAACATCTATTGGCTATATCAAGTATTCTTGCCCTTTCTGTATGGAATAAAGGCTTCAAGACTTACAGATGGAAAAAAACCTCAAAAGCTAAACATTTTACTAATGTGTGCTTAGGTCTGACATATTTAACTTCTGTTTTAAAGTTTCTCAGTGTTGTTTAAATGCTTGTTGCATTTGCATGGAAAATATTTTGTGCTTTTCAGAAATTTATTGTTTAACTATTGCTTAATAGTTCTGAAATGTTTTTAGCCTTTATCATTTTACAATGTGCAGTTGAGAAAAAAAAAAATTTAAGTCACAATAAGCATCTAAAGCCACTGCTAGAGCACATAGTCTCATAATAGTGTTTTGTATGTGTCATGTTTAAGTTCAATAAAGCATGCATTACAGCACATGACCATTATTTATTTTCCCCTACACACCTTCTTTAGGAAAAGGGGAAGCAGACTTCAATGTGAAGGCTGAGCCTGTGATAAAAACATCATTAGTTGAAATGGATTTTGATGAGTCACCTTTGGATAATATCAAAAAAGAATTGACTCTGCAGAGTACAATCCCCAGAGCAAAAGAGCAACAATATTTGCAAACCAATACCTGTAGTCCAGGCTTTGCAGAAGAAAATACAAGTCCAGAGGAACAGGCCATGATGAAGACAGCTGAAAACAGCTACCTGGCATCTCCCAATCTACCTGACTTTTGTGGCTGTAGTCCTGGTTGGAGCAGTGCATTTTATGGAGCTGAATGTTTTGATTCAGAAGTTCATAGTTACTTGAAAAACCTTGGAAAGCAGAAATCAAGTGAGTCACAAAATATAGATGCTAAAAAAGTGGTGAGTACATTGATTTTAAATCCTTAAGATACATCTTGCTGGTTAAAAGTGTGATAAAATTTGTTCTGTTATAGTGAATCACAACTCAACTTCATTTTTAAATATTGATTCTTGAGCAGTTTAAAATACTCAGAATTTGTTGTGTCTTGGCAATAAACCACAGGAGAGGTGTAGTATTCCAAAATAAAGCACACTGACACAAATGTGCAATCACCAATCTACAACCCATTTTCTGCTCTTAAAGTTGACAGGAAAAGCATTGTCTGCCCTTTGCACCAACCAACCCCATGGTGGTGATACTATAGGAAAGAGCTAAGAATGACTGTTACTGGAGCACATCACAGGCATAGAGCTTTAGCAAAAGTTTTTATACTCTAGGCCTACCTGAATTGGAAAATGTGGTGAAATAGACAGAGAATTTGCCTCTGACTTCATTGCTACTCACCATTGCTACTCTTGCTAATCCCCAGATTTTTTAGGGGACAAACTACTTTGTCCACCGGATTCCAAATGGTCACTCCTTCTAATTCCCTTTCTGTTTACATAGTCTCTTAATCGCCTTGGTTTTGTTTTAATTGATGAAGCAAAAGCAGACCTTGAAGTAAAAGCAAGCAGCTTCCAATTAGAATCTGGGTGATAGATTTCCTGTGCTTCCCCTGTTCTCTATGTAATGCCTCTGTAGGAGTACCTCTTTTTAAAATCCAGGGGGCTTTTATGACTCTATGCTAATGAACTATGTTGTTAAACCTTTTGAGCTTTTCTGAAAAACAGTGACAGGTTTTTCTTAAGCTCAAATTAATTTTGAGCAAGTCCATCCCATTAAAGCTAACCTATTTACCAATCTGTTGTTTGATATGTTAGCTCTGAGCTGTGTGTTTTCTGATCGCTCTGCTTGTGGGAGTTGTCTGCTGCATTGCATGAACTTATTGCATTTAAAATGCTATTTCATGTAACTGGGTCACTGGTAGTTAACTTAGGACCCAAGTGCAAAAGTCACCTCTTTTATAAAGCAAAACATACATCATGTTTGTTTTTTCATAATAAATCAGAAGCTGAGCCCAAAGTGGATGGCCCATTTTCACTGTCTGGTAACATAATGAAACCTTTGATATGCAAACAATTATAAATGTAAATGTTTGCTTTTAAATTTATATGTTTTGAGGGGCCTGACATACTTTCATTTCTACTCATTGCTTAAGTTACATAATTCTATAGAAATTTAGTTTCATTTTTTCAATTTTGTGAAACACATAAATAGAAAATATGAAAGTTGAACTTTGAAATTTATATGTCCTTTATTTCTAGAGCAGCTCTCTTGTCTGCCTCCTGACCTGGTTATATAATATCATGTAATTATACTTGTTTGGAAGCCATTGATTTCAGTCACACTTTCAGTTCTTGCTGTAAATATAGGTCAGCTGTTTAAAGTGTTTCTAGGGCCTGCACTAAATTCAGAACATAAAAATTTTAATTTTGGATTTCTGATTTTAAGTTTTAAAAATACGCCTGAAAACAACCAGATAAGTGCAATTATAACTAAAGGCATATTTATGTGAACAAATTCAGACAAACTTCCACACAGTCTGATGATACACAAACCTGCTCCAGTTCTTAACTTGTAGAACTGTGACATCACTGATGCTTTTCTGGGAACAGGTAACTCCTGCTGTATCTTGCCTGTAAACACAGATGTGAAAGGTAGTTTTTCATTGTTAATAACATATTCTTGTCCGTTTGGATGTTCTTTTTTCTTCATACAAAATAAACTCTCTTCTAAAGCTTCACTTTCTTACTAGAACTGCCTTCTGCTTACAATTCTGATCAGAATCCTATTTCTTTTTAAATAGGAACTAGAACAGTTACTAATGATGGAGACAAAAAATTACAGAAAGACCATAAAGTTTTACCAGAAACTATTGCAGAAAGAAAGAAGCAAAGGTAAAATTACAGCAACTTGCCAGTAGTGGTGCTTTTAAGGACCCACTCTGTAAATCTGAATCATTGATGTTCTTATGCCATGTATTTTAAATCTAAAGGTCCTGAAACTAAATCTATGTTGCCCAAACTGAGAGGACAGCTACAGGAGATGAAATCAAAAGTGCAGTTTCTTGAACTGGTAAAGAAATATGTGCAGGCAAGTCAGACTTTATTTCACTTGTGCTTCATTTGTCATTTCATTACTGCATCAGTGTAACTGGCTGCTCAGATCACTGTATGAAATTTGAAATGGTTTGTGTCAAACTGCCAAATTAAGATCCAAAAGAATTATTAAAGGTAATTGCTACTAGTATTGCTTAAAAAGAAAAAAAATAATTGTATGAAATGCAATTTGTCTTTAAATTGATTGCATTTTGTGTGACTCTACCTCTCTAACTTCTTGTTTTATCATGGCCTTGCTTCTTTGAGCAGATGATGTATGCAGAGCAGTGGGGTGTGGAATCCTATGTGCTGCCTACAGTCATTCACAGTGGGAAAGCTGACACCATGGACATGGCACCTGTGGATGAATCATCACTGCTGCTTTACTATAACACAGAGAAACACCAGTGTAACAATCAAAATGGAGTGAGAGTTCTGCAGGCCGGTACACCACTTGGTTTAATGGCTTATTTATATTCTAGGTATAATATATTTTACACATAAAGTGGGAGTGGGTTAAAGCATAGTTGCTAAATCAGGAAAAACTTGTTTCTGTGATGAATCTTAGTTACTCAACATTTAATAAATCCTCCTCTCTTCTATCAACTTTGTGTTATTTCCATGAACACTCATTTACAGAAATGGAGATGAAAATGTCAAAAGATCAGCTGGCTTTCATTAAAAGTATTTGATAATAAATAAAAACTAGCAATTTTAAACTTTTTGATCTTTGACTTACTTGAGGCTTGCTCTGATAGTTGCCATGGAATCAAGACTTGAAGTTACTGTCAGCAGTACAGCAATTCTTCAAATAATCATATAATCATATAATTTGGTAATTCTTATTGATAAGGTCTGGATATGAATATGTTTAGGTTTGTTTCTACAGATTGTTGCCCCAATAATCATTCCTTGGCACTGATCAAGATGCAGCCTTATCTGAGGGTTTAAAGGGGAACAGAGGTGTCCTTCAACTCTGGTGAGGGCAGTGTTGTTTTAAGGTACCTAAGCTGTAATAGTTTGAAGGAAATTGCCAGAGGCTCCATCAGACTTGTGCCACTCTAGAGGGAGCAATTTCCTCCCAGCTACTTCTCCCAGTTCATCCTGACTCTTGAGACCCAGTTACACTGAGTGCTGCTTTTCCTGGTAGTGGATATTTTGCACAAAGTGAAGGAAATGTTTTAGAATTGGACTTTTCACATTCATCAAACCCAAATTTCCATGGTCAGCTGTAAGCCAATAGGGAGAAAAGACAATTAACCTGTGTTAAGACCTTGAGAGTGTGTGTGTATAAAAAAATAAAATGCCCTCATTTTTAATGCGTATAATAAATGTATTCTGTTGTTTAAGTAACTACTCCTCTAATTAGAGCTACAGGGAATATTTTCTTGCTTAATGTATCTACTCCTTATGCTGTTATTATAATAAAAATGCTTTAAAGCAGCATCAAGTTAGATGATAGAAAAAAAAGAAAATGTAATATGTTCTTCCATACTATTTAGATTGCAACTTTCCTTAATAATAGAAATGTCAAAGTGGTTATTCACAAGACTGAAAGCAGAGAAACTCTTTATAAAACAAATTATGCTTTCAGAGTTGGCAGTCACAGTACTTGATGTGTAAAAGTAATTTTAAAAAGAATCAAGGTTTTATGAAGAGCTTGAGAATTTAAAATGCCTATTCTTGATATTTTGAGGATTTTTTTTTCTGCTGTTGTACTTGAATGCAAGTTGAAGATATGTTCTGGCTTGTCTGAAGTTTTTCTTGTGCTTTACAGAAATGCCTTTTTAGAAGGTTATGTACAGCAGTTTCTTTACACATTTCGCTATTTCTGCACACAAGAAGAATTTTTGCAGTTTCTTCTTGATAGAATCAGCAGCACTTTATCCAGGTACAGTTAATTCTCACAAACAACATTATCAAAGCACAATTGAGTTTCCTCCCAATAACAAATTGCTGTTTCTCAAAAGTCCTACTTAATTCAAATTAATTTTTAAGTTTGTTTTCATATTATTCTCTTAACAAGGGAGAGCAAAATGAGAGCAAGAGCTGTATCTGACAATGTGCTTACTTCTCAGTTCTGCTTCTCACTTTTCCCAGTGATCCGCTAATGGATCCACTAATTACAACCCCAGCTTTATTTCTATGGAGCAATGGGTTCTAGAAACATGAAAATTAGGAATTTAAGATACTACATTAAATACCAAATAAAACTTGTGGGTTTTGTCAATGCTTATTTTTAAATTGGAATTGGATATCAATTCTGGCATAATAAGTTTCTTTTTCTTCTCACCAGTGCAAGCCTGGATCCTTCCACGTCCCTTACTAAAATATGTAACCGCAGTTTCTACATCCTGCAGGCATGGATTGAAGACTGTTACAGTGTAGACTTTGCAACAAATACTGATCTTCTGGGTACCCTAAAAGAATTTATTTCTTCCAAGGTAATTCAGAATTTCAGTAGACCCTTTAAGAAAAAAAAAATAAAGTCAGTTATGGGATACGTAACACAGTTATTGCAAAAAGCTGCCCTAAGTACAATAAAAGTAAATAAAAAAAAACAATGCTGTATTTGACAGCTATGTTCAGTATGTCTGGTTTTGGATGGGTAAGAATCTTACAACTGTATTGTAACTTGCTTATGATTTCTGGGAAATTGAGTTCTGTTAGTCTATTTTGCATTCCCAGGTTGCTTCATTAAATGGCTACGGGGAGCGCTTGTTGTCACTGCTCGAGGATGCCTCTGCCAGGAAAGGTGGCAGTGCTGATCTGTGCCCTGGTGTGGACAAATGTAAAGAGGAAAGTGAGGAAGGCAGAAAAACATTACATTCCCTATGTAAAAAGCTCTCAGAAGATGTTTCCAGAAAGGTGTGTCTTTTCTTCAGACTGCAGTGTATGGAGCATATTTCCATGTATTATGTTTTGACAAAAACAGAAGTGTCCAACTTAGAGTCCAGAACTACTTAGTAGGAATTATGTACCTGCATTTTAAATTTTCTTTTGAAAGTATGTAAATTCAGACAGTTCTGTAACCATGACAATAATCTTAAGTTTTAACTCCTGACAGCTGTTTCAATAATCACAGATCAGATAATCAAAATTTTGAGAATAGAATTCTTCATTCTTGACATTAGCATGTGACTCATAGTTATTAGGAAACATTTGCCCCCTTTTTGTCAACCATTAATGCTTTTTATTAGGCATCTTTGTAAGACTATAAATACAAGAAAACAGCAGGAGCTATGAGGTTCCCTGCTAGAACTTCAAAGCTTGTAGCAAGAACTTGTCTGAACTTTTGTCTGTATTTACTATTTTTTTGTGTTCTAAAGCCCCAGAAACCAGAACATACTGTAGGCTTTTCCCAAAAACAGATCTCTTTACAGAGGGACCAAAATAACATGTGGAAGTCAAATGTATCAACAATCTGCAAGCTGAATTAAACATCAGCCTCGTGATAAAGGTGCACAATTCCATGGCTATACTGGGGATTCAGCCAAGAAAGGGCAAACAGAGTAGAGGAACATGCACTTTTTTTACTGTCACTGCACAATAATGGTAATGGACAATTGAAGAAGGGAAAAGAATGAAAAAACAAGTGTTTTTTGGCAAGGGATGTTTGATTCTAAGCAAAAAGAAGTAAAATATTTTATGGCAGCAAGCTTGAATACACAGAGGTTTGTTTTAAATACTGATTGTTGATTGAGATCTGGCAGCCTCCTGCTTAGATTCATCCACTGTGCATATTATATTAGCTAAAAATAGCAGTGTTGAGTAAACCAATTTGTTCTGGGCTAACCTTGAAGGTTAGCTGAAGAGTTTTGCATGTACAATGGTGTTTCTCTTAACAACACTTTCTTGAAAGTTACATCAAGGGGAGACTTGGTGTTTGTTGCAGAGAAGTTGTAACCTTACATTTATTTTTTCTACAGAACTTCTACTGGAAGCTATCCAAAGGTATGGGACCAATTGCACAGTATCAGAGAGGGCGACTGCACACAGGTTCAGCAGTTTTGCCAAAGCCCTGCTGCAGCAGTTTCACAGAAGACTCCTCAGTCTCCCTAGCCAGAGTGGATGAAGTGGGGCCAGTTCTCTTGACTGAGTGCAGTGCCCAGCAGCTTTGTTGGCAGCTGACACTACTGCAGCAGGTACAAAGGTCTAGGCTTATTTGGAAGTACAAATAATATCTGTCTTCATACTCTTTCTCTTCTTTTTTTATCATTTCCCAACCTTGTTTCAAGCTCATTTCATACTATTTTATAAGACTTTGAATTAAAACTTTTCCCTTAAATCTCTACAGTGAAATTTAGAATATCTAATGCTATTCTTAGGTGGGATCCCTCTCATAATTCATGCAGGTGGCGGGGGGAGGAGGACCATACTCTGTCTTTTTTATCCCCAAGCATTTTAAAAGAACTGTTAGAACTAACAGCAGATATATCTTGCTTTTTTTGTTTAGGAAGTATTTAATAAATGTCATCCAGTACACTTCCTAAATTCCAGAGCACTTGGCGTTAAAGACAAATGCGTTGCTGTGCCAAAGTAAGTTGCTTGTTTTAACTACACTTTGATTCTGTTGATGCACAATAACTTAGAGTGTTACACTTTTAATACAGCCAGAAACAGAGAAACAATTTAAATACTTTATACTTTTTTTACAGACTAGGTAGCCTGTTTATATGGGTTGTTTAATTGCAGGAGATTTCATATGTGGATACATGCATGTATGGGGAAGGCTACATTTCCCAGGTGATTTCTTTAAAATCTGAAGTGAGTTGAGGCCAAAAGTTCTTATTTCTAAGAATTTACATTAGGGGTTGCTTGAAAGGTTTCATTTTTGGCAGGGAAAAAATGTCATGGGTTCTGAAGTAGATATGTGGTCATGAATGTGTGTATGTATATGAAATCTCAAAGACATTTACAGAATGTCTTACAGAATAGCTGAGGTTGGAAGGGGCCTCTCAAGATATGTAGTGCAGCCACCCTGGAGAGCAAGGTCAGCTGGACTAGATTGCCCAGGGTTGTATGCAGTTGGGCTTTCAAGGCGGATGGAGACTCCGCAGCTTCTCTGTACTCATCTCCCTTCTGTAGGTTAGGGAGATGAATTATTTGTATTCAGAGATACAAAGGAATTTTCCTGTAGTTACTGGAGTGATACCAACCTACCTAAATTATTTGCTCATCAGTAATTAATGTTTTCATCCAGCCACATAGACCTAGTTATTTTTGTGGTGGTCTACTTCTTACATACTCAGTGGATTCAGTTAGCTTCTAATTGGTAGCTGTTACTTGCACTACCTGTGGTAGATTTTTGCTTCCAAGGACAGGAAATGAACATCTAAAGCAACTCAGGTTGTTCAGTGGCCAAGATTAGATCACCTGGTTTATACAGATTTTGGGGCTCAGTCATGGGAAACAACATGAGTGGTGCCACTTGATATCAGGCTCAATTTCTTATGTGGCTGCAGTTCTTGAGTTTGGGTTTCTGGCTGCTATTTTGTGTCAGATTGGCTGGGATTTTATTCTGCGCTAATAAAAGTGGTGAAAATGTTTTTATGGACAGAAATGTATCCTGTATATGCTTTTTTTTTTTTTTAATCAGATATACTTACCTTGTAATTATAAGGAATAAAAGTAACGTCTCACTACATACGTCATGAAGTATAAAATCGGGATGCCAAGCAATATAAAATTATTTTAAATGATTAGAAGTTGACATCTTCACAATCAAGGTTTTCTTTAAAAATCCAATATCAGCCAGAATTATTTTCGCCTTTTTTTTTTCTGTATTTTCCTTAGGGCAGTTTCAGCTGAGACAGTTTCCCTTAAAGTCTGTAATCTCTTTCTGTCCAAGTGCATACAAGACCAGTACCTTCTGCAATTATTGAAAAATGCAGACAGCATCAGCACTTGGGTTGCTGCTGAAATTGTAACATGTCACACAACTAAGGTTTGTCATTGTTTATTGTACTATTAACTACAAAACAGTAATGTATTTGTCATTATCTATGACTTATTATGTAGCAAACCTGCAAGAAATAGTCTGTGAGTGGGCAGTTTGCAATTTGGTTTGTTGTCACAAAGAGGGTCTTGGATGCTTTTTAGTAGCAGGTGTCAAAATCTGACAGAATGTAAGAAATGGATTGTCTGAGGGGAATATGAGTCAAACTTTTTTCAAGGACACTTGAGTGACAGGAAGGGATAAACTGTGTGAAGGGAAATGTTACTACAGTTAGCAATTTTGATAAAAATTGAAAAGGGGATACCTTTTCTTCCTTCTCATTTAATTTTATTAAGTAGATTTACTATGTATATGTGTATATTATATATATCTTAATTTTTTTCCAGCGGCAGGTGAGCTTGTTATCAAAATTTCTTCTTATAGCAAAATGCTGCTATGAGCAAAGAAATTTTGCTACTGCAATGCAAATCCTAGCAGGCTTGGAAAATCTTATTGTACGACAGTTGCCAGTAAGTTTGGGACTCTGTTCTCTAACTATTTTGCTTAATGTAATCTTGTTCCAGTATAGACACTAACATGAAAAAAATATATATATTCTGTTTTATTGTAAGGCCTGGAAAATTCTACCTGCAAAAGTAGCTGAGATAATGGAGGAGCTCAAGGCTGTTGAGGTATAGTATAAAGCTCTTAATGAAAAATTACCTCTTTGGGGTTGGAGAAGGTGCAAGATCTGCTTAAATGGCTGTCTCTTCAGGGTGGAAACCATAATTATTACTTTTCATTGTGAGTTTAATTTGATTGAAGACTTTTTACTCCTAATCCAAGAGTTTACATAAATTTTAATCTCTATATTTCTTTAACATTTGTCCTATGTGACAAACCAAAATTTCAAAAGCAAGCTAAAACATTAGATATGCTACACTGCATTTGAAGATTTCTGCAGAAGCTTTGCAGCTGTAATGTGTTTTGAAAAATCTTAAGTTCCTGTTTTATTATAGGCATTCTTTTATTGCTCTGTACAATTTTGAAACATAGTGAGATTTTTAAATGCAGTTTTGCCTGTAATTTAGAACAATGGAAATTATGTATGAAATATCTTTTGATTAAAGTTACTTTATTTGTGTACTTTAAAAAGTTTGCCACCAGGTGAATTCATAGTGTTGTCTTCAACTTCAGTGCCAGAATTTAGTATTCATGACAAATAAATGGATAGTGTTAAGTACATGGAGAACTTTTAAAACCTTCCCCAAGACTTAATGTGAGATTAATTTGTGTGCATTTTTTTAACTAGGTGTTTTTAAAAAGTGATAGCTTATGTCTGATGGAAGGAGACAGGTTCAAAACTCTTCCAACAATTCCATCAGCCCATGTTTTGGCTATGCATGTCCAGCAACTTGAAACTGGAGGATTCACAATGACAAATGGAGCTCACAAGTGGACTAAACTTAGGTAATTATTTTAATTATGTACATATATCACCTATGTTTTTATTATTGTCTAATGAGATAATGAGAGCTAATGCAACATTTCACAGTTAGCAGTTCAAATAGTTTCATTTGTTTAGACATGTAACTAGAGGTACATATACAATAGAATAAAGTGCTGGATGCTTTTGAATTTCCTTTAAGGTTTGTTTTTTGTTTTATGCTTTTGTTTTTATCATCAGCAAAACTAATCTTTTTTACCATATTCTCTTACAAGAAATATTGCAAAAGTCGTGAGCCAAGTTCATGCTTTTCAAGAGAATCCTTACACATATGCACCAGATTTCAAGCTGCAGTCTTACCTCAGACAAAGAATAACTCGTTTTAAAGATGCAGACATTTCTGCCTTGGCAGCTGACAACTGTGCCAACTTCCATCAGATACCAGCAGAAAAACATTCTCGAAAAATTCAGGACACACTGCGCAGGATGAAAGCAACATTTCAGTAATTATTTATGTTTCACCTGTTCTGTTCTTGGTCTAGACTGTAAAAGTGGATTAAGTTGACTTCATCTACTGGACCTACTTCCAAGAAAATACTTAAGTGAAGCGCCATAAGATACTTTCTCAAGTTGAAATTATTATATTTCAGAACATGGAATTATAAAATGCTGACTAATGAAATTTGAATCACTGGCAACTGTATGGCAGATCAAAAGAATAAAAAGAGAGATAAAATTAAAGAGAGTATAGATAAAAAGGCTTATTAATTTTGTTACTCTTCTTTAGCATAAATAATTAATTAGCCTGAATACCAATATCTAAAAAATACTGTGGAAAAAAGTTAAAATTCCAGCTTCTGTTGCCAAGCTGGCCTAGGAGAGTTCAAAACATAGTTCATTAAATGTTGAATCTATTTTTATATAAACACAGTACACTTATATCCTGTCACATTGTGCACATAATTCAGAAACACAGATCCTCTGCTATTCGTTAACTGTTGGTGTGTCTTGCTTTTATGTTGTGTATTATGAAAACTGTAGCTGACATAAATAATTGGCTGTCTATTTCTCCTACCAAGGAAGAAGAGGAATGCTATCATTCAACATTATTTTTTTTTGTTTGATTTTAAAGTCATCAGACTAACCTGTTTCCGAATGAAAGTAAGATCTGAATGTAAGTGTCACCAATTTGTTGCTCTGCTTCTGCACTCCTGGCATTGTGAAGACAGTAAATGTGAAATTGCTTTTTTCATCTGTATTTGGCACAAGAGTCACTTTGCCAATTTATGTCTGTCTGCACATTTAAGTATGGCTTTTGCTCCTGAGGTTGTTTTTGTAAATCACAGTGCTCCAGCAGCATCCAATAGAAGATAACCATGTGAAATTTGGATCTGCAACTTGTAAAACTGTGGTGCTAACCTATTCATAAAGCTTATACTTACAAGACCTAAATGGCCATGAAATGTGTTGCTATTGCTAGAAAATTTGTTGAGCTACCCAGGTTTATGCAGGGCCAGAATGTTAAGGCTAAAAATTAGTTAAAAATACAAGTATTTCTACCAGAAGGAGCAATGGTAGTGTTGAATGAGAAGTAGGGAAGGGTAAGAAACACTTAAGCACTGTTCTGAAACTGATTTGCTTAGAACTGTGTTAAAAAAATTAAAAAGAAAATGTTTTGAGAGAAGTGAAGGGCAGATGTGAAGTATCTCATTGAGCATTAGTGACGGAGAAGGATAACGATGTGAGAAATGGGAGCATGTACATGTCTGGTGTTTTGCAGTTGTACTGTTGTGTTTGACAGAAATGCATGTGCACATGCTAAACTGTAGCTTTCTCAATGTATAAGAGGAAGGCTTCTCCTTTTCTTTGTCAGTAACAGCAATATTACATCTCAACCCTCTTTCATCTTCCTCAGTAAAAATACGGTGTGTGCATACTTCCCTTTAAATACTCAGTTATTTTTTCTTACTAATACAATATTACTAATTTTTGGCTCTTATTGGTTTAAACACTGAAGAACTCAGTCCTCAACAGGGTTTTCTTGCTTTTGTCCTACTTTTAATATGATTTATTTTATTTACCATATGTAGGTTTAACATGTCATTAATTATAGTATTCTGACTTACCCTTAGGGAAGTAAATGATGTTGCTATTTCTCTAAAGGTTGTCAAATGTGAAAACATTTACTTCCTACCTTTATGATTTAAGAATGTTGATAATAATGTTTTCTTCAGACATACATTTCACATATTTTTATCTGTTTGCATTTATTTTAAATAATTGGTTTTGTTAGTAGTTATTTAGGGTTTTGTCAATTAAAAATTACCATTCGCTTAAACCCGCACCTTGCCTTTGAATGACAGTAAAATTTTAAGTAGCATAAGTTTTACTAATGTAAAATACTCCACAAGACTTGCTAACCACATGATCTTAATAAATTCATTTTATACAGTTACCAGTCAGACTTTTGAAATTGCTTTTGTGGATTTTCTTATAATTTATATTTTGCACTCCTGAGAATTCGCTCATGTATTTCTTAGCTCTGTGTTACTACATCTAGAAAATATTGTTTATCCTATGACAATAACTGGTGCTATACAAGATTTTAAAAATCAGCTCATGTTTTCTGTAAGTGCTTCAGTGTATCAAACTTTATATTGGTATTAATGCATAATATTGAGTTATGATACTACTTTGGGATGTTTCCATCAATCAGACATTTCAGATTTTGTGTTTAGGCACCACTCCACAACAACAACAGCAAAAATATTAATAGCTAATAATAAAAAACCCCACTCCTTTACAAGGAAACTGGTTTGGTTTTGTCCATGAACACTGAGGTATGTGCATCTTATATAACACAGATTTCAGAAGTTGCACCTAGCATATAACTGTGCTGCTTATTTATAACTAACAAGCAGTTAGTTGGCTTGAGCTGAAGTTTTTTCTCTTTGTGGTGAATGTCCTTTAAGAAAAAAAATGGGACAAAACATATCAAAGAAATATGTTCATTTTTATCTAGTTGGCAAAATATTATTGGCATCAGTAATCATACTGCATGAATGAGGGACTTTGCAGTCTGGCCCTGTGCTTCTGTTCCAATACCAAACTAGAATTTTTGGGGAAAAATATTTGAGTTTGTTCTTTAAGCCACAATTGTCACCAGCCGTCCTAGTTCTTCCTCATTTTTTTTTTCCACATTCCCCTCATCTTGCTTTTTTGTCTATTTTTCAAACAGTAACCCATGGAGTTCTGAAATGAAGTCTGCTCCTTGGGAGACTTTACAGCTGCTTTGTGTATTGGTGCCTTAGGCAGATGATTGCCCCCAGGATCCCTGGGGTTTTCACTCCTCTTATGAGAGAGCTGGGAAGTGTGTCCTTCTTACACCAGCTCCCTTAGAAATCAGGTTTCCAGTTCCAACACCTCCAGAAGCCTGCCAAGAAACAGGGATGGAATTCAGTTAGATCCAATGAACCAAGGGGCTGGCATATAATTAATGAATCAACACTGATTCCTGATTCTGACAAATTCCTTTCCTTAGAAAATTTTCAGCCACTTCTAGACTTGGCTTTGTGTATTGGATTGGTTTCATAAGCGTTGCTGAGACTCAGCATTTCTGTGAGCACTCAATGTGATTTGCAAAGGATTAAAACCTGAGGAAAGTTTGTATATTAAAAAATAAATAAGCTACAGTTAGAAAGGGGTGGAAGCCATCATTTTTTTCAGTTTTAAACACAGAGTTGATTGTTTCAGTCCTTGATATTATGATGGTGGAAAGAGTGCAGATAAATTCTTTTTCTCCCTCATACTTGTTTAAATTCAATCCAAAGCATAACCTTGTTTAAATTCCAAGTATTCTGTTAGAACTATCTTATCTTTTTTTTCAGAAAGTCTTTTTTTCTCAAAATATCCTTTATAAATGTTTAGTTTTAAATGGATGCTGAGCTTTGACAGACCCTCAAAGCATTGGAAATGCAGGTTTGAACAATATTTGAAAACTAAAGTCCTATAAATCAAATTTAGTTGAAAGGTCATCTTTGGGATTGGACTGACTAGGAGATACTCTTCACTTATAAATGTTTTTGCTTTCAATAAGTTATTATAAATGTAAGACACTGCCCTCACTGCAGTTTGGACTATAAAGGTGTTTTGGGTTTTGGTGTCTTTTCCCCCCAAGAAATCTTGTAATTATTACGTACCAATAAATTACTATTTTGTGGAGGAATATTCCACTGGAGATTTTAATATGGTTTCATAGTCTGATAACCCTCTAAAATACATGTGAGAATGAACAATTTCACATTTTGAATTCCTACTTAAAAATTCCTACAGCAAGCAAGTTTGAAGAAACTTTAAATGTGGCCGTTATTAATCCATCAATGAGTGAGAACTCTGCAAATAGATGCTTATTTGCTGTCATATGGGATAGAATTCATAAACTAACCGCAGTCAATTATTCACCTAAGTAGCAAAATTACAGGATAATCAGCTGCACAGTCATAGATGAGGATTATTGGGTTTTCTGGGGAAAAGGGAAGAAGTTTCTCCATGGAAGAAGTTTGGGGTTTCTGGGGAAGAAGTGTCTTGATATCCCTTCAAGATATCTCCTAGTTCTCATTTTCTTGATGCAAGGAAGTGAAAGGGCAAAGGACTTGAAAATAAAAGGTAGAAGAGAGCAGATGATTCCTGAGATGTGACTACAGATCCACAGACATGAGCAAAGTAACTTTTCTCCATGAAGGTAAACATGAAGGTCAAAGGTTGAATAATTCTGTTAAAGACCACTGTTGGGAATAAAAAATCCCCCAAAATTAATTCATTTAAATAAAAGAGAATGGACTGAAACCTAGAGAAAGATATGAAAAACACATTAGAGTGCCAAACAATTGTACTTTGATGTTTAATCAACTAAGCTAATGAAATACTGAATATCCTAGGCTGCATCTGGAAAGTGTGAGGATGATGTCTTTGGAAATGTCACATATAGTCTCTCATTTATTGTTTCTCCAGAGCAAGGGATGTGTTCAAGTACTCTGTGCTCACATCCCTACCCACACCACCTTCTTATCCCTCTGATGACAGCCTGGATGCGAGTTGCTCTGAGCCCAGCATGAGCACACTTCAGATACAGCTTTGCTAGTGCTGGAACCATAGGGAATAATCTTACTGTTTAAGATTTTACAGTGTTTAATAGATAAACTGTTGAAAATCTGCATGTGGAAAACAATCAAGATGAAAGTAACCGTGGAACAACAGAGTTCATGATTCAAAGGACAGAAAGAGATGAAAGAAGCAGAATAATAACACTGGGCTTCAAAAAAGCAAACTTCAACAAATTCAAGGAATTGAACTGAGGTCCTGGGGAAGGAGGTAAAACACAAAGAAAAGTTCAAGAGAGCCAAGAGTTTCTAAGAAGAGTTTCTAAATAGAGTTTCTAAGGCTGTATTTAAGTATAACAGTCTATCCACATGCAGAGGAAAGAAAACTCAGGGAGCACTGTGGCTGCATTAGGGGCTCATCAATTACCTGAAAAAAATCAAAAAAGAATACTGAAAAAAAAAAAATAGAAACAAGACGGCTACATTATCAAGAACAAATATAAAAGAATACCACAGCAGGTTAGGAGCAAAACTGGACAGAAAAACAATTTTTATCAGCAAGGGAAAAGCAAAGCAATAAAAATGGATTTTTAAATATCTTTCTATTATACAATAAAAGCTCTCTACTTACCAGAAGAGGTAAGTATCAGATGGCACAAAAGCCTGGGGTGCTTTCTGTTCCCCTGCCTCCCCTCTAAACAATGCCCATCATAATCAAAGTTAACCAGGAATGCAGGTCAGAGGCTATCAAGTTAATTAGATGTATCATTACATTAAGTTCTGATTAAATCTGTTCTATAATAATATGGAAGGAAATTGAAATAATCTTGGAATTACTGTATTTTTGATTGAGGAAGAATGAGTTCCCAGAGAACCAGAAAATAATACTACTTTTTGTAAATGGGCAAGACCACAGGAATGAGTGGAAAGGCAAGGTAAACAGAATGACAGAGAATCAGCAAGGAAAACTTTGACACTAGAAGAGTTACTGAAAAAGCTGTCTGAAAATCTGCAAGCATAGAGACTAATTGAAAGGGTTGACATGCTTTTGTCCATGAAGTAGTTTTTAAATGACTTAATGGTCAAGGTAACTGTCCCAAGAGATAAAAACAGCATGTTGTATGTTGAAGTCAATAAATGCTCTGACAACAGCTCCTCCTGGCCTGATTATATGTTTGGTTGCTCAGATTCAGATGATGGGCCTCCAAGGTGAATACACAACTGGTTGATAAATCATTTCAAAGGGTAATTAACATGCTTGTTGAATTGTGAAAGTGAATTGAGTGGGGTTAGGACTATGCAGATGTTGTGAGAGAAAAGCAGGTGCAGATCCCTCAGGGAAAAGGCACAAAATAAGTGAGAGCTTTGGCTTTATCAAAAGTGTAGCATTCCCACAGTGGGAATCCTGGAGCAGCAATCAAACGAGGACCCAAGGCACTGGAGCCCTGCTCAGGAGTGAAGCTCCAGGGAAAGTGCTGTGGGGGTGAGTAAAGAAATCTGTGCTAATTAACATTTCATACATATGCAATGTCCTGTTTTGCTCATTAGCTGCCCGATGTAATGCAGGTGCTGCTGTTTGAATTCCAAGATCTGCAGCTGGCCTTCACCCTGGCACCCCTGCAGATGGGGGGAAGCAAATTATCCTGCTTTACAGTAATGAGGTAAAACATGCTTGGTGCTCAACACACCCCGGTGGTGAGAAGGGGACTGTCACAGTAACAAGAGAAGACCTGCTTGGGACTCTGCATGCTCTGATGAGGGAAGCAAACTCTCCAGGATTATGATAAGGCACCCGTCTCCCAGCCTACACTGTATGGAATTTTTGTGCTGAAATATAAGGTGGGATGGAAAGCACAGTTATACAACATACAAGCTTAGAACTCACAATAATCATGATGACAGTTTAAATTTCAGCTTCAAGTCTTATGGTTTTGAAGGATAAATAGTAAATGACAAATCACTACAGAGCTTCAGTAAAAATCTCTGGGGACCATAACAGATCACAGGCTGAGTATGAATCCATGTGTACAGTTTGCAGAAAGAAGAGAAGGTGGGGGGACAAGACCTGAGGCGTACTACGCAAGAACTGCACATGACAGAAGGTAATTATTTTGCTCTGTTTGGCAATAGAGAAGCATCAGCAGGAATACTTTACCATTTGGGCACTGCAGCTAGGATGCCTACAGCCAAAATGAGAGAGAGTAGAGGACCACAATATATTTTGAAACATAGACTGAGAAAGACTGAAAGAATTGGACCTACGTAGACAAGATTGGATTATGCAGACCTGTGAGTGAAAAATGTTGCTGTAAAAAATTTTACTAGCTGCAGGGGGTTTTGAGGTTTTGTTTTTTGGTTGTTTTGGTTTGGTTCTTTTTTTTTTTTTTTTTTTGGTGTGTGTGTTCTGTGAAGCTTAAGCACTTGATTTTGAAACAAGGCTGATTTTGTTTCAGTTTTTACACTGGAAAGTTTCCTGTGAAGCACTGTAATAGGTTACTCATCTGTAACAGACCTCTGAGATCTGCTTTCCTGTGAATTTTTAAGAAAAAGTGAGATAAAACTCAGTCATAAGTGCCCAGGCCTCCTTGTTCCTGTGAAGGGAGAGGGACTCAGTAGGGATCTTCAGTAAAGTAAATTGGGCGCTAATTCAAATACTTGCTTGCAATCAGGGAATTATATTAATTTGATTATTAATTTAATTGTATTCCAGTCAGTTCAATTTTCAGGGTTTTATTTGCATTCTTTCACTAATACATACCAAAAGTAGGTGATGCTGTGGGATGAGTTGCTAGAATTGATGTCAGAGATGTTCTAGAGGGATGCTGAATTCCCTTTCTCTACCTGTGCTAATGCAGTGGAAAAGTGACTTGATGCTAAAAGCAGCAGCAGGGGCAGCAGAGGCCACACCCAGGGTGTGCTGGGTGGATCCTCTCAGCTGCCAGGACCTGAGTGACCACCCCGGGAGTGTTCCTAGGTACATGTGGCACTCAGGGACATGTTTCAGTGGGAAACTTGGATTAAGGGCTGAACTCGGTGGTCTTAGAGGTTTTCTCCAACCTGAAAGATTCCCTGATTCTATCACTGCCTCAGCTAAACTTCCCCCTCTTCCCTTCCCTTCGGCAGCAGTTTTCTGGCTGTGAAGTCTCTCCATAACCAGGAGATGGCACACGAGGCTCTCCGCAGCCTTTTCCATGTTGCTGCTGGACCGGGAGCAAAGGGGGGCTGAAAAACGATCGGCTGTTCAGATGTCTGCCCAAACCTTGCCTATTAGAAACATGCAAACACGAAATAGCAGAGGGTTTTTAATATTCCATTTGTAAAATGAACATGTATTTACAGTCAGCGTTCAGCTGTTCCCTTTAATCTTTTAGAGAACCTGCACACACATCGTCATTGTCTTAAATGCTGTTTACCTTCTATCCATGTGTAACACACTCATTTCTGTAAAACCTGGCAAAAGAATTACACTGCACTGTCTGCAGGAAACGTAGACACCGAACTGCAGGTTACAGGGGCACAGTTAAGCATCTCAGCCTAACTACATTCCTGTCCTCACCCGCTGAGCCCAGCTTTTCCCTTCTCAGTAAAGCAAGGGAATGTCAGGGCATGTCTGTGCTCCCTGTTTGGGATAAGTTAAGGAAGACGTACAGTGTCATTTATGCTCTGTTGCTACAGTTCCATATCCTGCCAAAATTCTTCTCTTCTTCAGGCAATAGTAACATTTGCAGGATAGTTGATGGAAGTGATTGGAATAGGGAAATTGGAAGAAATGGTGTATAGTGAGGAATACAGATGAAGGGGAGAAGTAACTAAAAATGTGAAATGGAGAAGAGCCTTGAAGTCAGTTTAAAAAAAAACGGTAAAGGTTATTTCCATTTAATTTGAACAGATTGGTTTTGGAGCAATACAAGGTCTTGATTTATTTTAGGTGCGAGTTAGGGGGGGAGGAAGAGACAGTAAAACATTTACACTGCTGGGACCAGTGCATTTCAAAGCAGCATTGTATGGCACAGACCGGGATGGGCACAGAGCTGATAGCTGTCCCAGGGCTGCCAGCTGTGATAGCTCATTCTCCTGCTGCCTGACTCATCATGCTCAAATGCTAACTCTTGAATCAAGGGGGAAAATTATTCTTTCTTTAATAGCTGAAATTGAAAAGTTACTTTCAAGAATAATAAATGCTTTGGTCAATATAATTTCTTTCATTTCTTTCTGAAGTCCTTGATGTAAAATGTGAAGTTAGCCTCTCTGTTAGGTTTTGAAAAGATTGCAAGGTGTCTAAGTGTGTCTAATTGTTTTTAAAGTCTAATTTCTAGTCCAAACAGAATTAAACCAACTACAGATTTCTGAGCAGTTTCATTAGAGCAGTGTCCACAGAGATCTCACTCTGGCAATATGATAGAAATGATTGCTGAAGTAGGATTTACATTCCTGAAACTTGGATGGTTTTCCAGCTAGAATAGTTTGTCTAATAATGAATAAATAAACAAAATACTCTGCTTCTGTACCTTGCTTCTGTAACAAGAGCAGTACATGTTCTAAATGTGGTCCTGCTTCATACTGAATTTGACCTTTTTTTAATAAGCTTAAATTTGGGAAAGGAGCCATTAAAATAAGTGTTTTCTTTATTAATATTTGAAGCATATCTCTGCAGAATATATATATTTTTAAAACTTTCACTGATTCTTTTTAGCTGCTGGTGGCAGCCTTGTGTTAAGGAGCCATGGGAGCTCTTGGCATTTTAAGTGCTGTGTTGATTTAGATCAATTCCAAACATGATGAGACATTAAATTTTCATTTGTGCATTGTCACTATGTTTATACCAGGCCCTCCTGGTATTTATGCACATATGGTCTTTAAGTGCTTCGTGGAAAAGTTGCTCTTATTTTGTCAAAGAGGATAATAATTGATAATTAAGAGATTGGTTGGAGGCCATTTGTAATGCTTTTAAGTCCTAAATAGTGATTACTCAGAAATGGAATGTTTGGATAAGCACACCAGGACAAGGACTGTAAATTGCATAGCAGATGCCATCAGCCCTGTTTCCCTGGGCAGACCTTCATGGGAAATCTGCATGTCCACAGGTGAGCACACGGCCCCTGAGTGGCATAATGCCCTGGCTTTTACTCCTTGAGTTGCATCACCTCCTTGCTACTCCTAAGAACCACAAATTCCCTCTGCTCGAGTCTCACAGGACCCTGCCATGGGAAAGGGTCCCCAGCTGGTATAAAATGTCAGTCCCTTCCTGAGCCCTTGTGTACCCAGCAGCAAGGCCAGGTGGTGGCAGCTCTCCCTGGTCCCGGAGGGTTCTCAGCTGCTCCCTTCAGTTCCTGCACAGCTCCAGGAGCGAGGGGACATCTCAGCACAGTCCTGCCCCCTGCACAGCTCCAGGAGCGAGGGGACATCTCAGCACAGTCCTGTCCCTGCACAGCTCCAGCAGCAAGGGGACATCTCAGCACAGTCCTGTCCCTGCACAGCTCCAGCAGTGAGGGGACATCTCAGCACAGTCCTGTCCCTGCACAGCTCCAGCAGTGAGGGGACATCTCAGCACAGTCCTGTCCCTGCACAGCTCCAGCAGTGAGGGGACATCTCAGCACAGTCCTGTCCCTGCACAGCTCCAACAGCGAGGGGACATCTCAAGTCCTGCCCCCTGCACAGCTCCAACAGCAAGGGGACATCTCAGCACAGTCCTGTCCCTGCACAGCTCCAACAGCGAGGGGACATCTCAAGTCCTGCCCCCTGCACAGCTCCAACAGCAAGGGGACATCTCAGCACAGTCCTGTCCCTGCACAGCTCCAGGAGTGAGGGGACATCTCAGCACAGTCCTGTCCCCTGCACAGCTCCAGGAGCGAGGGGACATCTCAGCACAGTCCTGTCCCTGCACAGCTCCAGGAGCAAAGGGACATCTCAGCACAGTCCTGCCCCTGCACAGCTCCAACAGCAAGGGGACATCTCAAGTCCTGCCCCCTTGCAGGGCTCTGGGCTGGCTTACTGGGGCACAGCTGAGCTTTGGGCTGCGAGATGTGGAGCCACAATTAATTCTCAAAGGCTGGGATGTAATCCCAAAGTATTTCTATTTATTATGTATTATCCAATATTTCTAAATATTATCAACTGTCTAGTAGGCAGCCAAGTGGGAAGTTCTGCAGAACCTCCTCAACATGAGGCCAATGTTGTGTGTGAAGATTTCTGCAAAGCTGAAGGGGAAGGTGCTGCCTCCCCAGAGAAGGCAGCTGTGTATTCTGCAAACATCTGCATAGAGCACTGCCATTATCTATGGTAATGGATCTCCAGACTCCTGCTAGTGGCAATCGTGTTGGTATGTCTGAGCTCTTTGTCTCTGCCCCCCTGTAGCAGCAGAGTAAAATCTACTGTCTGTCCCTGTCCCTGCCCTACTCTGACAAATTTCATTAGCATGAGCAGGTTTGCATCCCGTTGGTAATGTCACTTGATTTCAAACGTGGTATTTCTGAATCACAGTTTAGCAGGAGATTTTCAAATAAGCATTTAATGAATAATAGATAGAACAGAAAGAAGGCAGCTGAAGAATTTTAGATAAAATTAAACTAGCAGCTGTTAAATATTGTAGCAGTCATTACATTCAGAAGTTATCTGCTACCTGTCCAGGAGACTTACACATTTTATGTGTAATGAAAATGAGATTTGGTTTAATCTTGTCACACCATGATCAATTTGTGTCTCTGGGAGCTCAGCATTTGACACCACCTTTCTGCAGTGCCATTTGCTTCAATGCCATGCAATTAATAAACCAGCAGTGTATAAAGATGCAATTTGGCTCAGATGGTAAAAAGTTATCAAATCAGTAAAGGCAGATGTATCAGTGGATGATAAAACTCAATATTTTCTATTTTTAGAGCTCCATCATAGGTCATGTATTATTTTTTTCCTATATGACAGCTTGCCAAGTGTTTTTATTTGTTCACATAAAGCTGGAAAAAGTAATGTCATAGAAATAGACTATTTCATATTTTTTACAGTATTTGTGTAGAGATATATATGTTATCTAGAAGAACATAAGTAGTGTATTTTATTTATACTTATTCATAATATTCTGTAAGAACTAAGACTGGAAATAATTCTGGGCACATGGGACATATTTATCTCATTGGGATGGGATTGTGCCCCATCTGTGATGCAGAATGCTGTTACAGTGATCAGAAATACTTAAATGGAGAAGGAAGCTTGCAGAAAAGTTACACTTTCTTTTCCTGATGTTCATGAGAATTAGTCCTTGAGAATGGCATTTTGCCTGACTGCAGGGGAGGCTGGGCAGGATTCTGCAAGCAGGCAGTGGCACTGATATTCCCAGTTCTGACTGGAGAGCTTGCTGCCAGGCCACGTGTTAAATGCAGCTAAGAGACTTGTCCTTCAGTAATTCAGGGAACAGAGCACATTCCTGTCTGTCTCCTCTCCATCTCCTGCCTGCTTGGTCTGCTCTGTGAGATAGGTTGCCAACAGAACTGTCTAATGCTCAGAAGTTCTGGGATTTTAAAAGTTATCCTCAGGTCTGTGGCGAGGGAAGTCTTCTTTTCTTACCTAAAGAAAAGAATAATTGGGAACCTGAAATATTCAAGGTGGGGTAGGGGGGTTGGTGGGGGTGTGTGTTATAAAACAGGAAATTTAAAAGCAATTTTGTACTGTCTGGTCAAACAAACTTTCTAAACTTTCCACTGTTAATTGGAAAATGCTTGGGAATGATAAATGGATGACGATTCAAATAATTAGATATCAAACAATTCCATTTGTTTGGTGAAAAAAACCCACAAATACATACATACATACATAAGTATGTGTGTGTGTCTGTGTGTGTGTGTCTGACAGGCTTTGTCCATGCTAGAAATGTTTGTGGACTTCTTCAGGTAGATATATGGGAGGCATTAATGCTTGAATGTCTATTTACACATTTTTACACCATTTTTCCTCTAGGAAAGTTGTTTAGTGGGCTCAGGCTGCAATGTCAATTCCTGCCTACACAGGCCAGAAACAAAGGGCTCCAGGAGGGCTCTGATCATGCGTGGTTGTGGTTCTAAATTGGTTATTAGACACCTTAAAATAAAGGTGACAATTTTGTTTCTGGTTTTGTTTGGTAAAAGGCAAACTCATGAACAGTGTCATCACTGGTAGAGCAAGCTAGGACTCACACTGTGCCATGAAAATGAACAGTCAATGACAGACAGAGCCTAAAAGGGGTTCACAAGTCAAGCTTGAATACAGTTCAATGAAACAATTTTCTGAGGAACAAAAAACTGTAGGATTTCTTGATTAATGGATATAGCAACTGTATTTGGAGTGGACAAGAGGTTGAAATATTTGGTTTAGGAAAAGATTGACAAAGAGGATTTTAATAAAACTTTTACTGGGTTAATATAAGGAAAAAATATATCTGTGTAAAATTAAAATTTAATACACTGGAAGATTTAGACATAAACTAAGTAGGAGGTTTTCAGTCTTCAAACCTCTACCTCACCAACAGTCTAAGAAAGAGTTGGAACTGTGGTTACAGTAGCTGTAATCACAGAGAAAGTGAATGCTGAGAAATGCAGCCAGAGTGGCAGAATAGCAGGTTGGCCAAGGCACAGGGTAGACAGACAGAAGCGCACTGGGTTTGTGTGCAGGTGGTGGGTGAGTGTAAGCAGCAGGCAGGAACAAGGACAGATAAATGAGATGTGCAATCATGATCTCTGGAGGCAGACTGATACCAAGCAGGGCTGTGATGGGAATGATCAATGCACTGCAAGTCCCACTCTGTTCTTGCACAGGACAGGAGGGTGAAAAGGGGAGGGAATTCATGGCTACCCTGCGGTGAAAAACTGCCCGTAAAGCACCAAGAGCCTTTTATCAATGTACTACAGAGGCTTTACTGCAGCAGCCAAGTGTTCCTGTGGCACACAAAGCCCAGAGATGAACGGGAGCGTTTCTGAAAGACTCACATAAGGTAGTAAAAAGAAAAAGGTGAGATAGCAGAGAAATCTGGATGACCTGCATAGCTGCAAGAGATCTGGGAGGGAAAATATGACATGAATTCTGTAATTTCAGAACTCTCAGCAGAATGTGAATTCTAAGGCAGTAATTGTCATTTTCTGACTCGTTAGTCCAGAAACCGTACTTTTATATAAACGACCAGAAGCCTGTCGATTCCTAGATTTCAATGACCTTGACATTTACCTTTTTCTATTTCACAACCT
The DNA here is from genome assembly GCF_963513975.1 of Fringilla coelebs. Lineage (NCBI taxonomy): Eukaryota > Metazoa > Chordata > Aves > Passeriformes > Fringillidae > Fringilla > Fringilla coelebs. Next base: position 22,073,917 of record NC_140066.1, on the reverse strand, counting down.
TCTCCTCCAACTCCTCAGCCTGTGCCTGGTGCTTATAACGTCATGCTGCAATCCCAGAGAACCCAGTGAGTGAGTTTCTCCGCTTGCCTGGCTGAGGCTGTCTCGGGAACGCAGTGCTCAGCCCCGAGAGGTGCAGACTTGAGAAGAACAGTGGGCCTGGTGCTTGAAAAGGAATGGAAAAGCAACTCCAGGGGAAGGGAGATCGGAAGTAGCAGCGTCCCTTCTCCCTCCAGCGGCCGGGGATGCTGCGCTCCCCCGGGGGTACATTCCCCAGCGCCGTTTGAGGCTGCTCAGCTCCATAAATGCCATTTGCATGGGGATAGGATGGAACAAGAGCTGTAAATCACTGACGGCGGAGTGAACTCCTCAGGGGCAGACACGGCGGAGCCGGGCCTCCGAGAGCTGGGGCAATGTGTGAACGATATCTTTTGTTGGGGGGGAGGTCTGATAGCAATTAGATGATACTTATCTGGCCCTTTGATGTGTATTTACACAAACAACGTTTTCCTCCGGGAGTTGCGCTATAAAGGAGAGGCCCGTGCTCCCCGGCACCCTCCTTCCCGGCATCTCCGAAACACGGCACGATGACTAAGGCCCCTTTCTCCGTTGAATGGTTGTCCCAGAGCAGCCAAACTCTCAAGAGCCCCACCGAGGGCTCCCCACACCGAGCATCGTCCGCGGGCCACCGCCCCGGCTCCGGCTCCAGCCTCGGCCAGAGCGAGCGGGGCCCGGAGCCGCCGGCGGGCCCGCGGCACGGGGACGGGACGGGCGGCCGGAGCAGGGAGAGCGCAGGTACCGCGGGACAGCCCGGGGCTCCCGGGCGGGGGCGGCGGCTCTGGGACACCCCCGGCCTTCCCGGGAAGGTCCCGCTGCGGTGGCTGCTCGGGGGCGGAGGGGGCGGCGGTTCCCTACGCGGTGCCCGGCCTGACCGACCCTTCGCTCGTCCCCGTGTCCAGGAGCAGGCGGGAGGCCGTCGGGAGCGGTGCCGGAGGAGGGTCCCGAGTGCCCGGGCCCCGAGGAGCCGTGCGGCCGCGGCGGGCGGCGGCTGCGCACGGCGTTCAGCGCGGAGCAGATCAGCACCCTGGAGAGCTCCTTCCAGCGGCAGCAGTACCTGGGCGCCGCCGAGCGCCGGCAGCTGGCGGGCAGGATGCGCCTCTCCGAGGTGCAGGTGAGCGGGGCGCTGGCGGCGGCGCGGCTGCAAATAACGAGATAATCAAGGCTGGGTGGCGTTGTAACCTCGTCTTTTCTCCTTTCCCTGTACCCTTTCCCCCAGATCAAGACGTGGTTTCAGAACCGCCGGATGAAGCTCAAGCGGCAGCTGCAGGAGCTGAGGACGGAGCCCTTCTGCAACCCCGCTCTCCCTTACGGACCTCAGGGCGCCGTGGTGCCCCTGCCGCTCACATACGTGGCCCGGCCACCACCTCTGCCCCGGCAAGGAGCCGCCTCCGAGAGCTTCCCTTTGGCGCCCCTGCCCGCACCCGCCCTGGACCTCAGCAGCGCTTGCAGAGCACAGCCGGTTGGCTTTTGGGCAGCGCCCTGCTTCGTGGGGTACCGGGACCCCAGGGCCTTCCTGCTGGGTGTCTGACCCTCTGATACCAACCAGGACTAAAGAGGATTTGCACTACTGACAGATACCTGGGCTGCCCTCGTCCGTAACTGCTTGGCGGAGTTATGATGAAGCACCGATCTAAACATTTGCAAAGACATGCTGGACAATCTGAATCATGGACTTCAGGCCCTTGCATTTATAGGCAACTGTAAAATGTAAAATAGAAACGGGGTGGGGCAAACGATAATATAAATGGAATCTTTTAATAAACCTAATTTTTTTTCCAGCTTTCATGTGAATTCCTTTGTCAAGGATTGTAGAGGTATTCATCCTGCCCCAAAAGAAAGCTCCTCTTCACCTAAAGAAGCACAGACTCCTTCCTATCTAGATTTGTTCTGCCCCACCTGCAATTTATTCTGCTGCTGAATGCAAAAAAGCATGAATTTCCTTCTGTCTTCTAAAGCAGGTATCCAACCCTTCATGGAACTGTGCTTTTAGCCAAATATGTGGATACACCTCTCACTTAATACTGAGATTGCTATAGTAGCAGAACTTTAAGATTTAAAAATGCTTTTAAGATGCTTTAAAGATTTAAAAAATTACTTTCTAAATAAGTATATTACATCTTCACGGTTTTATGAGCTGCCTCAGTAGATTAGTAAAAACCTCTTACCTAAACAGATCCTGGAAAGGATCTTGAAATTTCTTATCTAAAAAACAGTATCTGGTCATCTTACATGCAGTTATCAGGTTACAAGGGTGATGATCAAAAGAATTTTAACATTCCAAAGGTGGTTTTCCATAAGTGGCAGTAAAATTCCTTACCACTGTGCTATGCACTTTTGAAATTTGGATAATGAGCTAGTAAACTGATGATCAAAATGGCCTGATTTCAGGCCAGGAAAAGGGCTCTGAGAAATGATCTTTGACTGTAAGTTGACATAAATCTTTCAAAGTCAATTGTCGATTAACATGAAAAGAGCAATAAAAATTTCCATGACTTTAGAGGTGATCTGGGGGGTTACTAAGATATTTCCGGCGCACTGGTAATTTAAACTCCTGTAATGAATGGTGCGAGGGTTCTCTGTCAGCCTCCTTGAATATCTTTTGTGTACAGAGGCCAATCTCCCACTCGAGTAGCCTTGCCTGGAGAAAAGCAACATTATCTGCTGCTGTGGGCAGTGGGCTTTGCAGTCACCTCTGCAAGTCTTGATTTTTTTTGTAATCTATGCTGTAGCTTTCTAGACTTTTGAGATAATAGTATTTGTTTGCAATTGCGCAAATTATGGGTCTTTAATGCAAGAGTTTCAGCTAAATTAAAAAGGTGCTATCAATCTTGCTGAGATCTCAGGAACATTATACACTTATGGATTAAGGAAGTTTGTTGACACGTAAGTAAAATTGCCATTCGATGGAGGCTTATTTCTCCAAGTCAGGTATCATTAAACGGTAATATTGATTTGAAGAAATTTCTCTGACTCTTTCAAACATCATTGGGGAACTGGGGTGTCTCCAGAAAGAGCTGTAACCGTGAATATTTTCCTCTCCTCTAAAGCAGTCATGTTTAAAATAACAAACCAGTCAAGGCCAATAAATGTACAGCTTATGGTAGAAAGCATTAGACTCCATGTGGCTATTCTATTTTCAAGGGAGCAATGGTTGCAGGGTTAGGTGCTCCCTTTATAATCTCGTATGGCCACAGAGGAGAGCCCCCACCACTCCTCCAAATGCTCTGCTCAGCTCATACGAAAGGAATACTTGTAATAACCCTTCCTGCTCTCAGAGGCCAGAGCGGCGGTATGGGAAGCTGGGGGCGGAGGGCCGGAGCGCTCCCGGAGGGCACCGGGACTACCCGCAGCGTTCCGGGAGCGCCCCAGCCCGGGCCAAATGGGGGAGGGTGAAAGGGAAGTGGGCATGGGCAGCGCCGCAGCTGGGCCCGGAGAAAGTGAGAGACAGATGGAAAGGCTCAGAGAGAGGGAGAACAAAGTGTTCCCGCCTGCGGAGGGGAGCTGCTTCCTGGGAGGGGAACTGCGGGGATGGAGTTTGCGCAGGGGAGGAGGGTGTCATCGTCCCCCCCCACCCCAATGCTAAAAAGGGAGAGGCGTGTCCCCGGGAAGAAGTGATTTGGGGTGGCTCTGAAGAAACCCTCATCCCCTGGGTCTGCCCTCCCTGCTCCCGGGCTCGTAACGCGGCCCCAGGCTGCGCTGCCCTGCCCGCCCCCGAGCTCGGCTCTGCCGCGTCCGGCGGTGCCCGGAGCGGGGCAGCAGCTTCCCCTCCGTGCGGAGGTTTAGAGCCAGGCAGAGACAGCCGGTGCTGCCGTCCTTGCCGTGGTTTAAACCCGCGCGGTTTGTGGGCTCCGCGCTGGGCCAGGCGGGGCTGCGAGGCCGAGCGGCGCCAGCCCCGGGCGGTGTCGGGGATGGAGCTCAGCGTGCCCGGGTGGGTGTGCGCGGCTCATCGTGCTCTGGCTGAGGCTGGCGGGGTTCGTGCTGGTTAGCGGGACTAACCGGGCATCCCAGCCCCGGGCGTACGAGCTGCGCAGCGGTTGGCGAGGCAGAAGCCGATCTCTGTTCGAGAGGGTGCTAATGGTCACTTAACATAATGACTCCTTGGCCACAGCTGTGTTCAGCAAGCACATGAAGTACCTTGCCAGTGTTTTGGCAGGGCTAGCTTGCAAATACTCTTCTGTTTCCCGGTAATTGCTCAAATGAACGCGAGAGGTGATGCTCACTTGGCTGAGTCCTTATTGGTATCAGGTTCCTCCGAACGGTCTACATGATTATTTCTCGCCGACCTGCAAAAATCTGCTTTTTCTAGAAGGCAACTACTACGTTCCAGTTGTCTAGAAAGCTGTATGTGAAGTAATTTCATTTTTGCTAAAGCTGTCCAACTCTAGCATTAAAATATGAATGCACTTTTCTGCTTTGATCTGAGAGAAAGAAACTCGGACTTCATGCTTATTCCTGCTAGTTTTAATTTCTCCTTCATTATGTTTTAGCCCTGTCAGCAGTAAAGGGGCACTAGCGTCAGTGACACCTGCACGGTACCAGCCCCTCGCAGGGGATGGGATGGGAGCGCTCCAGCTCAGGCGCCGCACGGGCCCGCAGCCGAGCCCCGGGCAGCGCGGCGGGGAGCGCCCGCCTTTGTGTCTTCAATAGCACCGCAATAACCCGGCAGCACAAAGCGGTGAGGCCAAGTGAGCTACAAATAGGAAGAGGGAGAAGACAAAAAAAAAAAAAAAAAAAAAAAAAAAAAAAAAAAAAAAGGCCGATTAGCCGGGGAGGAGTAGTTTAATGCTCGTGGGGTGAAATTGTCGGAACCCCCCGGCCCGGCGGCTCTCGAGGAAGAGGCTGTATAATCTGGAAACTGGGCTCCCCGGGGAGGAAAGGGGATGGGAGGGGAAAATTGCCAGAGCGCTAACTTCAAAGGCCTTCTCCCCTGCAGTGCGTGCGCGGAGGGGGAGAAACCTGATTGAATTAACACCGCGGGGCGGGGGAGCCGCCGGGAACCGCGCGCGGAACCGCCCGTCCCAATTTGGCTAAAGCAGCCATCAGGGGACTGGGAATAGGATCGGGGTGTATCACCCCCCTGCAGCTCCTAGACATGGTGGAGCCACTCCAGGGACCTCTTTACAAACTAGGTGAAGTTATTTGGCGTTGTGTGCTAATCGAGAGAGATCTCGCACTGTTAGGCCATTACATCTAATTGCTGCCCATTATCTCTTTCTTTGATACTCAATTAGATGACAATTAACTTGATAAATCCCACCGAAGTGGCTGGGGGAAGAGGAGACTTCTTGGTCTCGGCGTGCTCCTTGTGTAGATTTTACTCCCTTTATATTTTTGTCTTAAACTCCTAGGCGTCAACCTAGTGTTATCCTCTAATAGTACCTAGTAGGGAGCTAATCCCAGTGTTTCTTCGGTATTCAGGTAGGCTAAGTGCTTTAATTCTTATTTCAGCTCTTAGTTATTCTGCCTGGGCAATTCTGAACAACTGTGGAGGTGTCACAAGTCCTCAGGCACTGGGGCGATGGTGCGCATAGAAACTCAAGTGCTAGTTTGTTTCGAGCTAACTTGTACTTAACTTATCTGGATGCTTTGTCCATTAGTTCTGCAAAGCGCACAGAAATATTTCCCCGATAAATGGTTTTTCATGCAAAGTGCGTGTTTGCTCCCATGGTGGCTGAATGGGGATATCTGGGCTTGCGGCGTGAGTCGGGAGGGAAGAGGGTGAAGCGCTGCCGGCTGAGTCAGTAGCATTTGTCATTTATTGCGTGTTAGCCCGCATTGTTCCCGTGGGCAAAGGAGCGGCGGGGTGATGGCACTGTTAGTGTTCACGGGTACTTCAAACAGAAAAGCATCTATTCCCAAACAATCGATCTCGTTGATGCCTAATTGACTATCTAATAGCACCTATCAGGACATCAAAGGAGATGCTGAATAACCAAGTTAGCATTTCCAAAGGGGAGCAGTGGAGGGTACAAACAGCCATCAGCTGTCCCACCGGCCGGGAGCCCAGCCCGGGCCCTGCGGCTGCCTGTGGGCCTGCCACTACTGGGGCCCCTTCTGAAGCAGAGCAAACTGTCCTGCCTTGCCTGCACTTTCAGCCGTGTTAAAACCCTGTTCCTTAAAATGAGTTTACTTACCTCTGAAGGGATGCTCCACTTCCCCAGGCTCTCTCCTCCTGCCCATCTGCAGCTAACCTTGGGTTGTTTTTTTTTTTTTGTGGTGTTCCAATATTGGAGTCTTTTTGGTTTGGATTTGTTGGCGTTTTCGGTTTCTCATAGTGAAGTGGATGGCATTGCACCCCCTATCATCTCCACTCCTCCAGTTTTGTCAATAATATATTGGGAAATCTGTGCTTTTCATAAATATAACTAGGATCTGGCTATGATGAAGCCACTCTCCCAGACCTGGTGGCCTAGTACATCAACTCTCAATCTATGATAAATGCTATGATAGTTTGGTCTGTATATTGTTTAGGGGTTTTTGTTTGGTTTTTGTTTTGTTTTGTTTTTCTTTTTTTTTTTTTTTCATGGTCTACTTTCAGATATGGCTAGCAGGTAGAAAGTTTGCAACTTGAAGATTTGCCCAACTATCCTAGCAATTATTCCCTTTGAGAAGGCCTATTTTTCTGTAGGCAAAATATGTCCACTTTTTCTTTATGTTTTCTTGCAAAATCAATGTGATGGTCTGCTGAAGGTGGCCTTGGCACACCAACAGCATTCCTGGACAACAAAAGTGCTTCAGCATCTGGCAAAGGATGAGTAACTAGTGTCTTGCAGCCTGAACGGTGGGCTGGACCTTCCTCAGGCAACACCTTTGTGCTGTAGAGCTGCTCCAGTCCTGCCTGTTCCCATGGGTTTATATGCCGTGTGTGCATAAAGCCCCAGATGAAATATTCCCAGGCATACCAATGAGGGAAATTTACCATTTGTCCTTAGAAGTCTTGTCGAGCTCACATGGGAAGAGCACTCTGTCCTGACAGCCGTATCTGTAATTATCACATCCTGGCACGAATCTCTGCACTGACATTCAGGATATCATACCAAGTCACAAGAGTGAATAAGCTTTTCCAGTACATTTCTTGAAGCAGCAAGCGTGTTTCTTATGATTGCGAGGCTTACGTACAAAGGCAGAGGAATAAATATTTTGAAACGTGATTTGGAGAAATGGGTCCACCATGTTCTTAATATAACACGTGTAAGAAAAATCTACCCATTTTTCAATATTATGCAGTATCTGAAGTTCTGAGTATACAGAATTTTCTAAGAAAATATGAATAGAATTCTGAGTATACAGAATTCTCTAGGAAAATTCCCTGAGAATTTAGATTTTTTTTCCACCATGCTTATATATAAGATCAATTGAATGCTGTAAAAATTTCGCATTATAGGAAAGAATTGAATGGAAGTAAATATTTGTCTCATATGAGTCCCATACTACTGCTCAGTGAGGGGAAGATTTAACTGCAGATGCGGCACCTCTGTCCACCCAGGGTCGTTAAACTTTTCAAGTTTCTCAAGCTGCCACCTCTTTCTTATGGGAACTACAATAGCCACATAACACCTTCCACACTTTTCCCATCTGTTCCAGGGTTTTGTGGTCCACAGATGCAGCTACTTTCATCTGGAGTTGGGGGGATCCTGGTGTTTGGTTTAAATATCCCACTAAATAGGCAATTCCGATTGGCGTATAATTTTTAAAAATCAGTTTTTGTTGACTTTCAGCAAACTGTGTGACATGTCAGCTGCTTCCCTGCATTCCCAGCCAAAGGTGAGGGAAAAAATGGCAGCAGCTCTTCAGGGTTAATAATAGTTGCCTTCTAGAAGGCACACGCAATGTATCAGTGCAAATGTTGGCTCTCTGGGCACAGTGCTGCGTGGTCCTCTCGTGTCTGGTTCGATTTTGGCAGCTGGGGATGAAGTGTCTCTCCTAGAGGGCCGTCCCTGGGTGTTTGTGTGCTCAGGTGAGGGGCTTGCAGGGCATGGGGGACCCAAGGCTGCCTGGCTTGGCACAGATTTCTTCTGCTGGAGAAACGGTGGGGGAGGCTGCCCTGCTGGAAGCAGGGTTCGTGCTGCTTGCTGGGTGTGTGCTCCGTTTAGGAGGTCCTGAATACCAGTGGTTTTCATGTATTGTGTCTAAACTTATTTCTGGTGAGGTAGTCAGGCTCTGCAGATAGCACTCACTGCTTGACCAAGGACAACTTGCTGTGCGTGAGTTTCTATGTGGCAGAACGTGGGTTTTTCTTGGATTTGTCTACATATGAGGTTATTCAGAAATGGCTGTTCTGAAATAAGATCGGAGATAACAGTGATGTGTTTGCTTCAGAAAAAGAGGGACCAAACACGAGCGGAATAGTTAAGGAATAGTTATTAAATCCTGAAGTTAATAAAATTAATGTGCAGTCTCTTAGCTCATTTGGGAAACAAAACCTATCCCTGCTTGACCGCAATGTGTCCGGGATTTAAAGGTTCTTGTTGCAGTGGTTTTGGCTGGGTCAGTGGCACTCAGAGGTGTGACGTTCTGATCCAGGGTGGGATCCAGCTGTGTTCAACTGCTGGGACATTTGCATTGGCTTGTGCACCTCAGCCAAAATGACAGTCTTGTGCCAGCAGTAAGTGAAACTCCTTTAGTGGCTGTGCCCGGCACCCCTCAAAGAGCAGGTCCTCTGTCGGGGCTGTGCCGAGGCAACAACAGCCTTTCGCATCCCTGCCCGGAGAGGATGGTGTTGCAAGCAAAGCTTCAGGAGGCATCCAGCTCTCGGGCTCTGTGGGCTTGGTGAGGTGTTTGCATTGCTCGGGTGCCTGGGCTTTATCCCTCCCCCGGGGCCAGCGTGGGGATAAGCCGACTTTGTGGGATGGGTGGGGTCGATAGCCCTCTACACATTCCCGCGGCCACGGAGTTACGGGAACACCTGAGACAATGAAAATTAATAGCACGAATATGAGGGTTTTTTCCCAAATGATTTTCATAATAAACTGGGGAGATGATTTAGTTGGGGTTTGGTTGACTTCTTTTTTCCTTCTCACATTGCCCATGTGTGTGGGAACCAAATTATTGCTGTGTTTTAGAAAGAAACAAACTGCTTCCCTGTTAGACCCAGGTTTATGGCGTCCGCTTCTTCCGGTGATGCATCCGAGCAGGATCTCTGAGGATTTTGGAACCGTCATTGAAATTGAGGTCCTGTCAGCGCATTTACGCAGTTAGAGGGATTGGCGCTCGCTTCCATTTTTCTTTAAGCGAGGGTTAGAATGTGAGTAATTCACGTATCGGTACTGCCGGCGTGCTCGTGCTCGGTGCCGTATTTTTTACTGGCGTGACCAAAAACCCGGTGAAGCTGAACAAAAGAAGAACCTGGAGACAGGCTGAGCTGCCGAGATGCCCCTTTCCCTCAGCCAAGCGGTGCTGGGAGGTGTCTTGGTATCCTCCCTGCATTACAAGGGCACCGTCCTTCTCGGGAAGCGGCATATGGATTGGGGTCGTATGAAGCTGATGAGGTGCGAGCTCCGCAGCTCACTCAGCGCTTTGATCACTAAACGATTGCGGAGCTGGGCTGCGTTTTCTGGCTAGACAGACGGCGCCAAGTTCAAGCTGAGAGGGCCCGAGGCTCTGCTCACCCCCAGCCTGGCTCTGGCCCGGGGAGCGAGGGTTGAGCCCCGTGGATAGGGACTTCTTGACGTTGGCCCCCCATGGCTTTTCCCATGGAGGGAAAACGACGGCGGGACTGGCAGGCTCTACCCGAGGTTCCTTACCCCTCATCCCTGCCGCGGCCCTGTGGGTGGGGGTCTCGGGGCTGGTTTCGGGCATGTGTGCAGTGTGGGACCCCGCGACTGAAAAGGGAGCGGTAAAGCCACGGTGTCTTTAGATACCCGTTTGCGGGGCTGGGGCTGCCGTGCCCTGCCCTCCAGGGGAGAGGGGCAGCTTTGCACTTCAAGGGGGTCTCCCCGGCCCCGCAGACACGCTGGAGCCAAGGGCTGTAGACATTTGCCAGACGTGTGAACTTTCCTCCTCGCTGGTAGCTGTTATCTCTGCCCGATTCCCACTTTGATGTGTGTTCGCACTTACAAACGACCCCTCCCGGCACGGAGCGCCCGTATAAGAGCGGGCCGCGGCCGTGGGTCGCCCAGCCCCTCTCAGCCATGGATCAGGTGAATCAGGCCCAGATCACTTCGGCGGAGACCAAGCCCAACGGGGTCAGGCCCCACATCTGCTGTGCGCCCCCTCCCCGCGCCCCCAGCTCGCTGGGCAGCCCCACCCTCCTGGTCAGAGCCAAGCCCCGGAGGAGCAGCCCCCAGCCCGGCCAGCCCGCCGACAGCGAGCCCTGCGCGGCGGAGCCGAGCCGAGCCGATCCCCGAGACACCACCGAGCCCTGCCCGTCGGACACAGGTGGGTGACAAGGGAGACTGGCTGGGAGGCCGAGATAAGAGGGAAGCGGGCTGCGAACACGCCGGGATCCAGACTGCCGCCGGTGCAACGGGCCGGCACGGCTTGAGGGGCGGCGGAGGCGCTGCCCCGGCCGGGCAGGAGCCTCACCGCCGCTCCTCCCTCTCCCTGCAGCCCCCGACGGCGGCTGGCTCAGCGCCGACGAGTCCTCGGGCTACGAGAGCGAGAGCGCGGGCACGGAGCGCGGCGGGGCCGCGGCGGAGGGCGGGAGCCGCGGGCGGCAGCGGCGGGCGCGCACCGCCTTCACCTCGGAGCAGGTCTGCCGCCTGGAGAAAACCTTCCAGAGACAGAAGTACCTGGGCGCCACGGAGCGGAGGAAGCTGGCGGCCGCCTTGCAGCTCTCGGAGATCCAGGTTAGTCCCGCAGGAAGCGGATCCTTCCCCGTCCCGTTTGGAAGGGGCAGCCAGGGTCGGCTCCGCATCTGTCTTTCCTGCGTTGAGCAGACTCTTCAGTGTAGCAGGGGCTGTGGGATCCCTCGGGGATTAACGAGTTAGCACTCCGGGAATTTTGCGTCGCTTTCTATCGGGAAGCCATCAAGGTTTTTCATTTCTTAGTGAGATAAAGTGTCATGGATATATGGCGATCTGCATGTAGACCATGCAGAGTTCAAAACTGGTCTTAAAGACTGATTGATTATTGTAAAATCCCTGAACACAGACACTCTCTCCTCTACTTCCCGCAGATCCTCTGCCTTTTGCTAAGTAGGGCAAAAGCATCAGTCCCTCTGAGTCAATTCCATCTGAAGCAAAATAGCAAAAGCAGCTGAGATAACGTTTGTTCATAGTTTGCACATTATGCTTACACAAAGTCCCTGATTTGTCTCCTGCATCTCCCTCTTCTTTTTGTTGCCTAGATTAAGACCTGGTTCCAGAACCGGAGGATGAAACTGAAGAGACAGATACAGGACCACCAGCACAGCCTCGTGTCCCCTGTTCCGTTCCACAGCTACGCCCCGGGGACCTCCCCGGCTCTGTTTCAGGATGGTCTCCACTACCCCTTTGCTGCCCAGCACCAGAGACTCCTGCCTTTCACCCCGATGCCTGCTGTGCAGTTCGGCTTCTCCTTTCCCAGATATGAGGCATCGCAGAGCACCTACCACTTTCTGGCAAATGAACTGCCCTACTACCATCAACACCTTCTTCCTCATCCTTCTTTCCATCCAGTTATTCAGAACAAAATGGACAGGCAATGCCACCCAGTATATGCATTATAGTGATAAAACTGTGTTTTATACTGTAATATATTTCATGCTCAGAATCTCTGGCGTGACTTGAAAGAATGTTTTTATTAAGTTAAATGTGAACGTTAATAATTTTATATTTGATAATTGATATTAAAATATTAATTAATCTAGTCAAATGTTATGTAGATGGTTTTCATTGTTCCCCCCGTTATTTTCTTAAATGTGTGTTTATATACATTAATAAAAGTTGAACAGGATTATATGTGTCAACTCTATAAAAGATTGCACTTGTGCAATGCAAACTGCAGTGGTCACTTGTCCTCCTGTGTAAAGGTAATGGATTTAATGGCTAAATAGATTTTGTCTGACTTTCCTACTGTCCCACCGAGATTGTCTGTCTGTTGTTGAGTGTTTGGTAGCCTGGACAGAGGCCCTGCACCTAATTGCCCTGCACTGTGCTTTGAGCTAAGTACATCCTCCAGAGGAAGGATAAGCTGTCAGCGAGTTTCTCTTCTGGATATATATCAAATATTATAAGTCCAGTCCCATCTTCCATGTGAAGGCAGCAGAGGTAATAATATTTATGAAGTCAGCATGTCATTTAACAGGAATGAACAGATTAGGCCTTCATTATGGAATTTTAAAGTTTTACAATTGCCAAAGCAAATGCTAGGCAAAAAAATGTTGGGCTAATTGTGTCTGGTTCAAAGCCATAACCTCTTATAAAGATTGTAACCTGAAAATTTGGCCTTTCTCACCAGTAGAAAAGAATTACAATTGCGTACTTGGCAATTTGCACTTCTTTAAGCAATTTGATCTGTTTCCTCTAAACATCCAAAGTTTTGTTTTAGTAATCCTGAAATGTGTTAGGTTTTTTTAGTTCCTCCTGGGAGTGGTGTTCTCTTCTAAAAGCGCCTACTTAACACTTTTTTCTTAGTCTAGATTTTAATGAAGTGTCGCTAATTCACCTGTAAGGCCTTTTAGATACATGACTTGATTGTTGCATTGTAGTCTAAATTTCCACCCCTCGCCCTCTAATTCAGTGAGTCGTCAAGAGTTTCGATGTAATAGCCTAGGGGCTTCTCACTTGTGAAAAAAAAAATACTTGGAAGGGGTAGAGGGAATTTTCCGTGAAGTGTGTTCAAAGTGACCTAGAAATGCACAGGTCGTCCCTGCAGCTGCCCGGCTGTGTCACGGGTCGGTGCTGCCCTGGTGGGGCTCAGAGAAGATGTGGTGGGGGAAATTCCTTCGAGTGTTTCCCAGCTTCCCTCCTCCCTTTTGTCCACCAAACGCGATGGAGGGTGGCGCTGGGGGGAGGGAGGAGAACGGAGAGGGAATGCATGGCACAAAGCTGTCGCGGTCTCATTTTTTTTTCCCCTTGGGAGCAGGGAGAGGGAGGGTTTTGCTTTCTCTCTTGGTGGTGGTGGTTCCTGTTGTGTTTTGTGGTAATTTTTTTCTCTCTTAACAGCTGCAAAGTGGTCTAACCATCACCTAGCAAGCAAGTTAGATTGGTCTGGATTGGGGAAGGAGATGAAGTCACACCTGCTGCAGCTGCTTCATGCTGATGTAAGGTCTCTGGTTTCCCAATTTCTAAAGGCTTAACTCTGCCACTTTCCATAAAACTTGCTTTGTGACTTTTAGGAACAGCCCTAAGTGTTCCTAAGATCAAGCCTTAAATTATACTGCAGTTTTAAAATTAGGGAGGCTATCAAGTTACAGCAGCAACTTTTGGAAGTAAAAAGTGAAATATTTTCTTTTTGAGTGTCCCAAGAGATCTGAATTGGAGAAGAATTCGTTTTCATAAGTAGATTTAAATTGCAAGTATGCTTGACTTTGGCATCAACATGCATGCTTGCCTGTTAATTCCTTAGCTTTAGCTCTCTTTTAGTGCATAAATGCCACATGTCCATCAAAAAACAGGTGAGACCGCTCGAAGAATGGTGCAGAATATACAGATAACCCTTGCTAACATTTTAATTTAAATGTGCTTGCCTGTAGCTCATAAATGTTTCCTTAAAATACCCCACTCAGGTAGAATGGACAAAGTTTTTAACGCCATTGCCTATTAATGACATAGCTATTACATAAATTTCAGTGTATACAGTACTCCACTTTTTTAGTGGATATTCCCACATGATTATAGGTTATTTTCTGAAAACTTTTAGACAGGAAAATTTATATAGAAATTTCTATACAGCATGGTGACAACTGTAGGAATAAGGAGATTTCATGTCCTCCACTTCCACTCTCATTATAACTTCTTTAATATGGGTAAATTATTTTCTCCTTTAGTCAAACTTTTTAATATAAAGAAAACAATTCAAAGAATCTTTAGTTTATTAATATAACAAAATAAGTTAAATAGTTAGTAATAGAGATATTTGGCACTTTTTTGAGATTACAGATAATCGATGACATTTTTAACAGGAAGGAAGATCTGGTTGGAACATCAGTCTTTTATGTTCAGTGGTTACAGTCACTGCTGGAAACACAGAAGAGTAACAGGATAATCCTGGCCCGGGAGGCAGTAATAAAGCTGGACTTGGCAAAACTGTCTGGAGAGACTGAGCTGGAACAGAAGGTAACAACAAGGCAGGGTTTGGCACAGCTGGGTGAAGGGAAGCAGCAGAGGTAACACTGACATCCAGCCCATGAGGATAGCTGGATGTAGCCGTGTCAGGGTAACAATGATAGGGCAAAAACAAGCCCGAGAAAAGAGCTTCAATCCTGGCATCTTGAGTCTGGCGTTTGAACTTCATACGACGATTCTGAAACCAGGTTTTTATCTGAGGATAGGAAAAAAAAGAGTCAAGAACCAAACCCATTATGCCTTTTCCATATACTTATACACGCTGAAGGCAGACATTGTCAAAGTAACAGAATGCATTAACAGTAAAGGTGTAGCCAACTAATAATGTTGGCCTATATTTAATGCAGAGTAATTGTTTTGGCACGATGATGAATTGAACCGTGAACACTCCGTGATGCATGGCAAGCCAATACTCAGATATGGACCAGGGCTGTAACACAAGATTTGTGCAGTGGGGATAAAAAAGCTGGGTAGGGTGGTTCTATTCAAAAATCCTGCAATGTCGCTGTCAAATAGATACATAATGCTAAGAAAGAATTAGCCTGTAAACTGAGGTTCTGGAGATCACAAAAGAACTTTTGCCCACAGTGAAGTTTCAGCTTTAGTACTTGCATTCACCATTTTCCATTAGCCCCTTGTCCCTGGAGCCCTCGGAGCTGAGCCGGGGCTCTCAGCGTGCTCAAGCCCCGGTTGCAGCCCCAGGGGCGAGGCTGTCGGGCGGCCCGGGCCGCCGCACCTGCGGGAGCTGTCACTGTCACTGTCACTACCCCGTCCCCCGGTGACCGTGAGGTGCCTCCCACCCCCGGGGGCCGGTGTCCCGCTCGGGCGGAGGGCGAGGCCGCGCTCACCTGGCTCTGGGAGAGGTTCAGCAGGGCGGCCAAGCGCCGCTTCTCCCCGGCGCCGATGTAGCGCTGCTCGCGGAAGCTGCGCTCCAGCTCCTGCAGCTGCGCTGCCGAGAACTTGGTGCGGGCCCGCCCGGCCACGGCGCCCGCCGGCACCGCTCCGTGCCCGGGGCGCTCCGCGGCCTCCCGCTCCCGGGGCGACTCTGCGGGGACAGATGGGGGCGTCTGAACGGGGGGGACCCTTCGGGGCACCCTTCCCTCGGCGGGCCCCGGGCCCCGCGGGCGGTGACGCGGTGGCGGCCGCGCCCCGCCCGCGGTGACCGAAAGCGCCGCGGCCGCCGCCGCGCGGGGGGACCCGGAGGGCACGGCCGGGACTCACCGGGCGGCTCCCGGGCTCCGCCGCGGCTGCTCTGGGCCAGCCACTCCACCGAGAAGGGCCCCTTCTCCATGTCCCCTGCCCTGCCGGCCCTCGCTGGTGCCGCCCCGGACGCCGGGGCAAACATACAAAGCGCCGTCCCCGGCGTGGTTTAAAAAGGCCCAAAGCATCAAATGAGGCCGGGGACAAAGGACCTCATTGAGAGGCGCTTTAATCTCCCCTTTCAGGTGATTGTTACATCCGCCTAATCTCCGAGCGCAGCAGTTTGCAGAACTCAAGGCTGCCTGACCTGGCGCCAAGTTCAGCGCGGAGCCGTCTCACCACGTAGGTGCTGGGAATTGCATCAGGGCCCGGGCTTCTCCACGCTGCCCGAGCTGCCCTCGGCCCCCGTGATTTCCAATCTTTATCTTCTGCTATGAAGGACGAGGATTCAGAAACTGACTGATAACAAAGAAGGACAGGGAGAAGCATCTTTTATGAGCCTTATGCCCAAATTTTGCCACCCTCTTGCCTGTTTGATGCAAGGCTTGAAAGAATCCTCTTGCATATCATAAGCAAAAGAAGTAGGGACGTGAGGTAGGAACAAGCAAGTAGTCCTCGACTGATAGAAATCTTGAAGAAATCTAGAAGAAACACTGATACAGTATCTTATCAGTATGCCTGTGAACAGCTCAGTGCTCTATACTGAGTCTGGGTGGGTAGAGGCTGATTGAGTTTGGAGTTACTTGGAAAGTGCAGGGTTAACTAGTTTTTGGTGCTGTCCATGAGGCGGAGTGCTGCAGCCAGGGCTCTCATCTTCCTCTGAAGTCAGACTTGTTGACTTCAGTTTATGTAGAATCAGAGATGTTAAGAAGTCTTCAGGGAGAGAATGGTTGAAACTAGAGGACAGACGTTTGCATAGAAATTTGTTAGGTCACTTTCAGAAAGCAGGGTGGGAAGTTTTGAATAATTTGAGTTCATGCTTATGAGTTTATTTAAGAATAAGATTAAGCAATGAGCAGTTATGTGTCAGGACGTTGGACAGGACAGGAAACACTGAGAAAATTACGAGTTCGCTTGACTTTATCTGTTCATGTCTTAAAACGCCATCTCCTTTCCCTGCATCCCAAGAATGAAATGTGTGCATTTCAAAGTAAACAGTTCTGATCTTCTTATGAAGTAGATCAAAGAAGAGGAGTGTAAACTCTGTTCAGAGGCAGTCTGTTCAGGGATGATTCAGATAAGGGTGAGAAAAGAACCACTTTTACGGTCTGAAGTGGGCCTGGGATGGCACAGTCCTTATCCTCTGCAAACACGGGCTAACACATTTACAGGTTGTTTCAGTAAACAGTCACCGCTGCTTGAATTTATACAGTCAGAGATAATGAAGCAGCTTCCACGCGGAGCGGAACATGTTTGAGACAACGTGCTAATTCTTAAACTTCAAAGAAATTCATGTCACCTTTTACGAAGGGTGATGCGTTTATAGGGAGATGGCGTAAGTGAAATAACGCTACAGTCGCAGCTCTCTCCTTAGGTTTTCTATATTTCTTAGGATTATTATTTTCTGCCATAAAATGCAATGTAAGTTTGTCAACTATGCTGAAGCATGACACACGTTAGAAATTTTTACACTCTGATTTTGTATATTCTTCATATACACATTCATCTGCTTTTATAAAGTCTTTTACTCTTCTTGTAGTAAAAAGAAAAAAGCCCTACCATCTCTTGAATATCGACCTGAGCAGTCTTGTTTTGTTTTGTTTGGTTTGTTGGTTTTTTGTTTTTATTTTAGATGAACATGACAACTTTCAGTAGGTGACTACATACGCTTCCAGGTAAAGCAACGACTTGGCTGACCTGTCACTTAGTTTTAAAGAAAAGCTCTTCTGACTAAACTGACTAAGCAACAGTGGTTGCATTTTCTTCATGTGCTTCTGATTCTACCCATAGTAATTTGCAGCTCTTAAAAGCAATTAAGATGCAAGTTGAAAGTTACAGCTTTTCTTTTTAGTTAAAACCAATCCAAACTCACCAGCACCACCGCCCCACCCCCCTCTTAGTTTCCATTAGGTTATAGTAAAAATTACTGGGAAATTATTCAGTGTGCAGGAAGATTTGTCTGGAAAGGACCATCCAAATAATGGACCATTATTTTTCGGTTAGCCTGTTTCCTAGTCCCATAACCCTGCAAATTAATCCTGGAGAAAGTAAAGTTTGGTCTGGAAAAATGAATTGGTACTAGACAGTACCTGAAGTGAATCATTGTAATTTCAGTGTTTAGGTAAGATCTAACCAGAAGGATTAGCAAGATATGGTTCCTTTGTTGTATTAATGTTTCTCGTTGTCCATTAATATTGTGCTTATTTTAATAGATGAACAAATGTCTTGAAACAATGAAGTTTTTGCCACTATGATGGCAGTTTTAAAATTCGTATTTTAGTATTAATAAAACCTGTAGATTTGTGGGTATTTTGGTTTTTTATCCTGCAATCATCGATTATGTTATTATCTGACTATACTGTAATAAACGGTTGCACAATTTCAGGAGTAAAGCCCAAATTTCAAAAGACGCAGGAAGCTAATACAGTATTTTATTTGCCTCTAAGGAGAGCAGTCTTTCAGATTATGGTGAGGCTTCCTTCCTACTTTTTTCATGCAGAAAACCGTGTACAAACATAAAATGAAAGTGACTCTGGTGGCTGCTTTAGACACTGTCTCTTTTATTGTAAACAGAAGTAGATGATACTATGACTAAACTGTCCTGTGCTGGCATATGGCTGCACTAAAGAAGATGTATAGTGTTCTATTATATTAGAAAATCAATATGAATTTTATTTTGTTTTTAATGGGTTTTGATCTCGTTAGTGTGATTATTTTCCCCTGTAAGATCTTTCTATTATGTTTCCTTTGGTTGATATTTAAAATTTAGATACTTGGGGTGTTGTGGTGTGTGATTGATTGATTTTGGGGAGGCAGTATCCTAATTAACAACAAGTTTTATTTTGCCAACTGTCATTTGACCTGCAATGTTAGAATTAAACAGGAAGCTCAACAAAACGAGAAGTATCAGTGGCTGTGAAGGTGATAACCACCAGCAAAAATATGCTTGAAATACATGATTTTTAAAGTATGCTACTGTTCATGCCTGGAGTGCTATTGTGATGATTTACATAAGATACAGATCATGGCCTGAGGCAAAGCTCCCGTTAAAAGGACTTTGATGGAGTGATTGGATGTCATAAGCGACCATTACCTGAGAACAATTACAAGTCAAAAGGTAATTGTCGTGTGTTTCTGGTTAGCAATTACCATTCGTCAGAACCTGTGATGAAACATTTATCCCATTTTCCATTGATTATCAGCACTTTTTATGAACACGTGGGCTACAAAATCCATGATGACTCAAACTTGGAATAGAAATGGTAAGCTGTAAGTGTAGTGGAGGTGCCACTGATCCACATTTTACTGCTGCGATTTAATGACAGTTTTTCTTGACAGAGCCCTGAGTGAGAACATCTGGTGACACCCACAGCTGTGCTTTCGTTGTCTATTTGTCTTCTTGAAATAACTTTATGATGCGTCTCATAGCTGTTAATGTTTTTAATCATTGCATCAATTGTCAAGATAATTTCCTGCAAAGCAACAATTAATCTTCTGGTGTTGGTTTGAGCACAGAAAATATTACTGCATAGATGTAGTAGGATTTGTCAGTATGCTAGCAATGAGAAACACTGGAAACAGGTTACTCAGTTATTTTAAGAAATACTAAGGGCACTCATCAGATAAAAGGGTTACAAACTGCATTAATTTCTATCTCATACAATGGACATGCCTATCTAAATGAAACACGTTGGGTAGAACTGCCAGCTCTGCTGTTGGGAGGAATTGATTCACTCCTCCTGCTTCTGTCTTTCTGGCCATGCTTTTCCCCATATCCTCTGAGTTTAGGTGGCCCTCTGACCTATCAGGGAATCTGTTTGGGTTTCTAAGCCAGCAGGAAACAGGGGGGAAAGAAAAAAAGAAAATGCGGGGGTTTTTTACAATTTGGAGGTGTACCCACTTACTGAAAAGTTGGATGAGCTCTTTAACTTGTGCAGAGCAGTGCTTGAAGCAGGAGGGGAAGAGGAAGAACCAGGGTGATTCATTCAGTAGTGAGTAGATTTGTCGCTTTATATGAGCAAATGCAGGTGTCTGCAGTCAGTATAATTCCTCACTTTGTCCCGAAGGAGAGACTAAGGTAGAACAAGGTCAGAACTGGATTGATGTGCAGATGGAGATGTAACTCACTAGTAAATAAACACTGATTTTTGAATACGACTTCTCCTTTCCGGGCTTCCTTTTTGCCACCTTTTCCAGCAGTTTGCCCCCTGCTCCGGCGCGGCTCCGGCCGGGCTCGGTCACCGCTCGGGCAGCGCCGCCCGCCGGGCAGAGCCGCGTGTCCCTGGGTCCGCAAGTCCTTTTCTTCCTTGAATTAACCGCAGATAACGGACATCATCTTCTCCCCCCGCTCCCTTTAATGCAAAACAATGCTTATTTTTTAGAATTGACTTTCAAATACTGCTTAATCTTAATTTAACCCCCTCGACATATTATACGGCATGGGAAAAAAAAGGCAAGGAGGTTTTGTCAAAAACTTTGACCCATCTCATGGAAAATCTGCCTCTGTTTGCTGTGTCACTAGGCTTTCTTCATTGTAATTTTTTTTTTCTTTTTTTCCTTGCTTCACTTGATCTCCAGCTTCTCTTACATATAGCTGTGAGGCTTTGGTCCTGCAGAGTGGAGAAGGAGTATGGGAAAAAAAAAAGTAATAGTTTATTGGACTGAAAATTCAGTCCACATTGTAAGGCATGTTTTATGGACTAGATTGAAGTGTGAATAATGCCAGTGTGTTTTTACTTTTAAGCCTGTGGTAGTTTGTGTAATACCCCTAAAACCCCCAAATTCTTCAGTCTTAGCAATAGATCTTGCCTTCCAATATTCTCCATAAACCCCCGGCCCTTCCCTTCCTTCATCGTTGCCTCTGCGAGCGCTGCGAGCCCGGCTCTGCCCGGGCGGTGTCAGCAGGGGGAGCGCTGGGGGAAAGGATCGGGCGATGCTTTCGGAACCACGGCGCGTCCTCTCGGGGGCTGGGGGGAATCTGTCTGTCCAAGTATTGAGAGACGGCAGAACTATAGCTCATTGATTAAATTGATGTAGCATTTATTCACTAGAGCAAGAAACCCTTGGGTTAGTCCCAAACAATGTTCACGTGCATGGTGTGTAAATTATCATTAAATTGCTGTTCTTTAGTGAAAACCCCATGAAGTTAGCAAAGACTAATATACAAAGTTGATGTGGTGGATTTTTTTTCCTTGTTCATTGGTTCTTCTTTGCTTTTTGTTTAACCCCAAAGCTAAGAATTTTTTTCTTTTTCCTCTTTGTGTCTTTGGTAAGAATAAATAGAGGCTCAGAAAATTAGCCTGAATTGGTCCAAGGTAATCAGGAGGAGGAGCAAGGCATGACAGACTGCTCCTTTTCAGCATCAGTGAGCTGTTTAATCTGCTCAGTTTTTCATATAGAACTGCACCTCTCTCGTTCATGTGGTGTAATGAAGCTGACCTGTTGGCATCCAAAAAAAAAGAAAATTCCATGTGGATGCTGGAAGAGTATTTGAAGATGTAGCTTCAGTTGTAGTAACCAATGAATGTAAGTGTATGTTGCTCCAATTTGTGTTGGTTTTGTAGCAAAACCCCTCTATTTGGATGTACAGACCATGATTCCTTATTGCTTTTCCATTGTCACTTCTGGCAGCGCTGACAGGTGGTGTTTAGAGATTAATTACATTTACAAGTGTCTTGTGAGTCTTTGAAACAGGCAGAGATGAAGATTTTTCTCTAGGACAAATCTCTCATGGGTATTTCATGTTAGGCATAGTGGGTACAGGAGAAGAGTAAACTTTTTTTTCTCACACTGCAGAACCAAAGGGAGTCATGGGAACTGCAGGATGAGTCATGCATGCACAATGTTTCCAAATATGAGGGCGTGATTTCCAAAAAAAGGCATCTTGTGTTCAATTTTTCCTGTTTCCCAGCAGTTACATGAGCAGTGGCAAACAGAATGAGCAGCAGGAGTATGTTTGTGCAAAGGAACTTTGTTAAAGCTTTCCCTGCCTGTTTAACTCAGTGATATAAACTGTGATGCACTTGCTGGACAGTACAATCCTTAATACTGATTTCCTTTGTATTGCAATGTTTTGTGGGTTTTTCCAGCCCTTCATTTTTACACCACTGAGTATTTGCTATTCAATAACATGACACAGACCTCGTTATGTTATTTTCATTGTTTTGTTCCATTGGTTCATGGTATCCTGATGTTTTTAGGAGGTGAAAAAAATATTTATAGCAAAATTCTGTCTTTCTATTTAAACACTACAGAATGGGATCATCCTGTCCTTACGTCCTAGGTTTATTGTTCCCACTTAAAATAATAACTTTTTAATGATAATTAGGGAGTATCTTGCATTATGCCAAAGAAAAAGGGGAGGAAGCTCTCTCCACCCACACTTTAACCCTCTTTAATACTCTCCTTTCAGCCTTGTTCAGGAAAGTGTTTAAGCACGGGGTTGTGGTTTGTGTTTGAAAGATTAGGCATGAGCTGGATAGAGGTAAAAACCCTGTAAATTACCTGTGCTTCACTGTCCCATTGCTGTCCCACCCCTCCTCTGGATTTGGTAGCTCAGGTCCCAATACCTGTTCAGGGTTTTATCCTTTATATGTCCTGTTGTTTCATCACTTTATGGATGCTTACAGAGGCTGATGTTTGGAGTTTAAGAACTATTGGAGGTTTTGCTATGGCCTGCCAAATTTTCACTTTAGCCACGGGAGGAGGGGTCAGTAACCAGTGGTGTTAGGAGGGAGAACTAGATTTGCTCTCCTTAAATGATTTTAAATGCAATATGAAAACTCCAAAAAGCCCATCAACCCTAAATCATACAAAACCTCAAAATCATATAAAAGAGGTGTTTGTTTATCAGTTCATGTTGTTCACTTCAGTCTTGCTGTGTGCTCTGCTGCTACTGTGATTGTTATGGTTGATATTTGGCCTGCTATTGTTATAGGTTTCATCCTAATTCAAACACTTTATTTTCTGTTTTTGGTAATGGCTGAGATGACATTATTATTCCTATTAGCTTTGAATTTAAGCTGTGCATTCTGTGCCATGAGAAATAAAGGAATCAATTGCAGTCCTGTTACATAGGAATCTTATAGGTATTAGCCTATAGGTCTTAGCCTATAACAAATACATAGGTATTTGTTATAACAATACAAATACATAGGTATTTGTTATAGGCTAAGGTTTAAAAGAGATGTATTAAAGGTAAAATAGATACTTTTCTGTTGCAATTGCTTTTAAAATTTTATATTAATGTGAAATTTCTGTGAAATATGAGGAACTAAGTTATATGGGGGTTGTGTCTTGTTTAGTTATACTTTTGTTTGTTTTTAATGTATTTTTCAACCTCTTGTGCAGTAATTCTGGGAGTTCATTTAGACTTTAATGACTATTAATAGGTTTCATTTTTTTATATATATAAATTCAAAAAACCCTTACAAGCTCTCTTTAACACAAGCTTTGATATGAAACCAGTGAATAAAGATATGGTTTGGATGTAAGTTTTTGAATTGACTTTTAATTTGACACTGTTATATTAGAGATAGATGAAAAGTAACTTCTAGAACATTCATTTTATATTGAATAGTGTAGCATAACAATAACCACCAGGTAAAATTACTTGTAAAGTTTTTTGCTCTTTCTGAACTCACAGCTTTATAACACTTGTTAGAAACTGTGATGCAGCATAACACAAACTGTTGGTCTGTGACTGAACCATTAGATATTTATTTGACATGCATTATGTACAGTTACATTGTCTCATAACAGCAGAATTTTCCCCACAGAATTGATGTGACACATTGCTATTTAGAGTACATGAAAGAAATTGGACAGAAACATTAAAATTTCGTTTTTCTACTAAATGAAATGAGCAAAGAGAGCTTCTACTTCCACCTCCAAGACACCTGTGGGTGAAAGAAAGAAAAAAATTAGTATGTTTTTAATTTGATTTACTGTTAACTGAGTTTTACAAGAGGAGACTTTGCAATTCCACACATGCATGCATCATATAAGAGGAACTTAGCATCTTAAAGGACAAAATCCTAAGAATATCTGATATATTACAGACAACCCACTTAGGCAGCATTTGCATGACGGGGCTTTACACATGTGAGTCAGCATTACCTGGATTCAGGGACAGTGATCCCAGCACCTGTGAGACAGGGACAAAGAGTGGCATTTTGGGCAGTTTGTGTGACTGCATTTTCACTATTTTCAATTGGACTTATGGGAACAAGGACTACAGGGATAACTGCTTATCTATGCATTTACATTAGACCAAGTGACATATTAAATAATGGAGTTGGAGAAATGCTTAAAATATTACTCTTGTAATAAGCCAGGCTTTAGGAGGAAACCAAGATTTAGATGTTAGATCAGAGTAGTGTCTTTTGCACAAGTTTTGAGGATTAATTGAGAGTTTCATAAATTCACCTTTCCTTTCTTGGCCTGTTTTCTCCAAACGTTTCTGCTGCTGCCTTCACGATGCTGCCTGAGATGAGGGGTGAAGTACCTCAGTTGCCCCATTTTCCCATGCCCTATACCTCTTTAGAATCAATTCTCAAAGAAGTATATGCATAGGAAAAAGGAACAACGAGCCAGATCATGATCCACTCCACTTGCGGCGAGAGGAAACCTGGAACATAAAACTATATGTTAGGGAGAATAAAAATAGTTTCTATTCTTTACACAGTACCATTTCTTTTGAACTATAAAGCTGTAAAGAACTACTGCAGACTAAAAGAGAGGTTGAAATATGAAATAACCAACATTAATGCATAGGATTCAACAGTATTTAGTATGTTAAAAATTCATCAGGGAACATTTTTGAAATACATACAAGAAAGCGCTGAGTTCTCAGAAATAACGAAGTGCAGCTCTGCAGACTTGACCTGAAAATGAATTACAAGTCAGTAACAATATCCCCTTTTCAGTATATTGCACAAAATTCGACGCTTTTATATTTAAAACCTGAGAAAATACTTACTTGAATTACTGAACAAATGCAGGAGAGAAAGAAAGAAAAGAAAAGTCTACAAATGTGGTAAGATCAGCGCTACGAGCAGCAATGGGACTTACCTGGTTCGCTGTCTGATGCCTGATGTGCAGTGACTTGGTTTTCATGAGAATTTATGCTTTGCTCAAGACCTTGAAGAAGAATGAACTATACAGTGTTACTGTTTTCTTAAGTGATAATCGCTTTGCCCCTTGCCAAGGTATTTGCTGCACCTGCACATTGGGTACACAAAAAGCGCTGCTGAAAACATGGGAAGTGTTGCTCACAAGTCGGGGGAGTGCAGTAGACAACAGAAGTGATAGGAATAATTAAAGTGATGTCTTGAATTGTGGGCTGAGAATGAGAATTTATCGTCTGTGTTTTCTTTCACATACATCAGCGGTGTTTGGAAAGGGTAAATCTGTGAGAGGACCTTTTGTTCTCAAAGCCTGTGCTGTGTTTTCAGTCTAACTCACCCCCCTTTTCCCCAGCACACTATTTTGAGAATCTCTATCAATGTCCTTCAGCTGCAAACGCAGCTTTACTGGGGAGATAGCAAGGTCTGTGTACAAGGCTTTCCTCTGCTTATCCAGGCACCAGGGAAGCTCTGTGCTGGATGCCAAGGCTGGGAAACATCTTTCACCATATTTAGTCCTATTTGCTAACAAATTCATTAACCATTTGCTTTCAAGTTGCTGTCTTTCTTTTAGGTCATTTATTACACTATAAAACTGCATTTCATCTCCCATGTAGTCTGGTTTATATATTAGAAGTTACCAGCTAAAGTTGTTCAAAGTGGTTCAAATGAATCCAGAGAGCAGCAATGTCACAAGCAGTCACAATACTAATTGTTACATGCTGTTGTTTATTCATAAGTTTGGATACCCCTGAAATGCACTGTGTGTTCTTTCAGTGTCAGAAATTTTCAAAGTTTCTTTAATTTCCTAATTTTCCTTTTCTAATCTCAGGTTCAGTTTGTTCCTTTCTGTCATAAGAAAAGGCATTGCATTCTGATTTGTATACAGTACCTTCAATTTTTAAAAAATCTGGTTTTCAGTTTAGGATGAATGTTTCCCTAGATTGATTCTTTAAGCTTTTCTTCAGGTTCAGTGTTTGTGAAACCATCCCAGATGTGATCTGAAGCAAGTACTTAGTTTTGTGATTTTCACTCCTGCTGGGCTTTCTGCCTTCAGTCAGCCACATCACCTGGAAAGAGAAAAATTGTATTGCACAAAACCAGAAAGTGTCCAGAGCTGTGAACTCATTTCAACAGCTTTTGACATAATAGCTGTGCTGGGGGAATTGCCAGCTTTGGTTTTGCTGTGTGCTGTTCTGAGGGAGAGAGAGAAGGTTGTTTGTTTGGTTTTGTTTGTTTTCCTGGGGGGTTGAACACTAAATTTCTGGATTGGCAGCTGGAGTATAGATGCTATTTAAGCTCTAGTCCTGGGTTCTAAGTGGGCCATCTAATGCCATTAGATGGAGGGGGAAGCTCAGGTTAGGGGCTCTGTGCACAGAAAACCACAATGAAATCTGGTGTGGGGTCTGAAGGCTCTGATGAGAGTCCTCACTGAGAGTAATAAGATTGTTCACTTGTGTATGGAGGAGCAGTCTCTTGCTTTTTGTGCTTTATATTTGCTATTATTTATTCGTGGATTTGGAAAGTACCTGTTACAGCTGATTTGTAATGTATCAATCTTTCTACAGTTAAAGCTGGTTTTGATTTAGATTGCAGAATTAAACCTTTATTAAACTGTGTTATATGCAGAAATAGAGCAAGCAACTTTGAAATTTTAGAAAAAAATTAACACACCAGTGGATTTTGCCTTTGCTGTTGAATGCAAAGCAAAGTTCCCTAATCCTTTTTAACTTCAAGGCATGTTTTCTGAAATTTACTCCATTCAGGCACTCATCTGAAAGCCACAGAAAGCTGGTAACTGGTGGAAAATAAATAGCCTGAAGCATTCAAGAATGGACATTTCCAATATTTTATGTATTGTATGTGTAATTTGATATCATAAATATTTAACAACCATTTCCTCTAAAAAGACTCATGCAAGCTTCATAAAACTGATTTTGAACCATGATCAGAGAGGATAAAACAAAGCTTCTTAAAAAGAAAAACAAAACCAACAATTCAGGCCACCCCCCAGCCCTCACCATCCCAGTGCACTTGTTATTAATTTATTGATTCCTGCCTTGAGGGAGACAAGGGGTTTGGCATTTTTAAACTGATAGTTAAAATCTTGTGGTCTAAGTAAAGAACAGTCTTAATTGCATGTAGTTGCCAACTTTTGAGCTTGAACAGCCCCTTTTGAATGCTAAAAGCCATTCTAGACTGCTGCTCTAAAAACATTTGTAACCTGTCCTTTCATGAAGGATTGCTCAGAGCAGATGCAGGCAGATGTGCTCTCTAATTTGTCTGCACTCATTAGTGAGGCTCATTGTCTCATTATTTTACCTCCCCACATCTTCTGTTTTGTACTTCAGTGTATGTTGCAAAAATGATGTATTTTTTGTTCTGTGATGATTCAGGGCCTTTCTCTCTGATGATGGACTGCTCTTAATGAAATTACAGCCCCACAGTGCCCTGTGTGATTCACCAAAATAAAATCCACACACAGCCTCTTGATAGGTGACCAGGGAAGCTGAAGGGCTTTGCAGACAAAACTGTTGAATTTAAATTAGCCAGGTTATAAGTTTTTAATTAATTCTGTAATGCAACATACTTACCTGGACAAACATAGAATTAAATTAGTATTATTTGTAGCATTTGAGGTAAAAGTATAATGAAAAGCATTGCTAAAAGACAGTGAATACATAATTTAAATATATAATTCTTTGGAAGTTTTATATAATAGTGTTCTGCCCAAGTTCAGTTTATTTTGTGGATATAAAATACTTCACTGTTTGGTGCATAAAGTCTTTAATGTTTAGCTTAAAAGTATGACCACTGCAAATTAATTACAGGAAAATGTAGTGAATGCATAAAACCATCAGTGAGCCATCCTTGCAAAAAATCCCCACTTGCACAAAATCCAGTTATAGAACATTATGTAAGCAAAAGAAAATGAGCATTCCTGTTTGCAAATGCCAAGATATGATTTTGTATCAAGATGCATTATTATTTTTTCTTTATTTTTTTTTATTAAATTGCCTTAAAGTGAAGATGCATGAAATATGAGCAGACAGTTGAGGCATAAATTACAAAAACTATGCAACTGTCAGGAATGGTAATATTCAAAGCAGTTGGAAAGAAAGCTTCCATATTTTGTCTGAAAAAATGAAGCTGGCAAATATCTTAACTGCTAAAGGAACACAAGATACAGTAGTTGGCCTTCAAAAGTGTTTTTTCTGAGCTAGGTCATGTGAACAAAGTTGTTTTTTGCAAACTGCAGGAAGCAGCTTATGAAAATAAACTGGAAAAAAATCATAATCAGAGACCTGATTCAGTGTCTGCTGAAGTCAGCAAAAGATTCCCAGGAAAAACACTGGAACCTCAAAATCTTTGGGGTGTTTTTTCTCCTCTTGTTCTGAGGGATGAAGTGCCACTATTTTACACATCAAAGCTGAAACCCTGCTTAACTGTACAGATGCACCAGAATCCCAACACAACTAGTAGAATTATTTGGGTTTTTTTTAAATTAAGGTATTTGATTGAAGATATTTGATTGATAATATTTAAGTTCCATTTGATATATGTTAACCAACACAAACATATCTTGAAACTACCCTAAAAAGATTTTCCTATCCTTCAATTGCCTCTTGCTGTTCTTTTAAAGGAGGAAAAGCTTCTATTCTTTCCAATATTTGATTTGGGATCAATTTTTTTCTTCCCTGTGAGTGTGCCTTTTACTCTTTTTTCTTCCCTCAAAGCACTGTGCAGCTATGTGCTCGTAGGGTGATCTCCTGGTGCAACACAAACATGCAGAGTTACACTTTTCTCTGTTGTGGTACTAAGGCTGTCTTTAACTGCAGATCCCTCTGGGCTACCAAAAATGATTAGTTTCAGTTTTGCACACTAGGGCAGGCTGAATTGGAACCCTTCCTGCTGTGCTGATGCTGTCCACTGTCTCCCTTCCAGGCAGTGTTTCTGAACTGGAATGCGCTGCTCCGTTGTGCGCCCGTTCAGTGATGCGCCTCGGGTGGGATACAGGCTGCCAGCTGCTCCTGCACAGAGGTGTCTCCCCCAGGGCCCTGTGAGGAGAGAAGCTGAACAGCTGAGTAGCTGGCAATGCCCTCCTGTCCCCAGCAGGACAAACAATTTGCTTCACAGCTGCCTGGAAAGGATTCTTGAACTTACACCAATGTTGTGACTGGGGGGGATAAGCTGCCCCAAGCCTTTTCATCTCTGCCAGATATGTAGAGAGTAATGAAAGCTCCACAAAATGGCTTTGCATGTCTGGCTTCTGATATCCAAACTGTATATTCCTGTGTCACCTGAGTGGATCACTCTAATTAATTCAGCAGTGTAGTGTACTCTAAAATAATTTGTGTTTTAAGTCCCTGCAGACAGAGTGACTTTAAGGAAGACAAGTTGTGTTTAAAGTTGAGCATTGATAGAAGTATTTGAACCACTGTCACCTTGTTTTTCACTAGAAAGGAGCATGTAGAGAGCAGCTTTTAAAATTTTTCTCAGTTTGTCAGTGCTTGCAGGTGACTTTGCTGCCTTCATTCATTGTGCTTCATTAGTATCCTAATTGAAGTGCTGATGCATTCAGTGTGACCCTGGGAATCCAGCATGTTCAGAGATAAACCTCTTGCTCATCTTTGTGGAAATACAGAGGAAGCTGTAGATAAAAGGTAGGGTAATGAAGGTAAATCCCTAACTGAGTCAGTTCTGAATCTTTCTAAAGGTTCTGTTTCTTGACATCAGCAGAGAAAATCTTAGTAGAGCTTTGCTACCTCTTTGCTTTTCCACTGAATCCAAGACACATGCCTCTGTTGCTTATTCTGTGCTGATCCTGGCTTTTGGTGTTCCTCTTCATAGGCCAGTTCAAGTCACTAGTTAGTATTCAGTAGGGGATTAATTAAAAACAAAAGTGGGAATAGAGTCCCCAGGCCAAGACTTGCTGGCCTGACTGCAGCACCACACCTTCAAAGTATAAAAAGCCAGAACTGCAGGAATTTTTCTGTGCCTTGTCTCAGAATGGTGTTACTGCTGTGTGCCATTTCCACACACCAGCTTTTGTCTGTAACTTAAAATTGATAAAATTTTGTCAAAAGAATGCATTTCAGATGTGGAAAAATACCTACATGCTACTAAAACGTGAGGATTTTTTTCACCTGTAAATGCATGTACTGGCTCATAAAGACTTCAAGTACTTCAAGTGTTTTCCTGGCTGATCAGTAAATGGCAGCAGCACTTGTGAACAATCTGTTAGCCTCAAGTGCAAAGTATCTCCTGCATCTCCTGTACACTGATCTCCAGCTGATGTGAAGGAGTAAAGATTTGTGGGGTGAAATTGTGTTGATTCACAGCAGCAGACCTCGAAGTTTTTGTGCTGTTCGTTGAACAATGTTCATATTTTAGTAGTTAGGAACTTGTTCTTTAGTTTAAATCTGAATCTATTGGTTTAGTAAACAACTAAACTGACTGTAGCCAAAAGTTTCACAGGCCCTAAATTCAACAATTTTACATGTTTCTTATACTTAGAAGAATAGTCTTATTTCAGTAGAATCACTAATGTGAGCAATACAAGCATGGAATGGAACATTTTTTGAAGGATATGATCTGAAAACTAAAACTTTAACATTTATACAGTTAATTTATGTCTTAATGCTTGGCATTGTGACCAAGAGATTTTACTTTTCCCCCATCTGTTATACAGCCACAGGAAGAAATACTTTTGATCAGGTTCAAGCAAATCCTTTTCAATTTTAATTACTCTGAAATGGAGACAATAGAGCAGCTTGCCCTGCAATGTTGTCACTGAAGGTATACAACATTCTCAGCAATCTCACTAACAAGAAACAGACAATGATTTTTCTACATCCTTTGAAGTATCAATATTACTCTTAGAAATAGAACAGACAAATTCAAACAGTGGCCTTGGCAAAATATGAAAACTTCATTTAGCCTGTGTACAAGTTACTGATATCAAAGAAGCTGGGAAAGAAATTAGTGAGGAGACAGAATTATCTGCTTACCCTGCCAGAGGGAGTAACAGCAAAATTAACCTTGAAAACTGTTTGGAGAGCATTCTTGTGAAAACAGTATGACACAATGTTAGATTTATGGATATGAAGAGGTCAACAGCTCTTAACTGACTGTGGGCAGTTGCATTTTATTTACTGTGGTTTTTAAGTAATGTTACAGAAGACCTGCTTGTTCTAAAATTTCTGAGTACAAATACAGTTTATTCATATTTACTGTAGTCTGATAGATTCGTTCAACTATTATGTTGTTCACCTCTAAGAGTAAAGTTACGTTCAGGTATTGAATTTGAACATGACAAAAATACAGAATCCCAATTTTAGGCAATTCTTGCTTCAGGCTCAGTTTTGGATAATCAGTGAAATAAAATAATTAAGTGGAGCAAGAATAAAATTCATACCTGTTCCATATATTTGAAGACCTTTTTTTC
The DNA here is from genome assembly GCF_963513975.1 of Fringilla coelebs. Lineage (NCBI taxonomy): Eukaryota > Metazoa > Chordata > Aves > Passeriformes > Fringillidae > Fringilla > Fringilla coelebs. The sequence goes on along the minus strand of NC_140066.1, from coordinate 22,042,721 downwards.
TATGTGTACCTAAAACCTGCTGCAAATTTGCAGCTGTCACCAAGCTGGGTGGTGAGCTGGACACTCCTGAAGCATGGGAGGATGACATCCAGAGGGGCTTGGACAAGCTTGAGAAATGGGCCATGGGAATCTCATGAGGTTTAATAACCAGCTGCAAGGTGCTGCACTGCTGTTGGAACAGCTCCCTGTGTCAGTCCAGGCTGGGCATGAGCAGAGTGAGAACAGCCCTGCCCAGAGGGGCTTGAGGGTGCTGCTGGTGGGAGGCTGGACATGACCCAGCCACGAGCACCAGCAGCACAGAAAACCAATTTTGTCCTGGGCTGCATCCAAAGCAGTGCAGGCAGCAGGGCCAGGGGTGGGATCCTGCCCCTCTGCTCTGACCTGGTGAAACCTCACCTGCAGTGCTGCATCAGCTCTGGTACCAGCACAGCAAGGACATGGACCATCCAAAATTGTTGGATGGAGTCCAGAGGAGGCCACAAGGATGATGAGAGGAACATCTCTTCTAAGAGGACAGACTGAGAAAGTTGGACTTGCTCAGCCTGCAGAAGAGAAGGTCCCAGGGAAATCTTGCAGTATTTCATTACTTGAAGTGGCACCTACAAGAAAGATAAGGACAAACTTCTCACAAATCCTGTTGTGATAGGACAAGGGGTGATGGTTTTAAACTGAAGGGCTGTCACTTTAGACCAGACACTAGAAATAAGCATTTAACAATGAGGGTGTTAAAACACTGGCCCAGGTTGCTCAGGGAGGTGGCAGGTGGCCCATCCCTGGTGACATTCAAAGTCAGGTAGGATGGGGCTCTCAGCAACCTGCCCTGGTTGGAGGTGTCACTGCCCACGGCAGGGGATGAGGACAAGATGACCTTTGCAAGGTCCCTTCCAGCTCAGACTGCTCTGTGATTCTATGACTTAAACAGCCTTTACTAGGAAAGAGTCACAGTCAAGAGTGTGCAAGTAGAAAGAGAAAAAAAGGAAACATAAAGCAAAGTGAAAAAGTCTGGATTTTATATTTACCCAGGGGAGTATTAGAAAAACTAGAAGGTACTTTATACTGTCAGGAAGGGGACTGAAGATGTGAAGTTAAAGAAGGGAAGTTTTTATTAATAACTGCATGGAAGTAAATGCATTTTATTAGGATTTTAACTTTCCTGATGCTTTGAGACACATATTCTGTCCCTTTGTATCAGCATGATGCTTACAGTGGCATGAGGTTAAAAATTTACTTTATTTAGGCTTTCAGGATTTGGTCCTGGTTTATAGAAAATTACATTCCCATTTAAAGATTTTCCTCACTTAATGAGAGAGTAATATGACAGTTTTCCCTTTTGACAAGACAGGAAGCTGGCTTTGTACATGTGTAAATTTGATCACTTTACAGGGCATGTGAAAGAAAGTTAAGTACTAAGAATAGATGGAAATGGATGGACATCAGGAAAAGGCTGTGGCTCTCTTGAAAGAAAACATATATATTTCTAGTAGGTCTAATGAGACCAAGACTTTGCTATAGTCATCCAAATAGATTTGTTCAGCTCTGATTTTCCTGTCTTTCCTGCACTGGAACATAAGCTTCTCCTGATATTTCTGTAGCTATGCACACAGACAATCCTTAATTTTGAGTACTTCTGGGTAATGGCTCATTTGTCCTAAAAGATTCATCCAGTGCAGGATTGCACAATGGTCTATTCTATCAATAAACGAATTGTAACAGACTTCTATGGCTTTGTAGCAGAATTGTGAGCTCCTAAACCAAAGAAAGAAAACAAGAAAACTATTTCAGATTGTGAACAAACGTAATCCATGCCCAGCAGTATCTCTCGCTGAGATTGTGTCCGAGCAGCCTCTGTACCATCTGCAACAACTTTGTTTTGAGAGAGACTGATAAATAGCAAAAAGAAAAATATTTTCTTTATGTGCAGTAAGCAGTCACTCTTTAAAACTGGTTTCAAAACTTAGCTCTTTATGCCAAGCTCTGAAGTACGTCAGGTGATGCAAGTGTGTCATAAACATATCAGAAAAACATTGAATATTATTTTGGCTAGTGAAAGTAAGGCAGAGTAACTATTTAAAAAAAAAACATTAAAATGGTTTCCTGAATATAGGAATTTTTTTCCAGTCTATGCAGGGTTTAAAAGCCTTTCAATATTTTACATCTTCCTTTTAAAAAAAAAATTGTGTATGTTTTCACAGAATTTACTTTGCAAATGGTTTATTCACTGAAAATGACATTCATTTTTTAGTATGTGTGTGTGTGTCTTAAAAAATACAGTAACAGAAACAAGAATTTGAAGCTGTATATAAACCAGAACTTTGACAACTGTGTCTTTTCTTTGTGGTGAAAAGTTTTCATTTTTTTTCAGAAAGGACTTATTACATGGAAAGTATTCCCATAAAGAATATCAAAAGCTTTTTATTTTATGCCCTTCCTTCCTGGCAATTGCAAAACACTTATCAAATCAGGCTCTGAAATCAGCTGAAATCCAGGACTACACAAAATTGACCAGAATTACTGTCTAAAAATTGCTTATTTAAATTGGACTATTGACATTTTCATTTTCAAATTTATAGCCAGAAAATTCATCTTGCCAGAATATCATCTTACCAGAAAATATAAGGAATACATGTGTATCTTCTTGTTAGAATGAATTTTCTGCGCTGATGTGAAGCTTTAGGGAAAACCCCCTCGGGATTAATCTGCTTTTTTCCCTCAGTTAAGATCTGACTGAACACAGTTTCCTCTCCCCTATTGTGACCACATTACAAAGTGTTCTGAAACAGACAAAGTGGGATTTTTGTTCTGAAGCAAAACATTGTAAATGAGAAGGAATTCATGGAACCAGAGGCAACAAGAAGCTTTAGAAGGTTTTATAGGAGGTGATCACTTAACAGGGCCTTACATTTTACCTCCTTACCTCTGCTGTTGCTCCTACTAATTTTGTTTTACTGTAGTCTTTCTTTCAAACTATTACCTCATTTTGACTGAAATGTCAAAAGATGTGACCCTTATTCTTCTTGGTAATCCCTTATCCCTCTCCCCAGCATGATAAATCACCTTGCATTTCTTTTCCCACTTCTCACTGTTGGTTCTTGTTAGGCTATTCCTTAGGAATGAGCTAATTCTCTATTATCTGGTATTTTCTCCCCAGGAAGATACTTTGTATTACTCTGTGAGACCGAAGCCCAAACAGCTCCTCTGCAGCGAGTCACAGCAGAAACAGGAGAAATTCTGTTTGTCTCCGGTAGCTGCAAAGCTGAATTGCAAACCACTATCGACTTTCAAGCTTGTCAGTATAAATCTTGTTTTTTCCTTTTCACAGTCTTTTCACAGCTTTTCATTGAAAACATGAAGATTTCAGTATTTTATCCTACTTCAGTTGGCAGAAGTTTAAATGTCTATTTGTGACATTGTCTTATGTGATGTATTTTTCTAATAGAAATTAAATTATGAATTCAGAAACAATTAAGGTTTTTTTTTTCAGATGCAGTTTGCCAGGTGACCTTGCTCAGTGAAATAATTATTACCTACTCTTTTCAGCCTTGCTTCATTTTGATGTGCAGCCACCTGAATTTTAAGAGAAAACTTCATTTATGGATGTTAGCTGAATTAGCAGCTGTCCAGAAAACATTTCTCAATGGCTTAGCTCACCTCTCGCTAAGAAATAGTAGATCAGAGTTAAAAGAAAAGTAAACAAGAAAAAACTCCTGCTTTTGGGGTGGTTTTGCTCTTAGGAACATAGGAAGAGGAGTGATCAGTATTTCAAGGAGTATTTATAGAGGAGTGCTTCTCTTGTCTCTCCCTTATGGCCTCTGCAAGGGAGGAGGAGGCTGCTCTGCTGAACACACATTAGCTGTTCAATTTATTTCACTTTTGCTTTTGCTGGAAATCAGACTTTAAAATCTTCTTTACACCAAAATTACTCAGAGTCCTTTAGTGGTTTGTCTGACTGCACAAAGGAAATAGTTTAGCCATCCTATTCCAGGACAGGTTTGCACTAACATTGCAGCAGGCTGCACACAGAACTTGGACAGGCTCTGTGTTTGGGTGTTTCTCAATAACTAAAGGGATAAAACTCCAGGCAATTTCATCTGACCTCAAAGCTGACCTTGCTTTGGGCAGAAAGACCTGGCTACATCAGTTCCACCTGGATGCTGATCTTTGTTGGAGTGGCCTTGATGCATTTTATGGATACAGCAGGAACACCTGGAGGAATAGAAGGGCTCATCTCGAGATTGTTCCATCACAATGATCCCAGCTGAATTTGCCAAATCATTTTCAGCTTCACAGTGAGAACTGGTAAAGGTTTGGAGAAGAGTGAGTTATGAGCTGGTGGTCCCTGCAGAGCTGAAGTGTTAGGCCTGGTTCAATATCTCATTGCTGCATGCCCTCAGCCCTGCAGCTGAGCAGTCAAACTGGAGCTCTGCTGTTGCAAGCTCAAAACATTTAATCCCTTTTTCCTTCTGCAGTCACTATGTAGATATTTGCTTTAAAAAATCATATTTATAACAACTAAAAATTTTCCATGTATCTTCTGTGACTTCTTTTTCAATATATGAAGATACATAGCCAGCTGTCATAAGGCAAAATATTTATTGTGTTTAATTCATTTTTTATGAGATGTTATAAAAGCTGTGATTGTAGTGGGTATGTTATTGCTGAATTTTCTCATTTCATATGCTGCTATTTTATAATTTCTGGCCTATTGTCTTTATAGTTATAATGGATTTGCCTTTATTACAGCAAATAATGAATCAGTTTAATGAGATTATACTATTTTTAAACTTGACACTTAACTTAGCCTTGGTTTTTCAATTAATCACAATATGGTAATCTTTTCCAGCTAGGTTTCTTCAATTATCATTAGAATGAAACACTTTTACATGCTGCTGATGTCTGCCATTGGAAAATTCAAGCTGTGAGCCTCAGATAATTTCCCAGTTGCAGGAAAGGTTAGGAGTAGGTGGACTAATATTCCCCACTTACCTTCTGGTTGTCCTTCTACCAAATGATGGCCCAGTTCTGTCTTCCACCTTCCCTGTTCTGTTATTCTGTTCATAAATGAGGAAATAAATGTAATGAAAAGTAAGAATACTGAGAGGAAAACAGGTTTTTCTAAGTCTGAGTGAGACTGCAGTTTAGTGGCCAGCTGAACCAGTATGATTGACTAGCCTGGCTGCTTGAAGTGCCTTGATCCAGCATCTCTTCCACTTTACTAGGTCAGGTTCAGCGTGGCTTGTTTGACTTTATTTTCTATTTTAAGCAATGTAACCCAGTAAAGTATGGCAGTGACAATGAGGAAATGAATGTTTTTTATTCATGACAGCACTCTGGTTGGACAAGCACCAGAACTGAGACACAGCAGGGTACAACACTGCACAGGTGACACGGAGATGGAGGATTTGGAAGCACAGTGTGAGGAAAAAGCTGCACTGAGGGCTGATGAAATGTAATGGTTCATTCTTGTGAGAGTGGGTAAATTACTGCATGATCCCACCTTCCCCCTCACACCAGCTCTAGCAGTCGACTAGATAAAATTTTTTCAAGTATTTAAATCCCAGACAATCTTTCTTTCTTCGTTAGGCTCGTTTTCTTTTCCTTTAACGACTTGGAGTGACTCAGTTCAGGGCAGGGTGTGTGGGAGAGTCAGAGGGGGAATGGAGAAAGGGCTGTTCAGAGTCCAAAGGAGGAGGAAGGAGGAAGATCCCCCCCTTTTGGTCATGATGAATTAATAGATTCAATTCAAGACCTAACATCAAACCACCCCATGTTGTTATTTTGTGCAACAACCCCACAGTCGTTTTCAGAAAAAAAGAATTGTTATTTATTATCTTTGTTTCGTTTTGAAGTTAAATGCTGAGTGTCCATATTCCCTGGCCTAGTTCTGGGTAACTCTGATTTGAAGGTGCTGGTCTGATCCATTTCACTGACTCTGACAAGTGACAGAATTCTCTCTGTGAACATGGTTTCTGCTTTCTATCCCAGCTTGCATTTCTGACACTGGCAGATTGCTTCTTTAACAGATAATTTGCAGTGCATGCTTTTCCATCCCTTGAAGTCGTGTCTTGCACAAATCATGTTATGACTCACAAAATAGTGCAAATTAGAATTGTTAGTAGTCCATCAGTTTAGTCAATTTAACAATGGTCCATGAATGCAAGAAGTCATAAATTTTGTAAAGAGTATAATCTGTATATTTAGTTCTGCTAAGACACCTCTGATTTTAGAAGTATTTTCTTTCAGTTTCCTCAAGTGGTTAGAAATATGTATTTTGAATATCTCACTGTAATATGGTAGAGTATATGTCTATTAAGAGTATCTAGATCTGAAGAGATTCCAGGAAGAATGAAAATCCATTGCACAAAATACACTGTGTTCAATTTCCTTCTTTCCAATTTGCACAGTTAATTAGCAGAGGTGCATTTGCCTGTTTGTATGGTTACAATGAGATTTACCCAGGTATCAAAAAGCTGAAAATCTAAGAATTAAGCTTTCTGGGATTTTGGAGATTATTTTAATTAAGTAATCTAGAACTGAGTTTACTGCTATGTGTGACAATAGGATTACCTTTGTGCTAAATTATCTGTTTAATTTTGTACAGAGACTTAAGTCTAAAATCAGAATTAAACATACATATTTCTTTCAACACAGAGAGTTGAAAAATGCAGAAAGACATTTGGTATTTGGAAATATTAAAAGAGAATATTCACCAGCTCACTCTGAGGATATAGTCAAAGTCAAATTTTTAATACACTTTTCTGCTGGAATAAAGGATTCAAGGAATACTTAATTTAAAGAATGTCAACATTGTTTAGAATATCAAAGCTAGGGAAGATAACAAGGAAAGACTTCTAAATGAGTGTAAAAACATTCCCTAGAGGCCTGTGGAGATATTTGGGGAAACACCAACCTGTGAAGAAAAGGCAAATAGAGCTCACTGTGCCTAAACCCCCAGTGCTTGGTCTGTGGTCCAGACACCTCTAATGAGCTTGGAGAAAGTCTGAGCCCTCCCAGGGTGGAATTGTGTGGGACAATTTTCAATTAAGAATCAAAACCAAATTTGAACACAATTGATGTAATAGTGCCAAGTGTCAGATTTTGTTGCTGGTATCTTTTTGTTCTATGTGAAACTTGATTTGAGCTCGGCAGCACTATGAATTGTCTGACCACTCAGTTGAGATAATGGACTAAAAAAAATAAATAAATTAAGCACACATAGCTGTAGAAAATCACTAGGTAATTTGCTACTTAGGGAGTAAAACCAGATGCTCACAAACCCCATCTGCCAATTTGAGCTCCAGTGAGTTCTTTAGAAAGATCAACCCTGATTTAAAGACCTCGAATCACAGACAAATAAGAAGTGTTTAAAATAGGCAATTTGCCTTCATGATTAAGACTGTGTGCCCTATTTACAGTTAATCTTCAGCCTCTGGAGTCAAGTTAGGTAGGTAGGAGATTTGGGAAGTGCTTTTCAAACAAGATGGGCACTCTCTGGTGTTTGAAAAGGGGAAGAGGTTAGCTCTCTTTACTTGACCCAAATTATTTTCATGACTTATATGCATATAAATAATTATGAATAATTTATTAACAACCAGTGCAGTAATAAAGATCATGGCCATTTCAAGGGAAATTTGCTCGAAGAGAAGTTGAATACATTATAAACTCCCATGGTTCTGAAAAATCTTCTTGGGCAAGTCTTCAAGTGCATTCTTATAGGGAAGACAGAAGAAACATCAACCTTCAGAACTGAGTATGTATAAAATTGCATGCCAGCATGGAGCATTACATTAGCAAATAAATGAAGCATAGATTTTTAGAATGTACCCTGCACATTTCCAATTACTTTTGATGAAATATAATTTCTAAATGGGAAGATTTTACTGTTGTAAATTGTATCACTAGATGGCAGTAATAGCCAAGTGAAACGAAACAACCACGCAAAGAATCTCAGGGTTTTATTTTTAATTCAATTTCTTAATATCAACTCTAAATATAAATCCTTGGTATCGTTCTGTGTCCAAAGCCAGGCCAGACATAAATTCTGATAATTTGTCATATCCTGTTAACAGGATATAAGATACTACAAAAGGCCATTTTCAAGGCTTTCTAGAACTTTGGGGGTCCTGATAGAGTCTTCAAACTGTTCAGTTTTGTTGGTGTTTAAAAAAACACAACAACAAAAATACCCAGGACCCAATGCCCAAAGTGGCTGCTTCTGAGGTATTAACACTGAGAGCCTAAAAGGCAGGAAATGAACAAGGGAATGCAAATTGTTGTAAGCAGGAGGCAGATGGAGTTCCAGAATCTTGCTGGGAGTCTATCAAATCAAACCATCTAAAATTGTGTCCATTTGTAGGATTTTGAAATTATTTTAGCTGTTCTCAGGCAGCCAAGAAGACGCTGAACCTAAACCAACAACCTGATTTGTAATGAATTTGTAATTGTGTAGACTACAGGCTGGGGAATTGATACAACAAATGCTTCATTTCTGGTCTCCCAGAGAGCAGATCCTCTGTGTGCTCAGTCAAATCTCAATTTTTGTGTTATCCATCATGATTCAACACTGACACAGCGCCCTTTCTGCCCAGGTTCTATGCACAGTATCTGTGAGTGAGAGATGAAATCACAGTGCCACTCTCCTCTCCGTGTGTTTTGAACAGCAGGGAAGATCAGAGCTAGCTTTGGCCTCTCTTGCTCTGCATTCCTCCCCCAGCAGCAGCTGGAGAGGAACCAGCCAGGAGCACAGGGACTGAGACCAGCCCTGGAATTTCGGAGAGCAGCTGTTCTGGTGACTGCACCCCGAGCAGAGCAGGGAGAGCTGATCAGGAGCCAAGCAGGACAGGGCTGAGATTCAGCCCAAAATAAATCTGCAGTCAGCAAAAATTCTGGGCTTTCCCCTGGGTTTTTCATTAACAACACACAGAGCTGAAAAAGATATTTTTTCCTTCACCCCCACACCCCTTTAGAAGGAGTCAGATATATATACACTAGCTAGCTCTAGCAGGAAGGTGTCATGCTGACATTAAACTAAATTTCAGATTGTTTTTCTGTTTCTCTCCTTTTCAATAAATTTAGTGGGAGGATGCAGTTACTGTTTATAATTACATTCATCAGTTTAGGTGTTTTCATTCTGAGAATTTTGTAATCAAACCAGATAGGTCTTTCGTATTCAGTGTCCCCATTTAAAAATCATTACGGACGCTAAAGTCAAAGAACATATGCTTCCTGACAGATAGAAAAATCAGTTTATTTGGCCCATTTGAGTAGCTGTCCTATTCAAATATTGTAATATTTATTACTCAGAAGAGATTTTAATTGAATTTTGCTCCAAAACATGTTTTACATTAATGTTATAGTGTGCAAAGTATTTCTGCTCATTGTAGGATCTTTGGAACATTAAGCTAATCTTTAAAAAATGTTTTGTTGTTAGATCTCCGCTTTATGTACATTGACAGATCCAAGCTGAGCTTCTTGGGAAGAGCTGAACTCAGCCAAGGAGCTGCTCTCATAAAAGTTAAGAAAACTGAAAGTGCAGCACAATGAGCTATTGTTGAGTGGACTTCTCAAGGCAGGAAGACATCCTGCCAAGTCCAGGTAAGGAGGATCCACACAGATATTTCTCCCCTCCCCCTGCAAACCCCGATGTGTAATTACCAGCACTGATTCTAGCAGCAGAAAGTAACATTTCAAACTGCAGCTTGATCAGATTTCCGTGTTAAAATTAAAGCTGTGAGTGCCCAGGAAGATCTTGCAGCTCAGCTAACTCTTGGTTTGTTTGCTTGAAAAAGGGTTTTTGCTACTCCTTTTGCCATTATTATGCTGAAGTTCATTAAAACAATGAAAAAATAGAACAGATTTCAGTTAAGTTGAGGTCCCTATAAATTAAAACAGCAGGAGATAAGTGAGAATAAAAAACAGACAAGAGAGGATCATTTGCTTTTGAGAGTTTAAAATGTATAAATAAAAATCTTTTTAGACAGGATGTCTGAGCCTCAGAACCTGAACTGCAATTATGACTTGTTTTGACATTGCAGTTTACGTTGAGGAAAGGATAATTTTGTTCACATTTAAATATTACAAACTTAAAATAATATAAACTTGCCATGCATCTGTCACCATAGGGTCTTAAATTATTTTGCTTTTCACCATGGCCTTTGTTATAAATTTTGAGAGTTTTACTTAAAGAGGAATGGAGTGTTCCATGTCTGCTCTAATTTGAGTTACACATTGCACTATCTGTTGCTTTCCTGTACCAAAGATATGAAGGGGTTAGTATCATTTATTCAGTTTTTGAATTCTCCACTGGCATAGAACTCACACTGCAAACAATAATTAGTAAGATGGAGCCAGTTTGCATTGCCTCTTATGTGGAAATTATTAGTGTGGATGTGTATTATTTCCAAAGAAGCTGTTGAAGAGGCTATGTGATGGCATATTATCCTGAATATTTTCACCATCAACTCTGCATGAGTGGCTCAGATCTCAGAGGCAGAAGAGTTTTAAAAGTTGAGTGTTCTTAGTTTGGTTGCTTTGCTGGCAAAGCAAGGTAAGTTGCTCGAGGTAGAACAATGCAGTAATTAATCACGATTGCATTTGGCACCTGATTTAGCATGGATATATCAGGATAATCTTGCATTCTTCCATGTAAGACGACTCTCCTGATGTGTGAACAACTGACATTTTGCAGGTTATTGTGCCATGAATGAGTGAAATCCTGGCAACAAAGAAATCAACCCCAAAAATCTTGGTGGAAAGGAGGTCCTTTCTGTCAGGGTGTTGCCACTAGGTGTCAGTTTCATTTTGTTAGTGAGAAAGAACAAATTGATGCTGAGTGGATGCCTTTTAAAATAGAGATAGGGTCAAAGGCAGGGGAGCACAAAGGAAATTAATGATTCGGTGTTACAGTCCTGGAAACTTCTTTGTTTCTGCATTGAAACTTCTGAGTTTAGGCACCCAAATTAGGTGCTTCGTTCATAACTCCTGTTAGTTCATATAATAACTCTTGAAAATTAATTTGGCATCCGTTTAACTTTTTCCTGGCCTGATGATTACACACACCAGCTATTTGTTATCTGTTCTGCTTCTTTACAGAAGAAACAGAAACAGCTGCCTTCTAGACTATGTCAAATGTTCTTTCCCTTTATGGAAAGACCTTCACTTTTTTTGTGAGGCTGAAATGCCTTTAAATCTATCCAGCTGAAGGTCAGCCTCTGAGCTCTGGTTCAGCATGCTTCCAGGCTCTTCCTCCCGCCTTTAAAGTTGCTGTCAAGTCCTTTATCACCCTGTTACCTTGGAATCTGCCTGCTGGGGCTCTACTGCTCTCGCAGCAAATTTGCATGACAACTCTTTTTCCCAGGGCCTTTGTAATTTCTTTCGATACTTTCAGGAAGGCCAGAAATATTGAGAAGCCCTGTGCCAATTTAGTCTTCCCAGGAGAAAGCTTCCTTACTCCCTACAAATGTTGGGGACTGGCTGTTCCTGCTTCTCGAGTCTCTTTTTGCTCTTATCTTCATTTTCCTGGCCCAGATTGCAGAAAGAAACCATTACACTCTCGATGCCAAACTTTTGCATGGTCTGTCACCTCGCTGAGGAAATTAGGATGAGCAGAACATAAGTCAAGGGGGAAATAAAGGAAGCTGAAACTTGCAAGTGGGGGAAGGTATGAGTTTGGCCTGAGCTGAGCCTGAGCAAGGGGGAAGAAAGATATTTCCATAAGTGTTTAATTATTTATATTTCCTTTTCCCCAATTGTTGGGAAAGATGAAAATTTCACAAGAAAGTTTCACAGGTATGTATGCTTGGCAGAAAGCTCTCTGAACGTACAACCTGAGAACGGGACAGAGATGGAGGAAGGCTTTGATATAGAAGAACAAAAGATGTCTAAATTGGCAATTGCTGAGCCAGTAAGAAAGCAAAGGTTAAGTCGAGTTGGAAGGGGGTTTTATGACTAGAGCAAAGCGTATGTTGACCACAAACAAAAAAGATGTTTTTACCAAGCAGAAACAGGTCTTAGGAAAAGCAGAAAGGTACCATAGGCAAACAAACATGTCGATGTGGCAAGTAGAAAAGAGGTCTAAGAATTCTCCACTGCAAGAAAACTGAAAAACAACTTTAAGCTTAAACTGTAACATACTAACTCGTGTTGTTGGATAGTAATGACCATGACATGGTAATGATTGTAGGTATGATAGGCTATAGGTAATAGTTAGGGTATTGTATATGATGCTGATTGGTTGTTATGTATTAAAATACTCAGCAAAGAAAAATATATCATGTATTGTAACCAGAACTTCAGGCTTGCCTAAAAGCTGCAGCTGACTGGAACATCTTCTCTACAATAAACAGCATTTTGAAGAGCTGCCTGGAGTCTCACATCTCTCGTCTCAGGCTCTTACACCCAATATTTGAATCAGTCATTGTTAGTTTGTGTTAACTGGTAATAACTTAAATTAAAATAAATTCCCTGATTGTTAAGACTGTTTTGCCTGTGACTATTTAAATTCTTTAGATCTTGAGTCAAATTCCACAAGGAAATGTGTGTTCATAAATTCTGCTGTACTTTGCTTTTGCTGCCTAGTTTGCCTGGGATACCCCAGCAGTACAGAGCTGGGGACAGCTGGGATCAGCTATTCCTGGATGCTCATCTGTGAATAATTCCTGTCTGTTTCCATCCTCGGGCTAACCCAAACCTCTGTTCTCTTGCCAGGGTACAGAACAAGGAGTTTCAAATAACTTTCTGTGCACTTAGTTGTGCTCTAGGAATTGTCTCAGATGACCTTCCATTCTGTAAGTGCATCATGAAATTCTGATCACCAGACAAAGTTTTCTGCCTGGAATCCTAATTCTCCACTGCTTTGCACCTCAGCTATTAATTTGCACATATGCAGAGTGAAATCAGGTGTTAAATGAAACCAAACCAGTTTGGTAACAGATTGCATACCTTCTGAATAGTTGTAAATTATTGTGATGAAATTTAAAGGAATAGGGAATTGAACCCTTTGTGGCAATTTAAAGTGATTTGGTCTGATTGCTTTCACATGATGTGGAAATTCTGAAACGCTTTTTTCTCCTGTCCTTGATACACATAGATGCTTTATTATCAGATGAGAGCAGACAATAATTTAGGAGCTGAAATTGTTGTCTTTCTTAAGATATTAAGAACCAACACAGTATCAATTCTTCAAAGAAAATATTTATATTTAAATAATGGCAGTTGAATATGAGTACCAAAGTTTTTGTGAAAATAGCTTTTTTTCTGAGATAATGAGCATTGATTACTGAAAGGGAGCAGTATTCTATGTCTTCCAAAATTAATATTGACTGTGTTCTGATGAGTAAATCACACTAAATGCTAAATTTTATATGCACTGCTATTAATATAACTTTCAATATTGTATTAGAAATCAACAGCTATTGAAAAAAGCATTCACAGAATCATGGAAATACTGGCTGAAAAAGATCTTTGAGGGTCACCTAGTCCAGCCTCTGTGATATATGAAGGGACAAGATTCACCAGCAGAGAGTGAATCTGAGATTTATTCAGAAGTGCTCAGTACGTTATCTTTGCTCCCAGGAGCTTTTTTTTGGTTACACCTCACAGACATGATCACAGTCCCACCATAAATCTGTCCTGTTGACATTTTCCATTGTTCTCTCCAAAGCCACGGTCAAGGAGCATGGAGAGTGTACAGCTCTGTGCTGATGCAGAAGCAGAAACCCCAGTTCTGTTTCACGCTGCTGCTGGGGCTCTCTGTTCAGCTCTCTCCTTACACCAACACCTCTACCCCAACAAGCTTCCTGCTACCTGACTATTGCCAACTCTAAATAACCAGCAGAGGCTTCTTAATGCAAACAAAGGGCATAGAGGAAGCCAGACTGGGTGCCAAAGATGCCACAAAAACATTGCTTAGGGATGAGATCTCTAAAGCCAGGCTTAGCTGGAGCTAACACCAATACGGACATAATGAGAAGCCATAACTGATTCTACCACTACAGCAGTAAAAAAAGGAGACTGTAGGTCTGTTGATGAAAGGATCCAGTCCTGTATTTGTTATTTCTCATTTGCCTGCAGTTGTCTAAGCAACAGCAACAGCATTCTTTGTGGCTAGAGTCACAATGCAGGATTGCATTAATGAATCAAAGAGAACTAAGTTATTTTATCTAATTGTTTTAAAATCTGCTTCAATTTTCAACATCTTGTTCTGCCTATGACAGTAGGACCAGAAATGGATTTATGAAGTTTTCCTTTTCCCTAGTCCTTTTTGGCAACCAATTATACCTCCAATTTTATATATACATATATATATATATATATATATATATATATATACACTAATTAGAGGTTATAATAACGCTCTACATAAGAGAGAAAATAAATTGCTGTCACTTATACATGCTGCATGTTTTCTGTTTGTTCTAGGCAATAGCTCACAAAACTTCATCTGTTTGCAGCCAGCTCGGTGGGACTATCTGCATTTTCATCAGGTAAGGATCTGACCCTCAAGAAAACAAACCAACATCAAGCCTCAAGTTGCTAAGTGAAAATGCATTAACAGCTTTTTATTTTGACTTTTAGATATTTTATCATTAAAGCAATTAAATAAAAACAAAGTAGTTTTACAAAGTACTCAGCATTCAATCTGAATCCCTTATCCTCTATTATAGGTCCTTCCTCTTCCTTAAAAAGGCAGCTATGCAAACACCCTCTTTAGTGCTCAGACCACTTTCTCAGAGTTTTTTGTCCTAAAAAAAGGTGAAGAAGCAAAATTGTCTTGGAATCTGGAAAGAAAGCCTTTCTCTTTGTCTTTATGCAAGCTGTATTATCTTTCCTTTGTTCCTTTGCTCCTTTACTTGGAAATACTTGAATTTTCCAGTGATGGAAACATATTAGCAAATATGTTGAATTATTGTTAAAACAGAACCCCAGTAGATATTTTTAAGATAGCTACAGTTTTTTATTGTTTCCATCGTTAGAGCTCAAGCCTGTGGGAAATGACTTTCAGCAGTTTTTGTGTGCACATTTGCTCTCTCTCCCTGTCTTTGTCCTTGCTCGTGCTCTCTCTCTCTGATACACACACGGTTGGCCTTAATTAGAGAAAAAAGCCTGCAAATTTTGAGGAATACATTATGGAAACTGAAAGGTTCATTGGACAACAACAATAACAGGCTTCTTAATTGGTGATCTGGGGGCTGGAGCACCTTTCCTGTGAGGGCTGAGAGAACTGGGGCTGTTCACCCTGGAGAACACAAGCACCAGGTTTTGCACCCTCCACTGCCTGCAAGCGCTCTGCAAGGAAGCTGGAGAGGGACTTCTGACAAGGGTGTGGAGTGATAAGGCAGGGGGAGCAGCTTCAAAGAGAGCAGGTTTAGATTGGATGTTAGGAAGAAGTTCTTTACTGTGAGCTTGGTGAGGTGCTGTTGCAGGTTTCCCAGAGAAGTTGTGGCTGTTCCATCCCTGGGAGCGCTCGGGGCCAGACTGGTTCAGTGGAAGGGGTCTCTGCTCATGGCAGGGGGGTTGGAACTGGACAATCCTTGGGTCATTTCCAAGCCAGAATGGTCTGTGATTAGATCTGTTCTTTATTGATAGATAAGATGTCATGCCTATTCTTTAGGTTTTGTGATGTGACTCTTCAATGTTTATGCTATTTATCAAATGCTGTTTGGGATTATGTGCAAAAAGTGCTCTGGACAAGTCCCCATTCCATTCTCTGACAGTGTTCTGCAGACAATGGCTGAATGATGTTGGTTGGCTAGCACTTCATTCTGTATTCTTTACTTCAGTTTGTGACTGAAATACAAGCATAGTTTCTTATCTTTGCATAATGGAAATCACAGTTCACTTCTTGTTTGTCCTAAAAATGGAAGGCCAAAATTATTTGGAACAAAGGAAATCAAAGATGTAATGAACAAATGTTCTTTTGATCTTGCAAGGAGGCAAGAAAATTAGAAAATTAACTGTTAGAGCTACCAAGGGTGGTTATTACAAGGAAATACCACTAGAAAAAGCCATCTGATCATCTGAATATGTGGCCCAATACCTGTAAGACTAAGCTGCTGGCAATAATTTAAAGTCTTCAAATGGATAATGGCCTGTAATTAATAAGTGCTTGAACTTGCAGGGTGTTACTAAAGGAAATACTTTAAAAGTTCAAAGCTAAAGTATTAAAAATTTTAGGACCACAGGTGTATTCCTGTTAAAATTAATGCATTTTGCTGTGACTTTCAGTGAAAATAGGATCAAGCATTTCTGTTTCTTCTGGTTAACACTGGTTAAATTACACCTGATAATGCTACCCTCTTGCTTATATTGTTCTAAAACTACTTTCAGTGTGAATAAATGATTGAAGGAAAAAAATACACAGGTATTTAGAAGGCAAATACATTTGAAAAAGTGTCTTATACCCAGTACAATAAAATCATGGACTCAGTGCAGCAAGTTTTCTGTCTGTCACCTAGAAGAGGTTTGTTAGTTCCAGTCTGCCATGACTAAGAGCTGTCATTCCTCATCAAGTCTATCTCTGAAACCCCAAAGCTCAGAAAAGACAAGGTGACTGTCTTGTTAGAAAAGGCCCTGAGGGTGTTTGGGTGAATATCAGACTCTGAAGGGCAGCTTAGTTCTTCTGGACAAGTAGTTTCTTTCAGGCTTGTTTTTCTAGGGGTCAGCATGGATCTCCTTACTGTGGGCTTCACAGCAGATAAAAACATCCTTCCAAGAGTCAATGAGAAATTTTAAATAAAAACATGCCAACATAACTTAGAGGAACTCTCAGCAGAACATGGCAGCTTGATGTAATTTGAGTATTTGAATGAAGATGTCAGTTGATGTGCAAGCAGAGCAGAAAGTGCTGCCAAGACAAAGTTTGGAGAAATCTCCTGCAGGTAAATTCTGCAAGACATCGTCAGAGTGGGTAATTGTGATATATGAAGGGACAAGATGCACCAGCAGAGAGTGAATCTGAGATTCATTCAGAAGTGCTCAGTGTGTTACCTTTACTCCCAAGAGCTTTTTCTTGGTTACAGCTTACAGACATCATCACAGTCCCACCACAAATCTGTCCTCCTGACATTTTCCATTGTTCTCTCCAAAGCCACGGTGAAGGAGCGTGAGGAGTGTACAGCTCTGTGCTGATGCAGAAGCAGACACTCCAGTTCAGACACTCCAGTTCTGTCTCAGGCACAGCTGTCCTGAGACACACTGCTGCTGGTGCTCTCTGTTTAACTCTTTCCTTACACCAACAGGGAATCTTTTCAAGTGCATTTAGACCTGGTGAAAAGGAAAGGAAAAAAAGCAATGTAGAAGATTTTAGCCTACAATAAATTCATATAGGACATTGGGAGAGCAAGAGAAACAATGGAGACACCTTACAAATTGGTATCTGTTCAGAGCAATGGTAGAGGGTTTGAGATCTGTTTTGTTTTGTGGTGGCTGTGGTTTTTTTTTTGGTGTGTGTTTTAATTGCCTTCTTGAGAAGACAGGGCTTATGTGGCAATGCTGTCCCTGCTTCTCTTCATCTGGTCATTGCACCCACAATAACTTCTGAAATTATAATTATTTTCAAGCAATTTTGGAATATACTTCAGTTCCTATGAGATCTGTGTCACTCACATGCTGGAGATATATTCAAAATAATGTCACACTGAATGAAAAGCAGGTAGAATATACCTGGTTCTTGGGGTAAGGTTCTTGAGGTGAGTAAAGCTTTGTAGGGGAGTGAAGGATAAAAATTCTTAGGAAGGTTTCATTACTTCTGCTGTTTATAGATCAATTTATTTTTCTTTAAAGGCTTTCTTACATTCTGTGCAGCATCTAGGAAGGAAACATGTAAACTTGCAAGATCTCATCCTTTATGTTCAAACAGATTGTCTTTTAAATACTTGGAAATGTAGTATTTGGATTATAATCCTTACTGCCATGTGTCAAGATTGAAATTTCTTGAAATAAAACTTTGAGAAATACAAACTGTAGTGAACCATATTATTATTAAAGTCCAAAGATGCTTGAAATTTGAATCCATTAACTAGTTCTATATTGATTATCATATTTTTTTAGCCTTAATACAAGTTCATAGAATTCACAGGTGTTTGTTGTCTGAAATACAGAATGACAGAACAGCTTATGCAAGAAATGACTTTGAAAGGTCATGTGGTGCAGCTTTTCATAGGAAAGGGAGCAGAGCTGAGATTATTTCCAACCTGTCCCACCACATCCAGAAAACCTCCAGTGATGGAGGCTCTCCCATGTCTCTGGTGAGGTGGGTTAGTGGCTGATTGTCTCACTGGCTTAAAATGTGAGATTACTTTCAATTATTAATCATGTGTTTTACATACCAAGAAGATCTTTAAAGGATTAATTTCTTCCCTCTAGTTAAAGAATTATTAGCTAAGTCTAATTATTCCAGTTATTATAAAGTTTAATAAATCTGTTAAATCCATAGAAGTCTGAATTTATGATTCCCTGAACTCAAAAGTATTATAAGAAAAGGGATTTATTCCATGAGTTGGAAGGTTTATTATTTCTTTAGAAGGGCTTGAAGAAAGCACAGAGGATTTGAAATGAAGACATGCAAAATTTGAATTTAAAATAGAGGCAGTAGTTGGTAAGACAATTATGTTTACACAGTAGGAATACCTTATTAAAGAGATGTCATAATAATTGTTTCCAGCAAGTGTAGAGTAATTGGCTTGAGTACCACTTGATGTCATCCTGGTGCAATAAAATTTGTCTAAAACCCTTTGATTCAAAAAGAATTACTGTTTTGGTGAACAGTTCTCTGCTGACCTTAGCTTTTCTTTTCATAGAAATTTAGTTAGTGTTATTTTTCCTATGGTCATACAGAAACTTTTTTAGAAGTTTTATGATAAAATGCTTAGTATCTTTTTTCTTTGACTTTGGATATCTGTAAATTTTTTGAGAAAATGTAACTCGTTTGTCCTTTATGTAATTAGGTTGCTATGAACAGTGAGATTGATTTGGCCCAAATACTCTATGGATGCTATATGAAAAATATGCAGAAAATCTTTCAAGACTGTGAGTGATGGTTTTGCCTCCAAGATCATTCAGCTGTGTTATGCCACTTCGATCCTCTTTTTTTAAACATCAACAAACTTTCCAAAGGCAGTTATATTTTT
This sequence comes from Fringilla coelebs, assembly GCF_963513975.1. Taxonomy (NCBI): domain Eukaryota; kingdom Metazoa; phylum Chordata; class Aves; order Passeriformes; family Fringillidae; genus Fringilla; species Fringilla coelebs. The sequence continues at coordinate 22,023,597 of NC_140066.1, read as the reverse complement.
GTTCAGGAAAAGTTGTTCTTCAATGCTTTGTTCTGGGCATCCAGCTTGATTTAAAGGAGCAAGAGGTCCCATTTGATCATTGTGCATTTTTTTTGGTGAGAAGGGGAGAGGACAGAAGAGATAAACTTTAGATGAACTTCATATGATTCAGAACAAAATTTAATATGGACTTTTGTCAGAATTCATTTTCTCTGATACTATTACCAGAATAAAATGTCCCTGATGCCTCAGCATCTTTCTCCTTCCACCCAGGCAGGCACCCTAGATCAGCTAATTTTTTACTATTTTTTAAATTTCCTGTGACTTGTTCTTTCCTCTTAACTCTTTGTGATCTTTATGCTTTGGCTCAGCTCTGTGGCTGCTTGGCCAGCATTTTCTATCACAAAATTCCCTGTATTTTCCCACACTCCTCCCCTGGAGTTGTAAAACATGAGCTCTAACAGACTGCCCCTTTGTTCTTGTGACTGTATTTTATTTACAAGAGTTTACAAGTTTGTGTTTGTCATTTGAAACTTCCACACATTCTATTGTGCAATCTAGAAGATTATTTACAGTCTATAGACTGGCACAAGAACAACTTGAATTTCAGGCTGGAGGAATGAACAAGTGTGTGTGCACCAGCTCGCTGGCAATCTGGGAAACCCTGTGTGAGAAACTCTTATCCAGTTTCTCTCCATGTTTGTGATCCCAGAGCCTGCTCTGGCAGCTGCCTCAGGAAGATAAAGCTGAGACTGAAAGCATCCAGGTAGGTGTAAAGAAGTTGATTAAGGATATAGTAGAACTTGTATAGGAACAAAGAGTTATTGAAAAGAGCAAGGATAATTCAGTCTGAATAAGGTGAATAATAGGGATTTGATTGAAGTGAGAAGATTAGTAAGAAGGGACTACTGTCTTCCTTTTAGCTCTATCTCAATGTGTGAAGCAAGGAGATAAAGTGAAATTAAAGGCCAAAGGAATTTTTTCCCTTCCTATACTATCATCATTCATTGGCACTTGCTATTTCAGGAGGTCATTGAGGCAAGTCAGGAGCTGATCACAGCAGCTTTTAAGGGTTCATTAACAGCAATTAGTAATTTTTTTTCCTTTGAGTAGTTTTCAGAATGGATAAAACAGATACAGGCTTAAAAGCAAGGACCCTGAGCACAATGGTAAATAAAAAGGGGCAGTACTGAAGAGAATACATTCTACTTGAACTCCCACAATTATTTATGGCCACAACAATGTTTTTGCTTGCCAGAGTGAGACAATATGGTTGTTTTCATGCAAGTTTGTATATAAACACTCTTCATTTGCTCTTCTCATTGATAACAATGGGTAAGATTCATCTGCTTGAACTCAAACACTTTCAGTGCATATATTTACAAATGTCAACTCTTATGTATATTTCAGTGAATGGCAGCAGACACCTTTAGGGCATAATTTTTTTATTGTGCATATTGGTCTACAATAGGTCAGACGAACTATGTTCTATTATAAGTGATTATTTCTTCCCTGTGTTCTATAAGTGATTATTTCTTCCCCTGCTGCATATTACTTCTAATTGAAAAAAAATCAGACAATACTTATATGCAGGTAGCTACAATGTAAACATGAAAATTTAGGTTATATCAATCATTGCTCACAGTTTCTCACAACTGTATTTCATAGTTGCAGTCTTGCAAAATGTTAAGAGAGATTATCTACAGACTCTTCTGCTTCTACTTGATGTCTATATTCCATAAATTCTTTTATATTCCCTCCTGAGAAGGTTCTATTACAAAACCATGTACTTTTTATTATCCTTGCTGATGAGTTTTATCAGATATGTATGGAATAATTTCTCTGTTTATATTACAAAGTTTTAAAATGGGACTATTTTTGGCCTGCTAAGATTCTACACAAGACTTGGCTTTTTTGTGTTTTTCAGAATTAGGCAATAGTATGTTTAAATGATGTAAAGTCTCTATGACTTTCAGGTTTCTGCTAATCCACATAGAGTTCTTATCTAATGATATTCTGCATACCCTAACTGAATTCTATAAAATGTACCTCTGCTTCTTCAAACAGTACTTGGTATCTCAACATGTTCATCTGTCAAGCACAAAAGTTTAAAAAGTTGGCATGTGTAAACTTAGTTTACTTAAGCATTTAGATGACTTTAAATGGTCAAAATTTAAATGTCTGGGATGAAGAGAAATTTCAAATTAGATAAGATTTCTCAGTCATAAAAGAGAATGAAAGCAGAGAATGACAAATTGATGCATGAGAAGCAATATATGAGATGTGGTTGATAAATTATCTTCTGATATGTTAATGAATTCCTGATAGAGAAGTTCATAATATGATGACTTATTGAGATTTTAATAAAGTAAATTAAAAATTGAAAGGTAATCTGAATGAAAGAAGTTCCAGGAATCTTTGAAAAAATAATCAGGAATTTGAGCTTTTAGAAAGGCTTTTTATAGATATTGACCTTTATGCTCACATATACACATATTTGCATTTTAAATAGATGCATCTGAAAAATCTACTAATTTTACACTTCTCCTTATACTTACATGGAAATAACAAATTCTATGACACTTAGAAATATGCTCTGCATACTTGCATGCACTAAAAAAAAATCCATATTTAGTGCCAGCTTCTTTTTGACCACACAGAAAATCCTGCAGTTCTGCTTACAATGATGAGTAAAGATAATACAAAGAAAGATTAAAAAAAAACCACAAACCTTAAATAAATACATATTTATGATTATGATTTAATTTTAGTAAAAAGAAAACATTTATGTAGGATTTCTCCAAGGAAAACCAATTCTGTAGTGGTCTTTTTCTGTTTTACTTTTGCACAAGAAACGCAAGTAACTATATAGAAAAACAAAAGAAATTATTGCTGTGGCAGGAAAAAATAATTGTAGCTGTCAGTTCAGCCTGCTAGTCTTCTAATTAACTGGGTGAAACTTACACAGCCAGGATGTATCTTCAAAATCCAAGAGCAGCCACCATGCCTTTATTTTTTCTGAAAAATGTTCTTAACATCTCAGCATCTGATTCAGCACATTTGGTTGCTAATGTTTGTATTATCATTTTCTATCATTTAAGCATATTTTATAAAATTAAGTTATTTGAGGGATAATTCCTATAATGCAGAATATTTCCAAAACCATCAGTATTGTAATTACGTTAAAGGGAGTGTTTAAACACTAATGAATCCTGAGAGGTAAAAATCATAAGCTATATCTGCAAACAACAATATAATGGATGAGGTTGAAAACATTCAAATAATATACTTACATAAAATACATGAGAAGCAGTCCCCCACTAAATTTAATTGAGCAAATGTTCTCATTATACAATATGTAATTATTTTCTTTACTGTTTAAGTCATTATTTCTTCTCTCTTTTAAAATTAAGATCTATTTAACATTTGTTGAGTCCCCCAGCATCAAAGTAAATCTACATAATTTTAACCTTTTCTACATGAAATCTAGGCACCATTTTATATTCCCCATTTATGACAGGAATGCTTCAAATGCTGACTTTTACTGTGGGGGGTTTGAAATTTCTCTCAGTACAGAAATTTTGTTGAGTGTCTGCTTTTAGAATAAATAGAAGCAAGACATTCTCTCTCTCCTTTCTCATTCATTCCCAGTTGTGTGGTATTCTACCCCCCCCAATATTGAAAGATATGGACCCATCACATTTGAGACATTTGGGAGAGACTTTATTTTCTGTTCTGCATTTCCTTGTTGTGTGACAGCAGGAGGTCAGATTGATAAACCACCACTGGTACCCCAGTGCAGAGAACAGGTTTCCTGTCCCTGGGCAGGGTTTGCCCACAGCAGAGGTGTTGGCACAGTGTGGCTGTTCTGCCTGCACAGTCCAGAAATCTGCTTGGGAATAAGAGTCCTGGTGTCTGCAGCAGTGGGTGCAGGATTCCATACACAAAGGGTGCTAATGGTCATTCACACCAACAGAGGCATTGCCTGCAAAACAAGGGTGGCTTTCATTTTTATTTAAAATTCTGTAGCATCATGTAAATAAATTGTTCCAGCAATACTTGGCTTTGCTTTTTGCAATGTTTTCCCTGGTTAAACATGCATCCAAATTAAGTATTATGGAAGGAAGTCACAGTAAATTAACAGCTGGCTGGTAAGCCTGGAGCTTTAGAGAGAAAACTGCTCCTTCCTCCTTGCAAAAAGCTTGGGGGGGGGGGGAAAAAGCAGTTTATCTTCAGTTATTTGGTTGCAGTGATTGAGGTCAGGGCAAACTGAAATAGATGAGAATTGGATGGAGGAGAGATTAGGATCTATGAGCAAACACTGCTGACTTCCAAAGAATAGAAGGAAATCTCACACTATCATGTTTTACAAAGTGTCAGAGTACAGGTATTTGGCTGAGGATAAACGAAACAATTATAATAAAATTTTTGCTTCTCAGCTCTTTAAAATAATTGATCTATCATTTGTTGATGGGTTTATAAATGCAAACTCAATGTCATTCCCATCCATAATAGAACTGCTAACTTCTAGGTATTAATTCATCAAAAAAATGCACCCATGACAGCAATCAAATAAAACATTTATTAAATTATGCAATTTATATTTCATTCCTGTATCCAGAATATCTGAAAGTACTGGAGCATTAATACAACCCTAATCTGGTTTAACTCCTTTGTTCCATAGATGTGTAGCAAAGCTTCATGACTGAGTAATAGCAAAATCTAAAGAGCTCTATAGGGCAGGGTTTGAAAATCTGCAGTTTCTGTTGAAATGTGTTGAATGTATCTTCTTAAAGAATAACATGGTTCATAAGAAGAAAAAAAAAGTAAGGACCATGTGTCGCTGCTTATTATAAACAAAAGAGTATATTTCCCAGGTAATAAAAATTTTCTGTTTACAGATTTTGATCTAAATGTTGTAAATTCCTACCGTGACCCAAATTCAGATTAAAGTAGCAGAAGAATCTGACTTTGAATTCTGCCATATAGCATAATAAAAAATGAGGATCTCATGAGTAGATTATGGCCCCTGTGGTTTATAGTGGTTACCTGACCACCTTTTGCATTATCTCTCTCTGATACTGCAGATCCAGAAAATTCTCCAGCTGATAAACTAGAAATAGAAAGTATGTGATCAATCTCTCTTCCACTTTGCCAGCTCCTGTGTTTGAAGTTTGAGTGTCGAGTGCTCTTTTTTCCAGCTATTGGAGAATTGGGACTATGTTAGTGTAAGTATCTTGCCTTACTCTTTTTTAATTACAGCACGTGTTTATGTTTTCTGGTTGTAGAGAGGAAAGCATGGAAATATGACACTAGAACACCCTGAAGGGTTAAACAGTAGAGGGTTGTATCAAACTGACTAACATAAAGAAACCTATGATTTTTCTTTCAGTCTTGCATTTCTTTGGGACTGGTTTATTTTCCTAAGCTACCTGGGATGGCAAGTGGAGCCAGAATACTTCTGAACCTAGTAATTTTCTGGCCTGATTTTGCATTGTGTCTGACAGGGGTCTGGTTTGGTTCCTGCATTATTTGAAAGCACAATCTGACTTATTGAGAGTGTGAGAGGAAGATGGCCTGAGTTACCATTAGCATAATTTATACCCAGCTGTAACTAAACAAGACTTGCAATTGCTTTCCCTTTATGTGACTGAAGCATGTTATCAAAAGGCAAGATCAGCTAAGACAAACCCCTGCAGATTTAATTTTTCGTGGTGGGTTTGGGCAGGAGCTCTGAAGAAGGAAGGTGCTGTTCTCCTGGGTGCTGGTGAGGTGCTGTCCCCGAGGCTGCAGGCTCTGTGCAGTCACTGACCAGAGGCTGTGCAAGGACCTGGAGTCAGCTGGGGCTGCATAGCAATGGAAATGAGACCGTGCTGTGTTTGGATTTCCTGCTGAGAATCACCATGCATATCTTTGTGAAATGGCAGACAGATTAATGAAATACATGTGGCACGTTGGGCACCTTGCATAAATGATCTCTCGCCTGCAGCTGGTTCACTGTGTAATTTTGTGTTATTGTTGCGAGGAGAGATCAGCAGAAGGGAGTGTGACTCTTCACAATGTTTTGCTGTCTGGCTGGCTGCCTGGTAGCCCAAGGTTTAAGATTTTTCATATTAATATTTAGAATCCCAAGAGGATTGCATCCCAAGTGCATTTTTGAGCTTCTGATGCCTGTATTCCGTTTCAGTCTTGATGGTTGGGAGGGAGAGATTTGGGGCCTGAGGGCTTCTGAAATGAGCCAGCTGAGAGTATACAGGATCTTTTCCTCTGGAGTACTGGCTGTGCAGAATTTTTCCCTCCAGAGCTCAGATGTGTGATAAATTTAATATATTTAAAAATATGTTTTCCACCTAAGCTTTGCATGACAATACTATCAGTTGTAATAATTTAACTGTTAATAGTTATGATATAAAGTAGCAGACTTAAAACAGAAGAAAGACTGTGGGAATATCCTAGTCTTATTAGAGTCATCACTCTTTGCCTTGGACATTGGTTATGAAATATTATTAATTTGGCATTTTCAGCTTACTTTCCAGTACTTTTAAGAATCTCTGAGAGGCTTTTATGATGGCTTATTTTAAATCATAAGACATTAAGTACTTCAGACAAATAAGATTTTATGCTCTTCATTTGTAAAATGCACAAAGGTCAGCTACTAAGCATGCTGAGACTCTTGCCAGAGGTATCTTTATTACTCTGTCAGTATTTCATATGCCTGTCATAACTACAAGAGGAGTAAATCCAAATTCATCCCCAGATGTGGGGCAAGAAAATGCTTACTAATAAGAGAGCAAAGGTGACTCAGCTAAGAAGAACAAGGACTATTCAGTCAAGGCAGGAGAGATGTAAAAAAGTTTCTAAAGTGTGACAAGTAGCAGAACCACAGTAGTTTGCAGAAAAAAAATCTTATACAAGCACTTGTTTTAAGGGAAAAAAGCTGATGTGAATACTAGGAATGTGATCTATTGGTTAGCAGATGCACAGACAGTTATATTATTGGCTATCCAGGTGTGTGATACTCTAATCTGGTAGTGAAAAGATCATAAAAGCTATGTACACTTTTAATAAATGTTTTCTAGTTATGCTGGGCCTGGGGACCGTGCATCATTCCTACACCACGACTGGCTCCCTGAACAGGGACACACAAGCTCCTAGGTTGTCCTGGACCTGCAGCATATCCTGACTGTACCAATGCTGTCCTTCAGGGATTGCCAAGGCCAGCCTTTCATCGCTGCCTAAGGAACAGGTGAGCCTTGCAAATGGGAAAAGTTCCCCATAAAAATGGGCAATAATATCAGTAAACTGGAAACTCTCCATAAAGACTGTTTATTGCATATTACAAAGGAGCAAGGGTATAAAATACAAGAAAGAAAGCTCATACAACTCCTTATGTGGGTGAAAACTTTCTGTCCTTGGTATCCCCCCGACGGCTCCTACGACCTCGATCACTGGAAGCGAGTGGGGGAGTCTCTAAAGTCTCATCAATTAGACAGTCACGAGGTTAATCCCGATGAATTCATTACATGGCAGATTGTTTATTCTGCACTACAAGCTTTTCGTGATTCGGAAGAAATATTACACCCCGCCGTACATTTGTCGGCAGACACTTTCCATGCACTCACAGCGCCGCTTTCACGTCCTGATTCCGTTCTTTTGCAAGTGGAGGAGGGAATTAATGGGGAGGAACCGGAGGGCGATCTGGTGAATCTAAGAGCTATTGATCTAAGACAGGAATGTGATTTATATCCTGCCATAAAGCCGCAGCCACTGAAAGCTACGGCTGCATCACCATCTACTGACACAAAGGTGCTAAAGCAGCAGTCCTGTCTCCCGCCCTACGACACGTCTCCCTTAAGGCATGTGACTGATAATGAGCTTTCGCTGTCCCCTGAGCCAAAAAGCTTTTTAGACACCTGCCGCAGACAAGCATTAGATCAAGGGGATGTTGAATTGCTCCATGCCATGCCCACGGTCTATCAAGGCAATCAGCCTCATCATGAGCAGATTTCTTATGAAATGGTTAAGGAATTAAGAAAATCTGTGAAAGAAAACGGTCTTCAGTCTTCCTATACGATGGGACTTGTAGAAGCTATAGCAAAAAACTATGTTTTGTTACCTGCTGACTGGAAAGCTTTATTTAAACTGATTATGACATCAAGACAATATTCAATATGGTGGGCAGAGTATGAAGAGCTGTGTGAAAATCAATCCAGGGCTAACAAGGACACTGGTAATGCTGGAATAACAAAGGATCATTTGGCAGGGACTGGAGCTCAGACAACCATAAGAGATCAGTTAAGGATGCCCCCAGAGACATGTAACCAAGTGAGGGGGCTGGCTATAAGAGCTCTGAAAAGAGTGCCGGACATTAACAGAACTGAACCTGGCTTCTCCACCATAAGGCAAGGACCCCAAGAACCCTACATTAATTTTATCGATCGCTTGCAAACAGCTGTGAACAGGCAAATTGATTTACCAGCTGCAGCAGAAGTTTTATTGAAATCCTTAGCCTATGAAAATGCTAATACTGACTGTCGTAAAGCACTTGATCAAATAAAAAGCAAACCTGGTACTTCCTTAACTGACTTTATCAAAACTTGTGCACATATTGGTACAGAACAGTACAGAGCAGATTTACTAGCAACTGCCTTAGCTCAACAGCTACAAGTGGCTCGGGCAGCAATTAAATGCTTCAGCTGTGGAGAGGAAGGCCATGTGAAAAAGCAGTGCTCAAAGGATAAGCAAGGGAAGAAAAAGCCTAGTAAACTGTGCTTCAGATGCAAGAAAGGTTACCACTGGAGTAATGAATGCCATTCTAAGTATGACAAAGACGGCAAACCTCTGCCACAACGGCAAAAATTGAAGGGCGGAGCGAAATCCGGTGCCACACAACAAAGCAAGATCCAGGCACAGCAAACCCACACAGCCCAGGTTACATCAGGAGAACCCCAGGCAGTACCAGCTTGGACTTGGCAGTTTCCACCACAGCCACAACCACAATAAATGACACATCAGTTCACCTTACACCTACCAGCGTAAATGGACCCCTTCCTTTTAAATGCCATGCATCGCTGCTCAGGAAATCATCATCATCTAAAAGTCGACTTTTTATTTTACTAGGAATCATCAACTCTGATTCTAGGGGTGAAATAAAAATCATAGCTTGGACTCCTAACCCACTTTGTACTATCCCAGCAGGATTATGCATTGCTCAACTGATACCACTCCCTCTATTTCTGGACATGCAATCGATACCATCTGTCAATGCTGACCGGGTCACTGGAAGTTTTGGGAGTACTGCTACTCCTAACATTTGTTGGTCCAAACTCATTTCAGCACAACAACCTTTTCTAACCTGGGTAATGGATGGCAAATCTTTTACAGGATTAACAGATACTGGAGCAGACATAACCATCATCAGCAAACATGAATGGCCACGTGAATGGTCATTAACATCTCCAGCAGCGATCATCATCGCAGGCATCGGAGGTCAGCACATGCCACAGCAGTCAGCTAAAGAATTCATGGTATAGGGCCAGAAGTTTATGATATAAACATAATGTTAAGTCATTTGGCCCTGACTGTAACTCTGAGGTTGAATTCTGGAATCCTGCAAAGAGAGTTTTTAGTTCTTTAGTTGCCTGTGTTGATACTGCATATGCCTTGAGCACAATTAATAAACTAGGCTGTTGGCCTGTGAAGGAAAGCAATGCTACCAGTAATGCTTTTTTAGCAGGATCATTAACAGATGTTAACTCTGTATGTCGTGCAACACTACAAAATAGAGCAGCAATAGACTTTTTGTTGTTAGGCCAGGGAAACTGATGTGAACACTTCGATGGAATGTGCTGTATGACCTTGAGTGACCACTCTGAATCCATTCACAAAAGCATCCAGGAACTGAAGGAGATGTCTGGATAACTGCAACAAAACCAGGGATGGGATCCTTTCAGCCTGTTCTCCTAGTTGGGAAGTTTCAATTTCAGGCCTTGGGTTAAACACATAATTGGTTTAGCTATAATGGGACTTAACAGCACTTTTGATGATTATGCTATGTTTGCCTTGTGTCTTTTCTTGCATTCAACAGCTTATCAATCAGAACATAAAGCAGGTAATGCTTATGCAGACACACACTGTACTCTCTTTGCAATGCTTAGTAAATAAAAGGGGGGGAGATGAGGGGCAAGAAAACAAAGAACCCTTAGGAATAAGAGAACAAACTACTTGGATAAGAAGAACAAGGACTATTCAGTCAAGGCAGGAGAAATGTAACAAAGTTTCTATAATTTAACAGGTAGCAGAACCACAGTAGTTTGCAGGAAAAAAAATTCTTACAAGCACTTGTTTTAAGGAAAAAATGCTGATGTGGATATTAGGAGCTTAATAACTTATGTTATTGGTTAGCAGGTATATGAACAGTTACACTGTTGGCTATCTAGGAGTGTGTTACTCTAATCTGATAATGAAAATATTATAAAAGCTATGTACACTTTTACTACATGTTTTCTGGTTATACCACAACTGGGGACCATGCATCAATCATACACCACACCCACATCCAGTGAAATTCTGACAGGTTTACTTAACTTAAGCAGAATATAACTGCACCTGAGCTCCTCCTGAAGACTCAGGTAGTGTGAATAAAATATCAGAATACAGGCACATCCAAATAAAGGGTCCAGATCTGTAACTTCAGCTCAGGTGTTTTGTCTGTAATAGGTAGGATTCTTTTCTGGCCAAAGGCACAGTATCAGGCTCCCATTTGTTCTCTTTATTTTGATCTTTCTATCAGTAAGGTAACGGAAAAGCTAAAACATTTATTCAGACTTTTCTGTTGCTCTAACTTTTGGTATTGCATTGTACTATATATAAATTGTTTAGCTATAGTCTTTAAAAAAGTGTTTCAAGCAATACTTAAGGCAATAATGTAAAGTTTAACAGTTGTTCTTGTCCATCTTATCATCACTGAAAGAGCACTGCTGCATGTATTTCTTGATATTTGAAGATATCTAAATGACCATCAGTGAAGAGTAAAGAAATAGTAACCAAACACAACTTTGAATCCACGACAATAAAAAAATCTTTTAATAATCTTTTAATTTCTAAAGTAAAACAAAACTGTTTGAACTAATTTCTTTCTGTTATTGTTAGCATTGAAAATACTATGTTTATTTTAAGAACCGGTGGCTTAATCAGCATGGAAGGCATGTTGCAAAGTGTTAGAATATATTCTGTCATTTGGCTCAGCTTTAGGCAATTATACATGTAAATATAATTACTATGGTATTTTTTTTTAAACATATTAGTCTCAAGTTTGTGATGAATGAATCTGCAACATGTTTTCTTAACACCTTTTTGAAGTGAATTAATCCAATATTAATTTATTTTAAATGTGCCAGAAGCATCATCCTATTACTAATAAGTCGAAACAGACAGCAGGAAATGCAGGTCCCTTCCTAGCATTGCCAGAATGTATCTCTGTGTGTATCCAGCAATCTGGGTGATATGTTGACAGAATGAGGCCAGCGATGCAAATAAAAGAATTCTCCCCCCTCCTCTCCTTGCAGTTTATTGCTCGTCATCGGCTAACTCACTGACTTGAATTTCTACAGAAAAATCAAACTAGTAGAGAAGCAGCTGCTATATTAGCATTACTATCAAGTGCTTAATTTGTGTATTAGGTGATAAGAGTATTTATGTTTCCAGAATTACAGCTATTTAATTTATCAGCTGCCTAAGACTGAAGTAGGATTCTCTAGGTATATAAATTTCAGGCTGGATTCTTAACACAAATTAGAGTTTTACTGCAGTTGCTGTAGTGGACTGTCATCAGTGTCACTTTACATTAGTGGAGCACATGAATCCAAATGCTTCTGTTAAATACCAGATAAATACTTCTTTTTTAAAATGAAAGGTGATTTTTTTAAACTATCCCCCCAAAATATCTTTAATTATGCTTGCTATAGGTGTTAGGATTTGTTATTTTGTCTTCATTGCTTGCGAATTTTTAACCTGATTCCCTGACATACTAACACAGCAGAGAGACAAAATATATTTATTTTTGCAAACCATAGGGCATGTTTCAGCTTTTACTGTTCTCAGATCAGGAAAGTTCAATTTAAGATCAAAACTATTAATTCCATAAAAGAGAAAGGCCAAAATTCAATAATAAATGAAAAAATGCCCCAACAACAACAACAACAAAATCAAACACAGAATTTATAGATAGAGAAATTCAAAGATAGTGGGTGACAGGAAGGAAAGCTGCATTTATGTGAAATAAAAATTCTGGGTTTTAGCATTAAAGTGAGGTAGCATAATCCTGTTCCTTTTGATCATAATACACAGATGATCAGGATAGAGATTCATACAAGCATATACAACTGCACCCAATTCTCATTTGATAAAAAGGAGTCATGGACAAAGGACTCAAAGAAGACAGATAACAAGCTTCTGCATTTTCTGGCTCATTGTATCCAGTAGATACAGAAAGCCAGATTAGTATATTTTATTCATATTTACTTGAGTCGCTTTATTTATGTAGCATAGTTACCATCTGTGAAAACCAGTGCCTTGCACAAAAATAATGGAGAATCTAGTAAGAAAAAAAAAAGTGGCTTCCAAATTTAGTTTGCTGTTACCAATGAAATACATACTGCAATTTGACAAAAATCTGTCTTGGGGGTGATTTGAGGGGTAAAAAGGCACCTGATCACTCATTTCCACACAAGCACTCAGCCAACCAGAAAAAGATTTTTCTCAGATGGAAGCCTGAACCTCTGTTGGTGGAAGGGGGAAGCCACTCTTCCCAAGCTCTCAAAAACTGTTGCAGGCAGACGTTTGGCTGCTGCACCAGCCCTGCTTTCTCCAGTCTGGGGCACACAGCTCAGTATGATTCAGCAGGGGTCTGTTTTAAGTGACCATACTCATATTTCATAGGCCATTTTTCTCACTCATCTGGAAGGGCAAAGCTTGGCTATCCCCATGCCCAATCTTCGAATATTTAATGCAAGTGATGCATATTTTGAACTGCACCCATGTACAATTGAAATCAGCTGGCAAGAAAAGGTATTTCCAATGAAAACATATTTTCAAGGGAGAGATGAGAGGGAGCAGTGTAAGGCATTAAAGAACTAAACAAGAAGTTTATGGTGTTGAAATGCTGCTAAAGATGTAGTAACTTTTGAAAGGTAATTCCTTATTTAGGACACTGAAACCAAAGTATTTTTAAATTCTTGGATGCATTTGAATTTTAAAATTCCACATTTGTTATTAAAAAGTGTAGAGGAGAATTTTACACTCACGCACACATAAACTCACACATTTAAAATAAACTAAAACATAGAGAAAGTTTGTTTTTTAAAAGTATGAAAGGCAGTTTGCTTCAACTGTGTTCTGGTGTGCTTCCTGTGCATAAGTGGGCCCTACATATATGATCCACTGGCTGGTTTTTGCCCAGCCCATCTGTACATCTGTTTTATTTATTATGTCATAGGTATACCTGACAAAGAACTTCAATCATATAAACACTGGTTGTCTGGCAAACACATAGTTAATATGAAAAAATGTTACAGATAGCTATATATAACTGTTACCTCTGGCTTGGTATGCCTTCCACACACCACTTTAGTGCCCAGCTGTAGCTTGTGCCTGTTTTTGTTTTAGACTCAGTGTATTTTGTAAGCTGTGTGTGATGCACTCATGTAACTACAGCATATGCTATTTAATCTTTCTTCACTTGAGGCAGCCCTGTCCCCCCACAGATCCATCTGCATCACTTGTCTTGAATTGTAGATTTGTATGATGGCAGAGTATAGAAAAGGTATCTTCAATCTTCTCATGACAGCTGCACAGCATTTTTCTAGGCTAGCAGTCGTTGTCAAATCAACAACAAACCTGCTGCATCTAGTGCTGCTGATTTTCCATAAGGCATTTTAAAACATTTAGTGAGGACAGTTATCACTTCCCATCCAATTTAACAGGGTATCACTGCAGAATTTCACCCAAGGATAGGCATAATATACTCAACTGTCCTACAGCACTATAGGACTCTCTGATAAGGTGAAATACAGTGTTTTGAAAATGTATATTCATGTATATTCCTAATAGCCTTATGATCACAGAATTAATTCTGACAGGTAGAAGACATAGCTAAATCCCTGAATCAGCATCTTAGTCCTGTGCATTGTCTTACCAGGCCAATCAAAATTTTCATTTGTAACTGTGCCATATTGGGTTGACAAACATTTCACAGAAGGCCTTAAGCTCTGGTTTGATCCTATTCTAGTTGCTCTTGTCTTATTTTTTCCTATTGCAATTTTGGTTGGTACATCCCCAACAAAGTCTATGACGGATCAAAAAGAAAACCTTATCCAGTCTGAGTAGCAAAGGGAATGGCTCCCTAATTACCTGTGATTCCCCTTAATTACTTGATTTAAATCTAAAAGGCAGTGCTTTAGAGTGACAATGTGTTTAGTCTAACATTCTTCAGAATAAGAAAAATTGGAACATAATTGTATTGTGCAATGAAGAGAGAGAAAATACTGAGACTGTTAAGCTATCTGTCCCTCTGTAGAAGTGCTTTTTACTGAGAATTGTAACAAATTGAAATAATATTAATTCTGGCCTAACTCTCTACTTTTATTGCAGGGTGACTCAAACCACCTTTTTATCTCAGAGGAAACAATATAATACTAGAGAAATGCCCTTTGAGAGAAAAACTGTACCCCTGGTTGAGAGTTTACATGAAGGTATTTTTTAAACACTTACTGAGAGGTTTTTGTAATGGCACTGAAAGAATGCACAATGTGAAGGTGTAAAATTATTGAATCAGAAAATAAACCTCACAGTGCTGCTGACATGGGCCAATACGGGACAGTCTGCATTTTTCATCACATCTATTTTCACAGAAAACTATGATTTTTGTCAGTCTGTTTTAATCTGTTGTATTTCCCCTAAGTAGCAGATTCACCTTCAAGGACTAATTTATTCGTTGCAGTTCTGTTAGTGTCTTGGTTTCCAAAATGTTTTCAGGAATTGTGGTAAGCTCATGTCACTGTTAATTAACCTTAAAGACAAGACAATGCAATTCCTCTGTAATCACAGGATGATACTACAGAGTCTTTCTAGCCACCATTGGTTCTAACTTTTAAATTAGTTAGAAAATAGCAAAACAATTTATAAAGTCACATTGAAACTTGAAATAATCAAGGTGGAAACTATTTGGCCAGTAACTAAATATTGTTCATTAACTGCTGGCAATGATTAATGTGCTAGGCAAATTATTACTGATTTTATTTCCAATGTGTCTTCACCCTTATGACAAAATTCAAGCTTTTGAAAGAAATTAAGACCAAATCCACAAATACAGAAAATAATAATCTACGACAATATAATACTTTAATAATTTAAATATTCCTTTCTCATAAGGGAAAAGTTATTGTGCAATTCTTACTATGAATCAAAGTTTTGGGGGATAAGTCTCTCTTTTTCTTTTTTATTTTTTCAGTTAAACTGTGTAAGTAAACTGATAAATCATATCAGATAATGAGATGATAATTTCTTTTAGAGAAAAGTAATTTCTGATTTACTATCAATTGTGTAAATTCATGAGATACATTTAATTTCTTCAATTGTGAACTGTCTCGTTAATAACACCTGCATGCTGATTGTAAGCCTTCAGGTCTTCCCAAAAAATGGATTACTTTTGAATTCCAAGTTTCAAAAACTGAGTACTTTTTATTTTACTCATGTATGCCTCAGTGGATTGTATATTAAATTAATCTGATTCCCTTCCTGAGCATGAGGGAAGGAGGGTTTTCTTAAAGATTGTAAGAATGGAAAAGGTCAGGACAACATGAAAGAGTATTTTTCAGACCACAAAATGAGTAACTAGTTGAAAGTTTGCAATGTAAAAACACAGTCTAACCTCTGTTTTGCAGAGGTTAAGGTGTGTGGTTTTTGACCATTTACCAAAACAAAATTTCTTGTGAGAATCTTGGTTTACATAAAACCCCACCAAGCCAAACCAACCCCTCACCCAGATTATATTCATATATTTATTAATGCTTAATGTACTTCTCATGATATTAGTAAACTCTAAAATAATATCAAATTCATTCCATCAACTCTGTTCTTCCCCAGAATGCTGAACAGGAGTGAGGAGTGATAACAAATCAAACAGATATATGCATCCCTAATCCATACAGCTCAGCTCTCCTTGAAATGTAAATTCCAGAAAGGGACTTGCATTTTGAAAGATGCATACAGCTTCTGCTAACTGGTGCTCCTGCATTCAGCTCATTTAAAGATTAGCTGTAAACTTCAGAGAAGAAAGAGAAAGACTTGATGCCTGCAAGCATAAATACAGAAAGACATTAGAATTTTCTCCCTTCCTTTTTCTAGGAAGACTATGAAATTTAATGTGGCATATAGACATATGAGTTTTTCAATTACTAGCATCTACCTGAAACTTTTATTAAAGTATGCATTGTTTTCAAATTTGCCTCTTGTAAGAAAAAAAAATAAAAAAGGAAAAATAGATTTTCAGAATGTGCAAGAAACAAAAAGTAATATATTTTTGTCCTGTATAAGCTGCATTTATGCTGCTCCCTTTGATAATGTATTTCTGAAATTGGAAGGAGTTTTGTTGCTCACTGAGATTGATTGGTCAGAAAGAACCAGCCATGTTAGACAATATTGGGAATCTGGATTTGGGTGTTCTGTTATCAGACTAAAGTACTGTGCCCACAAAATAGAAAGAGCCATTCTGATATAGAATCACACTGTAAATTCAGAGTTCAGACATTTTCTGGTCTAGCTTTTTACTTGACAAAAGACAAAGAATATACTCTTAGACTGCACAACTGCAGTTATTCCAGTTTGCCTATCCAATGTCCTTGTAGAGATGGTAGAAGACCAGCATAAGCATTCTGTTCTCTGACTAATTTGAATTTCCACAGATTCTTATTTGACACTTTTATTTCTTAGTGCCTACATCTGATCAATATTAATGATTAAGAAGCCACAATCTCAGAAAAGTGGAAGGAGCAAAAGACAATTTGCACCATCTGTAGAAATTGGGGATGTAGTAAATATACTTCAGAAAGGTAATTTCAGAGATTAATCCTATGCTAATGAAAATAATTTGCTCTCATACACACAGCATATTTTCTCTCATACATACATATACGAGTAGTAGAACAGCTAAAGAGTAAGATTCATTATATTGTTTTTAACATTTTACATTTTTTGAGAGAATATTTGGTGAAAGATATTTCTACATAATCTGAGTCTGATTCTTTTCAGCTTCAGAGGAATACTGCTACCTGCCTAAGTAATCCACTCATAAAGTATTAAAAGGCTAAAAATCAGCCCTGCAGTACATACCTCTTAGCCTGGAAAGTGGAAGAATCCCACAGTAGGAACATACTCTGCTTTAGGCTGAGCAGTGACTTAGGCAGAAGGACAGAAAGGGAGAACCTTCATTGGGTTTGATGCTCAGAGTTGTTTTCTTCTTTGGTATTGATATGTAATAAAATATTTATATGAAAAAGCAGAAAAATCAGTGTAAGACTGTTTAAAAATATTGAAAATAAAATCCTGATGCAGGGCTAGAAATGGTTGTGGTTCTTACATATAACCTGAGTATGTCATACTGAACAGTGTGTCTGAGATATGTAACACAACAAGAGGTTTTTTTAATGCTGACACAATCCCATGGTCTGTATCAGAAATGGCAAAATAAAACTACACCATGCTTCAGGGGGCAAGCAAATAATTTTTTTTTTCTTAACAAGTACCGTTGTGCCAATAGGGGCGTGTAAACCAAAGTCAGGAGAACAATAGAATAACTAGTCACAGAGTACAAACATAATCCTATGGTAGTACTAAGAGCCTTTCCATTCAAGAGCAAAGTGATAAAATTTATGCAATCAAATATTTGTACAGTTGCTTATTAATCATTAATATTTTTTAAATTGATTTTTATTTTAGTGTATAGAGTATTAGTGTTCCTGGGATATTTTAATTTCTTTACATTCAGAACTCTCACTTTAACCTTCTTCAAGGAGTTTCTAGTCTTACTTTGGAGATTTTTTTGCAAACCCAAGACAGTAAGAGTGTGGTTTAATTCCTATGTTATATAGACAGTAGCTTCTAGCTCACCTATTCAAAATTACAGGTGAAATAGATTCCTTCTATTATTAATTAAGTACTTCAGCATATTAAAGATGATGATTTATTTATTGGAGCTACTATGTATGCCCCTATTTTAACATACAATTTAAACTTATTTTATGAAAAATTCTATAAATCAACACCACTATCATGTGGGATATAAAAAATACTAACAACAAAAAATACAGAACAGTTAGAATAATACTATTTCCAATATTTACATTTTTTACAGTTAAACGCATTTTTCCGAAACAGCAGAAATCTTGTAGAGATACACCTTTGCTAAGTTTGCTGAAGTTAATGTATTTGCATGTGAGACAAAGAAGATCAGAATATGACTCCCAGTAATCATACAAATACATAAAACTTATTTTTCCCAACAGAAAGAGTACCCTTTCAATGAGTCAGCAGATGTGTTGTTCCAATGAAGCATACAACCAGTGTGTTCATTCTCATAATATGAGACTTTATGGTTTAGAAAGGTATGTCTGGAAGTTTGTCTTGGGCCCTTTTTAAGAAACATTGACCCCAAATGTGTTAATGCCAGTCAAAGGAATGATTAACCATCCTGTAAAATTTTGCATTGTGCTCTCTGAAGTAAGAATACAGTTGCTCTAAAACTGTGCTGTTAACAAGAGGATGGGGACGCCCTTTGGATTCATGTAAACATCTCTCCCTCCCATCACTTCTGATGCAGTAGAATCCCTTGGTTTGGTTAAAATAAAAATTAGAAGACATAATTCGGGATGGAAGATTTAGAAATCTTTCAACTTTTTGTAACTCAGGAAGAGGGTCCTTGATCAAAGTATTGCCATCCACTATGTGGATCTGATCCAAACTGAAATGCTCAAGCCACTTTTCCATATGGACATCATATAGGCTTCTCTGAATAGCTTTGTATTTGGTATTAAGCACTCCATTCTTAATAACAATATCTTCAAAGAGCTGAACAGGCTTGTGACTTTCTACCCTGTTGTAGTACACTTGGGTATAGTCAGATATAACTCTCTCAGTGGGATCTCTTAGAATGAGCAGCAGTTTAATGGAGCTATTCATGTCATGAATTCTTCCTGGAGCCTGTGGTGATGTAAAATAGCCTGGTGTTTTCTCAATTGTAATTTGATTTCCATAAGAAAATGGCATCAGATTTCTATACCAGTCTATTCCTTTCACATAATTTTCATCCCAGTCAAAGAAGTGGACTTCTGTCGCTGCCACCACAATGTTAGGATGAATATCCAACATTTCCAGCAAAGCTCTGGTCCCTCCTTTACGAACTCCTATGATGATTGTCTGAGGTATTTGTCTGCTCGTGCCAGGAGGTCTCACCTGGGCTGAATAATGTTCACTTTTATTGCTGAATAATCCCACTTGTGACTTCAGTGTTTCCAGCAGTGCCCCATTCTCAACAGGAGCACCCCGAGCATGAGTCAGCAGAAGATAAGCTGACACAAGTAGGAAGGCCATGTGGAGAGGAATAATTATTTCAAGATAACGTTTTGCTCAATTAATGAAAGAATAGGTGAGTCCCCTCTGGTTGGCAGAACCCGTGGCAAGCACACAGCAAGCTTCTGAAGCATCTGCAAAATAAAATAAGACAAATCAGTGATTCTAAACTCATCATCAGTTAAAAAATTCGACTCACAATTCAATTCACAAAGCTAATCTGTGATCCCAGTAGGAAATTAATAACGAAATTATTTGTTTCCCCTGAGTTTATATCAGAAGGACAGAAAAATCCCATGTGTTGGGGCTTTTTTCTCCTTACCATGAGTGACCACTGATGGTTACTAACCTTTCAACAATTTTTATTTCCTCTAAGCAGATTAGAATTTTTTACCTGATTTTAAATCCTGACCATTTGTTGCTTGCTCTGATTTTCCTAATTATCTTCCATACATACCACATACTTCTCTTGTTGTAAATACCATACCCCGTGTGATAACAATAATTCCAAAGAATATTTGAATGTCAGCACCTTTCCTCAAATTCCCTGCTAGAATAGTATATTCTCACATAAACAACAGACCTGAATGATGGTGCCACCATCTGGGTTTTAGTGAGCTATGAATCATACAAAAATAATTCTGTTTATTTAGACACAAAACCAAAACATAGACAGAGGCAAAGTTTTGAAATCTGAGCCCATCAGAGCAGAAAACTAACTCTGTCAAACAAAAGTAAAGTGGCTAAGTGGGATCAGTGTGGGAAAAATAAATGATGCAGGGTGGATGGATTCTCTGTAACTACCCAAGTGTTGCACTGCAGTCATATGAGTGTTGGAAAAGTCTTGGCAAAATCAGATTTTCAGGCAATATTCTCCAAAGCTCTGTATAAGACATACCCAGATGCTTTCTGGTCACTGAGAGATTTCTGCAGGGAGGCAAGTCTGCTTGAGGCTGAACAGCTTCTTTTGCTTAATCCACATTGCATAATCCACATGGCCATTTTAAGAAGTGGCCAATGTTAGATATCTTCAAAATTTGCAAAAACTTCAGGCTTGCAGGTATGTGCAGATGTAAATGAAAGAAAACATCTATGTAACGGTGTTAGGAACGTCTGAAATCTCCTGGGTAACTTTTGTATGCAATATTTGAAACAGATTGCTTATGGATCTGCCATCACAACAGCAGTCATAAAAAATTCAGATCAATGCAACACCTGCACTTGAACTGCTGTGATTGGATTGCGTGGTTTTAACTCTGAAAATCCTACAGGACAAATTCCCATTGAGAGGACTCCTGAGTTTCACTCCATTTCTGAGCAATTACATGATTTATAGATTTGTGGGATATATCTACATTCTTGTTTTGTTTTCAATGTAGCATACAAAAACAAGGGGGTTTTTTTGTACAGTGAAGCAGCAGTCATTTAATAAACAATAACCATTTTTGGAATAATTTTGAATTATGGCTCATATTTTAACATAGCCTTTGAAATGTTACAACCTTAGCTCCTTCTCCCGTGTTCACTGTCTCTTTCTTTTTCTGTAGCTCCTTCTTTAGTGTTCACTGTCTTTTTCTGAACATATTGGTCACAGTACTTCATCTCTTAGAAACCACCTTAGAAAACACAGCTGATTCCCATTTGTCATGGCACTGAGGAGCATTCAGTATTTCTATTTTAAAATTGTTTACTTTGAGTCTTACTTTACAGGCGTAAAGACTTTAAAATTTTGATAATAGTAGTCTAGGCAATGCAGCAGAATCATTAAATCTATTTTCTAAATTTTATTGAAACCTTCTCCAGCTTCTTGAATATCTAGGGAATGTAGTCAGCCTCAACAAGCGCTAAACTCACAGTTATATAGCAAATATTAACCCTAAAATTGTCATTTTAAAAATAAACTGTGACCTTTAGTGAAGAAACCTGCAGAGAACATTCCCTGTTATGTCTGACTAAGACTTAAAGGGCAACTGCTTCTTCAAAAAGAGCACAGTTTCAACTAGGAAGAGTGAGTATACGATTACTAAATATTGGAAAAGTCTAAGTACAAATTTGCTTTGTAATGACAGAGTGGAATGCTGTTCTTTAGGAATTTGAAAGGAGGTTTCATTTTAAAGATCACTGCTTTTTCCACTAGGAACTTCACTCAGAAGTTCTGTTTGAAGTTCCCAAGAGGAAAGAATGCAAGAATTTCTATGGCAGTCACAGGAGGGAGGAACAGGTATGCTTATACCAAAATAATTTATAGTGACTATTCCTTTGGATGGCAAGTTTAGGAAGTGGTAACCATGCTGTTCAGCACTGCTGAGAGACTAAAATGCATTTTACAGTAATGGGTGCTAATGCTGGCTTTGGAAAGATCCTTAGGATGCACAGCACGAAACGTGAAGCGTGGCACCCCAGATGATTCCTGGAATGCCAGCTTTCAAGGAAGGGACTCTGCTTTAAGAATTTCAAGCCAAATGTTTCACAATTCACAAGGTTCCTGAATAGTTCAATCTGAGGAAAGGCACAGCAATGCATAAGATGGTTTCAGAAGTAGCAATATATGACAGCATGGCATCTTTCTGGACCTGTGATGCCATCAGGATGGGATTTGGGAGCGGGGGCCAAGGGAGCAGGTGATCACTCTTTTAACCTGTTCTGAAATCCCAGTGTTAGATGCATTCTATTAATCTTCATTGTTAAATTAAAATTCTTCCAGGAAGACTGAGGAATTGTTCTTATAAAAATCTTACAGGTTTTCTCAATTTACCTCTTTCATGATAATACAGCATGCTATACATTATAAATGCACTTACACATCTATACATTAGATTACAAGTACTTTGAACTAAGGGAAGACCTGTCTGAATGTCTGCCAAGCAAAGGATTACTTATAAATATCAAGGTGGAGACATACAGTTCATTATCTGATTTAAATTCTGGAACTATCCCATTTTGAAACAGTTTCATGAACTGATTCTGGACAGGTATTTTAGGCAATTTTACTCAACTTGAAAGAAAGTTATTTTTAGATTTCTGGAGAATTAGTATTCTTGAGACTAACTAGGTTAACAGCTTAAATTGAAAAAATAGAAAGGAAGAGAGGAAAAGCAGGAATTTCTCTGAAATAAACTAAAAGCAGAGTAAAAAAAAAGGAGCATTTAATACTGGGACTCTGCACTAGTATAGACAGAGATGTGCTCTTTGTACATCTGGTGACTGGTGAAAAAATTCTCACACTCACTTTTAAATTTTGTTTAAAAAATCCAAACACACTAACATTATTTCATCCCTGAGTTTTCTGGTTTCATACACCTAAGAACCAGGTACAAATACTGAAACCCAAAGAAGACTGTAAGCTGTATGAGAAAATCGTACTTATCACTGAGGAAAGATTGGTGTTCCAAAATATTCTCAGGTTCACTTCTGATGTGAGTGAGAGTCTGCTTAATTTATCATCTGAAATCAGCATTTCTCTGTAAGACACATTCAGGCAGCAAGTAGCAGAAGGACTCTGCATATTCTGTGGACTGAAGTATTGTTTGAAAAAATAATTAAACATAATTATTAACCATTTTAACCAGTTTTCACATTAATTGGTGTTTTTAAAAATTTCTTAGAATCATTGCTAGGAAAAATCCTTACCCAGGAAATACTACAGAAAAAATCAAATTCAAAATGTGCTGTAAAATTGGTTCCTAAATAGATCAAAATTGCCTTTGGGAGCAATTCTACCAGAATAACATTTCAGCTTTGGCTTAAGATATTTGATTGATTTCAGTGAAGCTCTAAGATGTTAGATCCTGCGGTTAGGTTATAATTGCTACATAAATGTAAAGGTTTTAAAAAAGATTTATCAGATATAATTGGAGTGTTATTATAATATTTTTCGTGTTGCTTTTCTGCCTTTATGCAATTACATTTTTAGACGATATTAACTGCTTTTTATAATGAAAACAGTATATTTTACATTGGTGCACTGCACCAATGAAGAACCTGAAAGTAGTCTTATAAACCCCATGACCCATGATCAGAATTACAGTGCCTTATTACCATTTTTCCCTCTTATTTGGTAGTGTTGGTGCTGTTTAGTAACACAAGGAAAATCAACATATTATGATACTTATTAAGCAGGAATGTACTTCATAAACAAATTCGTGCTGCAGAAAGGACTAATTAAGTAAATAGTACCTTGGGCTGCTCTTTCTTTTATTTTTTTAAAACCTAGTCTAGACTTGGGAAGCTGCTATGCTAGCTGAAAAATCATTTTAATATTACAGAAATGTACTAAACACCCTTAACTGCTGCACTCTACTCTGAAAACACTTCCAAGTGTCTTATGATTTATCTTGCTTTGGGGTAAAGTACAAAATCGTGGCGTAAACACAAATATATTATTACTAATTTATAACATTATTAGTTCCTAATAATACTTCCTGTATTACAGTGCCTGTAATGTTTTTCATTGGAGAATTCTGCAGCACTCTGTGTTGATGAACTGCCTGCACCTTATTAAGGCACCATTCCCACCTTACAGGAAATTGCAACTGGCCAATGGATAGATCCAGTTCAGGAGTGCAAATGCTTTGGAAAGTCAGGCTAATCTGATCTGCTCAAGGTCACATAGCAGGTCTATAGTCCAACCAAGAATAAAAACCCCAGGGCTTCTAATTCTCCTTCCTTCCCTTCCAATTCTGTCTTTGTGCCATTCCATAGCAGCCTCTCTTATGATAGCTTATAGCTGGATTACATGCTGAACTGAAAAGCAAAGAGGTTCCTCAATGTTTCAGCATAAAAATAAACTTTTTTTTTTTAATAAAGCTGCTTCTTTCCACTTGCTTCTCACCAAAAAAAAAAAAAAAAATGGAATCAAGTACTAACTACAAACTCAGGATTTTATTGTTTCAAGGCTTTTGTTCAGAAATACTTCTGTTGGTGACTGAAAACTGCACCAAGGGGAGGTAGTCAGAGCAAATATAACAAAACACCAATTCTTTTCTCAATACTGCTTATCCTATTAATTCCTATTAGGTGCAAAATTATCACAACACAAAGATCAATCACTGAGAGGAACACAATGTAAACATGTTAAGGCTCACTGGCACAAAAACTTGAAACAGCTCAATTGTATCTCTATAATTAAGAACATCTCTAATGCTGACAATATAAAAAACAATTCCAGCCTAACTCTATTCACAACCAATGGTCAGATAAGGTGAACAGTTTCAGAAATTTCTGGAAGGACAATCATACTGTGATGTCAGTTAGACCAGTGTCAAGTATCCCATACAGACTGGGTTATGTAATAAATAATTCTCAACAACAAAAATATAATTCTAAAAGTTTTGGAATATCTGAAATTAGGCTGGTGATTTTCCTTCATTAAAACTAGAATTAGTTACATAGCATTAGAAATGCAAATCTGCACTCAGTATGGCTTATACATTTTTTAAAAACAGGCAAGTGAATTATCCAGTGCACATAGGACACATTGCTCCATAGAATCCAGTATCAATGTATTCAATCCAATAACACAGTGACTAAGTCAATTAACTCTAAGCATTAAATATTAGAAATAACACTATCATCAAAGGTCCTCTTCATAGTACCTTAATTCTGATTATAATATAATTTGTGAAATAATGGACATCTGAAAATACTTGGCACATGTCCAATGGTTGAACAAAGTGTCCTCTTTAATATTAATTGGAAGGAAATACAGTTCAGCTACTTCTATCTACACATGTGAGATATGCCTAGGAAGAGTTCAGGGGACAATGAGAACACATTTCTGAGTGTGAAAAGCATTAAAAGTTTTGGAAAAGTTTCCTGTGTAAAAACAATTGTGAGTCTTAATTTTATTACAAGCAGAGGAATTACTTTAGGTCTACATTAAAATGAGACCAATCAGGTGCACTTGAATAACTGGAGCTGTGCCCTTGTAGTGAGATTTGATTCAGAAGAATCCCAAATTACCTATTCCATGAGAGCAATGACTATGTGGGAGAGTTATCCCAGGGAGATAACCCTTTACAAGGCATGAAACTTCTCTGTCACAATTTTATGCTCTGCTCCATTCCTAGACTAACTGCAGTAACTAAATAACATTTGCTTTGTCATTACTGGCCTTTATCAGAATCAGGTAGGAGAGGTCAGTAGGTTCCCAGGAATATACCTCCCCCTGTAACCATGGAAAATCTCTGCTGCCAGCTGGAGGAAGCAAGAAAGGGTAAGAGAGTAAAAAACAACAGTGGAGTTCTGTAGCAGAGCTGCAAGTCAAGCTCAGTGATCTCTTTTCATACAAGGAGCAGAGGACAAAGTATGAAAAGGACCACAGACCCAAAGCCAAATAAAGATTGCAGCAGTCCCTATTGCAGATTAAGAGTCTTGTAGGCACTTAAATTTTGTTCACTTTCATTTTACTCAAACTTTGGGTGTCATTTTGTTAGGGAGATGCACTAAGCTTTCCTAAATGAGGTAGTAGCTAAAAATGTATGAACCCACAGACTGTCAGAAATGCTGCCTTGCTGTCATAACACCTCTTTGGGTAATGAAAAAGTTTAAAGGTTTCTCTTTAAGCATCAACACAAAATATATGTTAGCACAAAGAAAGACAAAGACATTAACATTTTAAAGTCCTAATCTCAGGAGTGAATTTATTTGTGTGAGCATTTTCTAATGAGATTGCAGTTTTATAGCAGCAAACAGTTACCACCTTACAGGAATAAAAAGGAAATAGCTATTTGGTGAGTAATGGTAGGAGCTACAAAGTAACAGCAATTGGCTGCCGGCTTCTAGCAGGTACACAGACTATAATGGATAAAAAGGAAAGCTAAGAAATGTTAGATGAACTATAAACACCATTAAATCATTGGCAGGTGATATTAGCAGATAGGAGTTTTGAAGGAAGTTTGCTTCCCTAAGGCTAGCATTACATTTCCTAATTCCTTTTCTGACTGCAAATATGTAGCAGTACAGTAATATATACAGTATAAACACACTAATAAATTTCTGAGCTAAATAAACCTTCTACAGCTGTAGTTTACACACTTATGTTTTATAGTATCTTTGAAAAATATCATGCTCAAACCATCCACATAAAAGTCACTGAATTACAATTTCATAAAGATCTTTAATATGTTTAGCACATAAAGTCAGGTACGTTCTGGGGATACTTGTAAACAGACATAAATAAAAATTCAGTTCCTATTAAGATGCAAAGAGTGGATAGTGGTCAGATTAGCACAGATGAGAAGGCCAGTTTTATTTATCACATTGGCATATTTGAAATGGAATTTCATTAGCATTTTGCTGAATTAAACTTACACCTCTAATTGTTAATTAAGCATCTGAATTAATATAAATTGAAGTAACAAAGATGCCATGCCACTTCTTCAGCCAAACAAGCAGTAGTCATGTAATTATAAGCTGCAAATGTAATGATGTGTGGCTGATAAGCAGCTTTTGTGTATATTTCTACAGTACAGCAAAAAGGTCAAATTTCAGCCTCTCTACCTCTGGTATAATTAATTGAATATTATTAATTTTCCCCCACTCATTTTCACAAAGAATACCTTAATACTCCCAGATGTTTAGGAAATAAAATTAGAATTTGATGAAGAGGATTTACTAGAGACTTGCCATTTAAAGGAAAAAATTGCTCAGAGGGTCAGGGATGGCAAGAGAAGCATTCAAGAGGGATGAGGACAGTTTAACTCTGTGGTACAAAACAGCAAATTCCTCCAGGACATCCAGGTCAAATAACTGACCCTAAAATCTTTTATGGTCTTGTAAAGAGCACAAATTCCTGATACTAAAAATAAAAGCAACCCCAAAAAATCACATGTCCAAACCCCTCCACCAAACCCTACCCCTGCAAGAAACCCCAACCAAACTCCAAAGAAAATCCACAAACCCACGCTGGTTTTAAGACAATACAACTTCAAGGACTCCAAAAAGGGATAATTCTTCTCAGAGCTGTTCTGGGCAGCACTTGTCAATATGACACCTTTTGTTTTCAGCACTGCCCCCGTGCAGGGGAGGAGCAGTCCAGGCAAAGCTCATCAGACCATGGCAGCGGTCAGGGATCACCTGAAACAGCCCAGGTGACACGTGGGGAACTGCCCAGGGGAGCAGCCAGGCAACAAGGAGGCTTCTTCATCCCCACCTTGGAATGTGTCCAATCTGCCCCTTGAGTGAGGCATCTCAGATGAGTCTGATGAGCCAAGGTCAGCCAAGGTCCCACCCTTTGTTTACCTCTTTTTGAATAACTTTTCCCAGGCTCTGGTCCCTGGGAAGCAGCTCTCTGGTGCTGTCTGATAAGATTGCCCTCTTGGGTCCCATATAGCTGTTGCATAACCCCATCATATAGGGCACGAAACAACCTGATCCTTCCCTTGGTAATGAGTTCTGCTATCCAACAATCACCCAGCTGAAAACCTTCTGATGTCAAATGCAAACAGTAAGGAGAAGGATCCAGCTTCTTGGCTCAGGTAAAGCACAGATGTAAACTGAGCAGGGAATTCACCCAGAATTTTAAAAAGCAGCTAGAAGACCCATCAGAGTTGAAATCTCTTGGCCTTGTAAGGGATGACTGAACAAAACTTAAGAAAAAAATAACAGCTCAGGAGTTTTTAAGAGTAACAAGAGAACAGAGGATGTGAGAGGATAGAAAGAAGCTGAAATAATAAATCAATGATGGACGTAAGATTGAAAATTTAATTTTGAAATTTTCAGTACTGTCACAGGCCCTGATAAGAGATCAAGGAAAAGGTCAGAGAAAAACAGCATGAGTCAGTATGAATATTTGATAAAATAGTAGGATTTACAAAACCAAGAAGCATACTAAATCCACACTGAGTTCAGGTATGCTAAGAGACTTTGGGCATCAAAGAATCAGAAATTCTACAGAAAGGGCCTCATAGTCCATCTTTTCTCAAAGTAAACAAACAAGTACGACTTGAAGAGACCATGGAAAGCTTAGTGAGTCTTAACACTGATTAATAAATATATTAGTAAAATATCTAAAAATATATCACTAAAATAAATATATTAGTCAAAACTCTCTCTTCCACTGTTAAACAGATTCTTGTTAATAAAGAAGGCAAATACACTGCAATACAGAGCAGGCAAACATATTAGAAAAGAAACAAACAGATAAAACCTTTCTTGAATAGTAGCTCAACGCCTTCAACACATATCCATCATCAAGCTACGTGCACATTCAGCCCAGCAGAGAGCTGTAGAGGTGCAGGAATGAAAGCAATTTAGGGAACATTTGGAAATGCCTGACAACTGGAATAAAACACATAAAACAGCCCCTAGTGCAACACTTGTGTCTCTCACACTGCTCCTCAGGCTGGTTACTGGGAGACAAAGATGACAGGCTGAACACATGGAGTAAGTGAAAGACAGATTATTTTCTGGCTATTATGGAAAATCAGAAATCAGATCCTTGCTCCTTACCAAACCTTTTTGCAGTGCCAAAGTAGCACATTAAAGTACAATAAAAGAATTCTCACCACTCTTCAGAGTCTGACAGCAGACAACTAATACCACAAAATTCTAATGATTTTCGCCAGGATTTCTGAGATTTAGTAGGGTCCTACCTGACTGTCTTTTCCACTTTTTAGTTAGGAAAGACAGAACTTAGGAAAGCTTCTGTGCAGTCCAAATTTTTCAAAACTTTGATGTACAGCCCAAACCTATTGGCATGTCAGTAGTACAACCAAAGATGTAGATACATGTCAAAAACTCCTGTACTTCAGGGGAAAACAAAGCAATTCCCTTTCTTCATTCTGACCAGTCCAGACTGTTATGATGACTTCCCTGTGCAAAAACATCCTCTGCATCTACAAGTTGAAGGTGTCCTCACAAAACCACTTTCTGTTGCTGCACCACTGCATTCTGCAGCACAGTTAATTCCAGCAGAACACACTCCTCAGCACACAGCATCACTTCTGCCCCATAGCTCAGTGGTGCACCCAAACAACTCTTCCACACTTTTCCCTTAGTGCTGCTTCATTTCAAATCAGTTACAGCTTTTCAGAAAGGTTCTTTGATGGCTGAGAGTGCCTACAGCAATTTTTGGCACCCTTAAACTCTGTCAATTTTCACCTAAGTCTTTAAGGTAAAATCATATTTAGGAGCCATCACATATGTTCAGTATGTGGACTTCAGGACTTCAGATTTGTGAGACAAATGGTGAGGGTTTGTCACATTAGAAACTCTGACTAGAAAGAGCTATAATAGATGTGGTTGGACACAAAATAAAAGCATGGTAAGATTAGCTCTCAGATTCAAATACTGTGTTTGCTGTTTATGATAATAAAATTTTTTAGCAGCAATTTTTTATTTGAATATGTAATATCAATTTGGAAAACATCTGTTGCACCTAGGTATCTTATAATGACCTTTTCATATTTTTCACCTCAAATCTGAATGGTCTTATCAGTATTCAGAGAGTTGATAAGATGCTAGGAATACCTATAGCAGAGAAAGAGGCAGAGGTAGGGGAGGGCTCTGATATATTCTCATTATTAACTGCATACTCATTAGAGCAATAAAGAGTTGGAATGTTCAAAGCCATTCTCTTAAGGCTGGCTAGGCTGTGTAACACATGTACTTTAATTGATTCTAATCCCTTGATTTCAGCTCCTCAAGCAGACACTGCATGACAGCAGACTGGTCTCATTGTGCCACAACAAATGGACATTTCCCCAAGGACCAATCCTTCAATGTAGCGTGGAGGAGACAGGTACCTCCATCTTCTTACATTTTGTCTCTCTCCTTCCTTCCCAAATAAAACAGAGAAAAACCCTCAAAGCACCAAATTTTGTTATTTTAGTTTCAAGCTTTACTTTTCCTGTAGGAGGAGGTGATCAATTTTGTGATCCTAGATCCATGTTCTTGCTGCAATTAATTTTTTTCACTTACTATATAGCTTATGATCCACATATTCCATACTGTTCTAGTCTACTTATTTTTTTTTCCTCAGGAAATATAAAAAAAAAAAAGAAAAGCTGATGATCAGTACTCATTTCTTTTTGCTATTCTCTATTACCAGTACAAGTGTTATATAAAGCAAAGATGTAGGTGTTAGTGTGTGGTGGTTTTAAACATAAAATACACATCTTGTGCATCCTGATCATTGTTTCTTTGCCCCATTAACACCCTTAGCAGTCCCTATGGATGGTGTAATTTAAAAAAATCATTTTCTCAATGTACATTTACTTTTGACTACATTTTTTCTCCTTATTTTTGCAGAGACAACAGGACATTACTAGCAGGTTTTCTGCAGCATCCTTCATCAGTGTCTCAGCAGTTACTTTAAACGTTTTGAAGGACAACTGTCAACATGTGAATACCAGTTAATTTGCAAGTCCAGTGGGATTCATAGATAAAACCAGAAAGTGAAGAGCCAAACCAACACTTTCAAATCAGATTGCCAAAACCCACATAAAATCAGACTGATGTTCTGCTGCTGTTCACCACCGAGAATAGGAATTTAGTCCTTAAATAAAATTGAGATGCAGTTGGATAGTGCTGAGGCTGAGACTAGAGAATCTCTATTCACTACATAGATTGTGGTGCAATTTTTAAAGATTTTGAGCACCTGAGGCTTTTTTTGCATTTTAGGATGGCTCCACTGAAGGTTGCCTGTTCTCAGGCACTGGTACAACAATTTTCCAACTCAGCAACATAGAAGAAACATATGCCATCATGTGTAGAGTCTCTAGCAGACATTTGCAGCCTCCCTCTTTGCAGCTGATGTTGTGTCCAAACCTTTTACCATTCCATAAGAACTTCAATATTTTGAAAAAGCTTCGCATTCACACAGTAGTTCAGAAAGATTGATATGAAATTTAATGAGGGAAAGAGGATCTCTGGTGGAATCTTTACTTGCACAACCTATCCATCCTCCTACTCTCAGGGTGGAGTATCTCAGTGTTTGGCCACATATAGTGTTTCAAAAATACAGGCACAATATTATTTCCTCTGAGCCCAGTTTGTGAGAAATGTTTACTTCTATTTAAAGCAACGTCATGTTTAATTTCATGACAATAGAGGATTTTTTTTTTCTGCATTCTGATTATGAGTGTTCATTCCTCTTACCTTAAAATATGTGATCATAAGGGAAAATAAATCTGGATTTGAAATTTAATTTGTAGCTATAAAATATGGAATAGTTATTCCTGTTTATAGCACACTAAAAAAGGTAGTGCAAGTATGCAGTGTAAGCTACTGGTTATTGATGCCAGTTCTGTTTTAAAGCACTGATAATAGCTTTTCCTCTCAAGGGAGGATAGTATTTCTTCTACAAACTGAAAATTGTATATATTATTTCACATTTTTTATGCTGATTTTTCATCTTAGGTTTGTAGCTTGATGTTTCTTAGCTAAAATATTTTCACATTCATGTCCCACTTATTCTTAATGGCATCTATCAATTTCAAGCAGAAAGAACATTAATATTTAGAGAAGGTTAAATTTCTCCTGGAAGGTTTTTTGCCCAGGGAGCTGATGTGGATACACTTGGAAAATTATTACAACTACTAATACCTTAAGAGGAATTATAGTCAACATAAAAAGTGAGTTTGAGTTTATAGATAATAAACAGTTCAGAGCAAATTTTTGAGATCAGAATCAAGATGCTGGGATCAAACAATATCTGCCAGTGTGTGAAAATTAAGGGATTCAATTACTGAATGTGAAAGAATCATGATTCCTATAATATGGAACTTACCAAGATTATATAAGAAATTAGGACATAGGATGTCCAAAAAAAGTAATAAAATAAAGCTATTTCCTCTGACACTTAAAAATGTAGCTGATATAACTGTCATTCAGGGTCTGGAAATATTTCAGTCAAATATAAAAGTACCAGGAGAAATAAATCATGAAATCCAACCTACTTCATAAAACATCACGATCTGCTGTGTATGTATGAGTATGCAAGAGAAATTGAATGTGAAGTACTTTAAAGTATAACACGTTACCATCTTCTAGTAAATGCACCACAAAGCCAATAATGAAAGAGTAAAGGATTGCAGAAAGCAAGGGAAGTGTGAAAAGCAAAAAGTTGAGCATTTGTAGGAAAAAAACCTAGGTTGTTACTAATTTTAGTGAGCACAGTTGCATTCTATACTTGTGCAAATACACACAAAACCACAAATACATATAGTCCACAGAGAAATATAGAACAGACAGTAATAGAAAACAACATAGGCAGATTAAAGAATTCAAATTATGTGGGTTTATGAGCAATGCAGCAGATGCTGTTAAATGTAGATCATAAAAGTGGATTGCAAATGGATAAATATGTGTACACTGGAAACATGTTCAGGATCAAATGTTCAAGTACAGAAGAACTTAAGATTTGTTACAACTTATCAAACCTTAACAAAATTTAGATTCTACTGTAGTGCAGGTACAAAGGGAGGTAAAAGTGGTTAAGGATGGTATTGCAGTAGATTCAAGTGGAAATTGCATTAATTGGAGTTCAGGTTTCACCTGTTCTTGTGGGGACTGGATCAAATATACCTTGGGCAGTGATGCCATAACAAAGTGAGATGGAGTTTGAATTTACAGTTGATTACATGCTTTCCAAATAGAGCAACTCACTCAAACTCTGTTTATTCGCGTGGGCAGTTAATGTTCAGCAGCTAATGTGTTTTATAATTTACACCTCAGATTTCTCACAGTAATTTCCCCTTGAAGACAAACCTTGAGAGTGAAATTTTTCAGGCTCATTTATGCAGGTCTTATCCTAGTCCCACAGAAGTCATACTATTTTTTACTTAGTAGCAAAATTATGAAAATTTTGAAAGATTCCTTTCTCTTCCTCATCTGATGCTTTTCAGAATGGTATTTCTCACCTTGTAGTGGTATTACAAAGGCAAATTCAAACACCTTGAGTGTCCAGGTGGTAGAAGAATGGAGGAAACCACAACATTAATTCCTTAAGATTGAAATGCTGAGTTGCATTGCTACAGCTGAATAATAAAGGAAACATCTAATCACTATGCATGTTTAGAAATATGTCCAGGTGTTCTGGAGAGATTTTAAACCACAGAGCTGAAAAGCTACCAAGCAATATCAGCCCACATGTTGAAAGATATTTTAAAGCTGTGAACAATAGCAAAAATATCATGATCATTGATGTAAACTGAGAGAAATTACACTGAAATTAGTAAGAAAATGGAAAGGAGTGATGATATGCTGAAATTAAAGCAATTTGTTTAGATTATGCCTTCCTCCCATATGAACAAACACATACCCTACTTTGCTGAACAAAATTTTTACGCTGCTTTTGGATTCCATGCAAGCTAAATAGCATGGGATGAAAAGCAGGTTGGCAAAGTTTATTTGGCCTTCTGACAAAGTACTTCACTACTGGTTTGAGGGTAAAAAAGCAAATATTCACTGTGGATTAATAAAGTCACTCAGAAAGGAAAGTGTAGGAATGCACAGGAAATCCTCAACATCCAGTTAATTCACAGGCTCGCACCAGACATCTCTTTAGGAACAGATACTGGCTGTGAGATTCAGAGCCCAAGGAGCTTCAGTTACTGATGCATTTGAAACTTGAATTTCAAATTAGAGCTGGACCTAGATCCCTTGGATTCCTGGAAAGTCCTACCCTCAGGATTCTTTATGAAGCACCCAAAAATCTCAGTGAAAATTTCAGCTGGATGCACAGCAGTGGACAAAGGCCAGCACGTTATTAGTATGCAAAAGCAGCAAGAGAAAATGACAGAACAGTTTGAATGCATTTGGGTAAACTAATGGTTCAGAGTGACTGGAACAGCATGTTTCATTCTGGTCAATCACTCTCAAAAGGAAGAGGGAGTTCAGAGGCGGCTGCCAACAAAAGATTGCAAGCATAAATAATTTGTCAATATAAGGACGTAGTAAAAAAATGCAGAGTCTGTGCTTTGACTGCTGCATTAGATAAATGAACTAAGATAACCCTTGTCATTCTCTCACAGGTCCACAAAACATATTTCAGAGAAACAAAAAGGCAAAAAAATTAAAACTGACAAAGTTATATGCTCTGAACAATGCACAATTAATCTAGGAGTGTCATTGCCACTAAATGTTATTGCAGATCTATATAATGCAAGCAAAAAGAAAGCAACTACCAACAAAGAAAAAGGACATTTAAAATTGTATTTCAAAACACAGTACTACATTTCTTATATAAAAAATCTACTATAAAAGTGGATTTTACAAGAGCTTCAGGTGAAACAGAGATCAATTTGAGAAAACTGCATTTCTACCTTCATAATGCCTCAGAGGTATGTCATACAGAAATATGTAGCAGCTTACTAAAGACACTTTTCAAAGAAATTTCTTATCAATAAAGCCTAAATAATTTTAAATGCATTTGGATGTGTTTGTTCATTGAGTTCTGGGGAAAGAGGGAGAGAAAAAAAAATCTCCATTTCCAACGAAATGCCCATAGTTTCCACTCTTATCTCTCAAAGCCCAACTTTTGCCTTTCACTAATTTAGTAAAGACTAGGAAATACACGATCAGAGCATACAGTCTGACATTGGCATTGGAAGGACAAGCAAATCTGGATCTACAGAGGACAAGGAAAACCAGAGCAGCATGCCAGATTGGACTCTCATTTCAGAGGGGAGAAGGCTGCAAATATAAAAAACAAAGTAAGCTAACAGAGAAAGTTAGGAACTCAGATGGTTCTGGTTTCATAGATGCCAGGGCACAAAGTAACATGATTAAATGATTAAACTTAAGAGGGCATGTGATAACAATCACAGTTCATTTAATTTCAGATTGTGAAATGTGTTCTAGACTTGGGCCATTCTCACTGATCACTAAATTTTCTGTTTCTTCATATTCAATCAAGACCCCAAATTCTAGGCCTCTTTACTCAGATCCCACCCCACTAACACAGAGAATAACAAGATTATGGTCCATGTAAATACTGTTCCATTTTTCCTGCTTTTTTGCTTGGAGATGACATATATTCTTGAACGATTTCTGATCCATCAAATCACATGAAATTCTTCAGGGCAGAACTGTTATCTAGGCAAAAACTCCACACCCAGGATTTGTACAGTTAAACATTTCTCTTATTTTCTGCTTATACTTGTTTCTATTAAACTGCAGCCTACTTTATGCAAACCTTTTCTTGGAGATAGCAACAGCATTTTGATGCAGTCGTGTTCTCCAGTGTGCTTGAAGCCTTCCTGTCTTGGAGTCACCCTTGTCTCCCCCATAACCAAAGTAATTAATAAAAGAAACCACCTACTGGCTTTTTTATGCTTTAAAATTGTGCAGTCTGATGTAGCTTTTTGCCAGTAAACACTGAACTCCTCAGCACAACTTTCATTCAAAATGTATTAAAAAGAAAGTACAGGAGTTAAATACAAGGCAAGAGTTTATATGTGATTAAATGAAGAAAAAGAGATATGAATATATGCAGTGAGAAAATTAAAATATAATTAGTCATGAAAGGAACATAATTTCATGTGACAAACAACAAACATCTAGAAATCCACCCCATTCATCTCAATGGAGATGTTAATTTTGGATTAAGTAAAAATCAAACATATTTAGAAGAGACAAAGCCAACTCTCCATCTCTGAAGCTGCAAGCAAATCAGCAGTGTTTTTAACTGAAACCTTTGTTAAGCTTCATCTCAGAAAGCCTATCCTTGGTTGAACCAAGCATTTCCTTGTCCTGTATCCCCTCGCCAGCAGTGCCCATCAGGGACACCTGAGGGACTGTAAAAACCCAAGGCAAACACACAGTGATTTTTCCAAGCACACTTTCCTGGGCTCCAGTGAGTCTGAGCTTCAGTGGCTCTCTGGAACAGAATTATCAGCTTAATAATCCTTAATGGGCAATATCAGGAATTCTGTAAATCTTACTACTTTTTGAATGATCGTTAACACAGCTTGTGTTGAGGAGTTCCATGGTGTAACTACATGAAACTGAAAAAATACTTCCTTTGGTTCAACTCAAGCACACCACCTGCTAGCTTCACCTAGTGCCCAATGTCCTTGCAGTAAAGAGCCAGTACACAACCACCCATTATCTATTTACGCACCACTCATGAGTTGATAAACTTGCCATAGCCTCCTTCCATTTTCTTCTTCCCAGACTGAAAGCTTGTAGTTCTACCTGTTCCTTGTTTAAAAGATTTATTTAACTATCCTTTACTCATCCAACCCATTCTCTCTTTACCTATTCAAGATGCAGGTGCAGCACTGTGACATTGCTTGTAACCATGATGTTTTCTAATTTATTCTATTTCTTTCTAAAAATCTGTAATATTAAATTTTCTTTTCTTTGCTGCTACTATTTTCATAGCTCACAGTGAATATACACCATGAATAGATAATCTCACAGTGAGGTTCTTAAAAAATAATTGTCAGTTTGAAGTCCATTCTTGTGCACAAATTT
Organism: Fringilla coelebs; assembly: GCF_963513975.1. Taxonomy (NCBI): domain Eukaryota; kingdom Metazoa; phylum Chordata; class Aves; order Passeriformes; family Fringillidae; genus Fringilla; species Fringilla coelebs. Next base: position 21,986,574 of record NC_140066.1, on the reverse strand, counting down.
ATAATTTTTTTTACCCTTTGAGAACCACTTTAAATTTATTTACAGTGAATTTCACTTGTCACTTTATCACCCAGTATCGCTGAGGTACTTCTATGCAGTTTGTTTTCATTTCTCCTATTCTAAATAATTTACTATCAGCTGTAAATTTTCCTGTATAAATTTTCCTGCTATAATGCATTTAAAATAATGCTGGTTTTATGTCTTTAACAAGTTGTTTTGTAAGGTCTTTTGTAATCTACACTATTGTGGTTTAAGGTTGTATTTTTAGGATTTGTGTTTCTATTATTCTTGGATAGTGGAGTAACAGGCCTGCCTTCATTTCTTACATACTGATTTGTTGGTGCCTCCTTGTAAGATTTAGCCAAAATCTGATTTTCAGAACAGACTAAAAGAACCTTTAAGAGACATAGCAAAAGTAGCTGAAGAGAGCTATTTAATATATCATCAAAGGAACTAGAATAAGTCAACTGAATTTTTTTCATTCTAGAGGATCTTAATTTGTTACTGAAGTCCAAGACTAAAACCAACCACCCAGTTCAATATGCCAATACACTGCTTTGGAAGTGACCTAGATGAAAGCATCAGTTCCCTTGCTGAGATCTGCTGATGTTTTTGCAATAAACCTCCTCTACAATAAGCATGCAATACAAACCCAACCTGCCAGTGAAAATTATTTGTACTCAGTTCAAAGCTTTGGAACAGTTCATAAAAATGGGTTAAATGTTAATAAACCAATAACATTTTTACACCTGACATTTTATTATTTGGTTAAGGCTATGCAACCTTCTGACACTGAGCAGTTATTTCTGGAAGATCAGTTGTCAGTATCTCAGCTGAATTTAAGAACTATATTTTCATTTTTCTCTCTATTCAAGACATGCCTGAACAGAGATATCAAATAAAACTCTTAATCGTGTTCTTGAATTTAGGCACACATTAGAATTCCTTGGGATAAAAAGCACCATATTTCAGTCTAAAAGTGTTTGCTTACATTATTTCGTAATCAAAGAAAACCAGGCAATATATATATTTTTTTTTTTCCAATATCATGCTGCAATTTCAGCAACATCTCCTCCAGTTGGCAGATCTCCCACATCAAGATTTCCAAATGCAAGACTTCTATGAATACAGCCCATATTAACAAGGACAGTCAGGTACATATCACCTGGTAATAACTACACCAAACAGCTAAGAATAGAAACATATATAATTAATAAATACTTCAAAATATGTGTGTTAAATATTTTTCAAGGCAAGAGAAAATATTTTATCCCACTGTTTTCTTTGAAAGTGGATATTGGCACATGTGTTTACATTATCAGCACTTACTATTTTAATGTATTTTAATGTAACTCAGAATAAGAAAATAACCTGTGCATGTCCATCTGAGGTAAATAACATCTTATGTTACCTTCATGTTACCAGTTTTTAATCCTACTGATGAAAAATTTTAAGTACTATGGCAAATAAAGGCAATGCTTTAGTCCCAGGCTGCAGGGACTTTCACTGACCTCTTAATTATTCCTGTACTAAATTGCTACTTCATTTTTAATGAGTGTTCTATAAATGGTGTAGCTGTTTGTATTCTGAATCTGCAAATGTTGCAAAAATTTCTAAAAATGGGTCAGTTTCAAAACTCTAAAACTTTCAGTCTATTATTATATAGTAGTATTTAAAGAACATTCTCAAGAGCTGACGTTTAATAGTAGACGTGTTTTAATGACAGAAACATTAAATAACAATATCAAATAATGTTGAATTAAAAAAATAAGAACTCAGTAATATTAAACACAAATATAAATTAAACACAAAATAAAACCAATTAAATAAATTAAAATAAATTACTTCAGTCGAACAACAAAGAGCAAACACTGACATACATACGCACAGATACAAATTAAGCTTGAAAGATGACTTAACCATTAGTCACTGTTCAAGACTCAAGAAACCTCAGTTCTGCTCTACTGCTCCACTTCCATAAGAGATTTAATTTCAGTTAATTCTAGCAAGATTAGCTTTGCTTGTAATAAAAAGCCATGTTGTGTTTCTCATAACTGCTAAGCTGTATTAACTGTGCCTACAACATGGACTGAAGATGGCTACTGCAAAGCCGTTTGTATTCTGAAGTTTCCTAATTGATGCTTCTTCTGCAGAACACCAAAACTGAAACACTGAAATATTTAACAAAAGTGCCATGTCATTAAGCTGTGTTTGAAGGGCTGCTGTTAGGACACTGGTGTGGGCTCAGGGGGAGCAGTCAAGTACTTGATTAGTCTGACTCAGATCTAATTTGCCATTAGACCAGACCGCTTCAAGAGTAGCACTTGTGCCCTCTCCTCCTTACCCAGCTTTTCTATCCAGAGCACTTCTTCAGCTCCAGTTTAATTAACACCTCCCTTGGGGTTTCAGTTTTTGAGATTGGGAGGTTGATAAGAAATTGCAGGTCTAGCTGCAGAGGCATGAACGCTCTTGCTGTCATCTGCTGGCATCTATAGTTTTGAAGACTCCTGAAGGTAAATCTACCCTCATTGCATCACCAGGACAATTTCAGTCCTCTTGACAACAGACAGAGAGAGGCTACAAATGCACATTTTGAACTGCACAGAACGGTCTGAATTAGCATGTGATTTGTATCACCTGTTAGTAAAAGCTAAAAACACTGCTAAACATACCATCATTTAAATAAGAAAGGTTGCTTTAGCAAATTCCAAGTCTTCATCTGTGCTGCTTTACTTTTGTTTTCCTTCCATTCAGTCTCAAGGTAGATCTCAAAATGGATAATCTGATTAAATTGCAAAAATTTCCATAATTAATTAGGAGCCGTTCTCCTTTTTTTTCTTTTTGGGGGCAGGATAAAATAGTAGAAATAAACTTTTCTATGTGGGTAACTTCTGTATACGTATCTACACTTTGTGGCATCACAGTGCCACAGAGTCACGGAGTACTGAGGTGGAAGGGACCTCAAGAGGTCACTTAGTTTGCCACTCAGCCCCAAGGCTCGATCAGAATACTGAAACCATTCTTGACAGATGTTTGCATAACCCGATCTTGTGAAATTTCCAGTGATGGAAAGCACATCACCTCCTTAGGCAATCTACAAAACTAGTGTTAAAAATTGCAGCTACTATTCAAATAGCAAAAGTCCTTACCGACACTGGTCTGCAAGATTAATTCTTTCCAGTTTTAATCCACAATATGGCACTCTTGAATTCATGCAGACAATGACTATGCACACATACCTCCATAACTAGGGATACAAAATGTACGTTGGATTCCGATTATACAAAAAGAGAAATTCTGCGCAACTGATCACAAGTGCTCTTAAATCAGTAAATCAGAGAATATCACAACTAATAAAGCTACAAATGCATTGCTTTCTCCAATTCTCCAATAGTATATTTTACATAAATTTATCTTACTTTCACATTATTTTGAAACAGAAGGATACACATTTTCATGTGCATATATATAAATATACACACATGTCCCCTCTGGGTAGACTGTGGATTAATACAAACTCCTAATGCAAAACATTCCCAGGTGTCTAGGTCTGTTGAAGCCAAAGGTTCTGATGATAAAGAAATTAGCACCTTCACAAATGAGGACTCTATGGCCAGGCCAAGCCAGCTGGCTCTTGACACCTGTCTGCATCCCGACTGGCACTGCAGGGTCAATATTACAGTTTATTCACAAGCAGGAGCTGGGAATCCCCGTTGGTCGCAGTAAGGATGAAGAATTAATTCTCTCCTAACAACATAAAACCCAGCAGGATTTTACTTGCAAAGGCAACAATTCTTTCCAGAATTTAATATACATTAACTAAGGCTTCTTACTTTTTCCTGCAAGGTTGTATTTTTTTCTCCTTTATGAGAATAATTTTACGAGACAAATTAAAATTTTCACGGTGGTAGAGAGCAAAAGATCTTGCAGTTAAGGGAAAAGGACAGCTTTAAGGCTTTAGTCCCAATATCTGGAAGAAAAAGAGTAACAAAAATAGATCAAAAACAATTTTGAAAAGTGGAAAGATGGACAATGTCTTTTTTTTGATTTTATATCCCCTAGAAGAAAAGTTTTGAACTTACTGAGTTAAATATTGACAACATTGTACCAATAAGTGTGTGGGGACCTTTTCAAACAGCTGGAACATTATAGATTTTTGCAAGTTCACAAGCCCTGTGCTCACATTTCCAGTAAAAGCTGCTGTCTAATACAAAGCTAAATGCCCCAGGGACATTGAAGTGAACATATTTTTCTGCTGGTTTAAGCACACCAGCAGTCATTTGTAGAGTTTACACGGCTTTCTTGTCAATACCTGCTGGTCACAGTTGGTGAAGAAGCAGTTTCACTTATGATCTGCTTGCTAATTAAGCATGGCAGCAGCCATTCAGAGTGAAATTTTCAACAACCTGACGCACAAAAGGAAAGAATCAGATGTGTTCTCAGAAGACTTCGATCTTTAAATCATTTGGATTCTGTTGTTACTGGAACTGAAAGATAACAGAAATTACTTTATCAGATTAACATGTAACTCCTCTGATAAACTATAATATACTGTACGTAGGATGAATGCTTTAACCCTGATGTTCTACAACAAAATTCTTTAAGAGAAGGAAAGTTGAAAGCATTTGAAGTAATCCCAATATAGGCCAAAAATCTGTATAGTCTTCTCCTTCTCCTTATTTTCTTCAGTGGTTCATAATCAATCCTTTTCTGCTGACATCTTTCATCATCTAGCTGTCCTTCATGTCTGCTGCCCTCTGCTCTCCTTGCAGGAGGATTGCACAGCTGGTGCTCTTCTGCACACAAAACATCCTAGAAAGCATCAGCAAAGCCACTTCATCGCTCTCTTTCAAATTCTTCGCTTCCTCGACCTTCAAAAGCCAGCTGCTTCTTTGCTGAATGATCATCACCTCACATCTTACTGCTGCCTTACATTACTCCTCCTTCTTGGTTTGTATCCATGTGCTGTCTCTCAGCTCATGCTTGTATTACAAACTCGTCGGCAGAAGTCTTTGACATTTGTACAGCCCCACCCAGTGGTCCCAGGCTTGAATTCCAGGACACACTGCAATACAGGAAATAAAATAACCCCTAAAATATTCTTTTCCTTGAGATCTCATTCTCATGTTAAGACCCTTATGTGCAGGAAGGACAAATCTGGAGGGGCTGGTAACCAAATCTTATAATGAAATAGAGCACACCAGTAAAAGTGAACCTTTTCTGAGAGAAACCTCAGGATGGCAAAAGCATTAGTGCAACTACCAGAGGTGACTGAAAGGCCTCTTCCCACAGAGCAAAAACCCACTCCACAAGCAGCACTATCACATCCAAGCATATTTTTAAGCATTTACAAGCCATGCTCAAATTTTTCAAATTAAATACAATAAATGTTTAATTATATCTAGTTTGCAATTGCAACTTCTCAGTTCTTGTCCACCTATGCTTTATAATTATCTTCTCTAAAAATAGACATTCTACATCATTGGAAAAAAGGTGCTTTTTGCATTTTGTTGTGTTCCAAAGGAGTGTTCCTGGTGAGGAACCAAGGCAGGCAGAGGAGCCCCCAGCCTGGAGCAGGCAGTTTTTGGGCAGTGACTGCAGTGGCCCTGTCACTGTGAGCAGGGATGTCCCTGTGGGTGTTGCAGAGGAGCAGCAGCTCTCCTGCCTGGACACTCTGCAGCGTTCTTCATGGCTACTCTGCTCAGCATAATTCAGTAATAAACTTCTGCAAGGAAAAAAAATCTGATAGTTTTACTGAAAACCTGCTTTTGAAGAAAATACTTTGAAAACTAGACAGACTTTATTTTATTAGAGACAAGCTAAAGATCCTCTGGAGAGATAGCAGGGGGGAAAGGGGCTTCAGATTATATATATATATGTGTATATATATATGTGTGTGTGTGTGTAAGATTTAAAGACTGATATTCTTTCCCTGGCATTTGGCCATTTTTCTTTTAGTTTCTTAATAACAAATGAGGTTGAGCTATTAAACTCTCTAGAGATAATTCACAAAAGAGCTAAATAAAGAATCAAAATTGAGGCAGAGTAAAAAATACATTAGAAAAATAAACTACCAACATTTTAAAGTAAAGTAGTCCAAAGAGTTAGAAAGCTCTAAATTTCAATTTCGTGATGTGGTACTGAAAAGTCATCCCCAAGTCCTGATAATTTTATTGTTTTTCTTGTTTTGGTTTATTTTAATGTTTTTCTTGTTTTGGTTTTTGGTTTTTTTTTTTTTTTTTGTGTTGTGGTTTGTTTTTCATCACTTCATTGGTATCTATTCTTTGAAATGCAGTTCTTGACAGAGATTTTGGCTGCACCTATAATGAAATATTTTCTGCCATGGAATACTTGCAAAGTGCTGCCAATAATCACTAATAATCAGAAAATGTCACAGCAGGCAGTGCTGTCAGCGCATGAGTAGCCTCACACATGAAATTCTGCATTGGAGAACAAAGAATAAAAAGTCTTTGAGCTTTTTTCAATATGAACTGCTACTTATTAAATATCAGGATTTTACTAAGCATGCTTCTAAGAAACACTTCAATGGAAAAAAGGTCACAAGAAAGGTACCAGTACCTTTTTTAAATTCAGTTGGAGACTTTTGCGCAAATGTTACTCCTGTGCAAAAATCCAATTCTGTCTATGATGATGCAAGGATGACACAGTATTGTCTGTGAAGCTAGTTCTGCCCTGAGTAAGAACCTTCTGGCATCAAACTAGATTAAAAAGAACAGATGGTTGCAGAAACATAATTAAGAAAAAGAAAAGGAAGAAGAAACAGATATCAAAGCATCACCCTCTCTTTCCCCAAATTTTCCTTGAAAGAAGTAGAAAGAAAGTTTTAAAAAGGTTGGATCTTCTAATCCACGTAAGATTCTATTCAAAAATTAATATACCAAACACTTGAATCACAAAGAAGAGCCAGATGCTCAACATGAACTTGGACACTGCTAAATGGTCACTATAGGCCTTCTCAAGAAATGAATGTAGTTAGACAGAAAGTCTTTACAGGTAAATTACCATATTCTTCCTCATTAGCATAGAATTAATCAAACACAGGTTGGCTTTAGGTCTCACCTTGCTGTCTATCTGCCCTGAAGACACGGCATTCCTTGTATTTGATTAAATATGGAACTTTTCTGGAGCATTAAGAAAACCCAAACCAACCCCCCAAAAAAACTCCAAACAAAACAAAATCCAAAACCGTCTTCTAGACAAAAGACAAAAAGTATTAATAATGAGCATAAAAACAAATGTATTTTTAAAAAATACAGAATACCTCCATTTTAGTTATTCAAGAGCTGGTTTTGTATAGCTATCAGGCAGCAGTGCCTCTGGGACAGCTTGGGATTACACTTCCCTTCTACATCTTGGCTTGTTGAAAGCTAACATCTTCTGCTAGTGTAAGATACAGTTTATAAACAAAACAGCCCTCGAGTTAGAGCTACAATCACAGCAACTTAGGCAGATACACACGAAGTTGCCACATCTCACAGCAAGCTGCTAAGTCCACCAGCATCATCTTCAATGCATCCTACAGATGAATCTCTGTGTGTGTGCAAGTTCTTTCCTGCAGTTTAGTACTGAGTTGTTTCATATGCACACTCTGATCATGAAGGTTATGCTTAGTATTCTGCAGTAAAACATTTTAATTACTTTAAAAGCATATAAATTTCATTCTAGTCTTTGATGCTCTTAGAAACAATTATAAAGCAGCAAGAATTTCAGAAAACAACTGTTAGTATTATCTAAGTTTAATCAGAGATCAAAGTTATGAGAGTAGGTAAAAGCATCAGAAGTTTCTGGGAACAGCTGAAAAACCTCTACATCTGGCTCATTAAAAGTACAATACTCTACAATTCTAACCATGTGCAATATGGATACCTCCAGTAAAAACAGCCTTAGTTTATAATCTATTCTGTGGCACGTATTCAGGGGTTCAAAACAACAAACAAGAGGTGCAGGTGTGAGTGAAGATGTTAATAATTAAAAATAGTGACTCTTATTGATTCATAATAGTCAATTTTTAAAATTATTGTTGCTTCATAAATTTATTATAATCTACAACAACTACCTTTAAAGTCCACTGTTGCCACAGGAGTATCTATACAGTCACCATAGATGGGAGGAAACTAAGAAAAAGGAAACTTGTAGATTGGGATTGAAAAATGTGCAATTAAAGCATGTGTGACCCTTTTGCTAGGCCTGCTCTGAGCCATTGCAAAACACTTCAGTCTGTGGTGAAACCAATGCATTCATCAAGTTCTATCAACTAGATTTTAATTTGAAAGTTGAAGGTGCATATATAAATACAAACGAAAGATTACTGCCTAGTGTCTAAAGGGTAGCCTTGCTTACTGAAACAATAAGCACTGCTCTTTAACACCACTGATATTAAATCTTTTTAGCAGCAATGTTTTTATTCAAAATTAGCTATGTGCCTGAAGTTATAAATTGCCTCGTTCTAAGTACAATGTTACAAAACAGAGCACTTAGTGAAGCAGCTCAGAAAATGGATGTGCTTGTGACACCTTTAATGTGGGTCCTTTTTCTGAAGAACAAAGAATAAACCCCAAAAACTCATAATATTTTAAAAATTCTATTTATCAGACAAGGAAAAAGAGCCTACATACATTACATTTAGGCTGTCAAAAAAGGTTCATTATAGGAAGCTTGTATATTTATTTACTTGTAGAACTGATAGGGATCACTGTCTATTACAATTACAGCCACAACACTTCATTCCTGACAAGACTTTACCGCGTCTCTGTTAGCCCACAGCACGTCTGTGGGGCTCATGGTTATCAATCTGATAAATCTCAATGTGCTGTGTCAGTTTTAAGCACCCCCAACTGCTCAGGCACATAAACATCAGCAGTTACCAGGTGCTCTGTAGTACTTTATATCCTGCCCTACACTGTCCTTCCTGATATTCAGTTTTAGAAATCCATTTTCAGTTTCATTGTTTTGGTAACAATAACCAAACGGCAAAAGTGTTGCCTGAAGCTGACCCAAAAAGATAGTCTGAGGAAAAGAGGCCTGAACTAAAATCAATATAAGATATTTTAAAATGTTTTTTATTATCTATTTGAAACAGAAAGCAACATGACAAAATTTAACACTGTGTTAATAAGAAGGAAGATATATCTGTAATATGAGTTTATACGTGTATGCTTCTTCCATTTTCCTGAAAAACAAATCCTAACATATAAAAAACCAAAGTATGACTCCAGGAAAGACTTTAAATTTGATATTTTTAAAGATGAGACAGAATTAAAGCATTCTTTAGACCTAGTTGCAGGTATAATAATAATTAAGCCAGATGATAAACTACGGGGAAAACTGAGCTAATGAATTTTTTCTACTCATGGATTTTTTGGTCTTCTTGTTGTTGCTGTTTGTAAAAATATGTTTACAAAACAAAATTGAAAGAAAGATGTGAGCAGTGTTTCCACAGCAGTGACTTTAAGGTGGAGACAGTATCTTTTCCTGCTCTCTTTGAAAAAACATTTACAATAATCGCGTATCAACAAAAACACTTTAGAAATGCAGCCATTCAAATTTGGGTTAACGGCATTTCCTCTAGAAATCTACCTCTATGTATACCTATCTCTAAAATCTCATCTGCATTTGCAGTTAAGTTTTTGGTAAATGCACTAATAATCCTCAACAAAACTTCATTTCAATTTACATTTAATGCCCCACACAGCAAAGCTTTGAAACTTAGTAAGTGAAATGATCAGATGGAAAAAAAATCAAGACATTTTATTCTCATTATTCAGCAGATATATGCCTCTGAATAAAAGGCATATGAAAAACAATTGTTTCTTACAAAAACATGTTAGCTGTTGTTCAGTCAGCTCCCTTTAACTTATGACCTTTTCTTATGTTCACATGGAATTCAGGTGCTTCAGTTTGTGTCCATTACCTCTTGTTCTGCCACTGGGCACCCCTGAGAAGGGTAGGGGGTCATCTTTGCACTCTGCAATTAGGTATTTATAAACACTGATAAGGTCTTTCTGAGCCTTCTCTTTAAACACCCATATCTTTGACAGAGGAGATAAGACACACAGGACAAATTGCCTCTAACAGATTTTTTGTATCAGAGTCACAAAAAAGAAAGCTATTCTTCTAAGTGAAGCAGAGTACTTTAATCTCTATAAAACTACTATTAATAACAAAAGAGGAGGTCACCACAAGAGCAGAGTCAGGATCTTCGGGGTGTTTCTTGGTGGGAGGACACAAGACAACAGATGTGAGCTGGGACACAAGATTCCAAATGCCCATAAAGAAAAGTGGTTTTTGCCCAAGGACAGTCAGGCATGGGAAAGGCTGTCCCAGGAGGAGGTACTGTCTCTGTCCTTAGATGTTTTCCAGACCAAACTGGGAAAACCCTGAGTAATCTGGCCTGACTTCAACACTTCTTGAGCAGAAGGCTGGACCAAGATGCCTCCTGAGGAATCTTCCAACCTGAATTTATTGTATGAGCCTATAATCTGTGAAGTATTTTCTGATTAAGAAAAGAAACAGATGATAGAACTTGGTGTCTGGTGCAATCTTGCTTATTTACAGAGGTAAATTTCTGCTTTTATTAGCACGACAAATCACAAGCAAGCAAGTTTTCTGTTCCTTACTATTTTCCTTCATCTACCATTCCATCTAAAAGCTCTCACGAAGCAGTGTCTGAATTCACACTTCAAGTAGTCATTTGCAGAAGGTCATGAGCATTTGCTTCATTTTTCACTTCTCATTTCTCATTTCTTCTAAGGTTTATTTCAGCAAAACCCCTCAGCTGCACGAATTGCTATTTTACTGAGAGACATACCTTTGTTGTGAAGCCTCTTAGATGAAAGACAGTGGCTAATTCCTCTAGCATCCTTGGTTTTCTCCAGGAATTGGCTATCACTGCTAGAGATTGTTAATTTCTAACCTGAGCGATCTGTTAACACTTGGCTGCAGATGGATTTCAGACACCAATTATATGGATGATAAAACATTGGCTTTTCACAACAAGGCTCTGCAGTTGAGCCCTTTCCACATCCAGCTGCTGGCCAGCTGTTGGTTATTCAGAGCAAAAAACTCAGCTTTTCCACTGACAGCCAATCTGAGCCTCGTCCATAAAGTCAAGCCCAGTAGATCAAAACAGACTCAGTTCTTGAGTTTTCTGTGCCAAATGAAGAAACAAAGACTATCAAATGAAGGGCAAAGAAGGCTGTACTTAGAAATGCAATGCAGTGTACACTTTCTGTCTGTGAAAGAGATGAGCAGGAAAATAGATGGCACTGGTCTCTGCAGGCAAAGACAGTTCTCTTTTACACTGGTGTCATATGGAGAAATTGGATTACCACACAATAACAAGTCCAATAAGCACAGATTACGAGTGTAGGATAGAAAGTAATTTACCACTAGATTAATCCCAGGCATTCCTCTTACCTAGGCTGCATTAAAACAGGAGCATTTGTCTTTCCACCCTATTCTTCAATGTGTTTCATATCCTTAGCTCCCCCCAGAAAGAACAGTACATGATTTTTTAAATTATATTCTATTTACTCTCTACTAGCCTCTCCAAAATAACAGTTTCACATGCAGCAGATGAAATCTATTTGGCTAGAAAGTACAACAGTATTTTTAAGTTGCTTGCATTTTCACAGGGAGAAAACCTGGGTCTATGATTTGAGCACATGAAGTAACTACTTTCAGATGATCACACAGAGTACACCTCACTTTGCCAGCGAGGATCTGAGGTCACATCCATATAAGAAAACTCTGGAATATTAGGCCCAATTAAATCTAAAATATTGATTTGTGTGTACAGATATTTCTTAAGAAATATCATATAATGGCCATTCAGTAAAAGACACTGAATGGAGAGAAGAGTGTTATAGACTTATTGAATTAATAAGATTTAAACATCATTAAAATTTTTAAATTATTAGTTCAGTTTAACTTTGGAAGGATTTTCTAGTTACCTTGGAGGAATACCATTTATAGCTCCTCCCATTTCACTCAGCCTTCCTAAACCCGTGCTCTTGACATTAAGTAGGAAGGAACTAATGCATAAAACTTCAAATAGGGAAAATGTTTTCCTTATTACCTTAACAATTTGATGGTAATCACTTTTCAGAGCCATTCCACATTAAAGAGGAATGTATTAAAAGTAAGTAGGTATTTACTCAGCAGCAAAATTCAAATAAGTTAGATATTGAAAGGTCAGGATGAAATTTTTTCATACTTGGATACTTATCTAACTAACTAGAAGGTAGAATTTGTATTCTGAGGAACCCTGAAGCTCCAGTAGTACAATAAATTCGTTTGTTTAAGAAGTAAAATTCCTCAGATCATTAGTAGAAGGGGAAAGAAGTTTTGCTCTAGCTCTTTGTTAAAAAAAAGAAAAAAATTCTATTAAGTTAGCTGAACCAAACTCCACTACTTATAAAGATTTCCTGCTGCCAGCATGGTAAGCTCTGTCCTACAACTCAGCTTCCTGAAACCTGCAGTTCTCTTAAAGCTAGTTAGGAGTAGGAAGAGATTCAACAGAATCAACATTTTCTCAGGTAATATTATGCTGAAATAGTGTGTGGACAGGTACATTCCCTCCAAAAGTTCCTCACCAACCCTCTGCCGATATCTAAAATTTCGTCATGCTTGAGATAAATACATTTTAAAGTGCTAAGAACAAATTCACCTCAATTGCACAGTACATTTAAACCACTGGACATGGGGTACACTCTCATACTGAAAATGTCTCATTCAATAGCCACAAACTCAAACTTAATTCTGAATCTTACCCAAAGCTTCCTATGTAACAACTCACAATATATGCCTGGTTGCTCCATCTGTTGAAGAAAATGAGATTATAACAAGATTGAAAAAATAAATTTAATATTACTATTCACAACAAAAGAAATCAACAAAAGAAAAATTTTCAAGTGACTATTGCTATTAATAGCTATGCACAAATAAAACATTTTGTAGGACCAGGATCAACAGCACATGGCCAAACAGATAGAGAATGTGTCAAAATACCAATGCACATATAATACACCATGTGCAGAGACAACTGATATTTTTTGACTCATAATTTTTAAAATGACTCTGTTATTTTAACGTCTTCTTTTTCTTAACATTTTTAGCAAGGAATCATTCATAGATAAATGCAAAATCATCTTAACTGAAATGATAATTGCAATTTAAGATCTATATAATTATTTCCTTCCATATATAAATACACACGCACACACACATATATATATATGATTATTTCAATTTAATAAATGAGAATACCCCAGGATCACAAAAAGTAAAGTAGAAACAATAGAGTAGCCCATATATTTTATTTATAGTATAAAGTAATATGATCAGCTTGTACAGGAATAACCATGTTAAAACATTTATGGTATTATTCCACAATTGGCTGAACAGTTAATTGCCTTAATCAGTATACACAATATTATCTGATATTTTTTTTTTAATGGCAATTTTACACACTGAATATTTGAGTTTTTACAGAAACAAAACAAAATGCTTTAACAGCATTTCCTTCTAGTGCAAGCTAGCACAAATTTAAATATCTCCCAGCAGGCAACAGAGAGCCCTGTTCAATGCTTGTGTATTTCAATTGGCTTCCATTTGATTAAAGGAAAGTGCTTCCCTATAGAAGCAAAGTAGAACAATTCCTTGGAGTGTTACAGCACCACATTTTGTGCCTGTGACCACACAAGGATTCAAAAGAAGAATAATACAGTGTTCTTTTCAGAATAGCAGATTATCTAACTTTGAGTAATGACTATTTAGTGAAGATTTATATTATTTCCATTTTCTAAAGCTCTATGCATAGTTATCCTAACAGTTCTCTTTTCAAGATAAATTTAGTTTCGAAACTTTGGTTTTCTATCACTGGCACTATTTATACTCTCCAGACAAAGGAGATAAAGTTGCAAGCATAAAAAGCCAGCCATTAACCATTGAAATAACTATCCTAAACTTCCATAATTTTGCAGAGGGAGGATTAAAAAAAGAGTGAAAACAACACAAGTGTTCAGCTCTCTAACTTGCTAAAGAGAGGCCTAAACTCTCAGGAGTGTTTGCAGTGTACAGGCATGAATCTTACTTTAGGATCCAGAAAGTTAGAGCTAAGATAAGAATGCAGCAGAATATGAAAATAACAATCCTTTTGTTCTTCTTCATTCTCCAGTGCACATATCAGATTTTGAATTTAGACAACTCTAGAAGCACAAAAAAGCCTACACATAGTAAGGATATTTCATTACTCTACTATTGGACAGGAGGGAAAATACCACAGCCAGGAAATCAGGGATATGAAGGTTGCCAAAACTACTGGAAGACTTCAGATTGTGTAGCACAGAACAAAATCCAACCCATACAATGAAATTCTGTACATTGAGTAGATTTTAAGAGCCCAACAAAACATCATCTAAGTAAATGGAAGTATTTATTTACAGAATAAACTAAAGGTAGCATGTGGTCCCAAGGAAGCTGAGTCATAATTTGTGAGATTGAAATAGCCTAATGTCTGGGGATTATGTCTAAGAATTTCTGGTTGTGGCAATCTAGAAAAATAAACCCCTTACATGTTTATTTTCATATTGCATCTCAAGGATCTAGCATTAGAAAGTGTCAAAGCTGACAAATGCAAATTATTTTCCATCTTAAACTTGAGAGTATTTACCTTTATAAATGGTGCAATAGAAAACACAGTGCTGTGAGGATTAATGCTCAAGAATCTGCCTGTCATAAGACACGAACTTCTTTCATCCTGAGAATTACCTACATGCCCTTCATATGTGACAAGGTCACCAAATTAAATATTTCTTTATAATATCTGTGTAAGGCTTATTTTAAACTCTTGGTGTATGTAGAAATGATAAATAACAAATTCTGAACTTCCAGTAAAAATTTAATTTTTTAAAATTTTGTGTTACCAACTATTGTTTGCAAGGCTTGACTGCTTTTATTTAATAAGGTCTGCATACTGTATAAATTGCAGTGAACAGCTTAGCTGAATAATATGGCATTTTTGTGGCTATGATTTTAACTAGTTAAGCCATGGAAATAGATGACAGCTACTTTATTTTTAATCTTACTGTTGGAGAAAAGCTGTAAACTTTTTCCTTCCAGAAATAATCCACAAACTGATTGCTGTCAACTGCTTGCTGGAGGGAAAGTCTGTCAACCAAGGAGGGTGGAGACAGGAGAGACAAGCTCCCTCTTTCCATGTGTAAATACCTTTCCACAAAAAAATGGAAGCAGAATCTTATAGAATCTTTGTAAATTAAGGATCTATTCTTTGTGAAGCTTTAAAAAAATGTTCTTTATAGTATCCAACACTTTTACTCAGGAAAAACTGTGTCTGACTAGACTTTGTTATCAAAGAGACATGATGTTATTCAAGTGTTCTCAATGAAAACCTGTATCTTTGTTCCTCAAAAATAAAAGCATATCTTGTAAGAGTTGATTCTGGTTTCTGAGGGATATAGTCTGCCCTTTATAAACTTCAAACACACCTATACCAAAATTCAAACTCTTAGCAGATTTCTACGTCTAAAATATATTGGTCCTATACCATTAATTTGCAGAACACCTACCTGCTTTCAGAGGGTGTAATGAAGATCATTAGTATCTACAAGGAGTTTTTTACCTAGTAAACACTTTATAAATGCTAAATTATGCCAAGGACAGAAGTAGCCCAGTTTATCTCCATCCAGAAGCTAAAATTTTGCTTGTATTTGAATTACCTTGTTAACTCATGTCTAAAACTCAGTATCTCTACTAACTGATCCTTTGCCATTTATCAAAATAATCTATATCCCTAATATCTCACTTCAATTTTTTTTTCCAGCTATCCACTATAAGACCCCATTGTAAATAAATACAACCTCAGAACACATTTTTCTGTTGCCAGTTTCTGGAAAAAAAAAGGTCTACTGTTTGAAGTTTTCTAAAAGTAGAGCATGTTTTTTACCTCTGAATTTCTGAAACCCTGAGCTTCTTTACTTGCAGAAACTTACATGACACAAAACGGTTGGTTAGCAATCTGGAGAACTGTAGTAGCAAAAAATATTAAATCATTTTCTCCATTGTTCTGTGGGCAATGTGTAACATTTTACTTAATAACTGTGTCTGCCCCTTTATAACCTCAGTTGAAAAGGATTTGCTCTGCCTTTCCAAGTTAAACAGATGTACAGTGTTAACAGGAAATTATAGACAGCAACAAAAAGAAAAAAAAAGTCTAAAGTAATTATTTTTCTGAAATTCAGATGATGAGCACTTATATTGATTTTGGAAATAAAAGTAAAGGCTAGAGCTGCATACTTGCACTGGTGCCCATTCACAATTTTTCAATTCCCACCTGTTCACTGCAGCTTAGATGCCAAGGGTCATTTCCTTCCAAATTCTGGAGGCCTTAGCACCACACAGAGAAGCAAAATTCTCCCATTTTTCTAATGGAGTTACTAAAGAATGTGAATTCAGAATCAAAATGCAAAGATTAGATTGCTTCTCAAAATCAGTGTCAAGGTCCTAAGTTGTAAGTACAATTAGCTCATCACTGTCCCTAGGACATCTATATCCTCATTTCAAGGTGGAGAAAAAAAGAGAATCATCATTTTCAGTATTTTAAGTGCTATCTTTGCAGTATTCTATAAATGGAAAGCTGTTTGACTGAAAAGTTCCTTTTCCTCACTCTTCTATACGCACGCACAAACAAAATATATATTTTTTAGCTAAAAGCAAAAGTATCAGTCACTTGCTAAGGAAAGAGAAAACTCCTTCTCTTCAAGCAATATTGAATAAATTTTCCTGCAGCAAAACAGCTTGATCCCAGACCAAACTTAAATAATTTGAGCCTAAACACAGAGCACTGAGTCTCACCCTAGAAATCTTAAGCATTGCTTGCAATGAGGGTAGTTCAGTGTCTTTTCTCACTGCTGCTGGCAAAGCAGGTGAGTGTGAGTAGCAAGAGAAAATATGGAATACCAAAGCAATTTTTTTCCAAAACATTTTTTTGCTATTTGAAGGAAACATAAAAAAAGCCCTTGCATTTTTTAACATAAGGTACACAATTTCTTCACCTGAATGAAAGATCATTTGGCTTCAAAAATGTCAGCTGTAGAGCAATTAATTCACCTGCATTTTGCAATCAATTTCAAGATTACATATTTCAAATTCCCCGTAACTATAACAAGCCCAGAGGTTCATTTGACCTATAAAAAATGAGGTGGGGAAATAAATCTAATGCACAAAAAATGCAGTGCCTGTGTGACATGTAAAATAGTATCTTCCCTGTGTCAAACATATGGTATGAGTAATTCACAGTCATACACTCAAACACAGACAAACAGGCAACTGTCAGCTGGGGCACGTGTGTACACACACGTGCCAGTGCTATTAAACCAGAGCAAGGAAAGATGGTGAAGAGATATTTTTATCTGTTAATTTTCCTGGTCACACAGCAGCAGTAAAATTCTTACTGATATTACTAACTATTATTAATAACAATTACATTATTATTAATGAAGCATGAAAGCGAGGTGAAATGGAAAGAAGTGGAATTGCTGGGCTTGAAGGATTGTGATCAGTGCCACAAAATTCAGCTGGGAACATTATTAATTGTGCACCCCTGTTGATATTGGGGCCATTTCCCTTAAAGACCAGAATAATGAGACTGAGGGAACCCTCAGCAAGTTGGAGAGAGTATGAAATAAGGAGCAGTTGTGCTGCTGCTAAGTGAGACCTCAGCAGGGTGGAGAAATAAAGTTCACCAAAAGGAAATACACATTCTTCACCCAGAGAGAAATAACTTTGTGGAGTGGTAAAAGCCTTAGGAACAACCAGGGGGAAAGAACTGAGCAATAAAGGATGGGGAATGTCCTGGTGGCCAAGAAGTTAAACATGAGTCAGCAGAGTGCCCATGTAGCAATGAAAGTCAACACTTTCTGTGCTAGGAAAACAGGGCCAGCAGGCTGAGAGAGATGATCCTTCCCCAAAGCACCAGTGGAGTCGCATCTGAAACTGCCTCCTGTTCTGGGCTCCCCAGTACAGAACAGACAAGTATGGCCATCCAGGACTCAGAGAAGATATGGGTCTTGGAGCATCTGTCATTTGAAGAAAGGAAGGGAGAGATGAATTACTTTATCCTGGAGAAGGCTCAGAAGGGATCTTAATCAGTATTTATAAATGCTTGGTGGGAGGGAGAAGCCAATCCTTTTAAAAGCAATTATGAGAAAGGACATTCAAAATCCACTCTCTCCAGATTTCATTAAGGAATTTGATATGGTATCACCCAGCAATTATTTACTGAGTTGGAAATACAAGCATAACACAAAAATAAAGTTGATATAAATGGTAACTATTGAATTATAACTAATGGTAACTCTTGATGACTAATGGTAACATATTGAATGGACTTCTTTAAAGTCGTTCTTCACGTTCATTTTACATGTCTGTAAACATGGTGAAAAGCAGAGGTGTTGTGATAAAAACTGGTTACAGGAAGCCCTCTTGCTACAGGGCAGGTTCTTGCTGACTTACAGAAGAAATTGGAGGAGCATTTGCACAGGATTAGAAACAGGAAACCTTCAGCTACTCTTCAAAGCCACATGATTATGAATAGCAGAATTTCTGTGATGGTCTCTCATCATTTGAGAGCAACACAAAAAGATAAATCACACACCCATGTTTACTATTAACAGAATAAACTAACCTAGCCTCTCTGTAAAACAAACTTGATATTCATCAGTGTCTGACAAAGTATTTTCAAATGACCGAGTGCAGCATTAGCAGTCTTATTCAAGTCTTTGAGCAAACACTGCAGGTACAAGGTTTAAATTCAGGAAAATCAAGTTACTAGCCTCTGTATCTTCCTATTTATTCTGTTTTGCCACACAGACTAAAAGGTGCTTGCTCTGCTTGTTTGATCCTAGCACATAAAAGCTGAGGAAGACATGATCGATGTTTATAATTTATTGAGGGCTACACACCGAGGAAGGAGTTGGTTTAAAATAACAATATTGAGAGATTAAAAATTAGGAATCAAAGAATATATTTAGGTTGAAAGTTCAAAGAAAGCTCCAAGCATTAGGAGAGAGGTTTTGAAATATCTTTTGAAATATCCAGAAAGAGCAACAGGGCAACATACTTAAAGGTAGACTGTGATGACTTTATAACTGAAGTTAGATAAGATTGTTATTTAACTCAGAAAGGTCCTTTCTTCAGTCCGGAATTACTACTGTGAGCAACTACTCCTGGTTCTGCTCCCCTGCTTCCCAGACTTCTTGCTCACACCATTCCCACTAAAGTTCAACTAGGGCTGTGAAAGGACCCCATGCAATTTTTATCCTTAAGAGAAAACAATCTTAAGACACAAACTCCCACCCCCCTAGCTTGAATGGTTTAATGGAATATTGCATCAAAGCAGATAAGCAGAAGACCTCCTTGAGATCAGAAGATTTAATCAGCACCTAAACAGAGCAGTGCACTGCAAACATACAGAAATGATATTGCCTCTTTGAGTCTTCATTAAATATTTGTCCTACTGGCCAGTTTAATGGGTTCCTGCTTACTATATAAACAGTCAAAGAGAGAGTTTGATTGCACTCCAAGCAAACACACCTCAAACGCTGCCACTATTCAGAATCATGTAATTTAACCTGTCTTTTAAGACATACAATTATCCCCACCCTTTATAACATGGTAACATGTTAATCATTGAGCAACCCATTCAGAGGACTTCATGGCAGTGGGTAAAGCAAAAACAGCTACAGAAAAGAGAGAAGGCATATTCCTATGACTACAGCTACTGGCCAGTTGTGACATAATTATTTGTATAGCAGCAAGTGGACATTGAGCAATGTTGCAGACAACCAACTCTTCTCCATTCAGCTCCTTTCAAAGATGTGTCCACCAATAAACAAGCAGCACTGTGCTTTCCTGACCCAAAAAGCATCTTCAACCTGTTGCAAGTGTTGAAAATGTAGGCGGGTCTGTCGTTCACCAGCCCCACAATCCTTTGTATGAAACCCAAGTCAGTAAGGCCAATAAAATCTCGTGAGTATGAACACATTTCCCCACCTCCCTCTGGCTAACAAATGATTTTTTACATTTTGTTTTAGAAATGAAGCAAATGTTTTTCCAATATAAGTGAATCCAACAAAAATGTACACTGGACTGAAATTTACACAGTGACATATATTGTTCAAACACCAAATCAGAACTCCCATATTTCATTTATGACTTGCAAAGCCAAAGCACTACCCAGAAGAATGTCAGTTCCACAGAAAAAAGTATTTCTATTACAATGGTATCTCAGAACAATAAATGTTCACTAATTAATAAACTTTGACCACTTTGTGGACTGGTGTGCATGATAGCACTTCCAGTTAGAGACAGAAGATTTGGAAAAGAAAACAAATTATTCTCCTGCTCCAAGTTCAAAGATGAACTCCACTTTTATCGACTGTCATTTGACCTCTACCATCTCCTATTGGGTGACAAACCAGATTCTCAACAACTGAATCTCTTTCATTGGTTGGTTATTGTCTAGACCAAGACTTCCACCTTAAATTCCATAGAAATGCTGTGTGAGTATGATTTCATTTAACAATGACCGGCAGTCTTGGATCTGAGAGAAAGTCTCAATTTCCAAATGTTTTTCCTCACCTGCCTAGTCTCCTTTTAGGTTTTTGTCTTTTTATTTGTGGCTTGTGTTTATTTTTGTCTCCCTTATTTTGTTGCTGTAGAACAGCAATGTGAAAACTACTGCATCCAGGCTTGCTTTCAAAGTAAGCATATTGAGTGGTTAGCCTGGCTCATATGTTCTTGCTTACCTCACAGATTTCTCTGTTATTATTAGTTTCTTCTACCAGCATAGCAGTCTTTTGCCACACACATACACACTTTTACAATAAGCTCACAACTTATGAAACTTGCAAATCACACATTCTGTCAAAGCACACAAATTCCTTAATTTCCTCATTCTGAAGCAATGTACAGGATCCATCTGTAACACGTAACATACCTTTTTAATCCAAAAGCAGTATTTGTACATAAGTGGAACAAAAAAAAAATTAGTAATATTTGCCATTCACAGTTGGTCAAAAATATGCTAGGCTACTAAAGCAATTAACCCCAATCTAAATCAGTTCCATTTGAAATGACAAAACCTCAGTCTAGTTTTGCCAGCAACAAACCTAGTGAAATATATGCAAAGTCACAAAATAAAGTATGAATAATCTCTACAATACGAAATCATTATCTCATCAGACTAAAGCTGTCATTTTGTATTTTATGATGAAATACCTGGCACACAAATAACACAAACATCTTACAGAACAGTAGGTCTCCCCAGTTCATCTCATTTAGCAGGCAAGCATCAAAAACAATTAGTGTATTGCCTTAGAGGCAGTAAGTGAAATTCTTGAAAGTAGCTTATGACATTTTAAAAGTTTTTCAGAAGGTGAAAATAATCAAAGAAGACATCACACAGATTTTAGTTGCTGTAGTTGAGAAAGTCATTTTCAATGGAAGTTGTGCTACCCCATGTCCAAGTTTTCCCCATCCTTTATCTCAGAAAATATGGGTTTGTGCACACTAAAACAAGGTAAACCAGCCTGATAAGTCTCAGTCTTTTTATGTGTGGCAAAAATAAGAGGACATATGTGGTTCTCAAGCACCATCCCTATACTGCACCACCTCCAACTCTGCAAGAGATTTCAGGCTGTAATGTGTAAATCATTACTACATGCTCTAATAGTACTTTCTATTTAATCAGGGGAGAAGAAAAATCCCCTCTAGAATTACAGTAAATAACTACAGTTTTGTTTTAAATGAAATGATGCAGTTTATATCTGACCTGAGCTTCAGTCTTTTCCTAGTGGGAAATATAAATTCAGCATTTGGATACATAATCCTACAGCTCTCAGAAGAAGCCGACTCCACCGCGAACACTTTACATGATTTATAGCTCTCCTCCAGATTCAGATGGCAAGTCTCGGCGGAGCAGGTGCAACGGGGTATTTTTTCCTTCCTTCAGACATCATTCCCTCGTATGTAAATTAATTAGCAAGTCTTCCTCACTTTCGCGGAAGCGGGGAAGATGAAGCTAATGGAATATCAGCGTTTGGTTTCTCACGAGGAGCGGGTGACCCGGCGGAGGGAGGGAAGGAGGGAGGGATGCGGGGAGGGGGCTCGCTGTTGTTACTGCTGGAGCCACAGCGATTTCGACAGCGTCAGCGGCGTTAAAGTGAGCCTGGCTCCCGCGCACTTATGCCAAGAGAGCGATTTTTAAACCACGGGCAGGATTTGGGGGAACCTCGGGGACGCGAAGCGAACACACCCCGCGCACCTCCCGCGGCAACCCGAGCCTTCCTGTCCCCCCTGCCGGCAAGTTGGAGCCGCCGTGCCCCCTCCTCGCCCCCTCTGCCCTGCCCCTTCCCTGGCTGCCGGTGGACGGGGAGCGCGTCCCGACTCCCGTTACCTCCTCCGGAGCCATGGAGAGCGCGGCTCGCCGGCCGGAGCGCAGCGCAGCGCAGCGGAGGGGCCGGCGCTCCCCGCGCTCCCTCACCCGCCGCGCCGCCAGCCGCCGGCACAGCCCGCTCCACATAAATGCATTAACAGCAGCCACATCATGATTAATTCATCAGTCCCAGTGACCAGGGGAGGAGGCAGGCGCGGGGGCTGGGGAGAGGCAGGGCGCACGGGACGGTCCCTTCTCCCGGAGTTCTCCCCCGGCTCCGGGCTCCGCCGGCGCGGAGGGAAGGACGGATGCCGCGCCCGGCTTTCCGCGGGCGCCCGTGCGCTGCCCGGCCTGAGGGAGGGCGCGGTCTCCCCTCCCCGGACAGGGCACCGGGCGGCAGCCCCGCTCCCGGCCGGCGGGACCGCGCTGGGAGCCGGGCGGGGATGGGCGAGGTACCCGTGGGAAGTTGGGAAGGCTCCAGGCCACGGAGCGGGCTGCAGCCACCGCTCAGCGGGAGCATCCTCAGCTCCACGGGAGCTGCAGCCCCTCCTCGTCTCCTGGCTCCAGCGGCCCGCCGGGTGCCTTGGCGGCGGAGCAGGGCCCCGGAGCCCCGAGCCGCCGGCACGGAGGGGCCAGCCGGGCAGTACCAGCATCCCGGGCATCCGTGCGGCCGTGATCACGGCAGCAGGGCTAAGCTCGTTTGCACAAATGTGTCCAAACCCCTCCACAGCCTCGGTGAAAACGACTGCTCGGCCACTCGCCAGTTGCTGGAGCCAGGTTTTTCCATGCAGCACATCATTGGTGTCCATGTGAGCTTGCCTTGGTCTGCTGAGGCAACAACCCCGGCTCCTTCCCCAGTCCTCCGGCACAGAGCTTTGCTGCCCTGTCTTCTGAGAGCAGCGCCGATTTCTTCAAACACCATTTGTTAAACCAGCGGTACGCTGGACTTGAGTTTCTTCACAGAAGGGGCACAAGACCACTGTGATTTCAAGGGTTTCGGAACAGCTGTTAAATGCAGGAAACCCCTTGCATTTCTCTGCCTTCATTTTCCACTCCAAACATAGGTGGAAGTCCTCTAAGTCCACCATCCCCCTCCAATACTTAATACAAGATGTACTTGACAACAGCAAGCAAGATGCCACCTTACCTTCTTAGTCAGGTAGGTCCTTAGTCAGGTGATGAAATTTGCATAGAACAGATGATTTATCACTTCCTTATCACTGCCTCACTTCACCTGTAAAACCATGTTTGCCTACCTATTGTCATACTCCAAGGGAATGTATTTGGATATTATCATGGTTTAACAATTCCTTATTGATCATGTGCCAGGAGCAAAAATCACCTCTTGTGGATTTTAGATTAGCAAAGAATCTCCAAGCTGACACAGCTATATATAGAGATTTCCAAGTACCAGACAGAGTTCATAAGCTTTACATAGAGAGATCCCCAAATTGTCACAAGCCCTGAGATAGGTAATCATAGGCAAAGAGGTTTAAAGCTGTGTAAGGAAGAAGAAGAAAATAAATGAAAAAGTAAAGCAGTTTTGTGGGAAAAATTCATTTACATGACACATTAATTTTCCTTTTTTATCATGCTCTAGATTTGTGTTGCTCATACACAAAAGAATAATTAACTCCACAGTTAAGGCTGTGTTGTGGATTGCACTCAGAGCGGGAGTAAAAATCTCTGGGTTCGATACTTGAATGCTGCATTTAGACTACACTGCACAATAACACATAAGAATTACTGTTGAATTTTCTTCTAAAAAATAATACTTACTTGCCTTCTACAGAGAAATATCTTAATTGTCCTCTTTTTCCAGATTTTCCCATTTTCATCTGTGAATTCTGAAGGTTCCTGTGTATATTAGAAGCCATTCATCCTGTAGGAAAAAAACCCCACAAAGCTGATTTTGAACTTTTAAAATTAAGTAGAAATAGGGTAACATAGACTATATCATTTCATTGCACTTGGTACTGGTGTTCTAAGATAATTACATAGTAGCAGATTGAATTGTTCTACCTACTTTTTTTTTTTAAAAAAAGGATTTTATCAGAATCAAATGTTTCCTGCAAAACCTGATGTACTCATCTGAAAACAAGCAAAAAAAAAAAAAAAAAAGAAAGGAACTTGATTAAAACCTCTGAATCACCCGCCCAAAACTTGCTTTTAGCAGACATTACCTAACATCTCCTGTAATCCAGTGCTTCATCTTAAAATCAGTTTGTTTCACTCTACCTAGTGAAGGCAGTGCCTGAACATGCACTGGCTCCCCTGATTAGAAATTGTCCCATTTGTTTCTCTCCCCAGAACATTCTAAGTATTATTCTTTTCTGTTCACCTATTGCTGTATTTATACACAACACTCAAGTTTTTCTTCAGTTGAAACAGATTCTCTTTCAATCTCTTTCCATAAATCAAGTTCTGGATTTCCCTGATGATGTCCATGACCTATTGCAACTTGAATTAGTAATTTTTAAATTCTGGCAGATGGACAGAGCTTTGTACATGACATTCCAGTACACTCTTCTTAGTAATGCCCACAGTGGTCTCTTCACCCCATTCAAACACTGATAAAGGTGGGCTTTGCCTCACTTTCTTTCTTGACCTTCCTACATAACAGCTTTTGGTTTTTCCTCTTCTCAACACCAACAAGTCTTTCTCATGCTATACAACTTTAGACTCTCAAATTACCAGATAATTCCAAAAGTTTTTATCTGGCTCTGGTGCATAATATTGAATTTTGTTATTGTATTTCTTGGCTCCGGTATTTTTTATGTGCTATTGACAAGCAGTGAATCAACAGCAAATTATGCATTTTCTTATTTTCTAAGATTATTAATTATTTTTTTAAGGGATACAGAAATAGTAAGAACTGAGTCTTAACAAACCTAGCAAATTCCATTTATGCATTGATCTCTTTTCAACATAAACTCTCTTCCTTTGCAGGTCCTTCCCCACTTCACAATTTTTATACAGGTTTTCTTGTCTTCCATTTCAACAGCGGCCCACACACAGGTGACTGCTTCCAGGTTAAACTCTGGAGAATGCTAAGGTGTTAAATGAGATGGTGTCAACTGCTACAGAGTTTGGGATAAAGACATAGCATAATTAAAAACAAAGGAGAAAACCACTCATGAGTAGCCTGGTAAAAGTAATCTGCTGTGCTACATTTCCAACTTAAAAATGGCCTAGTTCTACAATTCAAAGAAAAATCACCATGGCTGGAGAGGGGGGAGAGTGGACCTGTCCTCTATGCTTTTCACTCATTTCTTCTATTTCTGGAAATTCTCCAGGTTCTTTGTTACAGAACTCACTTGCCTGGGCAATTTTATTCACATGTCATCTCAGTGAGAGTGGTAGAACTATGTAACTATCAAAATATGCAAAACTTCAAAGCCTGGATTTCTTTTATTATTGTTATTTACTGAAGTACAAATTTATGTTTCTATGGAATTATTAATATCCTTGCTGATACCTTATTGGTATGAAATGATAGATGCATAGTTCCACTACCATAACATCTGAAGTTATATGGACAAAGATTAATTAAAAATATTTCAAGTAATATTTTGTGAATCAAGTTTCTGTGCTGCCACCTCTAGACATTTGGTCTTGGTGCATCTCTGCCTAAAACTTGGGATGAAATCTCAATCGCACAAAAATCAAAGAAATCCTTCTAGTTAGTTCATCAGAGCTAGGATTGCATTCACTGAATTTTCTCTGAAGGTTCACTACATTTGACATGAAATCCTTAATTACAGCAGCTTATATTAAACATAAGTGTGCATGTGTCTAGGTTTATTTCTAGAAAATAAATTATATTGAAGGAAGAATATTGCATGATAGAATCAATCCTGATATAGTAAAACTAAAAGCAAATGATAATACTACCTCTATATGAAATATCCCTGGCCTGAAGGCCATGTGACATTTCCTTGATTCAAGGCTTAATATTCAAAGCTTGGTCAGAGTTATTCATCTGTTAATGTTCACGAAGTTGGTCTGATTTATGACTAATTCTGGCTACTACATGGAAACTGTGGTTTCGGAAGAATTATGATTTTTTTTTTCAGTCTGAGGCACAGACTAAAACTCAAGGCATAAACAGTGTCTTTTGCCTTGAGTTTCAACTAATTTTCAGTGAATGAAATATCTGACAAATAAAGGGGCAGGTCTACCTTTTGGAATTCAAAGCACTAGTGTTAATTAAGAGTGAGTTTGACTCAACTATCCGCATTCTCCAAAGCACTTTTCTCCTCAGCTTTATAGAAGTCAGATTATGTAGACAAATGTGAATTTCAATCTCTATAAAACTTATGGGAACTATATCATGTAAAAGCTCAGGTCTTGACATAGGCAACCTCTGTTATTCAATAAAGTAACAATGCTGAAATATTGCAGAGAAGTGCACCTTCTCTCATGTGTATCTGGTCATTGAGGATTGTAATTTCTGACATCTTAATTTTCATGAAATGACTTTTACTTACTGAACTCGGAGAAACTGTTAGAAATCCTTATTAGCAGTAAAGCAATAGACACAAAATACTGATAGTACACCAATAATGTTGAAAGATGACAGACTTATTTTCTGAAAGAGGAGCAATTCTGTAATTCCTGAAGGGTTACTGAGGCATTCCAAACAAGTGTAGATAATTTTTGAGACTGAAACATTTCGCTATATGCATTATTTCTGATTTTTGAAATTGCCCTCAGTTTTAAATACCCTCACTCATATGTCAATTGTGTTACCTCAAATTGTGTCACCAGAGGCAGTGAACTGAAGAAAGAGAAAATGGGAAGGGTGACTGAAAAATAACAGCAAGAAATAAGATGATCCAAAAAACCTTATTACTTCAAATTGCCAGTCCAGCTGAGCTGTACCTTTTGCAGACTCAGAGCAGACTATAACTAAGGTGCAATTTCTATTGTAGTTCTCTCACCCTGAAAACAGTCCAAAATGATCTATACAAAGCTAGGGCAAGGCAGACAAGGCTGGTGTCTACAGCATACAACCTCTGTGCATCCTCCTGAAGCTGTGCAATTTCTAAAGAGTAAAGCTCGTTGTAGGCTTGCCCTTCAGAGCCTCAATGCATTTCCTGCTACTGAAGGAACAGACATGAAATCAGTGGAAGGAAAACTCACTACACCACAACACTGAACCAAGACCATTATTGTTTTGCTAGCCCTGATGTTTCAGCTGAAATGTGGTTTATAATGCTGTAAAATTATGAGTCAGGTAAACCTCATTGCAGCTCTTGGGTATAGCTGTCCCTCTTCATTTAAGACAGATGT
The DNA here is from genome assembly GCF_963513975.1 of Fringilla coelebs. Classification (NCBI taxonomy): domain Eukaryota; kingdom Metazoa; phylum Chordata; class Aves; order Passeriformes; family Fringillidae; genus Fringilla; species Fringilla coelebs. The sequence continues at coordinate 21,958,805 of NC_140066.1, read as the reverse complement.
AAGAACTCATTATGCTCCTTTGCTGAAACAGGTAACTGAAATGACTTTAGTCTCTAAACCCCAAACACAATTACACATCTCTGTACAAAACAAAAGCTTGAAAAAGCCAGGTCAGAATGAGAATGAAGCGGGTGGAGTGGTTTTGCTGTTTTTTAAGAAGGATACAAATGAAAGTGACACAATGTGTGTAGGCTATGCATGTAGGATGTGCATAAATATGGAGAAAGAGGAAATATGTAGAAGCTCATGTCAAATTAATGCCAAAGAACAGGTACCGAGGAGCAAACCTAGACAGATCTTGGGCTGCTGGCACAAACTGCCACGGGTTGAATCTCTGAAAAATAAAAGGCTTTTCAATATGTATAATTTCTGCTTTGCTCAAAGAAAGAAGATTTTTTTAATGTTGCTTCTTGGAAATAGGACTGCACTGATAAAAGATCGATCTCTATTAACAGCTCCCCTATCTAATAGAAATAATCAAAAAATCTCCAAATTTTGACCGGCTGTTGGGCACAGTAACGAAGCTGTGTGACAGAGTGATAGATCTGAGATGTAAATATACATGCTGTTCTTAAAGATATAAATCTCAGCTAGAAAGATACATATCATTATTAATTGATTTACAGAATTCCCACCCCGTATTTTCAGAGGTGTGCCTTCCCTTAAGTTCCCTGAGTATCATTTTCGCTTTGGGAGCCGTGACTGCTACATCTAGCTTTCAAATACTCCAGGGACCTGCTAAATCAAAAAGACATTCCTATACAGGAGAAAAATATTTTAATTCTCAATTTCTTTATGAATATTTAGGTGTCTGTAACCTCCCCAACACACCTACAACCTTTCTCCAGCAAGTCCAGGAAAAAAATTAAGAGAACGTATCTTCTGGCAGGTATCTTCTGACTTTGCCCCCAGGTGCCTTGAAAGAAGCTTAGAAAAGGAGAGAGTCTTTTGGAAAGTGGCTTGGAGCAGGAAGTGAAGAAAGACTCCAGTGCCTTGTTCAAGGAAAAAAGATTTTGTAGTTTTTTGTAAACAAACAGAAGCATCTCAAAGAAACAGCCGTACAAGAGGATCTAGCTTTATAAAAGCCGTCAAGTTTTGACCCACTGTTAAACTCATCAAAGTATAAGTACAGTCCTGACTTATGCAGACCAGGAAACAGTTATCTCAAATTATCTTTCCCAAAGGAAACTCTGAGAGTAATCCACACACAGTGCAAGTGATTAATTTTCTCAGTGCACATGTCACTTCTGACTTCATTATTAATCAGTGTCTTTTTTCTATACCTGTAAATCAATGAAAAAACTGAAGTGGAAGATGCAACACATTCATGAATTAAGGAAAAATATTTAAAATGTCCACCTCTGAGCTTTCTAAATCTCACAGTATCAGTCAGGACTCACAAAATCCTTAAGGTTAACACTCAAGAATGGAATGCTTTTTTTTTTTTTCCACTTTGCTAAATAAATGCACAGCACAGTGTAAAATGGTCACATAAGGACAGTTTAAAATAAACACACATTCATATCATATGCAACAGAAAAAAGAGACATCTTGCAGAAGACAACAGTGATTGCTCAAGTGCTCAATACACAAAAATGGAATGCTTCACATGCTGGAACTGATCAAAGGTCCAGTACTGTGTCTCTGGTGTGCAGTTCATCTACACTCCTATCCCTGGCCAGATGGTTAAAGGCTGTAAGTGAGTGTGTGTACAAAGTGGTCCTTTCAGAACATCCTCCTACCTTCTGGCAGCATTAAAGTATTAAAAGTATTATTTTCTGAAACAGATTTTCTGCACAGACCTGTCATGTTTCATAGCCATGCATGGATTCAATGGAGGAAGAACAACACAAGCAATGATTTACCCTTTCTGAAGAGGAACTGTCACAGCTCCTGAATCTTCTGTGCACCACATACTGCACCCTGGGCTTTCCTGAGAGGTCTCCTATCTAATTACTCACCAAGTTCAACCTGCTTAGCTCATGAGATCTGACAAAATCACAGTCTGATGTGGAGCAGCTGGGATTTAACTCTCATTTATAAAAATTAATTGGGAGATTTTTTTCTTTCTTTCAATTTTTTACACTTCTTCACTCTTAAAATCACATAACATCCACACATTCACGTAAAAACACTCGAAACAAAGAGTAAAAGCAAACCACAACAGTCAGTGAAGTTACTTGCTATAGAAATAGCATTGCTGGCATTAGCACTTCAAAGGAAAAAGCTATTTTAAAATTTAACTGCCTGGCAGATGCAGCAGATATAGGACAGGGACCAAAGAGAGGTAAGGAGAGAGGGAGAGTAGGAAGAGGAGAAAATAAGTGGGGAAGGGTAGAAAAACAGATGAATGGTGCATTAATTAAGGGTAAAATAGCCAAACTCCATGCTGTCAGTGACATTTTAACAATGTGGAATCCAACAGCAAAATTCCAGTTGAATTCAGGGAAATCTGTTTTTCGCTCTGTATCAATAATTTTACTCTCGTGCACTGCAATGTGTCAACACAATTCCTTAATGTTTTTAGTTCCTTTTAGTTCATTCTTGCCAATAATTTATTCAACAGTGATTCTACAAATGTTGTAAAGGCAAGAAGGAAACTAACCATGACTACTGAGAATTACAGAATTACATTGGAAAATCAGGCTAGTTAGAAAGTTGTTCGTTTTTGTGGCACAAATTCACACAGATGGTATTATACAAATCATTCATCATATATTAAACTCCTGTATTTTGAAGCAAGAGCTACAAAGTTTCATCCCCTTTATTCCTGGGATTTGTTATCATCTTTTACACTGCAGAACTCCAGAGGCCATAATGATTTCAAAGGGAGGGATTTAAAACCATCTGTTTAGTCTGTAATGCAAGATATATGGGACGGTTAGTCAGTCTACCCTGATGCATAACTGATTATTACTGAGGCTCAAAAAATATTCATGGAAAAGTGTTTTACATACAGTCAGTCTGATTGCTGTGGTAACACTGAATAACCTGAGCTGGCTCATTAAATCCATCCATGATGGAACTTTTTCTGTTTCAGTTTTTTGACAATAGTGGTAATTACCACATAGATAAGTCATTAGTCTATTACAACTCTTTAATTTGCTCTTAGATCCATTCTGAACAGAGTTCAGGCAGCACTGTTAAAAAGTTACTATTCCTGCCACTTATTCCAGGAGATTTTTCTAATAAAGGGCATTAGAGCAAATATGAAGAAATATACCCACATCAAAATAATTTACAAGACCACCTTTGCCTTGATATCAGCAGCCCATTGTGTAAGCATGTGTGACACCACTTCACAGGCTGCTTTGAAGGAAAGGAGATGGATCCTTTCTCAGGGCTTCTAAAACAACTGAGGTAGTTGCAAACTTTTTACAATGGGGAATCAGGCTCTATTAATTAATGCAAAATTTTCTTGGCATATGGGCCTATAGGATCAGAAACAAGTTCATAACTCCAAATGTATGACCTCGTGGAGAAGCTCTGAATACAGGAAATAGCGAAGTGTAACCCATAAACTTATGGGGTCATAGTTAAAGGACTATAGTTTTGCACTTTAGAAAGATTAAGCAAAGACAATGGGCACAATTCCAGGCTAGGTTTTTTTGCAGATGATTTTGTGTCTTTTTGATAGACAGAAAAATGAGAACATAGTAGTCTACTAAGAAATAAGAAATTCCTTATGCATTTAGTGTGTTTGTTTTTCTGAAAGTCACTTTAAACTCAGCGTTCTTCTTGTAGGTGCACAAGAAATGTCGCATGGGGATTTTATTTTCCCAGACATTATGGAATGGTCAGCATGTTCTTATCAGGATAAAAACTGACTATGGCTCTAGACAGTAAAATATACAGAAGAGACTAATACAAAGAACTGAGTAAATCTACAGTTTGCCAGTGTGTAGTCGTACCAATCAGCCATATGAAACAGAGACTGAGAGATTATTACATTAAGAATAATCATAGAATCATACCTTTATGTTACTCACTCCATCTTTTATCTGTTTTCTCTTACTTCTCCATGTTGGTAAAGTTCAGACCATTTAAAGTTCCTTGATCCATATGGCTGGGTTAACAGTTCTCTAATTAGATTTTTAAAAAATTGGTGGTTTTGCTTCATGGCTTCAAATGTTGAATTGCTTGACTGAAAAAAAGGCTTTGTAGCAGACAAGTTTCAGGGAAAATACACTTAAAATAAAATGCTAATGGTTAAAATAAAGAAATTTATCTAAACAGCCAGTTATTTAATGTATAAAACCATGTGGCCTTCATTTTCACATATGTAGCTGTAATCATTCTGAATTAAACAAATCTGAATGAATTCAGAAGGTTCTAAACATAAAATTATGAAAAAATAATACTTGCAAGACTTCTAAGTAAGATACAGCTCTCAAACTTCTCCATAGGCTTAGTCCACATTATGGTAGCCTAGAGACTGAATCTGCCACATTTCCTTTAAAACACTGCAGGTTTCAAAGTTAAGAGTTCTCAACTCCAGAAGTCCTGCTTTCACACTGAACACATTTTCATTTGTTTACTTGTATATCACATCTCTGTCTGCATTTGTAGGAATCAGCTGAGACTTTTTCATTGAAACCATTGGACACTGGATGTGAATGAGGAAATACACACATTTCATATTGAGGAAATGACAGTAATTTTAAAAAGTGTGGCCCTTGACTTCATTTAGGTTTTGGTATTTGGTCCCTTTGCAATAGTTTTTATGTAATTTTTGATGTTTCAGTCAGATTTTTTTTTCTTGGTAAGTATATGCAGTAATTGGGTCATTTTAACACTTCAGAGCACTATGGAATATTTTAACTAAATAGAATCCACCCCTCTTGACCTCTAAACCACCAAAGACGTTTACTCAGTGATGATTTTAGTCTTTAAAAGACCAGGTTGACCTTAAAAGAACAACTTACCATACGTATCAGAGAAAAAGAAATCACTTGAAACAAGAAAATAACGGTATCTCTTTTCTTCTGATGTTAATTATATGCTTTGTTGTTGATTCTGCTGTCAAATAATAAACATAATCCTCTATAGACCAACCTGGCTTTCAGTTTGGGATACGTAACTCATGTTACAGTCAATTCTTTCACATCTGTGCCTGTAACAGTGGACACCTGCCTAATTAGACTCCCCTCCAAAAACCACAAAGAATAATTGCATTCCCAGGTTTTTAGGTACCACATAGTGTTCTGAATACAAAACTAAAGGCATAGGAGCAAATAAACCCTCCACTACTAATATTTCATAGGCAAAGTCTACCATGCAGGTTAACACAGAAAATAATGGATCTCTTTGCCTCAGATTTTTTTGCAGACAGACTTAATTGCTTATTAACTCCACAGGTAGAGATAATTACAAAGCTTTAAACATATGCTTTCAATTTTGACATGTCCAACCTATACAAAACTGAGGCCTGATTTTTCAGAGTAGTTTGTGCTTCAAAACATAGCTGATGTTGACGTGGTAACTGTAGCTACTCATCCTCTAAAATGATATTGTTATACTAAATAGATAATAAATATATAATAAGTATATAATAAATACATTAAATAGTAAAGTTGTAATTTTTTTTTTATTTTTTTGTTGGTTTGTATTTCTTTTTTTTTCTGGGTGCTTGAGAGTTTTGGACATGCAAGGTTGTTGTCCTGTGCATTGAGAGGATCCTATATAAAAAATCTCCAACAAAAGTAGAACTCTGATTTGAGCTAACTAAAAGGCTGAGTCCAGGCTTAATGAATGACTAAATGAATGACTGAATGGCCAAATGAATGACTAAATGAGGTGATATTGACAGAGGATATATTGACACTGTGTTTTACCAACAGACACAGTTTCAGTCTGGTATATTTTGAGCTGAATAGAGGAAAGCATCTTCCCAACAGGAGCCATGGACTGCTGTGATGCAGAGTGTTGGAGCTACTGAAGCTCTGTAGCTGCCTGATGGCTCATGCTTGGCTCACATTTCTTCAGAGAAAGGGCAGGCTAAAATCATGTTTGCCTTTAAAGGCTCACATTAATTTATCTAAGAGTGGAAGAATTAGCCTCAGAATTTTTGCTGAATATTAATGACCAAAGCTTAGGTTTTTTTATTATGGTTTTTAGAAAGATTATTATGTACCTTATTTTTCTGTCTGCTGAGGAAGCTGATGTTTTCTTCAAGTTGTAAAGTGGGTAATTTGGCTCAAGTTATTCACAGAAGTTTATTTCATGACATCTGCAAAATCATGATTGAAAGCAATACTCAGACACTTAAATAGAACATTTTTAGAAGTAGATTCCTCCTCTACCCCCAAATTAGCCAAGCTACCAAGGATAAACTGATTATTTCTCTTTGAGATGATATTTAATTTATGATGCCAAGCACATATGCCCTAGGGTTGACAATGACTAGTAAAATGACATTTTCAGGAATATAACAGCAGTTAGACTATTACCAAGATGTGTTGAATACAATGGGCAATTATGGTAATTATGTAGCTAATCACAGAAAACAAGGTGTACTGAAGATACATTAGTTATTTCACTTATGTATGTAGAATCTGAGCAATTTAAAAGAACTCTTGTCTATTTAGAAAATGGGAAAACATTCTATCACTCTGATTCTCAATGCATATTTTAGAACAGTGTCTAAAATGTGTTTGAATATGAAGGAAAAAGGGAAGTACTCCCAAATATTGGCATGCCACATTCTAGAAACAAGTATCTCTAAATTCTCCTCATTTCCTCATAAGTGCAGTAAATTCCAATGGGATAGAATGTGATGTACAGGACTGCAATTCACATAATAAGACAAAAGGAACCAAGATAGAGGATGCTGGAGTAAAGCATCTAAGCTAAATACACAAGGCCGCTGAAGTCATGGCAAAAATTGCTTCTTGTACGTGGAAGCACCAAGGCTGCTTCTGGACCAAGGGGCCTATCAATAACAAATTAAATCTCTTGGGTTTCCACACACATAGATATTCCATATATTTTTCATAGCAGTTTTGCTTTTTAAATTTTTCATAACTTGAAATAGCTCCTTTTTACTCAGATGTGAAAGAAAACCTCTAATAGAAGAGTTTATATAAATTAGTATGTCACTTTTAGGTATTTTTTGATTTTGCAGTGTCTAGAAGTTACAAAGTACAAATTAAGTGCATTTAGAAGAGAAGGGTATACATCTTAAAGCAATAATAAACATTCCTAAAGTTTAGGGGGAAGAGGGAGACGTTTTTACTTATTTATTTATATTTCTGTGGTTCAGCTAACTAAAGAATTCAAGTTCCAAGGTTGAAGTCTTTTTCTGTTGTTTGGGTTTTCTTGTTGTTTTAAGACGGCTGGGATCATCTTAGAGTAAAACAGAACTTTTGCAGCAATTATTTTTGGCTTTGTAGAAACAACACCTCAGAAAGACTCCCAGGAGTGAGCTGATGATTGTGTGGCCTTTTTTTGTTAAAGTCAGTCTCAACATTTTAAAGTTTTTAATAAGCATTTTAGCATAGGTTGCTAGCATGGAAGCTGCTCATTATGAGCTAATTGTATCAAAGAGTTGCTGAAAGGGCTTGAATGTTAACTATATGCTACTGTAAGCAAATATTCACAAGTCTTTCCAAACAGATGTTTGAAAAATAGTAGGCTTTCTGCTCATGGTAGCAGTACACAAAGGACATGAAGAAAAGGGATTTAATAATAAATATGCTCACAGCTACATGGATGCTAATCCACAGTGGGGTTTTTGAAAAAATTTCAACTAAATGTAAAAACCAGCAGTAACCCAAATACTTTTTGTAAGCAAGTTTACTGCAAACAGCAGTAATTCTTGGCTTTTCTCTGTTCTCTCATTCACTTCTCTCCACTGTTTTCCTACCTAGTCTGTCTGTGCATGGCCTTTCCAGTCCCAACACCTACTCACAGCCCTTGTTTTCTTCTGTCACCTGGAGCTCTGCCTATTTTCAGTCCGTGCACACACTCTGTCTTTCCTTCTTCCTTTCTCTTCCAACCTTTTTCTTCCTTTTTCTCTTTCTCCCTCTATCTCTTTATGTCTTTCCTTCTTTCTTTCTTTGATAATAATTTGGGTGTCAAGATGTCTTAAATTCTACAACACAGAGTGGCAAGGTTGGATAGGAAGGCATTTAGTGTGCCATTCATTACCAACTACAGAAATACTAAAGCTGCCAGCACACATTTGCAGCACATTCTGCAAAACACATGGCAAAAGCTCCATTGTCCTCTCTTGTGCCTTTTGTTCTTGTTTTACCTCATATGTCCCCAGATCAATAGCATCCTGTTGACTGATTCCCTGGTATGACTACCTAGGACATTCAACAGATGCTACTTTACCAAAAATAAAAAAAATAATAAAAAAAAAAATTAAATTGTTAAACTGGCCTTACAAACTTTAAGAACCAGTATTTCTTACTTTCCTGTTTTTATTTTTTACTCTTACTTTTTATTTTTACTTTTTATTCTACAATTTTCAGGTGTTTTCTTGTTTTACCTTGCACACAGACAGTTTTATTCAGCAATCTGACATCTGGATAACATGTGGTTATATGGTATTTAATGGTGTTATTTATGGTGGATACGATTGCTGACAGTGAGTCATGTAGCACATCAGAGTACTTGGTGGTCACTAAAGCATCTGGGGGAGAGATCTCTGCACCACTGAGCTCAAAACAATCAACTGCTACATGAGTGTCACATCTTACTCACCAAACAGAGGGGATTTCTGACCTTAAAGAACAGAAACCCAGACTGAAACAGAACTAATGTTAAAAAATTCAAATGGAATACATTACTAAATAAATACATTTCCACAGCATTATACTTATCCTGAATTTATTTTTCTACTTGCTGAACCTGGAGTAGTTTGGTTGGTTGGTTGACGCTTGTTTTGATTCTTTTGTTTGTTTGTCTTTGTGGATTTTGTTGTTGTTTGGGAGTGGGTTGTTTTGATTTCATTTTTTACAGATAATTTCTTATTTCTTCCTTCTATCCCCTCAGAATGTTTCTCAGCTTTTTATTCTATTGAGTTGGAGCTAAGATGACCCTTCTGATCTTGTTCCAAGAGTGAATTGGAAGGGCAGCTTTGCGCTGACAAGCAAAACCTGACCTCCACTCTGCCTTAGTTATGTTTTTCTGTATTTCTACATTTTAACCAGAATCACTCTTTTACTATAACATCCTATAGCTTTTGATGCACTCAGAGCTTTTTAGCTTGTCTTCAGAAATTCTTCCCGACTCTCCACTTCTGTTCACCAGCATGCCACTATCATTTCCTACCATTATATCTTTCTCATAGTGAACCATCTACAAACTATGCCAGAAGCTCAAAACAGGAAAGGGAATTTGCAGAATCAGCAAGTGCTTTGAAAAATACTATAGGAAAATACTTTGCTGCTAGGGCAACAAAGGAGAAAAGAATTTCCTCCTCGCCCAAATGTCCAAATTATTCTCCTTTGATTCCTTTTCACACTCACACTCTAGTTTTCTCTGTTTAACACTTACATTCAAGTACACCTTGATCAAACATGCCTTCACTTAACTCTTCCTGGTATCTTTAGAAGATGGGATTAAACTGTTACAACTTAATCCTATATTTGATGATTTGCCTGCTGCAAAGCTGCAGAAAATATGAGTCATCTTTTGCAGGCACAACTTTACCCATCACCATGGCACAGGGACTCCTTTTTTTCCTTAAATTTGAAAATACCAGTCTTCAAAGCACACTTTGAATAGCAGAGATGAATCAGAAACACCAGCCATTTTCTCCCTATGGGCCTGATTCCAGAATTCTGCATCTGCAGAGCTGAATCCTCAAAACTTTTTATTGTTTTATAGAGACACGGTGGGGAAGAAGAGAGACACCGTTGAAGAAAATATCTCTAATCATTGCTTACTTCATCAGCCTGATCTGCCACAAGAGGGCAGAGGCTCATGTCACTCAGCTTCATCTACTGTCACATGAGAATGCCAGGGATCTATAATGGGAAAATTTATCATGTTTGAATACCAGGGTGAAAAATGAAACTCCATTAACTATTTTTAAATGGCTTTAGTCCGAAAAGCCAAATGCAGCAATAGAACTCTGCCACCTCTGTTGCAAGGACTACAACTCCCATAGCTTGTTTATAAGGCATTTATTACTGTGCATTAATTAATTACACAAAATGCAAAACAAAATTACCAATACACACACATGTATGGAGCAAGGCTTTGCTAGTTTGGAAAGCCTGTCAAGCCAAGGTACTGAAACCTTTGTGTAATTTCTCATTGTAATAAATGGATAGATTTTGAAGTGGGAAAGTGTTAGAAATCCAAAACCATTATGGCAGTCTTAGAATAGTTTAAAGTCTCTATATTTGCTGAGCAAAAATGAGTGAATCAGCTACTAAGGGCACAAATAGGCCTTCTTTCAGGGGAGACAGTAAAAGAAACTATGGACGCTGCTGGCTTGGTGCTGAATGGGTAGCAGAGAAACTCAAATCAATAATGGGTTATATTCTGCACTGGTACAATGGTTTTGATGGAAAAGTGAGGAAATGAAAAAATCCAGCTCAGTTTTTACACTGGGGTAATTTACATTGCAGACTGACTTCCACTACCTTAATACTTCTGATAAATTGAAGATGATGGAACTATGATTTAACAATTTGTGGGCTTAGATTCTGACAAATCCCACTCCTGTTTCCTACTGCTAGGAATTGCTTATAATCACATTCCTACTTTAAAAAAGTTTCCATAGTTTATCAGCTGATTCAACTACTGAAATGAAACCCTCAATACCACTCAGTGATGCATCTGTCATTAACAGAAACTGCCTAAAAATCACAGGAATTTCTTTTTCTTCTTGCTAATACTGCAGCTGTAAAGCAAGAGCAGTTCTTTCCCCTGTCAGGTTTTTTTCCTGAGCACCAGCTTAGTAAAAAACTACATTACAGAAGCAAGAGAGGAAACGATAATGCTCTTTTTAATTTTTGTTAAAGCATATTTTAACAAAATGCAGACTTCTTTTTAGTGAGACTGCTACCATGCTTTCTGTTCAATTCCTTTTTAAAGATACTGTTAGACACACTCAGTGGGAGGAGATACAGCAAAAAATCCCTGCACATTTTCAAGCTCATGAAACTGATGGTGATGATTGTAATTATAAAGGACAGCATGAAGGAGGTAGTTACAAAATTCTGATAAGATAACTTGGCTGGCACAGTGCTCCGTCAAAAAATTAAAACCTGTCTATTACAGGGATATAAAACCCAACAGCCTTCCTCCACCCTCAAGAATTTTGGGGAAAAAAGAAAAGAAAAGAAAGAATGAAACAAACAAAACTACTACAAACCACCCCCCCACACCCCCCCCCGCCCCAATTGTCCTCTAGGTAAAGAGATTTCATATTCCAGAATCTGAAATATATCCATTTAAAAATATTTATGTCACAAAAAGCAAAATTTACTCCCATTTAAAACTGCTGGAGACTGTTTTTTTTTTTTTTTTTTTTTTAATGGGGATTTTTGATTTTATGATTGGGAAAGTAAATATAGTCTGTTATCTGGGAATTTAGATAGACCACAGTCCCTGGGTCTGCAATTTCCCATGGGCTACCACAGACAAAATGAGGTCAGGTGAAATGTTGGGAAACTACACCAGATTTAGCAGAAACTTGTCTGGTTTCATTAAAAAACTGAACAGAATTACTACATTTCCACCCTGTCCTGACAAACTAATACTGTCTATAGAAATGTTTTGCTAGAATTTTTCCAACCAGGCCCAGTCTCTGTTATAAATGAACTTGGGACAGCACTAACACCATTAACACAGCAGGGACAAAAATCAAAGGACTGATTCCAGTTTATTCTTCTAATTTTAGACCAAGACTTGGACAACTCTTACTACCACATCAGTTGTGATTATCAAGTTCATCTGACTTACTTCCAGCCCCTGCAAGAAGAGTAGTATATAAAAATTATTTACTTATTTTTAAAAAAACAGATGTAGCAATAAACAGTGAGAAAATAATTTCCTGAAAGTCAAGTGTATTAATTTAGGGCAGCATTATGAAGGACCTTCACACAGGCATCCTCTGCACTCTGGAATAAATGATCTGAAGACAGGCACTCAATTAGCTGGGACTCCCTTCTTCTGAAGATTAGCTGGCTGATGGTACCTGCCTTTTTCAAAACAACTCCAAAATGAAGCTAATCTGTTCAAAAGCATAAAAACTGTGTGTTTGCTCTCCTCAGCCATGGCAAATTCAAGCGCATGCCTCCCACTTCCCAGGCACACAGCCTTGGAAGCAGAGTGTGGGAAAGCTGCTTACAGCAGTAACAAAAATCAGCCCCAGTATGCATTGGTTTTGTTAGAGTACATCAGGAAGTCTATTTGCATCCTTTCCAAAAATAAAACTCTACAGACACCTTAAGCTCCTCAGTCAGTCTTTTTCCCACGTCAGGAGATGGCACGTTTTTCTGAGTTAAAATCAATTGTAAATTCCCACAGATTTCAACTGAGACAGGTTATCACTGCAAAAGAGTAATACCAAAGACAAAGAAATGATATCATGTGTTTTCCTTTTATAACTGGATTAATCTGTACTTTTTAATATTTTTAAATGTCATTTCTATATCCAGAAGGTCAGCTATCATTCTCGTACCCTTTAGAATAAGACAGCTGTGAAGGGGACTGATTAAAAAAAGCTGTCATTTTAATGAAGTTTCCATTCTCAATTGGTTTTCTTAAAGAAACTTGCACATGCATAAAACCTTGCAGCCAGGCCTGACTCATAGCCATTAGTTCTGCCAAGTATAAAAGACATCCATAATCCTTCCCAACAATGTATAAGACACATTTCTGCTGAATAAACTTTGCCAGAGTTATTAATCTTTTTGCTACTTAATATGCCTATATATTGCACACCTACTTTTCACACTCTTCTCTTCAGAATTTCTAATTTCTTTGGACCATTTTCAAAAATCTAAACTGGAATATTCTTCCCCAAATGTTTAGTATCAGTGAATCTGTAAACACACAGGAGGATCTGAAAGGACTCACCTGATGCAAATTTAGGATACTACCACAGCAACTAGATCGTTACAGTGAATTATGAAAGAAAGAGCTGAAAAAAAAAGATTGAATTGTTGCAAAAGAATGATTTAAATGAGAGTCAAGTGAAATTCACAAAAGTAGCTTGACCTTGTTTGGAGAGGAGAAAAATGTGATTAGTAAAGAAATATCTGTGACTGGCCCACACCCACACTTTCAAAAATGTATGTGACATTGCCAATTAATGGTTTGATAAAAAAATCACAAGTTATGTGGTGAAAGAAATGAAGAAAGTTGTTACCCTTTCACAGGTAATGCAGGACTCGTGAGAGGAAGAGTGTGACTGATCCTCATCAGTTTCAATGCACAATTCTACAGGTTCACAGGAACTTAAGCAAAGAAAGAACATGGAAAACACAGACCTCACTGGTGAATCTCAGCTGAACCACCAATAATTCCCAGCAAAGGGAGGGAGAGGCAGTAAAATTTCTTTTAAAATTTCAAGACTTCCCATTCATCAAGCAATACCCTAAAGTCATGTTTAAAAGTAAGACCTGAAGATGTCTGTATCACACAGTGAAAAATTATGTAAAATGCCTGCAAGAGCCCTTACCAGCCTATTTTACTGGAAGCTGTGTGTTCCTGCAGTGGCTGATGACCACAGACATATGTTTGCACTGATCTTCCCCAATACTAGACTGAAATCTCACAGGTAACCTGGGTCTGCAGGAGCTGAGATCTCCCTTTTGACCAATTTGAGCTAAAGACTGGCCAGAATTGATTGAGGCTAGAAATGTCAGAGAACATTCTCCTTGACTGCTTCTGGATATCACTCTCCCTTTGCTGCCTCCTCTTCTGCAGTCCTGGACTGCAATACAGAAATCCTCCCCGTAGAACACAACCCCAAAACCAAAAATATGCTGACACCAGTTGCACCTTGTGTAAGTGTTCCATGGGCTTTGCACAGGGCAGGTGGTATTCCCTTAGCCTTACAACTGTCTGGCTCCAAACTGAAATCAAAGCTGTCCAATTTTCAGATTCTGCTGGGAGAAAATGTATCATGTCATGGCTATCTCTGTCTCACTAAAATTAACTACAGCAACAATACAATTTAGCTCATTTGAAATTTAGCTCATTTGAAAATATGTAGCTTAAGTAGGTTTGAAAACTCAAATCTGAGACATGTAAATGTAAAAAAGTAATAAATTGAATTCATGAAATGTCTAATATTATCCAATACAGAGCTTCTCTTTAAGGGGAGTGATGATTTTATAGAGTGTTTTCTATTTCACAGTAAACTGAACCAGTTGAAATAATTTAATTTGAGAAGTTCCTTTCAAAGCTGCTAAATCTGTGCACTTGCAAGTTCTGACCTGGTATAATTGTCATCCTTTCTTGTCACGCTTTAGTTGCACCGAGAGGATCACACTTTTGGATGAATTTTAAAAATTATTTTCAGAGTTGTTGTTTTAACTCTTCCACAGTTTCAAAACAAAAATATTTCAACCTGTTGTACTAAATCTTTTTTATCTGATACGCTCATCTGATATTTGCTCATATGTGAGGCACTATAAAAACTACAGGTTAATTAGCACAGCTCATACATTTCACCAAGGACGTTGTTTTTTCCATTTGTGGTAGCGTGTTCCTCAAGTAAAAAATACTTCATTGCAAAATAAAATTAAAACAAAGTCAATTATTTTAATATGTACTGTTTCATGTAGTAGCATAAAAACCTATTCAAGTAGAATAATAATTGAGAAATGTTTTTAATATTTTTCAGACTTGATCTGACCTAACTTGTGGAAACAGTTACATTATTGTGTTAATTTAAGTTAAATGAGGCAAAAGAACTTTTTGTAGACAGAGTTATTTAATTTCAAAAGATACAGTAAGAAATATCACAAGCACAAGGAATTAATGACTAGCACACCAAACATTTTACAGAGCACTGAGAGTATTCGAAATATTTTCCCCTTTTAATAATTGTTACAACCAAGAATTAACCAGAAATATAATTTGATCAATATTCTTCCAACATACACAAACAAAGTTTCTTGATTGAGAATAATAAGAAATCATTGATGCTCAGACTACTACCCTTTCAAACCCCCTGATGAAGGGAGTTAATTGAGATTGCAATACAACTCCAGTGAAAAATCCTTAATTTACAAGACTTTCTCTTGGAAACCTGGGAAATGCTTACCTGTTACAGCTCCAAGTTTTGGCACCAGGAGTCTGTGCTACAATACTAATGTGATCTAATTTCTTTAAGGAATCAATCATAATGCTGTAGACTAACAGTGAAAATGATTGTACCAAGAACCGAAAATAGCTGGGAGATCCTGTGAAACATTAAAAGATGATAATTGTATGGCAAAGGTCACAAAGAGACAATAAAAGGCAGACACGAGAGATTTCACCCATCACTGGATTAATTAAAAAACCCCACAAACCCGAGGAATCTTTACAAGAACTTCTATGCAGCACAGTTCAGGGGGTTATGTTTCAGCAGCATGTGTACTCATCACCCTCATTATAAACTTCCTTGGAAGGCTATGACCTTCATTTAAGGCCATAGTTCCTAATTACAGAAATTCACATTTCCATTCACACTGAGCCTTTAGCTTTCTAGCCATCATTTCAAGCAAAGACACAAACTTGGTTATATTTCCTGACGCTAGCTGAAGCCACAGGGTCCCTGATATTGCAAATAAAGACATACCAGCATAATTTTATCAAAACAAAATTCACCATGAAAGACTAAACTGGGACCAAACCTATATTCTCCTGCAAGATTTAAGAATAATTTACCTCTGTCTGCAGTGGAATACATCATCAAAAGACAAGTTTAAATATTTCACAGTAGAGATTTAGGTCCAGTGAACTGTGTTACTGCATTTAGAATATACTTAAATATACAGACCATAGCTTGTGTTTTAAGAACAGCATAATCACAATTGTGTGCTGAGGCTGAGGACAGTATATTATACTGCTGCTTTCTTCCTGGAATAGAAATGATATTTAAGGGACTTCTGTCATCCATGATTACTGGTTCAGAACAAGCACAGGTATGTAATGAGCTTTGCATTTGCTGTGTGACTCATCCAAAATTACTCAGGTAGGCACCTGTACAGGAAGGAAGCTTTGGCCTGACCAGCAGAAAGAGCAATGTGGGGTGCTTCTTTACAGAAGGGAAATACAATTGAATGGAAATGGTAAGAACTCACAGAGAAACCACCACTACCACAACAAAACCCAAAACATGTCAGGGCATCATATTTTAGAGGAGAAATGGGAAAAGAAAAGCTGGTTAGTATATTACCTTACACCTGCACATCCTCCTAACTGTGACTTCTGCTATATCGTTATATATGTTATAGGATCTGTAACATCCTGACAACTCAATTTTTATTTAAGTTCTCTATGCCTCTTGTTCTAAGAGCTGTAGCAAATTTTTTGGATAAAGTTCAGACTTACAGGAAACAAAAGTTACTGATTTACCCCAGCTACTTTGACTGTAATTTGTCAGCCCAGCCTTATTACCCAAAGTCCCCAGACCTGCTTATGGAAAAGCAAGTGTTTTATCAATTTCTATAACAGAGTTCTTGGGGGTTTCTCAGTTGTGTTAGATACCTAATTGCAGTTCCTACCTTTGAAACTCTCCCTGTAAATCCTTAAGTTTATAATCTTCCTAGAGACAAGGTATCACATGTAATCAGGTGGAGGAAGTAATTTAGTAATCATCTCTCCATCTCTGTATGAAAAACAAAGCACATTGACATCTCTGGAGAAAGAAAGAAAGAAACTAAGCATGCTAGAATTAAATTCAGCTTAGTTTACAAAATTATAGCACACTCAATGAAATAAAAACAGATCTACCAAATGTTTCTGTCCACTTTATACCAGTGTCCAGGGCCAAACCAGTGGAAAAACATAAGCATGACTGTTGTTTTCTTAACAATTTCAATTTTAAAATTTTTATTTCTCCAAGCTGACTTATTATTGTAGACTAGAGCTCTTTTACCTTGACGTGTCATTAAGGAATCTTGGGACTAACATTAAATTTAAAATATCTTCTAGCTATATCAATTGTCTATATGTATGCTTGATTGATAATACAAAGGAAAAAAACATTAAAAGTTGGGATATCAGGGCAGATGTTGTTTATGTAGCTATAAAAAGCATCAGGCAGTGATTATTTAGTAGGCATTTCTTTTTTATTACTAGTGACCAATGGAAATGCAGACCATTATTTCTCACATTTCATACAAGACAATATATTCACACACAGGAGATACACTCATCCATCTATCATCCATCTATCATCCATCTATATCTATCTATCTATCTATCTATCTATCTATCTATCTATCTATCTATCTATCTATCATGAAGAAAATTTCAGTAATGAAATCACCAATATTGTATGCATCATTTGTCCAGCGCCAAATTCTTCTTTACAAGGGACCAAGGGGGGGTTTGGTTTCTTTGTTTCCTGTTGCTGTAAGGTCTCCCACTCAGAGCTGTGGATGGCACTGAGTGCTGCAGGGTGCTTCATCCCTTGTGATGCTTTTGCTTATTCATAATTGCCAAGGCTGCCCAGGGCTCATCAGAGGCTTAGCACCTCTTCATCTATTTGTATGAATCTAAATAATGCAGAGCTCTCACAGGTCTGTGTCTCTGCACTATCCCAAGAATTTCTCCCTGTTGTCCTTTATGAAATGTGAATTCTTAAAAGCATAACTCAGGATTATTTTGGCTGTGTGCATTAGTTTGTATTCTGCAGCAGTCTGTCAATTTAACTTAGTTCTGAAGATGTCTCTATTTAAGAGAACATGGGATATTATAAAAAGTATTATTTACACAATGTCTCCATGGCTTATTTTGGCATATATCCTCTGAGGTAAAATGAGAATCTATAAGGAACATTAGAGAGAATGAGACAAAAAGATAGTGCCTCTGATTTTCCCTACACACATGTCATTTCCTATGGTGGAATTACTGAAAACAGGTTACTCCAGAGCTTCTTATGCCTCTACAGAAGTGCAGGAAAAACTAAGGACATGTTATTTCTCTGAGAAAAGCCAGGATTTTTTTTTCTTTCAATAAATTTAAAAATAGTTATATAGATTTTCAAATTATAAAAGAGATCTTGAAAACTTGCTGCATGGTGCTCAGAGAAGCAAAGTCCTGTTGCAAAGCATAACTGATCACAGTCCAGAAGAGAGTTCTCTATCCTTTGAAGCCATCCAATATGACAAAGTGAAAAACCTTCTTGTAAAGAACATTTTGGAAGGAGCATTTCAGTGTTGAAACTGAGAGTGGTGGAGAAGTTTGCACACTTTGCATTTCTTTTTTTTTTTCATTAACTTT
Source organism: Fringilla coelebs (assembly GCF_963513975.1). NCBI lineage: Eukaryota > Metazoa > Chordata > Aves > Passeriformes > Fringillidae > Fringilla > Fringilla coelebs. The sequence goes on along the minus strand of NC_140066.1, from coordinate 21,940,394 downwards.
TCATTTATATTCTACTATGAGTTATTACATTTACTGCTTCCAAAGTTTCAGACTAGTCGAGTGCAATGGACTCATTGCACACCTAACAAGTTTATGGAAAAGGAGAATTGAGAGCAGACCTTTACAGAGAATGTAAACAATGAATGAAGAATCAAATCTCTCTCTGCAGGATTATACCACAATAAGAAGAGCTGAAATAGAAGTATAAAAAAAAAAGTAAGTATAAAAGCTTAGGACACCACTCAATCAAAATTTAAATCCATTAGCAGCTTAGATTATGAAAGCTTGTTTCTATTTAATTTTAATATAGATCAAATAAATGAGATATAAAAGATAATTAAATACAGTTTCTGTTTACTTTAAAAAGAATCCCCCACAAAAATTAAAATTCACACTGTGTTGTTTTGAAGTTGGGTATTTCAATGATTGCCTTACTTTTGGGGGCATATGCCCATGAGTATCACCTAAGAGTTCTGCAGTAAGGCCTAGAGCAATAAATGAAAAGAAAAATCAGTGTAGGAAGAGACTGCAACTAATAAATATTTGATCAGATACACAAATTCACACAGTTTGATAATGCCTTGAGGAATTTGCCATAAATTATTAACTCCTGCAATGTAAACGTGTGGTATTATGTTCCTTAAGAAACAGCAAGCCAATAAAGAGCTATTAATTTTTTCAAGCAATTTTTTTCCAGAAGTACAAATACGTGAAACATTATAGGCTTGGATAAAATCATGTGAATAAAATAATGTGTGAATAAAAAATGAAAACAATAAAATATAAAGAAAGGTGCTGCAGAAGCATAGAAGCTGTAGAGTCATTCCCACTTTTCTGAAGAATGATACAATTTTAATATGGGCATTGAAGGTGTTTTTAACAATTAAATTACCTTAGGGGGGAGAAAAAAAATATCAGTCCTAATGTAAAAAGTATCTGGAACAAAAACACCTCTTGACACTTATCTTGGCTATTGAAATGCCAAATGTTGCTTCAACAAAACCCATTTGGGGTAGGTTTTACATTTAACTCCAGAGAAGCTGCAAGAGTAACAACACAGGATTGGGCTGTACAGCACAAAATCTGATTTTCAGTTACTTCTACAGTGCACAGAGATTCCTGTAGGGACAGAATCTTTGTACAGTTTCTGTTACTGTGGGTCAGGCAGTGCTCCTGCACATCTGCCCTTGCTGCCAGGCAGTGATCACACTGAAATACAAAGATGCTAAAGAGGCAGAGGTGCTCCTTGCCCTCCCAGAGGAAGGTGTGTGAGATACAGGCACATCAGTGCAGTGATGCTGACAGATGGGGAGAAATGGCCAGCTGTTAGGCAGCAGGGTGAGCTTAAAGAGAGAACTCTCCATTACTATTTCATTGGAAATGGAAGGAAAATGCTTCAATTGTTCTCAGGATGGAACTTCATAGTTCTCACTAGCAAACAACTACAGCAACCGGGAGAATCTAGGCAGTCTTCATCTTTTACATGGATTTTTCTGCAGGCATTTGAAGATGCCCAGCAGTCACACAAAGGGATATTTATTAACCATATCATGTCACCCCTTGCCCTTGCAATTATTCCTTTAGGAGGCCTCTAAAAAGGAAAGATCTTTCTTTTTGATCACTCTAAAATGAAATAATGAACTGAAATGTATTTCAGTCTGAATAAATTAACCTGAAACCAAGCATGAAAAGCACATAAAAAACATTCATCATCTTCACATTTCTGCACAGTGCACTCTCCTGCCTATGAACTCTGCATAGCTCATGTCTGCAGGAAGCAGCATGGAAAATGTTCTGCTTCTGCAAAACTAAAAAGGCTGTACATAGATGGACTTTTTACAAATCAGATACCACTGGGAAATCCTAGGAAAAGCTGACTGTATGAACTGGTGCATGTACTAGGGAGTTTTCATACATTTCAAATTTAAGTTTGTGCTAATTGATCCTAGTAAATTACATAACATTTTTTAGGAAAAAGAAGGAGTAAGATTTTCTCCACAGTGTCTTAGTCATTGAAGCTGTCAGGAAGAGCATTGCAGTCTGTTAATTTATAGTCTGTGTATTTACAGGAATGCATTGAGTCCCATAATGAATTACATGCAAGTTTTTTCTCCAAATTGCACGTCTATAAAAAATAATTTTGCACAGGAAACCTTAAAGTTATTTTGTTTCATTTTATGGAGAGCAACTATTCAAGTATTTGGGGATTAATAATAACAAAAGCAAATTGTAAAAACTTGAAATATTTCTATTCCTATTAAACTTGCAATAAAAACAACCAGAAATCTGTCTATCTGTGATGAAATAAAACCCCCAGAAATCTGGTTTGATTGATTGTCATGCATAAAGCTAAGGAAGCATTAATGCAGATAAAACATTCTTATTTGAGCCATGAGAGATTCTTAGACACTAATTCTCACAGATATTTATGTTGGGCTGTTTAGGGTGCAAGTAATCCAAAAGTTACATCCATTTTTCCTTTGTTTTAAATACAAAGTCTGCATACTCTGCCTGCGATCAAAGTTTTTGCAATCATATTCCATGTAAACTGATTTAATTAATGTGCAGGAGTCTGTAATTTTTGATAAGCCAGTTTTAGGTTAAGGAATCTGTCTCAATCTAAGAGTAGATTACTGGAGTAATCTCTAGTATATAGAGAGCAATGATTCAATGTTTGAAATCTACAGCAATTTCAGTTTTGCAGAAACTGGGCAAAAAGGAAGCCAGTGCTAATTAGTTGTAAAATGTAGTAGTTTATAAACTTCTTGTTAGTATTTTATACAAATAAAATAAATGTGCACATTTAATTTTACTAAAAGTATAAATTTCAGTAATAAAGACCTTGTCACATGTTAATTAATATTTAATTCCTAAATTTATCAAAAGCACAGGAGAGATACTGGCAGAGACCTTTACAGATAATTCTGTGAATGAAGAACTCAGCTGCCACTGAATTTCAACATCAGCTGTGTACTCCTTTTAATTCCAGTGAAGATTCCTTCAGGACTAAATGTATATTTCAGCATTTTATACAGAGGGACAAAATCCATATGGTAGTTTGAATCTTTATATAACATTTAGTCCTACAAGTTAATATTCAGCACTGGAAGAGGCCATGCAAGAGGTTTGTAAGGAAATGCTACATGAAGGGGCTAATATCTTTTAAATTCCTGTAAAAGATGTCATTGCAATTAAGCCAATGATGTGCCTTGTGTATATATATGTATATGTGCCATTGCAATTAAGCCAGTGATGAGCCATAGAAACATGATTGTTTAGAGAGATCCTTTCACCTAAATATGGGTGGTGCAAATTTTTCTGTGCACACAACAGAATTAATCAAGCTGGGGGCAGGGGAGGGTGTGGGGTTTTTTGTTTGTTTGGGGCTTTGTTGTTTGTTGCTTGGTTGTTTCTTTTTATTTCTGTTCTTTTTCTATCTTAACAACCATACAGTACCAAAATTCAACAGGTGATAGGCAGCAGCACAACAAATTGATTGAGGGCTTTTTAAAGGTTAGTGGCAGTCTGGAGGCTCTAAAAACACTCCTGAAAAGTCGCTGTACATGATGTGCAATTAGGTGGCTGAGATTCTGCAAAATTTGGCATATGTCAGAGATAAGATTCCCTGCAGGGTTGCTCTGACTGCAGAATAGATGTGACCTTTTAGGGTCATAAAAAACAATAGTAGAGCAAAAAATCATGCCTTCCCAAGTATTTAAAAAGAGTTCTAAAGGCTTCAAAATACGTACATTCATTGTCCCAATAGCCAAGCAAGTTTAGTTCAGAGAAAAACCCCACAGAATTAAACTCACCTTGGTGAACTTGGTCTTGCAAGGTGTCCAGGGCCCTTTATCTACCCTTTAAACTGGACAGGACAAGGCAACCCCATACTTTCTTCTGACTGAGTTTTCAATAATGTTTTTCACTATAGCTTACTGGAACTCTAAGAAGAAAGAGATAATATAAGAAACTAATCCTGATCCTGCAAAATTCTTTATTTCTTCTCTGAGCTTCAGCAAAGGGTGCAAAAAAAGTGAATTTGAATTAGCATAAAGTGTTGTACAGATATTAAGTTAATTCACTGCCTTCATTTGCTTGTCTGGTAAACTGGTAGATTTTCAGAGGAAAAATAGTTTTTTGATTGAGAATTCACAATACTGGTCAAATAAGCTGTTGTAGGATTTGATCACAAACATTTCTCTGTTTTGTTTCCAAGGTATTGGAACAGAAAAACATGATAGAACTGGCTGAAAATATGATAGCAGAGGTGGACTACCTTAAACCTGGACATTGTAGACAGAGCCAGAGCAGCTGCAGCAGAGACTCTCAGCTGTACCCAGGGATGTGCTGTAGGACTTGCTGTGCAGGGCTGCAGGACTGATAGGCAGATACTGAAATGTTCAGAACAATGAAGCACCAATAAAATAGTTACAAGTGAGGAATATCAGGTGAGGAAATCAGCTTCCATCTGCTCTCCTGTATGGTTAATTGCACAACAAAGTAAACAGAACACAGCAAACACGATTTTCTTAGGGTTACTGTCAGAATGAGAGTTCCTTTTGGAGGATTGGCTTCTTTTTCCAAGCAGCTCATGACAGGAGGAGAGAAAATGGCCTCAAGCTGTGCCAGGGGAGGTTCAGGTTGGACAGTAGGAGGAATTTCCTCGCAGAAAGGGCAAAGAAACATTGGAATGGACAGCCCGGGAGGGGCAAAGTCACCACTCCTGGAGGTGTTTAAGGCTGGACATGTCACCCAGTGCCATGGTGCAATTGACAAGGTGGCATTCAGCCATAGGTGTGACTTGATGATCTCAGAGGTTCTTCTGCAACATAATTGATTCTCAATTGCTTCTGAATTGTACTTTTGGCAGACGAGTAGGTTGATAATTATTTCAACTACGTGGAGGAAACAAATTCACTGTCCTTCCTACCCTGCTAATGAGACGTGAATGAAGAGTGAAAAGGATTGCCATGACATGGGCACATTGATCCTCACTCTACACATCAAGATAGTGAAAAGCAAAGGGTAAATTAGAGGAATTGAGGAGCTTCAAAAAATGCTTTAACATCTTTGCTGCTGCTTTGGAAAAGATATCACTCTCTTAAAAGGCACATTAAAACTAAGGAAGTGACAAGACATAGAAGGTATGTTCGGCCTCAGGGCAAGTACCATCTGGCACTCTAGTTTAAAATGAGAGCGAAGCAGTTAGAGAGCTTTGGAAGTGAATGTTGTAACAGGAAAAACTGTGATACATTTCAAGAGAAGATCTAAAAGCGAGAGACGTTAGATTTTTGTGCTTGTTTTGTTTTAAACCCTGTGCACATTTTCTAAAAGGTTAGTGCATGATTTCCAAATATCACTGCACATCCATGCACCGGTGCATTGTTTCATAAGCCCTGGTCTCTCACTTTTTTAGTGACCTATCAGTGTAGGGAATCTCCATCTTCAGAAGTTTCTGAACAGATCTGAACTATAAGTAACTGAAATGTGTTTGAAAATTTCATCATGAAGGGGAGAGGATATGTGTTCAATGCCAGGAAAGATTTTCTAGCAGTGAAAGTATGGAAATTTTACTGTTAATTGGGAAACTAGTGTGAAGTAGAAAGCTTAAGTTTGTGAGTCACGTTCTTGTGAGATGATTCCATCAGCTGAGAGGGAACTAAATGAGCAATGTTCTGAAGTAAGGAAGCAAACAGAATACAATCCCAGTTTCAGGTGATCTCAGATAATATCTGAGTATATTAGCCTAAGCTGAATTTCCTGCTGTAGCAACTTGACAGATGTTGACACCCAAGATAGCTCATTTGCAGCTGGCTTGGTTATCACTGTACTAGATTTGGATCTGCACCCTCATGAATAAACTGAACTGATACCAAAAAAACCCAAAACCCACAAAGTGAAAAGATTACATTTTTCAGTTGCTAATGTACAAATCCTGTGAGGCTCCCTAATAACTCCACAATAAAAGGAATAAGAAATTCTTATTGTGGAAAAGAAATTGAACATAACTGGCGTTCCTGAGACCTGATGTGATGATTCATGACTTGGATGCTAATAGAGCTGGTTATTGCATATTGAAAAAAGATAGACCACGTGAAAGATGTGGTACATATTCAGCATTCTGCATCTCTCTCTCTTGGAGCTCCTGGCAAATTAGCAGCATAGGCTTTGAATGCATCCAGAGGAAAATGTGAACAGTGACAAAGTAGAAAGCTGTTATAGACTATCAGATCAGGTGAGTTTCTTTTCAAATGTATGTCAATAATGCGTTCAAACAAAGAAAGAAAACAATTTTTACATAAAATAGGAGCTGTACATTTGAAGTTTTGTCCATGTGGTGATAAAGAAATGTTTACTGAATAAAACAAGCAAAGAAAAAGAACAACAAACACCCCAAACAAACACTGCAGGACAGATATTGACTGATAAAGGCATGGTAGTTATATATATTAGTGCTCAAGTATTCCCTGTGTGTATATATATATATATGTAGCTATGTATATATATATCCCAAAGCTGATCCAGTCACATAAATACATAAGACTGGAATAAGACTGTGGCTATGCAGACATAAAAATCCATTTTCTATCACTTCTGGGAAAAATGGATGAAAATATTTGCATTTTTACCCTTCCCCAAGTGTGTTCTTTTCAGAAACAAAAATGCCATTTGATTTTGATATATCTGATGTTTAAAATACTCAGCTGTTTTGATATTACTTGGTTTTGTTGAATTGAAAATTGGAAGAATAAGATGCAAAAGTGTAGATATAAAATCTGAAGCATTTTGCATGGGAAGAATCCAACATTATAATTTTTTAAAAGGTCACTTATGGAACACCAATTTTACTTTCCACAAAATGCTCCAAAGTTTTCTAATATTGTACAGCTAAAAAACTGCACACCTGGAAGTTCAAGATTCTAACTTAGTGTGTTTCTGTTTCACACAAGACTATTTGAGGACCATTAGTGCTGCCTGGGATTTTTACCTTCTGTTGTTATTCATTTCTTGTCAGCAAACTCTGCTCTCACCCTGGCTGCTGCTCAGCAGTATATCTGTATTGTTAGACATGTGACTTCATTTAGTTTCCTTCAGAGTGAGGGATGCAAGCTCATGTAACTGCTGCTCCAAAGTTTCAAGAGTCTTTTCCACTTGGGGGAGAAGCATGATTTATCTTTAAATTCATGTGCATGACATACAAATCAGCTTCTGCATGCAATACATCTTTCAAAACCTACAGACATTTCGTATTTTGATAGTGCTCATGGATAACTTTAATAAACCTTATCCTAGATGTGGTATCCAGAGGTTCCAGATTTCCTCTTCTAGGAATTGTCAAATGGAAAAGGCACAGGGGAGGAGCAAGAGCCTTTCTGCTTCCAGTGCTCTAATGACCTCCTGGTAAACTGTGAGGATACCTGAGGAAACGACAGACACTATCTACTTGCAACTCCAGCTGCTGTGGCCTGTACCCTTATTCTTGGTGTGCATCACATCTGTCTCTGGCATTATAAAAAGGCAGAACTGGTAAGGAAATGCTTCCTTTGGAGATTTGTCCTCTGAGTTCACATGATTTGCAGAATTCTGCCATCTGGAGATGAAGAATCAGTAGCATAATACAGTTCCTCCTCATTCTTTTTTCTCCTTCTAAACACTTGTTTTTTTCACTAATGCATGTAAAGGCATAGAGGTAAAAATCATCATTCTTGAGTGAAGAGAACTCTGTACTCCCTGTCATGAAAATAAACATAGGTTTTGCCCTTGTATTTATATGAAGCAGAGAGGTCAAAAGGGCTAAGATTAACTATCAAAAAAATCACAAAAACCTTAAGCAGAGAGGATTACCTGTGCAAAAAACTGATTTGAAATAAATTAGAGAGACATTTTTCTCTCCTATTTACAAAAAAATGTTAGAAATGTATCCTTAAAGATACTGGGAAGACCCACAACATTACTTTACTCTCCTGGGTCCTGATATGTGATCAAAATAATGCAATGAAGATGCTGGTCATCTGCCTAATGCCAAAAGCTGACTGAGAGCTTCAGAACAGAAAAACAAATTAACAGAAAACCTCTCACATTAGCAAATAAAGTCTTACATACAAGATTAATTATATGAGATCTTATAATTTTACTAGCCTGTACAGAATTCCAGCCCAATTTGCATCTTCCTTGATCTAATCATATATTTCTGTCTTCAGCCTTTCTTTTATCCAGGAATATGGAAAACACTGTGAATAAAAGGAAAAATAGAGATATATTTTTAAAAAATAAAAATCCAGAGTATTTCTTATGTGTTATTTGCAGATAAAGGACTGTCAGTGGCTGACTATGACAATATTGCCAAGCCTGACTTGCATACTTCAAAGTAGTTCTATGGGAAATAATATTTGGTCTGAGAGTTAGCAAAGGGTGGTCCCTATGAGCTGTGTCACATTAGCAGCTACTAAAGGCCATTGTCACCCCTTGTCACCAAAGTGAGCTATGCAAGATGGAAAACTTACTAAAGGTCAACCAACTTGAAATACAAATAATAAGAATGCAATTTTTATTACAACATGATCCCCTTTATTTTCATCCATTGAGCTACATTATGCATTCACTTAATACCAGGGCAGCCTAAGCTGACCAGGATTAAGTGACAGGAGAACTTGGCTGATTAAATTGCTTTAAGGTGATTCACATTGTGCTAATAGTATAGACATAACAACAAATGGTGGTGAATAATGAAATAGAGACAGACAAATAACATGCAGTTAGCTGAGGCTAATTTTACCAGCAGGTGCTGAATGCAGACCATAGCTATTACAGTGCTGAAAATAAAAAAGCATACAGTAAATGTCTCTAATGCTATGAGTTACAGTCTGCATGTTACTTATATTGTATGCAGCCATCCTGTGTTCTGAGGTGTCAGCAACAACCTAATTACTAGCCTTTTGTTCTTATAATGTTTACTTTGAGAGGTGTTTCTGGGGGAAAAGTTTTAAAAAGTTTAAAAAGTAGAAGAAAAATATGCTTGGATGCACAATGGAGAGGTCACAGGTACTTGAGAGTATTTACCATATGTGGATTTTAGTTTCCATCTTTGTGTCTCATTAGCATTAAAATTCTGGAACCATCATAATAAAATTGATGAAACATATACAGCTATAAAACCATGAGGTCATCTGATGGTAGCTAAATTCTACATATGGGTGAGGGGCATTTTGACTCTGGATGTAGCCAGGGCCAGCTCTGAGAATACTTGGCTTGAATCCCCTCAGTTTTAGAACCTCGACATTTCTGAGCAGGGTTCTCACTTCTAGACATCATATTTACAAAGGAATTTTGATATATAAATTCTCCTGGGTTTCAGTGGGAGTTAAGATACATAAGATTAAGATAGATAAAATAGTTAAGTTAAAAGATAACATGAGCTGAACCAAAGCTTATTATATAAAAGAGTCATTGCCACTACCAGGTTGTCTTTTTTCTATTCCAGCAGTTAAATTTTAAACACAGAGTAAACCTACGTGAAATATTAAAAGAAAGATTAAAATGCTATCTACAGGAGAGGCATACTGGTTGTTCAGAGAATCACAGAATCTCAACATTCTCTATGTTTTTTGATGCCATTAGTATTCATAAGATTTTCTGTAATAATGCTAGTTCACTATTGATAGTTTATCAATTATGAATTCACAATTTCAGTTGTCATGCGTAATTCAGTAAAGAAAAAATCATTGCTTTAAAGGCATTTTTTAAATTCTCATTGCAATTAATTGAAAACTAGGTCAACAGTCACTCCAGACAGACAGTGATATCAAATGTGGGGAAATGTTACACAGAAATAATTAAACACTTGCTATATTAAATGGTGATAACATTCTTTCAACATTAAGCTCTGACATATAAATTTGAGAGCAGGTTCTTTTGCTTCATATTATACACAGTTTCAGGACTGCACCACAATGATAATCTCACTTTTCTTTTGTGCCTCAGTAATTGCTATGTGATAAACATGCACAAGATAAACATGCACACATTCTACATGACAATGAGTGGACTTATATATAGAAACTAGCAATTACATTTTCCTCTTCTTTTTTTTTTTTTTTTTGTTTTTTTGTTACCTTAATTGGTAGTTAATTTATGCACCTGATTTTTCAGGTGCTTGTACATAGTCATTAAAAATGACCTCCAAGAAAATCAGGAATGCTGAAAAATGAGGCAGGATGGCTGGCTGGCTGTTACTAAGTATAGCCCTTTTCTGTGTCAGGAAATGCTCTTGTAGATACAGTAATTATACATGATGGAAACTTCCATAAACTTTTCAAATTCAGCAGTATTAAAATGTTAGTGAGAGACCTCTTACTATTTCTCTTCCAAATCCCTGTTTGCCACTTCGTTACAAAATTCACTGTAAGCTGAAATCTGATGTTTATCATAATGATATGAAATATTAAACTTTTGTATTGTTTTGCTATATAAAATCTGCCTTTTTTTTTCTCTCAGAACATGAAGAAATTTATTATGTTCCAGTTTGAAAAATGAAGTAAGAAAATGAAAAAATAAATTTGTTTTAGTCAACACCGAATGAGTGGACTAAAAATTTAGTCTTAACATTGCACTGTGAGATTGCATAAAAGTAATCACTGGACATGTACAATGACATCAACTCTAACACAAAGTTTAGTATCCTGCTATATGAACTGATACAGGAATGTAAAGTTGGTGGACTGATGTCAGTCTGAATGTTTGAGATAACATCTGAGTAACAAGTAATAACCAGTCCACTCTATTGTGTTTTACCTGTCTTTTTCTAAGCTTACCAAAGCTTCATTATTCAAACAGAAATGCTGAACATTTTGATTGGGGTCCACATTTTCCTCAGTACCTGTATGGTGACTAATACAATGGATTGTAATCAAGGCTTTACTGAAAACTAAATATTAAGTAGCAATAGAAACTCAAATAATATCAACATCTCTCTAGAGCATTGATTGCCTTATACCTTTCCAAGGAGAATTTTAAAAGCAAAATAAAAAGGTGGATTGATTGTACTTCGAATATGGAATGGCACTGGGCATTGTACAAGCGTGGCAAAATTTTCTCAAAAGGAAAATGCACACTAATAAGTAAAGCCCACTCTGTTCTGTTTCCTTTTTCATTATAGCTGATGTTTCATTTTAACATGTACATTTGAAACTCACTTTGTGTTTTAATGGAATGCTCTGGGCCAAAGATATCCCCGGTGTAACATTGCTTGTGCATGTCAGACAACTATTACAATTTCTGATGGCATGAGTTGGGGGGGGCTGCATTATTCATGTGGGGTATATTGATAAAAGGGTCATACAGGTCAATGCATGAATTTAAAATACTTCTACAGGTCAGAAATGTATTCTTTACATACATTTAAAATGTGTGCTCATAGATTTTGCTTTTTTAATTGATGAGTACGGATATTATTTATTTTACTTTCTGTCTATGAGGTCAAATTTCATTAGCTACTATTTACAGGCTCCAAATGAAATGAAGACTACAGCAAGTTTTAAATTAGAAAGTACCAAAACAAAATTCCAGTGTTGCAGCAGATTCTCATTCTCTTAAAGAGATTAAAAGATTAATGGAGAAGACTTGTAGAACAATTTCTGTATCCTGTGGCAATTCATTTAGCATATTCATTATGCTGGACATCATGTTCTGTTTGAGCATTTGCAAGAACTCGTTCTATTTTTTAGCAATAAAGCTCCTGAATTTTCTTCATTATGAAAATAACATTTGGTTCTACAGGGCTGTCTCTAAGAAACACTTGAAAGAATTCATTATATTACTACATCATTAGAACAATATCCTGGAGTTACGTTTTATGTGTTGTGGTGACTCTCTGCCCTTTCTTCTTGCAGTTCCTGCAACAGGAGATGCAGCCGAAGAAAAATGACATCCTTTCTATATTGCTTATACATTATTCCTGTTCCCCCTGGAGCTGTGGTTTCAGATGTGAACTGGAGGAACCCAAATAGGTCTTGTAATTTACATCAGGAGCTAGACCATTCACAGGCAGCTCCAGCATTTAGTATGCAGAAACATGAAGCAGAAAATCACTGCAGTTTCACAAACTATCACCTGACAGGAATAAGTGCTCACTTTGAGTGGAGGGCCACAGACAATGTCCTTCATTTCACGTGGCAACACCCTGGCTTTGCCTTAACCAGGGACTGAGTGGCTCATTACAATGAGCCATGGCCAAGAGGACACTGCAAACAAGCCTGAACACAATGAGCCACACCTGACTCGCACCTGAGCCTTGGTGTGGACCTTGGATCCAAACTGACAGGGAATGGCAGCTGAAGCTGCTGGAAGGGGGTGCTGTGATCTGATTGCACCAACACTGGGCTGTAAAGACACCTGGTGCTAGGGGCTGGGGATGGACAGAATGTTATGTAGGCACCCAACAAGTGTAGAAGCAGAGTGCCTGAGGTGGAACTACTCATGAAGTGGTGCTGAGCCTCTGCCCAAGGGCTTGGCACAGACACTGGTCAGAGGAGTGTCACAGTCCCTGGACTTCATTGCTCTGACTCACTGGGCTGGTAATTAGGGTCAGTCAGTAGTAGCATATGTGTCTGAATTTTTTATGACACAGCTTTTTTGTTGCTCTATTTACACTGAACTTTGCTAAGTTCATACTGTTTAGAGTGACACCATTCCATTCCTTTTTGCAGTGTTTGAGGATCGAACAGACAATTCAGGTTTTGATCACTTTTTAGAAGCCATTTACCAGCATCTGCTTTCAATCTCTCCAATTGTATTTATGAAAAATTCCATAAGCCTACTGAACTGGAGAAACTTGAAACATTTGCACGTATTGGGAGCATCTTGTGCTCCTCATATCAGTCAGAAAATGAAGTCTTAAAAGATCCTAGTGACAGATACAAGGTTAGGGTTTAGAGAACTGGAAGAACTAGTGGTAAAAGTGTATTACCAAAGAGTAAATGTCACTTAGATACTACTTTGAAAATTCTCCTTGTTTTGAGCATATCCAAAAGTAGCTAACCTAAATTCTTTGTAATCAGAATAAAAAACCCTGCTGATCTTGTTTTTCAAGAAATTATCCTGTGTTAATTATTGAACAGATGACTCACTATTTCCACAATTTCCTGTAAACATACACATATTTCATGAGATCCTGTGGGAGAGGAATATTTTAAAAGCATAAAGCCATAAACTTATAATTACCTCTGCACTTTGGAAATGTCTGACACATGTGGGCCAAACATTCTTTTTTTTAACTGAAGATTTACATTCTTACTATGAAGATCAACTCATTTTTTATTTCATAGCATTGTGTTTTAACCATAATTTCTTTAGCTATGCTTCATGTCATCCTATTAGTGTATGTTTGCAAACAGAATAGGGTATACAGAAAACAATTTGTTAATCAAATCTCTTCTCACTCTTTTATTCTTTCCTCTAGTAATCCCTACATGTTCTTGGCATTAATCACAAAAAACTGAAGAGTTGTCCTTGCTAAAAATTCAACTAAAGAATTCAGTATGACCTTTTACATCTAGACCCTGATTTAAGAGCCAACACAGCTAAAACCATAAGATAGTGTGCTGCAGTAGCACATTAAAAGGTCAAATTTAAATGAGTTCAGGTTGACATACTGTTTTTGGTCTTAGGGAGGAATCAATTATGAACTTCAGTTAAATGTATAACTCTCGTGACTTTTTCTCAAATGGTATATATTGATAAATTTAGGCCATAATTACACAAGTGTTAAGAAATACTTAACATCTAAGTCCTAATCAGTCGTACCAGAATCAAGAGGTATTTAATATTTGCAAAATTAAATATATGCATTGGTGTTTGGAGGGCTGAAGTCTTCTACAGAAAAATCTTGTATGTGTTCAGCAGTTGGTTCCAGACTGCCTACTGTGAAGGGAGATTCCTGTCCTCAGCAGAAAGAAACTTTTACCTTGTGCTGATTAGTTATGGTAGTTTTAACAGCTAAGACTGAAGGAATTGAGCAGTTTTAACAGCTAAGACTGATAGGACCTTCAATCACTCTGTCATGGACAAGGGCTGACTTGGAATGTTGAGTTCAAAAACTCTTTCCTTCTTCTCCATTTCTTGGCATGAGGTATCTGTGTCAGCTCTCAGCGGTTCCCAGAGCAGGTGCCTGGGGGAGACTTATCATTATTTTCCTACCCCTGTTACAAAAGACTACATCTTTTGTGGTAAGGTCTTGCCATGAGATCCATTTTGCCCATAGGAGGTCACAACAAGGTCAAGCATGTCCCCCTAAAAACTTCTCTTCATGAAGAAATTAGTCCCACATGCTTAAAGTCCCAAATTAAAAAATGTATCTCACTTGTCCTCAAACCACTGTGTCCATATACAGATGGATGCACATGGGAGGGTATATATGAATCTATACAAACACATATATAACCACTGGGATCAAATGTAAGTAATATGGGTAGGGACTCTAAGCACTGTTGCAACTTGTTTATTCTGAACAGCTATATTATGCTCTAGTGGACTTTTTTTCAGTGTTGGACTTTTGCCATTGACTTCAAAGGAATCAGATTCAGGCTGCTGGGAAAAAAAAGCAAATTTTGAAACCAATAAGATTTAAAAAGCCTGGCTTTGAAAGTCATGATATGAAGCTCAGAGTTTACTCTCCCCTATGTAGAAATAACCTGTAGGGGGGAGAATGGGACCTTTAGATAATTAACTATTCAGTGAGTCTTAAGCAGCTCAATAGTGCTTTTTATCTTCAAAGTGCTTTTTAAACATTAACTAAGTAATCCTCTCAATCCTCTGAAGAAAATAATTTGCTATTTATTATCCTGGTGAAGAATTGCTATAAATGAAAAGGAAATGGTGAAAATAGTACTTTTCATGTACATTTTTTTAAAGAAAAAAAAATCTCAGGCTCTACATCTGCATTCCCATGGTACTTACTCCATCTCAAGAGTTACTGCTCCAAAGTAAATGTAAAATCTATATGACTGTCCACTGTCAGAGATGGAAAACTGACTGCAGAAAGTAGCTGCTTCTGAACTCCACTACTCTTCCAGACAATTGCACTCCTAAACAAACTTTCATAACACATCCTTCAAAGAGCCTCCACTGTGATGAACTGCCCTGATTTGTGGAAAAATTATTTGACTGCAAATTCTCAGAAGAAATTTTCTATAGAGAAATGTAAAGTAGTCCACCTGGGAAAAAAAACAAGATACCTAGAAGAAAAATATTACCAAAAAGGAGTAAGAATCCATGGTTGTGACACGCCATCCTATAAAAATATCAGCTTGATAGCCAATATAACTAAGAAAGTAAAGCAAATTCTAATAATTATTAATAAATGTTCAATGGGGTTTCCTTTTAAGCGTATATTTCACTGCATAATTTCACCATTGCTGTATATTTGCTATTACATACACAAATGACTGGAGAATAAGAATAATTTTATATAGGATTTCAGGTTTGGGTGTTATTTCTTAGCAATGGAATTTGCACATTTCCCACATTGTTTTCCAAGCAAATGGTGTTTCTCTAACAACTGGAGTATCATGCATGCTTGAGCCTCTCAGATTTACAGTTGTATCAAAAAGGCTGAGAAAGAAGACAAGCTTAGCTTGCACCACCCAAGAAGTGAACTTTGAATATTTCAAACTTGTAAAATTTTTTCTATCTCTCTGGCCACTATACATGTAAGTGTTTTCAGGGTCTACACTCCAATACTACCCCATCATCACCCCCCACCCTCCCCCCAATTAATTTAAACTGTCCATGTTTTCAGTATTTTCTGTTAGGTATGCAGTTTTCCTTAATATTGTATTTTTTAATTAAACATTTATTTATATTTCCACAAAAACATTTCCACCAAGACCTCTTTCCCCCAACATTTTAGTCAATGAACTCATTTTGTTTAAAATGTCAAATCCAGCAGACATTTCAGTAAAAATGAAAAGCACACCACTATCTAAAATCCTGCAAAGTGAAAGCAGTTCCAATATTAGAGGCAGGAAAATGATGCCTTTCTCCCACTGAGGTTCAAGTGTTAGGCATTGTAACTGATAACAAGCAAGATACTAATGAAGTGTTAGCCATTAAAAGGAAACCACAATGGCTCCAGCTCACATCTAAAGTGTATCTACAGTTTACTTTCTACTCAACAGTCAGTTTACAAGTTAAATTTTTCTTCAAATCCAAAGATTCTAAAACAAGGACCAGAATAAATAATTTCATAGAAATGTTGTTTCTCTCAGTCTGCTGGTCCAAGTTCTAACCCAGAGCCAAGGTACAATTATGTTGAAGATTTTGCTATTTGAGAGCCTTAGCTACTAAATTTTTCTTCCCCAATACACATTTAGAAATATTTGCCAATTGATAGAAATGTTAGAAGTACATATAACCTAAAACCTCAGAGAACCAAGGCTTTGAAATTATTCAGCCGTAGAGAAGAGAATAAGTAGAATTGAATCTGCTACAATTTTAAATAATTGAGTTTTCTAAAAGAAAAAATCAGTTAAAAAATCATCAAAAATTCCTCATGTTGTATACAATAATTAGATACTGGGAGAAAGGTATCTTAACTGTTGGAGACAGGAAATTATTTTAATGTACTTGGGTTTGGGATATGCATGTCAGTTCATGCCTTCTACATAAACTTCAAAGATTAATCCAATTAATCAAATATCCTTTTCTAAAAGACATCAGGAAAAATAAGAGAGTGACCCAAAAATCAAAAAGAGAAATATTAATTTATAGATAGTAGATATGCTTCATGTCAAAAAGTAAGTCATGCTGAACATTCTTTTAAATTCCCTTTTGAACAACTGCTTCACTCCCCAATCAAACTTCTGTCACTGTCTGCTATTAAAGTTATGGAGCTGAATTAAAACGAAGAGGACTGAACTAGTTCAGTCATTCTTGGAAAATTCAACTACTCATGACTAGAAGTCCCACTTCATAGTAGTACTTCATAAAGTTCAGATCCTGACCAGAACAGTGACAACAAGTCCCCCCTTTTTAGGCAACTACCACAAAAAGAAGAAGGGTGCATAATTACTTATGTTGTAGCATTGAGACTTGAGACTTAGCTCTAATAGAACCAACAGCAGTATTTAAAAAGGACTTCCTTAACAATGGCACAACCATGTAACTAATCTATAAAAGACACTTCAGTATGATCTTTCATGAGCAGAGCTATAAAATATTCATGGGGTGCCTCTACACCCAGTGTGTAACCAGGATACTGTTTCTGGAGATGCCATTACAGAAATTTGATATTCAAAATGTGAACATCTGGTAATCAAATGCATGGCAGTGTAGTACTTACATAAGAAACATGATTTATTCCCAGGAAAGAATATTAATTCTAAACACAGGGCTTCCAGACTTTCTGGAAGACAAAAACATGAAAGAGACTGGGGGGAAAGTAGAGCTGTGTGTATCAGGAGAAAAATCAGATCTGAAAAATTGCTCTAGTGAGCCTCAGAGAAATATAATGAATCAATCTGGGATTAAGCTGCTAGATAGGAAAAAGAATAAGGACAGAAGCACAAGGGATGTTGTAGAGACCTCCAGGGCAAGAGGAGAGGTGAGAATAAAATTCTGCTTAAAGATGAGGCAAGGAAAAGAAGGTAAAAAAAAAACCCACAAGACTATGTGAATTCGTAATTCCAACCTTCTAATTACCAAAAACCTCAGAGACACGGAGGAGGAGAAATATAGGAATGAAGATGTAGTGAATGATTAGATCTGAATTAATTAGAGACACAAAAACATGTTGAGAGCAAAGATTCTACTGCTGATTTGTTTGGCATTAGATAGAGATGAGGATGGTACTAACACTTTCAGAAAATTGAAATATTCTTTAAAAAAAATTCAATGTGAGGAGTTGATAGCTGTCTGTGTTTCAGCACAGCAATGCATGGAAAAAAATCTTCAAAGGAAAACTGCTTTTGCAATCTACTTACATGGACCAGTTGAAAAAAACAGGAAAAAAATGTGCTGAGTAATGGACACGAAATTTTTCATCTCTGTAAAACAGTTCAGCTCCATTAACTTTTTCTTATAGTTCAAGACAGGAAGGATCCATTAGATCATCTATTCTGACCCTATATGTCATAGGTCATTAGATTTCATTTTCAGTGCTACTCAGCTTAGTAGTTTATGTTAAACATCTTACAGAAAAGCATCTACTCTTGATTTGAAGGCAGAGAGATGGAGAGTCACATTGCCCTTGGCTTTTTGCTCTGAAGGTTAAATACTATTGCTGCAGCAAAACTGTGCCTTATTTTTCATTTGAATTTGTTTGGTTTCAGCTTCCAGCCAGGAGTTTTCTTTTTTTTTTCTGCTACCTTAAATAATCTTTTAACATTTAGTATATTTTTTGTACTTCTACATCATACTTAAGTCACTTCTTTGGGAAGCCATACAGAACAAGTTCATCTTTGTAATGCCTCTCTAAAAGTCAACTTTCTCCAGCTTTAATAAATTTCCCCTTTTTTTAACCCTTCTGTTTTTAGCAATCCACACCCCCAGTTATTGCACTGGTCAAAGTAAAGCTAACCTCTCTGCCCACGTTCACTCACGCTTTGGTATTAATAAAACACTGTAGGAGTAGGAGATTACACAAAGTCAGTTCAGCTCTCTACAATGAACCTGTAATTTTTTTTTCTTTCCTTGCAAATTCTACAGCAAAAAGGACGAAAAAGTCTTCTAAACTCATGACCAAATTCTCATCTGGCTCCACCATTTCCTCTGTATTTGATAGAGGGCTGTCTGAAAATTCTGGGAAACAGGATCTCTGTGCTCTTTGATAAGGCATTTACCAAAAATTACAAGCAATTTTTTTTCTCCTCCTTCTTGTCTCTCTTTGCTTGTGTTAGTAGTAATAGCTTCAGGAGAAAGGGCAAAAGTGCAACACAACCCTTTGGTTACCTTCACTTATCTGCTTATTATTTACTTTGAAACTGGTCTCAATACCACCCTTCAACCCAGGCATTAATGACGCTTCAGCACCTAATATAAAATATTACAATCCATCAATGAAAGGTCTTCCATAAAGAGAACTTGTAGAGCAGACTGACTCTCTATATGCTGCTTATTTCTACTGATAACTTTTCCTAAGTCACTTCCAGTTCTGTTTTGCTAAATCACTTGTGAGTTATGAGTTCATTTGTAACTCACAGAAATAAATGATACAGCATGAGTTATCTTTTTGTAAAGTGTTGTGTTAATATATTTAACTTGTATCATTTGGATTTTTCCTAAGGATAGGATATACATTTGTTTAGGACATATCAACTCATATAGTTCTTGTAATGCATATTAAAGTAACAATAAGGTAGCTCCACTCATAAGTACTTCTACCACTAACCATGACAGTGTAAATAAATATCACACTCAATTTTTTTTCAACAGTAAACTCCAAAAAAATGTGCATCAAGGAACCTCTCACTGAGCTGCAAAAAAATTGCTACCTTAGGCATTTCCCTAGGTGACCTCTTTTTATCATGAGGCTTTTGTCACCTAGGCTATTTTAATTCTCAAAAAATTTGTTTCTCTCCTGTGCTGAACCAAATGGTGCCTGGAAAAGAATAAAGGAAAACTCAGTGCAGTCTGTGATGTTTTTCTTTCTTTTTTGAATTCTTTGACTAATCAGAGGTATTTATTTATTTACTAGAGACCTTACTAAATCTGACAAAAACTAGTAAGTTGCCATGTCATAAATTAAACAATAGGATGCTTACATGCCCTGCAATGAGCCTTTGGTCCTACCCAATAAATCAGTTACAGCTCTGAGACCAGATGGCTCGTGTTGAACGTGTCTGTCCTTTCTGATCTTGGGTTAGTTTCTATAATCTCATGATTCAATTCAAGCAACCTTTGGGTGACCACAATTTCACAAAGCCAATGCAACACTGATAAGACTGATGAGAGTAAGGATAGGTAAGCACTGGGCCTCTCTATTGGGTGTAGCTTAACTTTTTCCCATTGCAGGGTCCCCGTGCCCCCGGCCAGCCCACAATTCACAAGGGATGCAGAGCAATGCAGGTATTGGCAAAATAACCTGTCAGGGTTTTAAAGTCCTTTTAGTGATAACAACTGACTTCCAAACCCCCCTAATGCCATCTATAAAACCCTACATAGCTGATCTAAACTGAGTGATAGTGAAAAGAAAATAGCAGGTTGTTGAGGTAACTTCTGTTCTAATCAGATTATACTAATACTATTCCTTTAGAAATAGTCTCTGTAAATCTCTCCAGTGAAGATGAGAGTAAGTAGTTTCATCCCCTTCATGAAAATAGAAAGCTCCCTTTTTAGATAAGGTGGTGTATTTTTCTGAGTGTTTTGGCCAACTATGGAATAAAGCATCCAGAACAAGGATAAAGACTAAAATTGTAGTAAAAAATATAAAATGAAGGAATCTATTCTCAAATTAGTGAATAAATTGAAAATACTTTACAAAAAATAATATTTTTTATTTATTGAGAATAAAATAAGTGTTCTTATTGTGAGTTGATATTGCATCAGTTTATAAATTTTATCATTTTAAAGGGGTGACATAATTATTTTTTAATTTTTTACAAACACGAAGTATTACTTAAAGATTGTCATTACTAATGGCACAGAGAAACATTATTCACCTGTAAAGTTCTCACTTCAATCTCTTGTCCTTGATCACAAAACAAATCTTTGAAGTGTACTCCAGACACAGCTGACTTCTTTACACTGGGAAAAAAGCATATTTTCTGAAACAACAAACCATGGCACTCTACACCAAGCCATTTAAGACTCGCAAGAGGTAAACTATGAGTTCTAGTTAATTCTTTTTCTACATAACTTTCTTGATCAGCATTGCCTAGAGCACTTAGTGAATTGTCTGCAGACAATTCTGAAGGCAAAGCACTAGAGATAAGAAGTTACTGAATTAGAAAACAGATGGTTTCGTACTGCCAGTATTCTTCCCAGTGAGCCCAGAGAAGGCCACAAAGATGATCAGAGGGCTGGAACCCTGTCCTGTGAAAACAGCCTGGGAGAGCTGGGTCTGCTCAGCCTGGGACAGGAGGCTGCAGGGAGACAGTGGAGTTCATTCCAGTACCTCAAACAAACCTACAAAAGAGCTGGAGAAAAACTGCAGTACACAGCCATAGGGCAAAGGGAAATAGCTTTAAACTGAGAGAGGGAGATTTAAGTCATATCTAAGGAGGAAATCTTTTACTGTTGGGATGGTGAGGCACTGGCACAGGTTGCCCAGAGAAGCTGCAGGTGCCACACTTCTGGAAGTGCAATGGGTCAGGTTGGATGGGGCTTTGGGCAACCTGGTCTAGTGGGAGCTGTCCCTGCCCATGGCAGGGAACTAGATAATCTTTAAGGTCCCTTCCGAACCAAAGTTCTATGATTTCTCCTGGCAGAGGGATGGAGAATCATGAACTCCTCGTCTTTCAGCAAGGTGTTTACATTGCAGCTCTGGATCTAGAGGCTTTTATTCATGGGCAAAAGTCTATTTGTGCCACGTATTTTTGGAGCCAATTTTCGTCACACTCACTAACCTCTTTGCAAACAGAAAAGAACTTGTTCTTACAGGAATAACGGGAGGAAGAGGACATTTCTATCGGAGTACTGGAGTTACCTGTTTGCTTGTTTGGTGTGTGAGGAACATGGGTTCATTGCTGGGGGAACTTGGTCTGGGGAATACAAAGCAGATTCACTACACTTCAGCAATTCACAAGCATGAAAAATGTCCCATTAACCATTCTGAGTTCTGTGGGTTGTTTCAGACCCTGGATAAACTGTAAGCAAAATGGCAAGCATTTGACTTTCAAAATTCATTCTTTGCTCCTTTGCTTTTTCCTTGCCTTCAGTTTGAACCAAGAAGAGTCTGAGAAGATAAAATCTATGGTTCGTGTACATTTTGAGGCTGTCTCATCATACAGAACATAAAATCTCATGTTAATCAGAAGAAAAGCACAAGCTTTTTTTAAAAAGATTGGAAAACACTATTTTTCTCTTAAAAATTTAGGTCAGATGTCACCTCCATCTTTCCAGGTAATTAGCAAGGAGAAATAGCATTGAAAAAATAAGTAGGTAGGAGGTATTTCAGAGCATGCCTCTAAGGGATAGCAATAATTTAATAAGGGATAACTAGCATAGTACAGCCCAGGGAAAATTCTACCCAACTAGCTTTGTGGATATTATAGTGGAACTTACAATTTTTAACAGCAGATGACATTACTGATTTATATTTTTAGAAAGCCTTTGATGAAGTTCCTAATGACAAACTTCTACTAACTATAGAGTTCTACAGTCAGATAGTGAGAATCAGTTAGTATCTAATTAAAACAAATTTTCAAACCCAGCTCAGTGATCTAGCTCACTGGACACAGTTCTTGTTCTATTGAAGTCAATCTTCAAGACTTTTCTTTCCTTATTTTAAACAAACATAGATTAAAAAAGGAATTTCCACCTAAATATGGTCATCTTGAAACAGGTTGGCTGAGCTTGTTATGATTCCTCTTTGGGTATTTAAGACAGAAGCACTGAGCCTTCTGGCAGCTCCTCTTTTGCTCTGTTACCAAGGGAATTTTGGTGACAAACATAGTGACAAATAACTTTTGCATGTCTGAATTAAATCTGCTAATGAATCTAGGCTTGAATGCCCTTTAGCAGTCACTGAGTCCGATGAATATCAATAATAATTCCTTCTGATTTTGGATTTAATTTACCTGTATAACTGTCTTTAAAGTGGAAGATGCAGATAATATAGTCATACAAAAGAGTTGGTGTAAATTGCAGAATGCAATTTAATTTGTTATTTAGGTCACCAAACCTCCATCTATTGTAGGAGAGCATATTCCACTAGTATTGGGGTATATCTGAATATAAAGGAAGCAAGTGCATTAACTCTTTTGTCACACAATTAACTTTTCTTTTTAAAGACCCATGCTTCTAGGAAGAAAATGTGCCATTTGTAGATAAGAGTAAATTGATTACAAAAAAAGCTAAAGGCTGTGGCTTATTTATTTCAAATTTTTGAAAATTCCAGAATCACCCAGAATCTGTAGGGAAATACCAGCAAAGGAAATTTTCATGTATATGAACCATATATATTTCCATATACGTAATGTCAAACAGTGATGCAAAAACTGACAGAACATCATCATGCCAATGATGTCTAACTAAAGCAGTCCTTCTATATCCAGTTAAGTAAATAAATAATCAGAACACTGTGAAATCTCTTCTACCACTGGGTAGTTTCTACACTGGGTGTAGTTTCAAAATATATTGACAAGCACCTAACAGGATACTATCAACTAGTTTCCACTTTTTCCATCCATCATTTAATATTCAGATCCAGTCTATACAATATGTGATCACATATGGAGTGACTCCATAATTTCAATATTAAAAAAATACTACAAAGGCCCCCAAAAGACTTGTTTTCCATGAGATCACTAAACTGAGGGAAGAGAAACCTCAACAGCCCATTTTGAGAAAATCCCACTGTTAGGCAGGTATAACATCTAGTATTACTCAGTCATAATATTCAGATACTCAGTGATTTGGGCATTTACATTTCTAGTGCTACCTGCCATCATATGCTGAGCACCTTTCAACTCTCCCTGAAGCCAATGAGAGATGAAGAAAACCTGTACCACACAAGGTCAGTTCCCACTGTGCCATCAGCTGAGATCTGACACTTTACAAACTGCAGACATTCGTGGGCTTTCAGGCTCTAGCTGCTCTGATTTCATCATGAGTTTTTCCTGAGTTAAGCATAAACAGGCTGAATTTCTGAGAAGATCCTTTGAGATTCTGCATTTCCTTTTAAGCATAAGCCACACTGAAATGCAAACAAGAAATAAATATTGTCCAGTTACACCCTGAAACTATCCTGTTTTAACAAATATGCAGAAGTGAGTTCTAACAAAGAAGTATTTGCATGAAAGTCCATGTGAACATAGATTTACACAGAGAGAGAAGGTAACAAGAAATAATGGAGAAAAAAACCCTGATTTTGACAAACTTTGTTAGCAAACTAATCACATGCTGTTACTTGTATCAAAATACATCTGCAGGCTGATGAGATCCAGAATATTATCACAGAGCACCCCAAGACTGCTGGCAGCTTGCAAAATAAATTAAGACAGAGGTTTTGTCCCCAAGGAGTCCACAGTGCTAGCTTCAGATATGACAGGGTAGCAAAATGACAGGGAAGAAAATTGAGAACAAAACTGATAAGTGTTACATAGTGTCATGGTGTGCATGTCATAATGACTGCTCCAGATATTTTAAATATAATTATTTCCCTTGTCCTCTATCTCTTTTAATGTCACCCACCTTCTCTGACACTTGGTGTGCAGACACACCTGAACTGGAAGGGTTTTTTCGTTACTTGCACAAACATGTGGAGCCAATTGTTCAGCTCCCAAAATACTCACTGTTTTTTGATGCACAGTCATTTCTCCTTCAGAATTGGAGCTCTAACAGCTGCTTCTGTGGCTGTTATTGCAATCCCATTCAGCTTAACATCTACAGAAATTGAAAAGCCGAATGAAAACTATACCTGCACTTAATTAAGTGCTAAACATGAAATTTTTCCAGGAAAAAGATTAAGAAAATGTTCTTAATATGATATCTGCTTGAGACACTGGAAATTTCTATTTTCCTTTTACATATTTCCCTCCTTTAAAATGTCTGTAACTTTTCCTTTACAGACTTGTTCTTTCTTTGAATAAAATTATATTTTTGCCTTTTAAACATTTTCATTTTCCAAGTCTGCCTATTTTTTTTTTTGTTCAGTAGCTAAATCATGCAAAAAACCATTGTGTTTAAAGTGCATTATTCAAAGATATGACAGAAGTTACAGACAGAAATCTCTTTGTATTTATAGCCTTATGTAGAAGGCTAAAGAGTACTCACCCTCATTCTATTTTTCTCTAGTCCAACTTTTATTTCTGTGTTTGAAATTGGTGGGATGACTGACAGATCAAATAAGCAATTACAAGCAAAAAATAGCATCAATTGTGCTTATTTTGGAGAACAATTTTCTCATTGTTGTCTAACCAGTAAAAGAAAGGGATAGATATTCTTTGAGATAGCTTAAAAATGAAAGGCAGACAAAAAAGATAGCAGATCAATAGAGAAATAGAGACATTAACCAGCAGATAATATGAGACCTTTGAGTGCTGAAAAGCTTCCAAAAATCCATTTTCAGGCAATGTACATAAAGAGCTAGATAAGGTAAAAAGAAAAGATTGAAAAATATAGAGATATTGTTAATTATAAATGTATTTTGCATCACCAAGGGAAAGACACAGAAAATATTTCAAGCAAAATTCACAAACAAACTTATCCAAGAAAGGGAAAAGGGAGGGAAGTGTCTAAGTGGGAATGCCTGTTAATGAACTGGATGTTACTGGTCTTCAGACTTCAGTCAGGACCATCACAGAAATCTTTGTTCTTAAGAATTAAATTGCTGACCTTGACTGACTCGCAATCCGTTTGGAATCCAGAACAAACAGGACAATGACACAATGTCTTTCTCATTGCTCTGCTTCCTTCACCATTTTTTGTCTGAATAGATAGATTCTGGATGAGCATGGGCCTGTCCCTCAAACTGAGAAATAAAAAAGGAGTGCACAGTGGAAGCAGGGACATGTGGCCTGGGAAGAGTGCTGGAATATGGCTTGAATGGGTAGGAATAGGATTAGGAAAGATAAGACAAAGATATAACAGGACTTGGAAAGGGATGTGAAGAATAACCAGGGATTCTATAAGAACATAGGTCAGAAAACACCAAGAGACCTAAGCTGTCAACCCTTCCAGGAAAATTGCCTGGAGTGTACCAAGGCTGCTTCCTGGCCCTTTTATGCAGAGTAGGTTCCCACAGAAAGTACTGGGAAAATAGACTGTGTGCTCTGAAATTACCCCAACAAGCAGGTGATCTGTAATGGGCACCTGCACTGGCAGTGAAGGGCTGCTGAAACCAGCAGCTCCAACATCAACCCAGACACCTGGATGGAGCACACATTATACACTCTGTTATGAAGAAAATATGCAGCCACAGTGAACAATCCATTTTGGAGAAAACGTTTATATGGATTTAAAAATGTGGATATGACTAACTTGCTTTCCTCAAGAGATGAATAGAGACTATAGAGTTTAGCCAAAATTACTGGGTGAGAAAGTGATGACAAAGTAATAACAATTGCCTACAGACTACTTTCTAAAAGAGTGAAAGCCTCTATTTTTATGGCAAAAGTTCTTCCTCCAGAATGTTGATCCACTACAACAACAAAAGTCTACTTAGGCACTGCACTCTGAATAACAGGTAGGTAATTTACAGTGAAACTCAGGCAATCACCTTCGGAAAGAAAATACAGACAGAAGGTACAACATAGAAAAATAAGTCTTTTCTGTATTATTTAAACCAGACTATCATTTTAAAGTGCCTGGTTTAATTCACTGATGAAATTGGGAAAGAATACTTCCAGAAAATGGACAATTTATGCATATCTGTATATTCATGGACAAATAAATGCTGAAGATGTGCAACATCTTGTAGCATAAATTTATAAATCATGGAGTCAAGTCTGGTTGCTACACAACAGAGTACACCAGTGATTTCACAGCCTCCAACTTCTACTAAATCGAATGTTTCTTTTAAATGCTGTATTGGGAAAAATTTGAATAGTGAGTGGCAGAACTAGTCCAATTTTGAGGCTTTTCATTGCAGTAGCACTCTGGATCCTTGGCTAACAAGCTAATTTTTCAAAAGCTGTTGGGTGAATTCTGAAGACATGGAACATATGGCCACAAAATATTTGAATTCTACAGGACTTTGAGGGGGGGAGGGCAGGAAAGTAACAGTTCCATTGAGCTTTGATGATCAAGACTATGATTTTGATCATACAAAGGGATAATGAGGGAAGTCCAGAATAGCACATGCCGTTCCTAGAATAATTTACTAGAATAATTTTTCCTGCTACAAAATGGAATGGCATTCCATAAGTAGTACATTGAATATAGCAGAGAATTAATTTCATATAGAAACAAAACCGGGGTTATTTGATTATTGATACAGGAGTAAGTAGAGCAGCAATACAGTCTATATGCTTAAACTCAATCAACAGAATTAAAAATTAGAGGTGGGTGAGCTGGGAATATACCTCACCTACAGCTCTCCTAACACTTCCTGTCATTTCAAGTTGAAAATAACCAAATGAATTTTCACAGGCAATTAGTTGCTAGAAATACCTGTGAAAGCAAGTATACTCCCAGTGTCTCCAAGTAATTTAGACCAGCAGGTGTTGAGGCAGTGGTACATCTTCCACAGCACACGAAAAGTTTCCGTGGTGCGGTTAATAAGGCTAAAAGATGTTAATTTCAGGAGGACATGAAGCCTATTGTTTCTGTCTCATATTCAGCAAAGAAACAACCAGGTACAAAACCTACCCCCATGGAAGCCATGGCACTCCTCAGGGACAAGCCCTTCTCTACCAGAAGATATTTCACAATGCAGCACCCAGTGCCGAGCGACCCATCAACATTCACAGCTTCATTGCAAGACACAGAAGTCATTGAACTCTTCAGTGAATCATTCTGAATTCTAACTGACTCTTCTCAGTTTCCTTAAATGGAGAAAGTAAAAAACATGGAATTTTTAGCTGAAAATAATAACGTGGTATGATATATGCATATGTAGGTTTGTATATAGAAAACTTAGATAAGGACTGTTGTGATCTTGTGGTGGATGCAATATCAGATTCATGAAAATGAGTCAAGTGGCTTTCTTACATACTACCTATTTAAAAAATATACAAAGGAAGCATTTCAATGCACATCTACGAGACATCTGCAATTTGAGGGTGTCCAAAGTCAACTGAAGTTCAGAACTTTGCCAGACATCTTTTCATATCTCTAATATATTAAAGCATAGAGATTTTTTACAATCCACATTACCTCCAGGTATCTTGAAATTTTATCCTTAATTTCTTAAATTGAGCTTTACAAGGAAAACAAAAAATAGCAAACAAAGTCTCATATTTCCATCCCTTCATTCCCAAAGAAAACATGAAGGGAAATTTGCTGTGCTGTGTCATTATGTCAAGAACAGTAACCTGAGAATTTGTTTGCTAAATACTTTTTCCTTTTAGCGTTTATGCAAACTGAAATGCATCAGAATGAAGGAAACTAGCTCTAAATAAAGGAATACAACAGGAAAGTAGAGGAGTTTTATTCTGTGGAGAATGGATTGCTATGGCAACAGGATTTAACTGTGCTTAATAAAGCATGGTGCATTTACAAAATTAAACAAGAATCCCATTCAATCTTTAAATGAGGAATAGCTTCTGATACTTCCTTCTAAACTTACTCCATTTACATTTTTAAGTAATTTTTCTCCAAACAGAAATTTATTATTGACTTCTGCAAAATAAATCTAACATGTAACAAACATAACTTGATCTTTACTTCAGCTATACATTAAAATTCTGTTTCAAGAACTGTAGAATATGTATGAGATTTATCCTTACTTAGAACTGCTAAACATCTTCTGAAGTACAATCAGAAAATTCATATCAACATGCTGTTGAGGATTTCCCTCTGCATTGTAAGCACAGTTAAGTATTTGATTTCTTGGGTCACAGATACATAAATTCAAAATTACATAATCGAGGGGGGACAAAGCAGGACCAAGGACTCTCTTAGGATTTGGTAATCCTGCTCTTCTCCTCTCTATGTTTCTGACAGTGAAACTTTGTCAGCTCAAACACACAGGAAGAACATGCTTTACAGAAGAAGATAAGAATTTTTTGATCAAATAAGGAACATATTTGAGAAGTGCCTGGATGGGATCCTGTGCCATGTGGCCTAGGATCAGCCTGCTTGAGCAGGGGCCTGGACCAGGTCACCCACAGTGCTCCCTTCCAACCTGACCCATTCTGTGATTCTGTGAACAGCAGCTCAAGAGTTTCATCAGCTACAATAAATGTTTAAAAGATTTTGGATTTTTTTTGGTAGTTGTGGGACTTATTTCAGGTTGCCTTTTACCCAGAAATTATTTCTTTAAATTCTGTATTTTGTTACACGAATTACCTCTTATTTAGCAGTGCCACAGCCCTCGCTGGGTTTGGTAGGAATTTCTTGATATCTGATATCTGTAGTTGTTGGATTGGACCCCTGAGAATGTATCTTCAAAGGGACAAGATTAGTCAGGTTCTGGCATTGCAGTGAAGACAAATACAATTTTACATGGTATGTTGCTACCTATTCCATGACGCACAAAGAATAGCAAATTAGAGGGGACCAAACCTAATGAAGTTGGCTGTAACAAACTTGCTTTTCTGAAGTCAGAATCTGTCAGGCTCACCTTTTTTTCAAGCAGAAATGCACTCTGAACTGATAATGTCCTAAAAACCATCCTAAAGCCCTCACAGGGCAATGATGGGTATAATAGAACAAGCTAAGAATGAAAAGGTGAAAAGAACTATGAGATCCACCCTTCTCACATTTACAGTTAAAATTTTAGTAATAAGGCTCTAAGATATCCTTAGGAACCTAAGTTACAGAAGTACAAAGTTGTAAGGTTTAGTTGCTTGGGGTTTTTTTTATAATTACAGAATTCACAAAGCTATGAATATTAGCAAATTATTTTAGGTGACCTGGAGACATGGGCTGAGAACTTGATATTTAAAACATTAGAATCCTATTTCTATATAATTTAATATAACCACTTATCAGCTGCACAAAGATTCCCACATCAAAGTATGGCAGATACAATTAATTAATTTAATTCTAGCATTAAACGATTATGAATAATTAAAATGATTAATTTCAATAAATATCTCATCACACGATCTGTATTATTTCCGCTATTATCCTTAATACCAAAAAGATACTCTGATAGAATACTTGATTACTAAGTCATAGATTTAATCACAATTTATAATCTATTTGAATTTTTGTATGTGTACTATTCTTAGAGTATTGCTAAAAAGTTTTTAAAACTTTTTTAAAGACATTTTCTGCAGTTACATTTTCTGTAATTCTTGAGGGAAACCCCTCATCATTTTGAATGTTATGTAAATAAAACCAGGAATGCTGAGCTAGTATTTTGTTGAGGACAGAACATGGGATATTAAACCATTTTTCCTGAATATTACTGACTTTTCATAAAGTAATAAATGTGGTTTTAAACAGTTATTTCTCAAAATCAAAGGATTTTTTTCCTCATCCCTGTAGTCAGATTCACCTTTTACCACTGAAGTAGAAGAGTAACTATGTAAGTTTAATCTAAACTGGTAAAATTGAAAAAAATCCCTTTAATTTGTTTAGCAATCTTAATTTTCAATGCCTAGTGGCAGTATATAGGAATGTATGGAATACTAAAATTTAAAATTGGAAGTTTAAAGCGAGTAATGAAACATATTTGGAAATAGAGCAAACATTTTCTGATTCTTCCAGTTCTTCCTCACAGTTTTGTATTCAATTTGAGCATTACATAAACCTTGTCATCCTCTCTGCCTTAACTTTCCATCTACTCTTGACACAGTGCTTTGAATATTTTCTGAATATCAAGTAAGAGAACACTTTCTTTATAGCTGTGTTGTAAAACTAATTGTTCCCACAGGTTATCCCGTTTATAAAAATAAGATAAACTGTCTAGATATACTCTATCATGCAAGAGAGTCTAGGGAGCAGTCAGTCAAATTAGGAAACCAGTCTGGTTTTAAATTACAATAATGGAGAAGAATTGCTCTTTTGCTATAACTGCATTTTCTATTCTGACTTGCTTTATCAAGTTCCTCCCAACTATAGAAGAATGTGGATGAAGTGGGAGAATTGACAACCTAAACTGTGCTTTAAAACTCTCCTAAAATACTTTTGCAAATATTCCTTGAGTAACATTCCTATAGATTCAGTATTATTATAGGACATCTGGAGCCTGTGACACTGGTATATGTAGAAGTCCTAGACAAGTGTGTAGGTCAGTGCACTGAAAACCAGCTGAAAGTCTACTGTGAGTATTCCATCAGACTATTTCACTTACTAAGCCTATTTGGACTAAGAAATATGTGCAGTGAAATCTCAGAGTTAGGATTTTATGCTACGTGATTTATAGTAAAACTTCACCGCAATTTCCTAAAAAGACAGATCAATACTCCAGTGCACTGAATGAGTAAGATAATGTAAATAAGCAACATTGCATTGTTTAATAACATCAGGTGTGCAGGTTAGGCTTGTGCAAAAATACTGGGCTTTACATGTCAGCCACTGAACAACTGTGTTCATCTTAAAGAATTTAATTCCATTCTGAAATATTATAGTGCTTTCCCTCCTTTCCCTCGAGAAAGATAGAGTAAACTAATTACAGTATGCTGTATTTGAGTATGAAGTTATATCCCTCTTAATTCATTTTTATGTGAAAGAAAACATTTCCTGACAATTTATTTTCTAAGCTCTCTATTTCAAGCATTTGGTTTTACTGTAATTTAGGAAAGTAGCTATCTGTACTGGTAAATTCCATGGAATTATTTCAAGAAAATAAAGAAGTTTTCAGTAGTTACTACTGCTAGTACTTATTCTATTGAATTATGTGGCAGTTGACCAAAGGGCAGTAGCAGGTGATTAAAAGCAGAGAATAAATAACCACAGAATGTATATGGTTGAACATTTACCTGGTAAATTTTAAGTATCTCCAGGGACGGTGTTTTCACGGTCTCTCTTGGCAACACTCCAGATCATAAATGTTGTGATTTTATTACTTTTTTTATATTCAGCTGGAATTTCCCTTGTAGTTTGCAATTGCTGCTTCTTGTCCTTTCAATGTGCAATTCTTAGAAGCGATTGAGGGTGGACAGTTGGCTCAGCACCTTTTGGTTTTTAGTGTTTTTTTTCTGCCTTCATGGTCCTATGAATTTGTGGGTGTCTATTTTTGTATTCTTTTTCTTCCTTGAACATCAAAATAATTTTGTGAGACAAAGAGTAACCTTCACCTGGTTTAGTGGATTTGACTATTTCTACCATGCAGGTATGCAGTGGTGAGCCCATAACACATACACTGGCACTGAGTGATAAACCCTGGAAATGCCCCTATTTCTAGCAATTATTTCAGTCACCTATTGATTTAGAATTCAAATACTTGTTGCACAAGCCAAATTTCACAAGCTTCATTTAGGTTGCAGCTTCCCTTGGGTTCTCTGTAACTTGGGGCTTAAACCAAAAATACTCTCCCCTTCTTCCTTGTGATTGCAACAGAAAGGGAATAGGAGCTTCAGCTTTGTCTCTGAGAATAATAATGAAATTCAGGTAGACAGAAGTGTGCATGTATTAAAAAATGAGAAGATTCTCAGTCTCCTTGTCAAGTACCATTGTATTTTCTGGAACGTTGCCAGACAACATTTTGTTGCAGAAAAGCAATTCAAAATGTATGAAAAACTTTACTATCCATGCCTACCTTCACACTCCATCTCTAGGTGCAGATGCAGAGCTACAAAAAGAAATCTAAATCCATTGCAAATCAAAGCTGCAAAGTTGCAAAACAAGTCTAAAAATACATCAGCTTTCAAGGTGAGTGTGTAATTAAGTTCTTTATAAAAAGTATGTGTGCAGACAGATGTAAAAACAGCAGATATTTCTAAATCACTTTTCATGGTACTTATTATTTTTTTGATCTTTCATGGTTTATTGATGCTTCATAGCAATCCATTGTTATATATGAAATTAGAATATATTATAACTATTTTTAACTACATAATGTAAATGTATTCCAAAGTCCAGACGTGATTGTCTAACAAATTTGATTTGTACTGGTAACAGTGTGAACTGGCAGGACAAAAAAAAAAAAAAGTATTTCAAGAGAACAAGAAGAACCTGCAAAATCTGTAAACATCTTGAACTAATCTGTGAGTATTTCATATAAAAGATGTACTCAAATAAAACCAGAATTGCCTCTTTTCAGTCTTTCAGAATTGAGTCAAAATAGGGCAAAACTTTACCAGGTCTTTTCATTTGTCTGTGCTTTGTGTGCCACAGAATTACACTTCAATTCCAAAACAGAAATCTGAGCACAAGGAGATGCAAAGAGTTCCATTCCATTCTTTTCCATCTTCTGGCATTTCATTATTCTAGAAGTCAAATGAACTTTATGATTGATATTGTCAGAACTCTTTAAGGTTCTGACAGTCCCTTGTTATCATCTTAAACATTGTTAGATTTTTCTGTCAAAAAAAGTTATAAAACCCCAGAGGGCTGGACCAAAATAATCACATGGCATTTATGCATCTCTCTAAAGACAAACCAAACCCCCCTGAGGATGTCATTGAATGGAAACCTCTGGCACTGATAGGAAAATGGCAACCTAAAAGCAACCTAATGGCAGCCTAATAAACTCTACCTAAGTGTTTCAAGGTCCTATTATTCCATAATACAGAATTTATTTTTGATTATCTGAATTAAAATTAATTGTGAAACTACTTCCAGACCAAAGTGCCAGCATTTTCTATCATTACTGCTACAATGTATTCAGAATTGACATCGTAAAAAGAAAAATAGAATAGCTACAATTTCTATAAAATTAACAATGAATCAAAGCTTGCCAAGTCTCTCTTTTCAAATCATACACTTTTTATTTATTTAAAAACCATATATATCTTAGTGTCCTCTAAGAAAATAAGAATAAACTTCCAGTTAAGGAACTGGACTGTGAAACCAGCATATGTAATTGTTTAATTGGAAGAGTTTCAAAAAAAGGTTGAAAAATTCTGCAATTTCTTTTTAACAGGAATACCTGCAGATCTGCTGATTTTGCACAAAATCAGTTTAGTGAAATAAAAAAACAACAAAACAAAAATGAAACATTTCTTCTATAATAGCAAAAAATTAACCATTTTCTGAATAGGACTTGTCAATTGTTTGTGATTCTTTATGTACACAACATGTTCAAAAACTAGCTCAAGGAAAAATACTTTACCAAACCATAATGCTTTTACCCACATACAAATTTGTAATAAATTTTCATAAGAATTCTCAATTGCTTTTGTTCTATATTCCACAAAGAAAAGTTTAAATTAATAGGATACAAATTTGATTTTCTTTTGGCTCTAGTTAGTGCCTACCTCAGTGGTAACTTTGAGAATGACCTTGGGAAAACTTTTTAATCTCACTCAGCTCTGTCTGGGAAAATAATAGTTCCTTGTGAGTGCTACAGATTGTAAATTAATTGAATTTCTGAGATGCTCTGATATAACAGTGGTATCAGCACAGCATACAAGAAATCATTGGAGAATAATTCTTCAAGAATCCTAGTACCATCAATTTTTCAACAAAGCCATGTCATAACAGGTCTCAACCACAATATAACTGGAGCACATTCTCTTTTCTGGCTTTCTGCCAGGAGTGGATTTCACCCTTAGTGAATTTTACTGCTTTTTTCTTGCTAATAAATCCATAAAACAGCAGCACTCCTAAAGAAAGGAAAACCCCACAGTTTCTGCACCTTAATAGTGTATTCACTTGTAAATTACTAAGATTATATTTGAGGAAGGTAAGGAAGAAGGATTATTGTCACCAGTCATCACCTGACACCTGTGTCCTATAACACAGTTTCACATAAACATGTCCATAATCAATCCTGTAACTTTTAAAACTTCATTTTTTAAAAAAACCAAACAAAATTCAAACCTAAACATAAAAACATCCCTCCAGATTTAAATACTTGGAGTGAAAATGCACCCACTATTTAGCTTTCTCAAAGTTTGCAGGAAAAATCTGAATATTTCCACATTTAGATTCTTATATATTTATCAGCTAGATTAAAGAGCTCTTGGCCATCTGAAATTTTATCTCCATGGAAATGTCAATAAGTATATTAAATTGCTTCTCAGGGTTTTGTAGGGATTTTTAAAATAAAATAACTAGGTAGAGCTTCTTGTCTGTCATTCCCTGTCAGGTTTTCTGACCTTAAATCATTGTTGTGGCCCCTGCAGTAATGTCTTCCAATTTTTCAATATCTGTTTTAGAGCATAGAGGGTGTAGATGTAACAGTCTCATTAATGTGGGGTAATACAGCATCACTTATTTCACTAATTTGCCTGCAATGAAACAAGGAACTCTGCTTGCTGCAGCATTACTTTGCAGATCTTATATTTCTGGCAGTGTTCAACGATGTCTGAATTCTTTTGGTTTCAGTACTTTCTCAGGAATAGGTCATAACCAGTAAGTAATTTACATTCTTCCTCATGTTGTTAAAAAAAAATTGGTGTGAGGCATGCTGGGGAGTGAGCAAATACCACCTGGTGGGAAGAACATCAACCTGGAGATTCCCATTTTTGCTCTCACATACCTTGGATATGCACCTTTAGGCTGAGATCCTTAATGCTATTTAGATGTTGAATCCCAGAGAAAACATGCTAATGAGATTTTTTTTTACCTAAATAATTCTGAGGTGAAGGTTCTGAATTTTAGGGTTGCAATTCAAATTCAGTAATGAGACTTGTCACCCAGGACCCCAGGACACGATCTTGAGACGCCATCCTGTGTAACCCAATCCAGAACCCGATCCACCCTCTGAAAATGTCTGTGTTTCTTCACTGGCTACAGATTTCTAAATTCCTAAAACACCACAACACACACAAACCTTCACACACACTGCTAAATTAAACTCATGAATGTATCAGTTTTTCAGATGTTATATAGGTAATTTATTGTTCCACTTCTGCCCATTATCAAAGAGTTGTTGCTGTGATGAGAGATTATAGTAATAACTCAGAGTGATGCCATCAAGAATATATTGGAGACAGGCATTATATATTCTATTTAGGCTAAATTAGAGCCTTTTTAAAAAGTTACTCTATGAAAACCTTTTAGATATTTTCAATAAAATAACATAGCAAAAAGGGTTTAAAAAAACAGATCTCAAAGAATGTCTCATTCCTTAGGAATTTTTCAGAACAAAACTTTTTGTTATAAAACCTACCAATATTTCATCCTTAATTAGCAGTAATTTTATTTCAATTTAGCAGTATTTACAGCAATCAGGTATTTTGTTCCTTTGTATCACACAGACAGGAGGGTTTCCATTAATTGATTCCAGATAGAGCTTCCAAGTCCTTCATTTTCAATCTTACTACCACATTTGGGTTTCTTCTTCGAACCTTTCTAATAACATAGCCTATAATATTCTAACATTACAACATTTTTCTCAACGTATGAGTTCCAAAAGGGATCTCAGTACTCCAAGAACTCTGTTGTCCTGTTCATACAGAGGTAGTATCCATCTTTCCACTGCATTTTGCTTTTATTCTGCTCTAGGCCTTAAGTCACATTGGCCCTTTTAATTTGGCACCAGTGCAATGGTCAACTGGTTTTCTACCCTGGCTCCAAAGAATTTTCAAAATCACTGATTTCCAGCACGCCATCTCCCATGTCATAGGTAGAGCCAGGATTCCTAGTTTCTAAATGTCTTAACATTTGGACTTAAGAAAGTCACGTTATTTCTTCTCTTGATGGACTAAGAAATAACATAGCTGGGGTTTTTTTATAATAATAAAGGTGCTTATTATAATTACTTAATGGAGACTCTTGATTTAAAACCAAGAACCATATAAAGAAACTAAAAATTACCTTGCTGACTTGTTTTGTTTTCTGAATATAAAACAATATAAAACAATTCAACAGAATCAAAGATTTTGCCTCAAAGGGAGCATTTTGTGCATATTATACAATGGCTGAGCTAATGTTAAAGCAACCTGCTGAGCAGTTCCCTTTTTTTTTTCTTTTATAATTCATAACAAAGGCCAGTGACATTACATCCTTCAAAAGCCTGAGTAGTTTTAACAAATTGTAATAGGAACACTAAATCAATTCAATTCAATTTATTTAAACAAGATGAAAACCCTGAGGAGACCTTCATGCATTCATTCAAATGACAAGCTCCAATCTTAGGACCTAAAATAAGGAGTAGGAAAAAACCCACACCCAAAACCAATAACAAATGAAAGTAGCTTAAAAAATATATCCAGTATGTGTTTTATGTAAATTGTGATATATCTAGGACTTTATAAAAATGATAAGTCATATGCAGGTCACTGAATACCAGTAAGTTACTAGTTAAATAAATTATAATTAGGACCATATATCAGAAACTTGCATTCTTACTTCCCTGCAAGCATGCATGTTTCTATAAATGAGTCTGTGAGCAAATGTAAAGTAACACAGGTAAAATCCTCATATCAGCATAATCAGTTCAGTCTGTTCATGAGTCCTTGTGGAAATCACAAAGTTAAAAAACAAAATAAATCAAACAGAAATGTGGCATATTGTTTGAATCTTAGGTAAAATGACAAAAGTTACACTGTGTACGTGATCACTGAAATGAATCTGCAGCAATGAAAAGCAGGAAACTAGTCTTAAATGTCTTTCACATGAACATCATCACTTACTAACATAGAGAAATAATCATGTCTTATTCAAAAGTAATTGATAAAGTAATTAAATAAATGCATTAAAAGCTAAAAAATTATGTCTATAAAAACAAATAAGCAAAAATCCCTAAGCCCTTTTAAGAAACCACAATGTAAATGGCATATTTTGCAAAAAACACTTCAGAATTCAAACTCAAGATGAAATAGGAACAGCTTGTTAAAATCAATTTTTTAGGCAATCAATTGCACAAGGTTCTAAATACATCTTACTTCAACTGGAAGGTCTCTGACAGATGGTCCACTCATGCAGACTGCAAAGTCATCTGTATAAAAGCAACTCTGGAACCTACAAGGAATCACAAGGGCCACTAATGTTTCTGAAGAGACAAGAGTGTCATAGTACACAAAACCCTCTGGGGCAGCTTGTTAATTATTACAGGGTCACATTTCTGTGTAATATTTTGTTCTTTACTCTAGAGCTAATTTACAGTCATTTTGGTGTATGGCTCT
This sequence comes from Fringilla coelebs, assembly GCF_963513975.1. Lineage (NCBI taxonomy): Eukaryota > Metazoa > Chordata > Aves > Passeriformes > Fringillidae > Fringilla > Fringilla coelebs. Next base: position 21,902,454 of record NC_140066.1, on the reverse strand, counting down.
GAAAGCCCAAGGCCAAAAAAGAAATTACATTAAAACTTGTGAAGGACAATTTGAGAGTTGTCATTAGTGGAAATTAGTTTGCCATAATTGGTGGATAACTAGAGACCAAGAGCTAGTTCCAATCAAGAAACAGCAGATCATGTGAACCTGAGGGCTAAGTTCCAGCCTACCAAAAAAGGAAAAAAAATCCCATTCATTTTGAAGGTAGTTGTGCCATTCATTCCCAGCCTAAATTTGATCTGTGGTTTGAAATATAAAATTTAAACCATATTACATCATTCAGACCTTTCATTTTAGGTCATGTGTTCTATGCTTTCAGTCTACTTTGCTTTTTATTTTAATTTAAAACAAATGGCAATTTGATCACCTGGAGTCTTCCACTTTGCTGCAGTTTTCCACTTTGAGAACAGGCAGAATCTGTTAATATCCTAATGACAAGAGGATGAGAAGGAATAACAAGATGCAAATATATTCCAAACATTCTTTGGGAGCACCAGAGCTCTGCTACTGATTTCACATTGTGCTGTAACCATTGAAAACAGTGCTCCTCTCCAAATAATGTGCACTCTCCTGCCTTCAAACTGTACCATAGAAAAGTATATGGGACATCCTGTTTGTGCTGTTTACTACAACAGAATAAAGAAAAACATGTGCACAGGATGAAAGAAGTTTACAATTTTCAGGGAGGGACCAAAAAGGAAGAGGCAACTGACATTAAAAACAAACACCAACTGTGTAGTATCCTAGGAGTGAGCAATAAAAGAAGTGTTTGTTATCTCTTCCTGAAGTTATGGGGAGGTGCAGACACTGAAGGCACTTTGCATGAGAGAACTACGTTTTTAGCACCCAGCTGGACCTTCACTGAAGACTCTTTCTTTTCCAGCCTCCTTAAGAAAGGCAATAATTTTATTGTGAAAGTTGAGAGAAGCCATATCAATACAGAATTTAATTTGCAAATAAAATCTTTCTGAATATCAAATAGGAGACCAGACCTTCCTTATTAATCTGAAATGAATGCATCCTCATCACTTACGTCACTAGGAGCAGTATCAGTCATGTAAATCTGTTTCTACTAACACGTAACTTAATTTTTCTTCCAATTGGGTCACACAGTCCAACTTATAAGACATGAAAAGATAGATGTGGTCCTCTCTTAACCCCCTTCTACTTACTCAATTTCCTGACTTTCAGCCTCGAATGGTTTTTCAAAAACAAGGTTGCTGCACATCAGGGACAATACCCAACAGAGGGTTATTCTTGATTCACAGTTATCTTTCATCAACACTCAGATCATTTAGCCTATTTCTTTTATTCCCATATTGTCAAAATCAAACTGCACAAACATGGATTTTTGTAAAATAGAGGACTTGAATTTAGTTGCTAAATGATGATCATCACTCATGCTTTTAACTGATATTCACTGAGCTTTCTTTCTCAGTTATTATTTCTGGATTACTGTCTGTAAGACAGCACTGGACTAATAACCTAACAAGAATCATTCATACAGACCTGAATGCAAAAGAGGGACCTTGAAATATTTTTCTTTTCATACATAAGCTGAGTTAGAAGTGATATTGTGTCAAGTTGCTTTGAACCTGTTGAATCTGACCCCCTCTGTTGTCAAGGTGACATTTGGATTTATGAAACTGCACTTTAAAGTGGAATGGGAGCCAAACCAGAAAGCTGGCAACTGAAAAGTATGAAGAATATCAGTTACTCATATTAAAGATTAAATTAACCCTCAGTAATAAAATGAGTTGGACTGTTCTTTTTACCCTGATCAAGAAAAACATTTAAGAGTAAGCTTCTCTGTTCTACTACTGTATTTCAGAAAACACCATAAAGATAGAAAGAAAAAGGGAACAATTTATTCTTTACTGCTCTTCTCTGACAAAAATAAAGAGCCAATGCCTTTTAGAAGCAACTTATTCTGTGCAAGTTCTCCTGAATTTTGAGAGCCATGAATACCAGCCACTTCCTTCATTTTTCTCAAAGGTTTTGGCAAAACCTGGAGTTCCTGCATAGTAATACCATTTGCAGCTTATGGCTTGACAAGTTAAGAGCTTTGAAAAAGGCCAAAGTTATCTTTTATGTTATTTATAATATTATTAGGTGTATTTTTAGCCAGACATTTTTTGCTTAGGTTTTTTTTCCTGCAGGATTAGAAGCAGTGACTAAAATGTACTATGATGAGAACATTTAAAGGTCATTGCTAAACACAATTTACTGCATCTAAAGAAAACTGTGACTGTCACGTTATGGATAATTTAAGAAGAACATTTAGTAAACTATAATCAAAGACATTCTCCCTTATTAATTCTTTAAAAAGTGAGTATCTGAACAGTTTCAAGAGTTACCAAGTGTACTCTCTGATAAATGATTTAATCAGGAAGATGAATACAGAAAATATTACGTGACACTTAAGTGTGGCCAAAGCCATAACTCTCCACATAAATATAAAGCAGTTTGTTGTTTATACTGGAGAAAGGAAAATCATTTGATCCCTCTTCTACTTCTTGCATAATATGCACTGTGCATGTGTTATGGAGGTGGAAAATAACAGGTATTTGCCTTGACAGAAGTTTCCATTGAAAGACTGTATATGGCTTAGAAAGTGAGATGCTGTCTATATGAAAAAGTTATACATGGATTTCCAGGTAATAATAGTAATCACTGTTAAAATATAAAGATGGCTGCTAAGAATGAAGAAATTCACAATTCTAATTGGTAGCTGGGGGTGAAAAAGAAGTGCTTTTAAAAGCATTAATCCACTTTTGAAATAAATTAGCTGTCCCTTGAGAAATTGCTGAAAAAGAAAGTTTGAAAAGCTTGTAGGTTTATTTATAAATCTCAGAATAAACTCGGGATGTGGCTGACTTACACTGTAAAGCCTTCATGCCTATAACTTCTTGCTTATTAAAATAGTAGCAGACATGAAGGGTTAAACAGAAGGAAAATGATCTACTCAGATACAGCAGGGACCTAACCTAGATGGAAAATGTGTGCATTCCCTCTGGGCTCCTTCCATGCCCTTGGGATGCCAAGCTGATACTATCCCAAGACCAAAGATGCCGCATCCCCAGGGCTGGAGCACAATACAAAAGCATATTCACACAGGCTCAAATCTCAAAAACCTCTCTTCCCTCTCTTTGATGCATGAACATTGAAACTGCATGAAATTGCACCCCTTTCTTCCTGGCCCAGAAGTAGGGTCCCCAAACACAGCAGCAAAAATTGTAATTCAGCTGAGAACAGGATTGATACAGGACAGATCTCAATAAATATCAATAAGTATATGAGTAAATATACCTTCTGCTTAAGTAACTGAAAAAAAAACAAATGAAACTTATTTGTTGAGATACAGTTAGGAAGCTCCATTTACACAAAAATTTTGCTGTACTATTTAATGAAGCAATCATCTGTCAAAGCAAAACTCTCATTAAGAATGTATTAAAAATTTAATACTAATGAAGCACATCTAGCAATTTTTTAAAGTCAACTGATATAAGTTTCAAATGGGATTTAAGATATGGCAAACATATGAGATGGGGTAGATTAATTTTTTAGCATCTAAGAAATTTGGAGTTATGTTTGAAATGTTTTTAAGTGTGACTGTTGACAGATGTGATCCAGGGGATGAAGTATAATTTTTAAAAAGCGTGCAGAGCTCCTTCAACCATACTGGAGTTTTGCTGAAGTGTTTTAAACAATTTTTCATAGTTTTAAAAAGAGAGAAGTAGATAAATGACTATATTGATGACTCTTCAAAGAAAATCTGCTATTTACAAAGGTGTAGTACATTAACTTTGTGCTTCTCTCCAAAGGATGTCCATTAAATAATTATAATAAAGGTAGGTTTTATTGTTAAAATAATGCAGATGAACTTTTGGAGGTATTGAAAAACTCAGTGTATTTCAACGAGGTCTGAATTTTTTCATTTCAGTTCATGAGAGAGAAACTAATACATTTGGTCAGAAGGACAGAAAAAAAAATATATTGGAAAGAAGAATGTGAAAACAGCTATTTTGTTCAGGAGGATTCAGAATGCTTTCATGATTCAGATATTGAGATATTTACCTTAAATATTCTTAAAAAGTCATACTGGTCTCAATATGTCTATAACCAGAGATGTGTAGCCCTGAAAAGTTGTGTCTCTTCTAAAAGTGAGTGGAGAGCTTGCAGGACCACCTTGCGACCTCAAGTATGTGCCTTCAAGTCACCAAGAGAAATTCCAGCAGGAGTGATAACATCTTTTCTCTTCATGGCAATCATTCCCTATTTTCCTGCCACTGCAGATCCTGTGCGTTTTTCTGCTCTCACTGAAAGCTCCAGCCCTTCCTACAGATACCAAACCCAAAGTATGGGCACCCCAGTGATTCCCAGAACTACTTGATGATTGCATTAGGATCAAGCCACTCTCCCATGCCAAGTTCCAAACTGATTCCTGTCTTTGTCTGAAAGGGCAGCAGTGGGGCAGGGACGTGGCCACAGAAAGGCCACGCAAACTCTCGCAGCTGAAGGTCTCTGCTCCTGACTGACATTTATCCCCACCAAACCCTTATTGGCTCATACAGCAAAGGTCACTCGTTTCTGATCTTTTCATTAATTTTACTGTCTTCTTCATAATCCCTATCCTTTTTCTTTGCAGGAGAAATTTGTGACAGGTGAAGCATATAGAATTCTGGCCTCGCTGAAAGTTTATCCAAACAGCACTAGATCTAGCCAAGACACAAAGGAGACCTCCTGAAAGAACCTCTGCATCTTGCAAGAAAAGCTGATGGCTGTCCAAAAGATGCCAGAGTCCATAACAAAATATTAATCAATTAAAAAGAGGCCAAATTAAAAAGAGACCACAACAAAAATAAATTCCAAACTTAATCAGTTATTCTGTGCCATTTGAGTATTATAGATTGTGATAAAAGCAATTAAACTTACATTACATCCTAGTTTCAAGTAGATCTCTATTTAGCTAGTTCTTTCTATTCAGTCTGCTTCAAGGGATTGTTGATATTCATTAGAATTTTGTTAAGAGGCTACTAATTTCTAATGCAAAGGAAGTGAGAAAAGCTTATAAGCAGTCTGAAATGTAGTGAGGGCTTTACACGTTGCAGAAAAAGGGTTTCAATCCAGGTTGTTAAATTCACTAACAACCTGAATGTTTTAGTAGCTCACTGAATATTTTTCTTCAAGCTCATTGTACAAGCTCTGTCTGCACTTCCTTCTCTTCTGTGCTTAGTATAAATTTTTAATAGTTCCAGTAAAACATCCAGAATGCAATTAGGCACCCTTCTGCTTCACTGTCTAACCTGACAATTTTCAGAGCAGCTCCCAACCCAGGTATTACATGGACATGCCTGAAGTTATACAGTGTGAATACACACTTCAGCATTTGCTTTGTGTGGTGTACATTGGAAGTAAGGGTTGTAAATAAGCACACAGAATGTGCTAATAGTTCTTAGCTGCCTCTCTGTTACAGAAAAAAAAAATTGTGGAGCAAAAAAGCAGTGTGTAAGTCAGCCAAAATACACATTAAACATTCAAAGTTACCACCCAACCAGTGTCCAAAACCTGTTCAACCTACTGCTCCTATTTTCTGAACAGATATTCTACCAGACCACAGCCAATCACATAAATTGCAATAAAAGAATACTTAATAAAGTAAAAGGAGTACTTTTACAAGATTTATTACGTTAATAAACAAATTTCATTTGCCTCAGTTACTCTGACTGGGCAATCAGTACCTGGAGACAGTTCATGTTACCTAGAAAATAAAGATATTTTGCAACTGGATTGTGCATTGCCTAATTTCACTTGAAATAGTAAATAATTTTTTTTATGGTATTGGGAAATAATTATTTAGCACCTGTGCAATACAAAATTAAAAAATCCCCAAACATCATACAATGGTATACATACATTTACAGATCTAAAGTGTGTTTAAAATGTAGTAGCACACAGAATATAACAAAATATGAAGAGAAAAAAAATTAAATAAATCTGCCATACCAAACACATCTCTATTAAAACATACTTCTCATTGAGCATGTTGAAATTGTGAATTATTAAAAGCTACCCAAAAAACATTCACCAAATGCACAGTATGACTGAAATGATTACTCAAAGCACAAAAAAAATCTTAGAAATAAATACATTCAGACACTACACTTGAAGAAACCTACCCTACCCATGTAGATTGCATGAGTGAGCCATGCCATGATGTTTTAAAGAATTTAAAATAGCATTAAATTGCTTTTATCCAAGCATGTTGTTAAAAGTAATATTGAATGAAAGAGTAAAACACCGGGATATAAAATCTAGAAACAGATTAATTGGGACATTTGATGAATTACATATTGCTTTTAGCCACATAAGACTCCTGCACCACCATCAAAACTGGTTTTTCACCCAAGCAGACTCTGTCCAGCTCAAATAAAAAAGACAGGAGTATCTGCTAAAGAAGGAAAGCACTATTAAAAAGAGAAACCACACACCACAAAAAACACTTTGACATTGTGGAGGAACAGGAAAGAAAACACTCGGTAAGGTCAGGAATATCTAATGCAACCATGAATAGAACAACAGGAAAAAAACAGATGCCAACTGTTCTTTCAAGCTTTGACTGTTTTTCTGGATTAGACAAATAGGTATCTTAAAAAATGAATGAAAAATCAATAAATAAATAGTGAAAGCTCATGCAGTTCACATCCCTTTGGATGGTTCTTGTTTCTGTCAGGAAAATTCAGTGAAGCATCATTAACAGCATTCTCTGAACACTGTAAGCAAGGAAAGGTGCTTCTTTATTAAAGAAAAAAAAATTAGAAATTTTTTGTGGTGCTGTAGTATTGTTCCAATCTTCTGGGATCCCAAGCAGACCTCCTGAAGTTTAGAAATGTCTGCACTAGATGGAACAATTTGCACTATACATTGGGTAAATGCAGTGCTTTTAAAAAATCTTTTTATTAATTAAATGTAAGCTAGCTTCCTTTATCCTCCTCCCCCTGAATAATTTTCCCATTTATGGATTATTTCCTGGATAGATTGAAATTAGGCATTTTTAAGACTATTTTTCTTACTTCTCTGAAAATGTAGGACTTTCCAATACATACATTTATTGTCAGAGAAACTGACACACATCTTTATGAGCACAGGCTCATTCTCAAAAAATGTTGCATTATCAATTCAAAAATTGTTAAGAGTCAGGCACTTGGATTTAATTTGACTGACTACACCTTTAAAGGTGTTTTTTTGCTCCTGAATGGCTAGAGAATTGCTGATTTAAGAAGCCTGGAAGGGAAATAGCCTCACCAAGATTCAGCCCCGTCTGGGGGAATTGGCTCTGAACTGGAAACCAATGTCAAGCTTTCAGCAATGTGGAGTGGAAAATCACAGGAGAGAGGTATTGTATTCTGCACCTTACAAACATCAAGGTTGTTAGAGCTATATAGAGTTCAGGCTTTCAGAAATAATACATGATTTTATGCTAGAGCAAAGAATATAAACAGTCCATTATTTTAGAAGATACAGAATAGCTTCAGGATATATTTCTTACATCCACCAGATGAAAAATACATCATTTTTATCCTAATAATACTGGGTTTATTTAGTATGTTTCTATTGTGATTTTGGTAACTCATAGAACTAATTTAAAGTCATTTCAGAGCAAATATTTTTAGCTTAGAATAACAACATTCTGCAACTATTTTTTAAATGTTTGGGTTTTGTTTGTTTGCTGGTGTTCTTATTTCTTGCAGTTTACAAGAAAAAAGTTATTAGCTGTTAAAAAAATTACTACAGTTCCTTCTGAAAGGTACATGGTATATTATCCTCTTTCATCTTAGGTTATTGACCATTTATCTGCTATTTAATCCTCATATTTGAGCTTTGTTGAGCTGAATTTAAGTGTAATTTAGTCATTTTGATTTCTGATTGGCACTGGTGGAGAAAATGATAGGTTTCAAAACATAAGTAGAACAGTTACCCACACAGTTCTCTGCAAATTACTGCAGGAAAGGCTGATGTTTCCATTTGCCTATTTTTCATAAAGGTCTTGGGGAAAAACAACCTCCTAACACAAAGATTTTTTTTTATGTTGTTGCATTTACACACATTTAATTACATAATTGCTTGGGTTTTCTAAATGAAGGACAATTTAGTAGCATAGGAAAAATAAATGGTATTCAGCCACAAGATGGTGAGAAGGCAATTTATAGAATTGCACAAATGTACCTAAATCTGTGCTTCAGCTGGAGGGAACTTGCAAAGATTCCTGCTGAGTAGCAGAATAAAATTTACAAGACAGAAAGTTTGTTGTGCCCAAAATAGTCATAGAATTATTGGCATTTTATGAAAGAAAGTACCAAAAGGTGATAGAGGAGCAGAAGCAGATTGTGAAACACTATTTAGCTGTGACATTCATCCACACTTCTCCAAGTTCCTGCACATTAATGACTCACAACTACAGGCTGGAAAATTAGAATCAATATGTTTCTTTACAATTAAAAATGAGCATGACCAAGAAGTAGAATTAACATCAAAACATCCCCTTGCTAATGATAGGTTTCTTCTGATCTACATTTTCCTTTCTGGTTTTTCTTTAAGTTTCACTTTGGGTAAAGCCAAGGATGGAGTAACAAGGTAATCACATCTTGAGAAGATAATAAAGTCTGACTGATGAAGTCAGCTCTGAGGTAAAAGTTCCAAATCAACATCACCATGTGAGCTAAGAGGTAACAATAACCAGTGCAAAAAAAGAAAATTAGTTGAGTGGCTTATGAATCGTTGGGATAGAATGTAAATAATTCTACAGATTTATTCTAGGGTTGTTCTTGGTTAGTATAATTACACAAGACTGAGGATCAAAACAATGCATGGAAAGTAGCAAATAAGCATAAAATAGATCATAGCAGTCTAACACTGGTATGCAGTAACAGGTCTAATGACTGCCTAACTGTAACCTGAATTTCAAGTGTTCTCAGCTTCCAAGGGTTTACTATGGCAACTTGGCTCCTCTCTTTCCAGAACACATTCCATCCTCCATTTCCAACCTTTCACCTTCACTGGAATTGTCCTTTCTCAAAAACTCAATTTTCCCATAAAACTAAGGTGTTTTAAAATAAGGTGGTTTTCTTCTTCTAGATCAAGAATAAATCTTCCATTTCAATATATCCTTTCCAGAATACTTGTCAAATGCTCAGACACTTAAGGCTCTGTATCTGTTATCTAATGCAAGAGACAGATGGTATGAAAATGAAAGCACAGCAGAGGTGAAGAGCCATAATAACACCAGTTAGCCATGGCACAGCATAGCAAGTAGTTGAATTTTAACATTTATTCCACTTCTAACTTCTGCTAAACCATCTTCAGGAATTATAAATGGGGCTGTGTGTTGTACATCATCTCCTGTACAAGAAATCAAGGCTTTTCTGTGTGGTCCTTACTCCACCCTGATAGAAAACACACTCCCTATTATAATTGCATTTGGCAGAAAATAAGTGACGCAACGTAATTTCACCTATAAATGTACTTTCTATAAGGCCTTTACTTTTTTTTTGCCCTCTCTCCATCCAAATGTTTATGTTTATTTTGTATATGTTACAATGCCCTTTGTTTTCTTCAAAAGCAGAAATTTGCTACTATGGCAACAATACTTTCGGTCATAACCTGAAAAGAGCAAATTTGCAATAAGGAATGAAAGGAAAAAAAGCCCTCAAATGTAAAAGATTTCACCCAAATTCCACTAGCAGTTTTTCCATAAATATTAGATTGCCAATTGCATTTTCTCAGCTTTTAGGTTCTGCACAGGTGGGTGTGCAGTTCTCAGACACATTTGCAGGGAGCTGTACAGAAGGAAGGCATCCAGTGGAAGTGAACCACTGCCTCCCTTTACACTCAGAGTGAGACAGGCACCTCTAAATCCATTTCACCTGAGAAGTAGGTGGGATGAGTTACCCCTGGGATACCTATCTTTGCCTCTGGTAAAGAAGCATTAAGTATGTGACTTATAAAAAGCTACAGCAAGGCCATCCAAGCATCCCTCAGAACCCATCCTCAATAATCCCTGTCATTCACAAAGGATTTTTGGTGCTGTCAGAAATAACATATTTTTAAAGTTAAATATTTATTCTGATCTCTCAGTATGCACAGTAGGTTTCCCCCTTATATTTCTAGTTAATTCTCCCTAAGCTATTTTTACCAAGTGTTCTTAAAGCAATTTTGTTTCTGCTTAGAGCAAGTGAACTGGAATGCCAACTAAAAACTTTTGTTATGTATATCACAATTTGTCTTACTCCAAAAGAATCAAAATCCACATTAAACTGATTATCTTCATGCATTCTTCTAGTGAGTGATTAACATACATTTTAGAGATTATTAAACTGAGATCCATTAAGATTTACATTACAGAAGTATGAATTTCAATGAAATATAATTTTTTCTCCTCAGTATTCACAATCTATGACTTTTCATGAGAATGGTATTTTAAATTTCAAGAAATTACATAAATAACAATTAAAACAATGGTCCAACAGAAAAATTTCTGGCTAACAAGGTACAGCATATACACAAGAATCTGAGGGTAAGTGAAGGAGACAGGGCAAGGTCATCTGAGTTAACATAAAGTAGAATCTGATTTTAAAATACCATCATTCTTACAAAATAGCAATGAATATAGGGCACTTGCTGGGTACAGAAAAAAATTATATGTGAAGACTGAAAAATGTTTTAAGCAGGTAAGTTCATACTTTAACTAAAAGAGACAACATGAAGTATGCCTAATAACGAAAAATTAGTATCAAATTGCTGTAGACTTTAAAGTAAAACAGAACTTTTAACACTTAATGAATTTTCTGAGTAACACTGGCATATGATGTCTATGATAATGCTTATGTCAATTCATCTCCCCTCACTCAAGGACAGCCCTGGCAAAGACACTTTGTGTGTGAGAATAAGACACTGTGTGTCCATAGGTACACACATATACATGCATGTAGGGAGGAATAAGGTCACAAACCACCTTTTGCCTCTAGACTCATGCCTTATAAATTGTAGAAATATTCACTTTCAGGGTATTTTTCTCCTTCTACACACTCTGTACTATATACATTTAGCCACTACTGGATAGTGAGAGAGTGAAGAAAAATTAATATTTAAACAAGTACAAACACAAAGGTTCAAAAACAAAATTAAGTTGACCAAGTACTTTAGTGGAGTGCAAGGGTTAAAGTGGAAGCATGCATGAAAGAATAAAATTGTAAATAATGAATCCTTTGAAGCAGAAACCATTGCATAGTGAAACTGCTATGAGACACTAAAGTAAGCACAAGGAAGAAAAGAGCTCACATACATCACTAACTGAAATTAGGATCTGATACAGGTGAGGTATCCCATCAATCAAACAGTTAATACCAACAAAAATGTATTAAAATGCATAAAAACATTCAGACAAACAGCGAGAAGGAAACCTCAAGGGAACGCACTGTGTCTAATACAATGGTACCTAGGTCCTACATAATTTTTAGACCCTGTGAAGACCAATGATGCACAATTATCAAAACCACGTTTGGATTACAGACAGGGAATCATTCAGAATCTTCCTCAGTACAGAATTGGAGAGCTGTGAAAAATAAGCCTAAGTCAGCAATAGTAAATGAACTTGCTTACAGTTTGAAGAGCAGCTGTGAGAAAGTCCTACAGTTACTGTCTTTTTCTTTTCAACAAATGATGCCTCTTTGCCTCTCCTAAAGGCAGAAACACAGACTGCTTTGGCTACTGCACAGCCAGCAGGGTAGGATCTGAGAGGTTCATCCTTTGCAGCCCAGATACCCAAAGGCAAGAATGACATCCTAGTGGGTAAATTTTAATGATAAATCCCTGGTGCAAAAGTTAAAAAAAAAAAAAAATCCACCAAATGGGTAACCTGGTATTAAAACTTGGCATTAAAACCGAGACTCATAGCTTATCTGTCAGAAATCTTCAGTCAGTAGCCAGAAGACTAGAGTTTATCCCCAGGTAGGTCATGAGTCATTTTAGAGCTTTCTAGCTCACATACACTCAGAATCAGAAAAAACCCCATACAGCAGAGTTGCATAACTCTCATCCTAGATCAAGCAACTACAGACTGATTCTGTTTCATTTTTCTGACTTCTCTTGATATGAGTGAATGCACAGAAGGAATCAAAAAGGGCTAGGGAGGAGGGCTTTGTGGAACTGGGGTTTTACAGTCTGAAGAAGAAAAGTCTAAAGGAAAATACAGTTGTTGCCCTCCAATACATTAAGGACAGGTGCAGGTAGGAGTGAAAGCAGCTCCCATGAGAGATGCATAGTGTGTAATATCCATCCATCCATCTATCTATCTTTAAACACTGTGAAGTTTCCAAGAAGAGTTGTTGAATTCCCAGTTCCTGGAGATATTCTAGACTCAACCAGATAAGTGGCTGTGCAATGCAACCTGACTTGTAGTTTAGCCCTGCTTTGTTCTGGGGTGGGTCTAGGTGACCTTCAATATATGTCACAACCCAAGTTTTTGCACCATTCTAAGTTAAGCAGACTTAGACTTCACTGCTGCTACCATCAAGTGTGAAAATACCCTCTAGGGGCTGAAGGGGTGACAGCATGAAAACAGTACCTTGACTGAGAAATGTATTTTGAATATTTCTGCAACTTCACCCGCTCTTAAAACAAATGCCTTACTCTGAACTGTGTAATTTGTGGAATGTCTGTCTAGATGATGGACTGCATTTTAAAAGCAGTCTCATGACTAATACAGGGAGCACCCTGTAGTTGTACTGGCTCCCAAGAGGGACAATACAATTTCTGGAAGCTTCCCAGTAGGGCAGTTTCTGAGAGGAGGTGAGGACAGCTCCCACTTGATATTTGTGTCAGTGAAGGATTTAGATCAGTGGGTGATAACACCATTTATAATATCAGAAAAATTCCAGCAAGCACTGATCAGATGCTTTTTATGTTTTCTTCCCTACTATTTTTGATACATGTAGTGAAAGTACCAGTACTACATAAGAGGAGAAAAGAACTGTAAAGTGAAAAGAGATTATTAGCCTGCTGCTTTTGCCACTAGCACACAGAGTAGGAAAATAAATGAGCTGACTACAGTCCTGGGAAATGGGGAAAATGTGGTGGACAACTGACCTGAATAAAATTCTACAGTAAATGCAAGACAACACTTAATACCATAAGCTTGTAGGCTAAATTCAGCTGGTCAGTGGTCAGTAGAAATTTACTGCACAACTCTGGGCAGTACTCTTGGACCATTAGATGTATTAGTCATCAAGTGAACAAGTAGCAGTGTCAGCTTATTTCTGGAAGTAATATATAGTAAATATCAATAGAAGATGGAAAAGAAAAAAAAGGAAAAAATAAAGAACACTGGTGGAGATGCATGACATGGATGAAGCCTTTGTATAAAACAAACTGGCAGCAGCTCTTTTTTGAATTTTGGAGAGTTGAAAGAAATCCCAGATTTATGAAAAGGTTGAGACATAGCTAAACAGAGCACTCAGAGCTAAATACAAAGTGTTACAAAATCCAGGCCTCTTTAAAAAAATAATAAAAATTGGGTCTGTCAGCTTTAGTGGGACATAGGGAGCTTCAGAGCCCCATTCACAAGCACAGGTAGCAAGGCTACTTGTCATGGCCCAACCAGCCACTGCATCAGAGCAAGCAACACAGGCAATTCTCAAAGACCAGCGAGCTGCTGGGTTTGCACAGCATTTGTTTGGGAAATGAATTATCAACCCTGCACAGCATCCCTGCAAATCTCTGAAAAAGTTCAGTAAGGTGCTGAAAATTTTCTGACTCTGGCAAATTAAAGTCAAGTCTGACTTAATGATACTTCATAACAATTCAGGTTGGTTTTTTCTCAAGTTCTTGAATACCATGGATGTAAATTTGTATTTATACAGGCCTCTTAATTTATAAACTTGTATACAAAGCAGTAGAATTCTAATAACTGGGCTGAACCTTTCAGCAGCATACAATCCAAACAGGTTTTTAATGTCTTACATTTTATTTCTGCTGACAGAGATTTCAACTTTAAAGAGATTAGTAATAGGTTTAAAGAAGATTTTTCCCTCTATTTACCATTATTGCCAATAAGATTCAAATTTTTAATGTTGCAGGCAGCAGTGCCTGGTGCTTGAGGAGCACAAGCAGACAAAGAACCACACGGTCTCAGCTGGTTCACAGCTCAGAATTCTGCAAGGGGTCTTTCAGCTCCTGTTCCTGAGCAGAGTCAGTCACTTAGACCAAAGTGCTACTACAGGCATCACAAGATAACAGCTCTAAAAATGGCACTTGATTTCCTTCAGGGAAGAGACTAGACCGGCCTGGAACCCCCACCACACTGAGCAAAAGGCAACGTCCACTGAAACAAGGATTCTAAGAAAAGATTTATTTTGCACTCTGGTTTTGGAGCCATCCACCACATTCTGGCATTCAGAGCAATCTTTAAAATTGAAATTACCATTGTATTTCAGACAATGTGGTCATCTGACTCATCCTTCATGTTTACAAATAAGTTTAAAGGCAGCAGTCGCATTGTGGCCAGTAGGACTAAAAACTCTAGAATTACTCTACTGTATACTGAGTCTGATGATGTCAGCAAGTGATATTTAGGAAATTTTGGCTACATCTTTGCCCCTTCTGTTTTTTCTCTACTGTGGTAATATTCTAGGGTTTGCATTTTAAAAAATGAATACATTTTTAAGGTTAATAATTTGGCTTTCTTCCTAATTTAAGTATGTGAAATATAATACACTTGATTTTCTTATCTTTTCTTTCTCAAAGATGAATGTACATTTGGTACTTTAGACAGGGGGACAACACAGTTAAATAGGGATGCAAGTTCATTGTTTTCCATACTATTATTTGAGGACATTCATTATAAAGGTATGTCACATTAATGAACAGTGTGGTTCACACCACCTGCAAAGATACATTATCAGCAACAGCAGCCCTGCAGGTCTCAAAATTTCTTGTCACTTTGGAATGTAGAATCAAATTAGCAAAGCTGTGCTCAAAGGATGAGATTCTGTAAGCTTTTAAACATCTCAGACAGAAATTCGATTAAGATTAATTCAAGCCAAGCAAGCAATTTTAGAGGCGTTGGAAGCAATTTCCTTTCACATCATGGTTGTGTGCTGCTGACATGAATGCCTGGAGAAAAATGTGCTAAGTTACCAGAAACAAGATCTTACTATGGAGCAGCAACTATGCATGTCCTTGCAAGTTTAGCTTTAAAATATTAATACTAACGTAACAAAACTTGTAAAGAAACACACAAAATATTCTTCATAAATCATAAATAAATTTACTCCAGTGACAGGGCATTTCAAATACCACAATCACATTTTCAAGCTGGTTTGTGTCATCAGCTTCTAAAGGTGAGACTCTTCAAAAGAATTTGCTGGATGAATAAGATTTAATCTAATGCCATTTTAGAAAAATGATAGCAGTGCTCATCAAATTATTAGTGCACTGGTAAAGCATTTTGAATCTAAATCCTTCACCACTTCCATTTATTTTATGATGTTGAAAAGGTTATCCTTCAAAAATTGTCAACCAATTCATATAAAAGATTTAATGTTTTAAGGATAGATAAGACGAAAACATGTCATTATATCTTTGAAAGAAGATTGATTCTAACAATGGTAAAATTACCATTTTTCAGAAGATGGAAAAAGAATACTTGGTTTTCACTTCAGTCTCAACTCAACGTAGGCAGCCTAAAGCTGTGTTATTATTTCCAAGACGTGAAAAAATTCAAGGAAAAGAGACTGAATTTTTTTCCTATTAAAATAATCTTGTGAATTTAAACCTAGGAATGCTTTTTAGCCTTTTCTTTTTGTGCACACACACTCATCTGTTTGGGTTTTGTTTGGTTTAGGGGTTTTTTTCAATAGAGAGGCAGAGTTCCACATGTCTAACTTAAAGGTACTGACAAGTTGTTCCATTTTCTTAGTCACCATTCAAAGAGCTTTTAAAAGTAGTGGGTGGAACAAAATAAAGGATGAATAATAAAAACCCAGGCTAACAGCTTGACAGTCATTCCTGTATAGACATTATCATTCTTATGCAAAAGGGAACTTGCTTTCAAGCAAGGATAAGTGACCATGAAAAGAAGAAATATGCTGTCAGGAAATAAATATACAAAACTGAAAGACTGGAATTAATAACAAATATGTACAAGATTCTAAGAAAATGTTGAAATGCATACGAGTAGTCTACAAGTTTGTTTCCATCTATTCTTGCATAAGGATTAGCAAACATGAAACAGAGAAATGTTCTCTTTCACCTTCGTCCTGAAAGAATTCTAACAGTGTTTTCTGAATGGCTACTCAGGCAGGTAATGCAAGCTAAGTACACACTTAAAGAACAAGCTGGGTCTTGAGGATTATTTGCTCCAGTGTGCAATGGTTAAAGAATTTTAAAACAATTTCTTAGCAAACTCAATTTATCATATTTGCCACAAGCAAAGGTTTACTACCGAAAGATGATGTCTCCATTCTGGATGAAGAGATCACGCTCAGCTTCTTCATAGAAGCATAGAATCATTATGTTGGAAAAGTTCTCTTAATCATGAATCCAGCAGTTAACCCAGCACTGCCAAGTCCAACATCCAACAACAAACCATTGCTCTAAGTTCCACATCTGCACGTATTTGAAATATAATCCCCTCCAGGGACGGTGACTCGACCATTTCCCTGGGCACAGTACTCAAATGTTTGACAATCCTTTTGGTGAAGAAATATTTTCTAGCATCCAATCTAAACTTCCCCTGGCACAACTTGAGGTCGTTTTCTCTTGTCCTATCTCTGGTTAATTGGGGAGAGACTGATTCCCACCTCACTACAACCTTCTTTCAGGTAGTTGTAGAGGACAATAAGATCTTCCCTGAGCCTCCTTCTTGCCAGGTTAAATACCCCCAACTCCTTCATCTGCTCCAGACCCTTCACCACCTTGGTTGTCTTTGATGAACTATGATTAGACAAAGGAGCTGTATTGAAATATGTGAATGACTAATCATGCTGTAACCATAATTTCCCAAAGGCTGTCAGTACTATCTAACAATCAACCCAGTGCTTTACAACTTAATTTTAGTGATAAATTATTGTATATTGTCTACAATCCTTTGTCAGCATTTAGGAAATCAAATGCATTTTGAATTACCAGAGTTAACAGACAAATGTTCAAATGGCAGCCTCATTCTTGGTGACATGTGTAATTCAGATCCAACATTATTCCTGCAATTAATGCTTTTTTCAAGCATGGGCAGGGAACAATTTAGTTTTCAAAACACAGAAATCGATTAGTTCAAATTATGAGGTTTAAAATAAGAATAAGTGGATAAAATGAAATGGTTTTGTGCTATGTTGCACTAAATTACTCAATGAGTCCTCCTGGCTTCCATGGCATAGGAAGATTGTAGACAAAATGACCCTGAGCAGAAAACAAACAGTGTTTAGGCAGAGCCTGGAACATCATAGATTTACACACACACAAAATCGAACAGCCTCCTTCTATCAGGAAAGAAAAATTGAGATGAGAGTAACAAGCTTTGGATGTGAACACAGCTGAAACAAAGAGGACATGAGTTATTGATTAATTTCAAAGACAAGTTCAGGCAGTGGCCAAAATGGGCAATGTTACATACTGGTGACCAACAAATTTATGGGCACAAGGAAAGCAGAAGCAGAGGGATTGAGTACCAAGAAAAATTCAGAGTTAAAAATAACTCAGATTAGTCAATTTATTATTTGTATTGTACTGTACAAGTTCAGTAAACTTACCTGAATACATAGCTTGTGGGAAGGGGAAAAGACAGAATCCTGCACTCACTTGGCACCTTCAGACCAAGACAGGGAAAATTTTAGAGACAAATCCTTGACTAAAATTTACTCACAGAACAAGACTAGATGCCCCCAAACCTCATCTCCTCTATAGTATAATGTTTTCATCAAATGTACTGAGAATGATAAAAAAAGACCAAAAAAATGAGGAAAGTTTTTATTTATAATATACCACATTAAACTTTTTGAATCATGAGATGTCATAACAGTGCTTTGTAAGAAAGTAAAGATATAAAAATAGATTAGACTGTCTCAGCATATTACCTTTTAGTAAAAGTGTCTAGGACCAGTAGCAGCCCTATAACCTTAAATTAACTTGCACAAATAAGCACTCAAATAAATAAACATGTTTAGTTCAACAGGAAGATCCTCTCTAAGGAGTCTATTTTCACATAAATGTCAGATTTGATGTAAACCAAAACCTTAAAAAATTTAATATGATTTTCTGGTCTCATTTTTCCAAGGCTTTCATATAGATTCAGTAGTGTGGAAAGTGACTGATACAAGATCTTGATGTGTCTTTGCCTGTCAAAACAAAGGAACAGCTCCGTGTGTGGAATAGCTGAAACTGTTGATTGAAACTTAGATAGAGAGTCATCTATGAGAAAAATGGTCTGAGATACGTGGCAGAAATCTGTTTCTATTTGGAAACATGGTGAGAAATCAACATGAACATCATTTTTCTAATCATACAAAATTGCCAGGTTGATTTTCAAGTCATTATCCCTGTAATCAGATAAAAAGTTTTCAACACCAAATTGTTTCCATTTATGGTCCCTTGATCATAGTGTGTCTAGACTATTCAAACAATACATTCTGTTTAGAATAAATGCTTGTACCATCTGCACTGTAAATGAATAGGAAAAAATGGTTTTAGAACTCTACCCTTCACAAGCTTCAACTGGCTGTATTCCTCCAAAAGCTCAACTTTGCTATGAGCACAGAGAAGCATTCCTCAGAAGTCAGTTTACTTACTCATTTGTATTTATGGCACAGACTTTGCTCACCACTGAGGTAAGCAGTTTCTACTTTAATACAGGGAAAATATGCTCTCCAGCATAAAATTATTCAGACAAAGTGCACAAAGATGATTGCTTCATGGATCTTGAACTTGGAAAATAAAATCTCCCTATTGCTCATATTCCTGAATATTTTTGTCAAACAATGCCACCAGTAGATTCTAATCCTAGCTTGGTTGAACCAAATATTTATTCAGTGGCCTGTGTATTGTTTGCTTTTATGCCAAAAATTATAAAAGAGATAGTAGGAAAAATTCTTGGAATGATCAGGTTTGTTTATAAATAGTATTTGACATTGTCAGTGAAATATTACTAATTACAGGGGGGATGCGGGGGGAAGCAAAAACATCACAAGAAAACCCAATTCCCATTTTGTTCTTGTTTCAGAGGCAGGAAGGAATTTAACACACAACTAAATTTAAGCCCTGTGTAAGCATAAACTTCTCTATCCATAGTAGCTTTCATTGTAGTAACTGTTCAGAGTGAATTATACAGATAAAAGGGGTCATTGAGTACATGAGCAAAAAAAAAAAGCATCTTACATCTAAATATATTAGAAATCAGATATAAAACTTATTAAATTATAAACATATGTTTAAATGTAGTTTTAAGAAGTCAAGTATACTTATATGCATTGCAGGCTTTCACAATCAACTGCTTATCTCAGTTACAAGAACAAGCTAGAGATGGTGGTAGTGGTGGTAACTGGTGATCAAGTAGCAAAGACATTGACTGGCCTGAGGAGCAAACTGTTTGGAAACTGCTTCAAATATTTTTTTCCCTGTCTTTGGTCAGCCAGAAAGAAATGAGTTTTGGCTGACATGCCATTTTTATCTCAGCCTCTTTCCTGGGTACCAATAGTCTCTTATCCCTAAAAAATTTAGAGTTTTCCAGGTCAGTTTAGTACTATGAACCTCCTCCTGTAGGTGTGTTCTGGAAACCATACTTGTGTGGCCTCTCTGGTTGTGGCCAATCAACTGGTAACCCAGTCTTGCAGCAAATAAGCAGCTCCCTGCCACATCAAAGCAGCAGAAACCCTAATGCATATGTCAGAACTGCTCTTGCTTGCTTTCTTCATAACAGCCTGTAAACACAGATAAATTAAAAAAGAAAACGTGTAGCTGAGAGAAATGTATTGTGAATTGCAGACATCATGAACCAGAGACATGTAAGAATTCAATCCTGCAGATCAAAGCTCACTCCTATCCTTTGTTCTTTACAAGTCAAAAATAAATATCTAAAATTCAGCTTGATTTTGAGCATAGCCTAAGACTAGGTGACAACTGATTTCTGCCATTAGAAATGAAACCCCATGAAAGCAAGAGGTCCCCCAGCAGTTAGGATGCTCAAATATGATTCTGAATTCAAATGTTTTAACCCATTAGCTATTAAGTTGAAGTATTATAACACTTACATTGCAAATCTTACTGTTCTTTTTTAGAAGAGGGATTATACAGAAAAAAGTCAAGAATTACATTTTGCAGATAATTTTATATACTGTGGTACAGAATGATATACCATATACATATGATACAGAATATCCAATGATAGGCAGAATAGGAAATATTCTGTGCAGCTATGTTCTTATATGCAGAGACACAGCCATGACTGTTCAGGATTATCCTGCTTAGAATATGGAACTCCAACATAAATATGCTAGAGGCACACATGAAGCACTTACAAAAACTGTAATGTGTGAAAATATCTAGCCACATACAAACCATAAATGTGTTACAGAAAATTGCAGCATTTGTCTTTTCAGCTTTCATTATCAAAGCTGTGATTTTCTCAGCATGGTCACTGGCAAACTGCACTGCTTTGAAACTAATAAAGTCAGTAACACTTTGCTGTGCCTTGTATTACAGGAAGAATACTAAAAATACTAACAGAGTAAACTCACATCCATCCATGAGCAAGGGATTTCTGCCATTAGATTTGCCATTTCCACGGAGAAGGCTTAATCTCTAGTAGCTATGAACAATATAGATTTTATACCTGCAAATTTCAAAAAACAAAATATCTCTAATGAAACATGTTTAGAAATGTTCCCATCTAGTTCAGCCAACGGTAGAAATATTTACAGATTTTTAATATGAAATATTTACCAAGAATATAGAATATGTCATGTGTTCTGAAAATGAATAGTCTTCTCTGCACCACAAACAAATTTATAGCCACACATCTAACTGCAAAGGAGATTTCTTATAACTACTTTTCACATAAAATATTTCCAAATACTGAGAGAACCCGCTGATATAATTTTTGTGTGCTTTTACTTTCAGAATAAAATTTCTCTTTATGAATAAAAGCAATTATTTGAGTATTCAAAATTACAGACAAATACATTATATTTATTATTGCCCAAGCATTCAGAAACAAGAATGCATAAATCATGTCATAAAACTTTCAAGATGCAACAAGTGTCTCCTAGCTCTTCTTGAAAGGAATAATAGTGTGTACATGCCATATCAAACATTCCTTTTACAACAACAATGGATTTCTCTTCCCCCACAAAACAGTACTTTCATTAATAACAGGACATGCCACAGTCACACCAGTGTACATATTAATTAATTCCTGCAGCCTCTGTAAAATCCAGCATAATCTCCAAACAGGAAAGAGAGTTGGACTAAAAAATTTACAAGAAAATATTTAAACATTTCCAGAAGTTGACAGACTCCATTATTTAAATGAGCATTTTGTGCAAATTTGCCTATCTCATTTCCTTTAATCTGACAATTGAACTATAATCCTTCCAAATACAGTGTTCTAATGCTCAAGTTTATTCTAATATAATCATAATTTTAATTGTAATATCACATTTATAGTGGATTAGGGGAAAGTGACTAAAGAAATCGATCCATTAGACCATAAATCTTCGTTGAAACCTTTGTTGTATTTCTGTATAAACACCTACAGAAACAATTCCTGAAATATTTTTTTGATTGCTTGAAACTAGAACATTTTAGGCAAATGCATAGGAGTGGCTGAGTGAGCTCATGAAGGGTTTCTATAGAGAACTAAATTCACTCAGAGTTACATAATTGGGAAGCTCTTCTCCTTACCCACCTGATGTGATCACAGCCCTGGGATGTCTGGAAGCTTCCAGAGGAGTCAGTTTAGCCAGACAGCTGCAGTTTGTCCCTGTCCCACACCCCTTCCCCTCATCTCCTGGGCCACCCCTTGCCCAGAGCCTTGCAGTGATGATGTAATTGTAAACTGGTTTGTTAAATTGAAAACCTAAACATCCCCCTTCTCTTTGATAAGCAAAACACAGATAAAAGAAGGAATTCTGCTAAGAATAAAGTTAAGTATATTCTACAACAGACAGAAATTTCAAGTTATGTTTGAGTAGAGGGACTCATCAGCCCCTAAACCAGAAAGATTTTCTAAATATTTCTGGAGTCTTAAACTGAGGAACAGATGAAAACAAAGTACCTGTTTCTTTTAAGTTGTGAAAGCCAACCTTAAGTGTATCTTAATGCAGGAGTACTTCTACAAAATATCATCCTTTGTGTTAAAAAGTCCTAATAAATATTAAGCAATGTTCCTAATTACCCAACATATGTAAAAAAGCAGAATACACCAAAATATAACATTTCCAGCTTAAAATATTCCAAGTCTAAACATAAACTGAGTCTAAAATACAAATTTTGTTGAAAGCAGATTAATCAAATGCAATGAAGAATGTTATTATGTCCTCTTTGTTCTTTTTCTTGACAATTTTATTGATGTTTTATTCAATCTGCATTTATAAATAAAGGTTATGAATCTTTTAAATGGCAGCATTTGACTAATACTTTTACATTGTCATGATAAGAAATAGTTATTATTCTTTTTTATTAGAAGAATTACAATGTATTGCTCATTTGTATTAGAATTCTCCTTAAAAAGAAACCTTACAGTGGAAATTATCCTGTGAAAATACAGAAAAGGACAATCTTCAAGACTGCACATCTACACAGACTTCTCTAAATCTAATTTTTGCTTTGAAAAAAGAAACAATGGCTTAATATAATTGTAAAAAAAAAGAACAAAATAATATCTAAATAAGTGCAGAAAAATCATCCTCTCCAAGCACCTTAACCACCCAAGCCAGAACATTTTTAAAATTTTAAAAGAAAGCAGATATTTTAGAGTCATGTTTCTGATCTAGAGGTTCATGAGCTAAATACAAAACAAAGTGCTGAAAGCTTTAATGTCATCAATTTGTCAAGAAGAAAAATTTTTAAAAGCATAATGAAACAGGTGCTCTTACTAATGTATTTGTTTAATCTTTTAGACTCATAACACTTGAATACTGTAATTACTTATCTTTTTTTATTATTCCAATTTCTGCTGAAGCTATCTTCACTGTAGGAATTGCTGCCCACCCAGATTTGCAGATTTCTATACATCTTTTCCTCTCTGAGTGTTCATGTGAACTTTCTTCCTTTAATTCAATTACAGACACTGCCAAAATGTGTCTAATTACATGCCAAAAATCAAAACATTCATCACATAGTTTCTATTCTACTCTAAAGTTTAGCATTTTTCACACACCAAATTTCAAGCAGTGAGCCAGACCTGTCTGCAGAAGGCAGGAAAACAACTGTATGACTGAAACCATTTGCCAAAAAAAGGCCACTACTGTAAGCTTGCCAAATTCATTGTTTCTGTGTAACCTGAATGCTTCAACAGAAGCATTCAAGTGTAAAAAGAAATTATAATTTGTCTCCTGCATGCAACTTTCACTACAAAAGGATTGTTCTGCAATCATAACTATTCACTGTAAAAACAATTTAATTTCCTTTCTATTTACATGGGAGCAAACCAATCCTCTAAAAATTGTCCTTTTTGCAGTATGACTCCAAAGATCCCCACTGTAAAGGAGTCCAACTCCCATCTTCAGGGAGTGGGTAAATATAATTTCTGTGAGAAAAGAATATTTCCTAGTTTCTTTTGTTCTTTCTAAACATTCAGTGCTGGTAGTCAGCTCTCTTGCAATGATTATGCTCTCCCATATCATCAGAAATATGGTTCAGAGCCCCTAGAACTAAAACTTTCCTTTATTGAGCTTCAAATAGAAGAAAAAAATGACAGTACACCTGAAGGTGGGAAACTTCTTTCAGTCTAGTTCTTGTATAGGCTACAGCCAGGAAATCAGACACCTGTAACCCTAAAGGTTTTCTCCTTTTGATTCTCCACAATTACTTTAAATCAGTTTTTCAAATGAAACTTTGCCCACAAAATAATACCTTTGTCAGTTGAAATTGGTATGACATGATTCCTTGTCAAATTTTCAGTAAAAATAACTGGGTTTGCAGCTTCTCTCTGCTGCCACTACTTTAACAATGATTCATTTTTCCTTTCCAGCCACGGAAGAACTGTTTAAAAGTTCTGTGTGGGTTTTGGTTTTTAATACAGTATGCTGCTTTATACTGAATTTCCTTTATCTGCACAGCAGTGATAACGACATCTACTCAAATGTTACTTACCAAGAGCTTTCAAGGCAATGAAGTTCTTGGCCATGGATGTTGCTGATTCTACCACTCTTGGTAAGGGGAGGAACTTCTGGCCTATCCTACAGGGAAATGTCACAACTCCCAATTTGGAGAACCAGCAACAGCTGGAAACAGTAATTATGGAGAAAGCAAGGTGGGTTTTCCATTATAAACTGCTTCCTTCTCGTGGTTAACCAGCACTAGTAAAGAAATAAACATGTGCAAGAATGAAGTCAGGCCTGTCATTAACAGAATGAGAAAACACTCACTGAATTTATTGAAGCTGACATTTCACCCCGGACATGGTTAGACACTGATCACCAAGAAATCAAAGCAGTGTTAAGTTATACAAGATAAATGTACCTTGCACCTTAAAATCTACCCAAAGTCCAGGTTTTAACCTGCCCAATCATTTCAGCTATGCAAAATGAAGCCACCAGCATAATTTTTTCCCACCAAAGCCTAGCTTTTTCATCTACCTTCCTTGACCATCAGGTTTCCCTCATGTTAATTTTCTAACCTTTTGTTTCCCTACCCCATACATATTTTAAAGTATTTTTTCTACTCTCTATTATGTTTCACATAATATTATTTCTTTTTACAGAATAGTATGTATAAGTATACAAAAGTTACAAAATTCCACATGCATCTAAAATTCTGAATTGCAAAAACCTGTATTTTTCTTCACATGTGAACTCTTTACAAATAAGACTCATCAAAGCTGATTGATATCAGCTCTGTTTACACAATTAACTCTAGATGTCCAAATAGAGAAGAAATATTAGCCCAAACAGTAACAGGAGGGAGACAGAAACAACAGTTCCTTCAACAGAAGGAAAGTAACTTGGGTGAAGAATGAAGACATAATTTCTTGATAAGGTCCCAATTATGCCTTTAATTTCAAAAGCCTTTTTACACAATTTTTCAAATAATTTTAATTTTATTTTCAGAGTTCTTCAACCAACACCTCTGTAAATAAATTTTTTCATAAAAGAAGTCAAAAACAGAAGAGACAATGTATTACAAATGCCTTAAGATAAATGAAAAAGTTTTCATAAAGTCTGCATTAAAATCAGATGTAGGTAAGTTCTACATCATTGTGTGGCATCACATGCAGCTCCTTTTGCCATTTGTTGGGTGCAACTGGCAATTCACATCTCTTCTGGTAATTATATGTCACATAAATATTTAATGGCACAATAATTAAGCAAACTCTATCTGTCTGATAGAGGTTGCCATGTATATAAGTGCATTTTCCTGTTCTCTGTAGGGTAATTTGAACCAGCCTGCCTCAATCAGCATAGGAAATACGTGTATTTTGGACGTATCCATGGTATAATTCCTCTCAAAAATTAAAGATTTGAATTATCGCTTTTTCTCGTCGGGCTTCTGAACAAAGCAGAAATTCATGCCAATATTTTATATAAATGCACTCTCTGAGCAGTCAAACACTGCTCTTGAAAGTATATATTTGAATATTTTACAAGTGTTGCAGCTGGTACATCACAAGTGAAGTAAATGGATTCCCATGGAAAGACTTCATTATTTCCTTAATTTCTGCTGGGAGTCACAGAGGTGCCCTTTTCTTTGTCTTTCACAAACAATTAACCTTTTGCCATGTATGCAATTGGCTGAGAGCAATCCTAAGTGGCTCAGAAAATAATTTACAGCAGAAACAGTACAAAGTTAATTAGTATTAGTCTAAGGTTATTCCTACATTATCAACCTGAGAAAATGGTCATCATGACCCTCACAGAACTTTAAGCAACAGCTGATTCTTCTCGTCATCAGCTGCAGAGCATAAATGCTAATCACGTTCAAGTATAGACACAGGTCTTTTAACCATGGCCATTTTAAGTCTTAGTGTTAAAACTTCTCAAAGTACAGGGAGGCACAAGCATGCAAAGTATGCTATAATCCATGCTATTACTCACCTCCTATGTTAAACAAAACAGAAACAAACAAACAACCAAAACCAGAAGTACTCTCTTTTCATTTTACCTGAGAATGTTTTTTGTTGTCCTCATTTTTGGAGACCAGTTCATTCAGATTTTACACATTGTTTCTGCCAAAAGATTAAGCCCCTTTAGAATTAATTATAAGCAGGATTACTTATAAAGACAGAATCAAGGCATAGAGAACACAGTCTCAATTTGAATTTTGGTGAACCAGAAAAGGAGCTCTCAGTGTGCTTCTTCTACTATTTGAAGTGCACATTATTTGATTTCCAAATGTCTGCACTGCTAGCCACGTGTGTGAAAGACTGGAGTGCTATGGATCAGTGACTCAAAACATTCCCCAGTTTGTGAAGTTACCAGAGGGCTTTATTGGAGATGGGTTGGGAGATGGAGGAGTTGAGCTCTTGGGTATTTGTTCCACTAATAATAGCTAATCCACACTTCCTTTTGGCACCTGTGGCAAGTGTGTCCACCAGCAGCCAGGCTATTGTATGTAATCACTTTCTACCATTGTATGCCTTAGGTACTCAGTTAAATTAAACTGACAGTCTCACTTACAAAGTAGACTTACATTCCCTATTTAGGGACATAGCTGTGTAAGTTACTGACTAATTAAAGGTCACTCAGAAATCCTAAAATACAGTTACAGTGGCCAGCAGCCTTCCTGAGCTCCACCCAGACCACAATGGGGTATTTAATGGGAGCTCAGTTTCGTTGGCTCCTGCACATGGGCACAGTTTGCTGCAGAGTACAGACAGCAGATGGTCTCCAGAGAAAAGCCATGGCCAGGCCAGGTCCAGACAGGGATTCAGCCACAGCCGTGACCACACCACCCACGCTGCTGAATGTTGTAAAGGCACCAGCTTTGCCCTGGAACTGCAGGGCAGGAAGGACAACACTAAAATCCTCATTTCTAAGGGCAGGGAGGAGCGGGGGAAGATGAAAAATGCCCTCTGCATAGACTGCTCCTGTCGTGGCAGGCGCGCGTGCAGCCCCGGGAGCACAGCGAGCATCTCCGCGCGGTGCCCAGCACCAGGGCCAGCCTGGCCTCCTGCCCTGCTCAGCCAGCAGCGCCTGCCACTGCCATCAGGCCAGCACAGCCCACAGAGACAGGGACACAGCACAGGTCTGAGCAGAACCCTGGGAGCAGAATAAGTTTAGGGACTGGTTTTAGCTGGTATAAGGCTTAAGACGAGGAAGACATTTGAACAGGGTGGTTATAAAACACCGGGTCAATGGTACCTTGGCTTCAAGTCATCACCAGATTTTAACAGCAACAGTGGACCCCTGACTGAAAATCCTTGGAATAGTGATTTATTCAGCAAAGGTCTCCAGCCCATTCTGGAGGTCAGTGGGAATGAACCAAATAGTCCCTTTTATAATCATCAGCCTGCAAAATCTAGTTAAATTTTAGCATGTGAAAGAGTGAATTTGGTAACTGGTCAAAAGAGCTTCACTTTGCAGATGACTTACAGTTATCTTGTGGAAAATTTCTCATTGCTGATCTGAGAGCCCCTTAGATTCTTTCTACAACTCACTTCATATCTCAAAACCATATTACAGCTTAAATAACATCTACTATAAACATTGTCAAGCTGAGTCAGTATCTCTGTGGTTGCTGGAAAGGAAAAATGCCTGATCCCTGATTAAAGAAAAACTCAAAAGATCTGCCATATTAAATCATTGCTTTAGAGAAGAATTAATCTCTTTTTACAAACAGTGAACCCTCAGAGCTTTCCTTCTTGATTCTACTGAGTTTTTAAAGATTAAGTATAATAAGGATTTTTTTGTACTTTACCCAGTTTTAAACTTAAGAGGACAATGTGATTTTGAAAGTTAAACTTGGATTCTAGTCAAAATAATTACATTCCACTAAAGTTCAAAAACCAAATTAACAAAAAAAGACAATATAAAGGAATGAAAATCGAATATAAAATAAATCCTTAAAAAAATTCAGAGAAACACAGTAGATCAGTAGAATTCAGAGCATGTGAAACAAGAATGGTGGTTTGAAAAGTTGGAAAAAGAAGATAAAATTAAATCTTGCTAATAGTTGTGTAGACTGGAGATATTTGTATCTGGAATAATTTGGTCTTTTCTTTCTTTTTTTTTTTCCCTTGAAAATTTCTCATTCGTTATTGACTTCTAGAAGAAGATAAACATTTTCAAAACAAATGTAAGTGGTTTAGTTTTACTCAGTTTAACAAAACCCCAATATAGCAACCTACTCTGAAATTGGTAAAATTAGTTATTTTTCTGCTTTCAGACAGTAGTTTCTTATGAGAAGCTAAGTGAAAATGTGAAAACGTGCTGGTATACCAGAGGACTGGCTGGTTGCAAAATTAATTCATAAGCAACAGGACAACCTAAGGAATAGCTATTCAGATTTGAGAATAAATAATTCAGGAAACAGTTAACAGTCTGTAAGTAAGTAAGGATAAGAAGTCCCAGTGATGAGGGTGGTTTTGGCTCTAGTCCTGCAGCTTTAACCCTACCAGTTACAGTCTGTGCTCGGGGCTCTGATCTCCTTGCATGTGCTGTAGCTCAGATGTGTGAAAGAAATGAGATTTTGCATATGTCCATTCTGAGATGGAGCATCATCCATAGTTTATGGGGTTGATCAATTTATATAGATGCCAGTTTGATACCTGACTGTTTTATGTATTCTTCTGAGCAATATATCCTCAAAGACTATAAGTAACTGTGCTATTATCCATCTAGAAATTTAGTGGGGTTTTAAGCTTCTCTGAGATATCATGTTTGCTTTTAACACTCCATCAAACATTTATTTTACCTCCAAGCAAACATATGTTAAGCATAAATGTCTATTTTACATAGTAGTACAAGGGGAAAGCATTATTTATTGATAGCAAAAAAAAAAAAAAATATCTCTTGAGGAAATAACCACATATTATTTCCTGGCAAAATCGTGGTAGTGCTCTGTCTGGATTACACTGCTAATACTCAGGAAATCCTAGTGAAGTCAATACAAATATTTTAAAATATTTATTAAAATACTCAAACACACTGCAGATTGCTTTGTTCCACCACATTCCATCTTTCAATCCATTCTCATCCACTTGAATCAGATGAAAGGAAGATATGTGGCTGGCTTTCTAAATTACCTGTCAGAATGAGAGAAGAAGACATTAGAGAAAGAGCAGAAGACATGACAAGACATGGCTAGGGAGTGTACTCTAGTCCTTGGAAGAAGATTGAGGCCAAGCAAACTGGATTAAATATCTCTTAATGTCACAAGAACTCTCTCTCCTTATTTGCTTAAGTCAGGGGACAAAGATAGCAACAGTGAAGAGCTTTTTGAGAGGAAGTCAGCTAAAATACAGTGAGAATCACAGAATTTACAGCATAAATGGAGACACTGCTAAATGGATAAAACATTAAAAGCAATGTAAGAATGAAATTTTCTTCTGCTTAATTTCAAGCATCTTTCAAAACAGATTTCATAATCAGTATTTTCTTTCATCAAAGCAAATGCATTCTTGTGCAATGTGGTTTATGTATGCACTTAGGGGACACCATGCGTAGCAAAATGTACATAAAGTAGATTACTATAGAAAACAGTGCAAAAACATTGAAAATGAAATAGAAGTGCAGGTGGTACTAAGTACATCTTCAGACAGTTGACTCTGAAGGGAATCTATAGTTTTGCTAGTTTTGTAGAAGGAACTTGAAATTTCTACTTCAACTTGCCTAAGGAAAGTTTCATTAAAAAAGACCTTCTGCTGGGTTGCCAGTTCCCAACCAGCGCTTTCTATGGATTCATTAAAATCTGCTAATTTTAAGAATTCTAAAGTCTTAACTAAATTAAAGACTACACTATTATTTAGGTTTTACTATTATTTGAAATCTGTGAACTCATAAATTTCTTATTTGTGGCAACAAATTACAACTAATTTTTCTTTCTTTTTTTGTAGCTCTTTTTTTCCTAGCTGCTTTAACATACAGGCATTTTTTTACTCCCTAAGGCCCTAGGCACGTAACTTAAATTTAGCATGTAATAGAAATGGAATCCATTGTAACATTTTTGAAAGTAATATAAGCACCTGGGTGACTAAGCAAAACAAAGCTTCAAGGTTTCCATTCATAACAGTGCACACATCTAGGAGCATCATGCAGAAAGGTATACACAGAATGTCAGGAGCCATTTAAGAAAGCAATTTCTTCCTGGCTCTTTACTTAATATAAGACAGTTGCCAAAGAGGTCCCCATTTTCTGAAGTAATGTAAGAGAGCAAGAACATTGGTCCAACTCCTTCAAAGAACTGGAGCATGAATACTTGATGTTTGACAGTATTTGTACCTCTCTGGTATTCTTTTTCCATCCATCATTATCATCAGTTCATTGCCTCCCCTCAAATGTGAGAGTACATCCTTGTCTGTCTGCCAAGAAAAAGTCACTGTACAATGTATTCGAAGTGATTTATGAGCTGAAAGCAAAACAGAGGCACTGAATAACCAAACACAGATACATGCAGCAGTATCATTTAATCAATTACATTACCCACTTTTATGATACACTTGTGAATTATGTTCTTTTTGCATGTATAATTAGAAGGCAGAACAGATGGTGAAAGCTTAGTTTAAAGGCCTTAGATAAAGTTTTAAAATAATCATTGCTGCCAAGTGATCATTCACTGTAACAGGATATATTTTTTGTTAAGCTATGTTTTTGCCATGGTCTAATACACTAGATGGTAATGAGACTGTAAAAACATTACTCTCCAGGGCCTTACTCCACCAGAGTTCATTGTAATGGAATGTGAACATGGAGTGGAAGATTGGGGGTGGCTCTAAGGTACGTTGTCATCACTCATTTAAGTGTACTCTAAGGAATGATGACTGAACAATCATCTCTGAGAAAGCAGCACTACTTTGAGAGGAAGGAAAATGATATCCTAATATGTAACTACTTATGCTTTAGGCATGTTTCAAGCTCATATATGGACATTTATCAGCATGGAGCAAAGGAAAGTACTGAAAAAGAGAATTATGTGCAATTAATTAAGGACTCTAAGAACAGAGGATAACATCAACCCATCTTCCTATAACCCTGCTCATATTTTTTTTCTCTCAGTACTGTACAGTACAACCTACATTGTATATTGCATTCGTGCTCCCTGAAGGTCTTAGTTTTATTATTTGTTTATTTTAGAAAGCATTTTTAAAAGAGGTTTGGTGGTAGTTTAAAATATAACAGCTTTCTCCCAGGCCTCATTTGGAGGCAAACCTGTGCTTCTGTATGCTTGTCTTTTTGTGTCCGTGTGTAGTCCACTCAAAGCAGGTTAATGAAAGATACATTCTTTCTAGGGAATAAGCAGTTCTAAGAACCCATGTAAAATAGCTGTAAAGTAGGTGTTTCCTCATGTACAGAATGCCTAGGACAGCTCCTGACTGCTTGACACAGTCTAGCAGCATCACAGTGGAGACAATCTTTCAATCTTTGCACAATTTTAGATTCCCACCGCACTGCAACACTGATGGACACACATCATATCTTGCTGGAGCAGAAAATCAAAAAAGGTAGTAAATCAGGCAGTGATTCAGCCACTGACTTGTTTCTGGGTCAGCCTCATGATATGTGACCTTATAAAAGATGCAACCACACCCTTGGAAAGTTCAGCCATCATTGCAGATGCCAAGTAGTTGATCAAAGTTGTTGGTCAAAGAGAAAGGCAGCACTGGATATGAAATGTGTTGATTTTCAGGAAGAATTATTAGCTACCAAGTCAAAAAATGTACAGAAGTTTTCCTATGGTTGCTTAAATCCCCACAGTACATCTGCAAAAATGATACGTTTCCTTTCAAATCTTCTTTAACTTCTTACAAAACAATGAACACAAACACAATGCACTTGGGCAAGTCCTCTTTTAAAATAAAGCCCATTACATCTTTGCATTGATTATATAACTGAGAAAGGAGAACATTTGAAATCATACTTGCCAGTGTTTACCACTTACTGTACAAATCTAGGAAGGTTATTTTACTAGTTACTTAAATATTTACAAAGATACGTCCTCATGTATTTATACACTTGGCAGTGATTTGCTTTTTGCTCTGTTTTGTACTGTAGAAAAGAAAAAGCAAACAACAAAACAACTCAAGCAAAAACTAGCAGATGCTGATCCTTTCATTTTGTTATTTTTAGGATTATACTGATGACACACATACTCATTTTAATGATCTTCAGTATACCTAAGCACACTATATGAAAAGATCAATAAATAACAAATCCTACTATTTATTTGTTTCACTGGCAGTACAATGTAGTGGTTGTTCATTAAAAGCCCAGAAGCTTCATAGTTATAATGAAACAGGATCTTTCCAGCTGATAACCTTTCCTTTCCCTCTTATACAACCCACCTAGTGATCAAAGTCTAGCAGATATCTTTATGCTGTACCCTCAACATGCTTCTCACAGTGCTTCTCATTTCACATCAATGCTGAAATTACAGATGTACCAGGTGTTCTTGAAAAATAATATTCTTTTAACAAAGGTTTTTAATAATAACAATCATTAAGTAGAAGGAAACAGAGAGAGTTGACATGTAGAAATCTCTGATACCTTTTGAGTGCATGGGTACATTACACCACTGTTGCACTCCAGCTTTGGAATGACTTTTTGGAGCAAACTTTCTGATTATTCCTACTCACTGTATTTCAGCTTGCAGGAGATGCACTCCAGAAAGATGGCTAATAAATCCCACCTATTAATGCATATTGAGTCTTAGGGAGCCAAGCAGGCACAGGAATAATTTTCAAGAATAAAAGTATGGAAGAAAAGAAACAAAAAACAGCTGGAAGGCGCTTGTGGACTCCAACTGAAAACAATAATTTACCATAGTGAGACATTTCTCTATGTTAGAAATACCATCTACTTCATTCTTAAAGCCAGAAGCCATGGTATTTCCTGTGACAATTGGAATGTCAAATAGCTCATAATAATTTAAATTTAACTACTGGTTATAATAAACACAGAGTTTGTATATGCATGTAATACTCTCACTACAATAGCACAGTTTCCCCAACATATCTTGGTAAACAGGAATTGATGTTCTGAGGCAACTGCTCTTGTGTTTCTTTACCAGCTGAAAATTATATACTGAATTACTTATATTACATTCTTAGCTTCTAAAGTTGTACAAACAAAAAGTAATCAGACTGTCATCTTTCACATTTAAAATGTCCAACACCTTATTAGTACCATGATCTTCTGAAAAAAAATAAAATCTTAAATAAAATCAAGAGAGGTAGCCAGCACTCGTGACTTTACTCTTTGCTGTTGGTATGATACCAAGAAACAGAAACTGCTGCCACTTCTTTTTAGTAAAAAAACTCTTTGCAGACCTTGGAGAATGAAGTTTTATGCATACAATAAATAATGCAGCATTTTCAAGTGCAGAATGTAACTAATATGAAAGCTACAGAAAATTCTCCTCCATAACTAGAGGCTGATCAATTCCTTTGATCCCATTTTAACTGCTGCATTTGTCTTTGCAATGGAGGGTTCTTAGGAGTCTTAGATCTACTTCCACTTTGCAATGTGACATTTTTATCTTGAAACAGATTGAGAAAATAGAAAGACTTTTGTGATCACATCAGAGTTGACATTGCAATCTGCACCATACCTAAATCTCATCCTACACTGGAAGAGAACTCCCACACTATCCTGCCTGTTGAAGCTTGCAAAATAGACAGGTTGACTGCTTTGTGATTTGAGATCTGGAGAAGGACAGCCATTGCTTTTGAATCTATATAAGCCTTACATCACACTTTCTTTTGTATTTAGCTTTATAGCAACTTGCCCTCTTCAGGCCTTATTTATTAAAGCATTATTTTAAAAGCCTTTATTTCTCCAGCTCTTCTATGTCCATTTCCCACTCTTGTCAAACATATAAAGACACCCCTTCATCTCGGCCTGTCAATTACCAGCACCTCCACTCTCTCCCCAGAAGGAGCAACTTTTTATAAATTCTATTATTGCCTCACTACTCACATCCCCGTTGCTCCTTGAATTTGACTCCCTTGTCTCTTTTCTTATACTTTCCTCCTTCATTTTAAGGATTGTCAAACAAAATTTCTGACATACCCTACAGATTCGCAGGGACCAAGTTGTATTTGGCACCTCCACAGCATCACCAACACCTACGAATCAACACACACTTCTGTGTTTTCTGCCAAGTGTAAAAACCTAAGAAGGTCCCAGGTTTACAGAGTGCAACTTACATTAAGTAGTATTAAAAAAAAACCCTGGTCATATAGCTACACTTTCATTTTTGTTTCCTGGGGATGAAGTGTTGCCTTACTAATTTATAAACTTTATTGCTGATAACCTTTTTATACCTTTTACATATTTGTCAAATGCGCTGAGTGCCATTTTGCTTTTATTTGCTGTTAGGACAATCACTCAATAAAAGTCTGCTCTATTTTATAAGATTTCAATTAGTTGTGTTTTGTATCCAAAGGCTGTATTTCCTTTATACATACCTAGAGTTATTTCAGAAATATGGGACTCAGCAAACATATACATTTCAAAATATTTTTGCAATGTATATGCAGTTCTTTATGCATTTCTTTGTGCTGTTTCAGTTGTCACTGCACCATGGGACTCCAATGAGGAGATTTAAAGTACTGGTTTTTTCCTATTTTAGTCTTGTCTGGCTGTAATTTGGAGACCAGTGATCAGTTTCTGATCTTAGGCTGTTATGGGATTTGAAATTTCTTACAAAGCATAAAGCTTAGCTCTGATGTTTCTCAGAGCATTCCATTCTTGGCCCAGTACTGCCTCTAATCTTTATGCTGGCACTTAGAGGACAAAGTCTTTGGCAGTATTCACATGTCCCTGCATGGATGCTGATACTCCACTTATCTTTCTTTAACACCTTCTAGCCCTCAGGCACTTTTAGTGTTCTTAGATTATTCGCCCGATCTCCACTACCAGACATGTTGTAATATTTTCCATCTAAATTCAACCAAAAAGAAGAAAGCAGGTTATTTTACTGGCAAAGGTTGTTAAACTGTTATTTTTCTCTTTAGTACATCAGTAATCCTGTATCTAACATTCAGTCCAAATATGAAAAGGAGAAGAGAGCTTCCAGTCTGGTTATTAATATTTAATACTTAGGTCCATTCAGTTAACTGATCTTTATTTCTGCTAAGATAGCCTGCTCTTTTATTATCTTGATATTGATACCTTGGGCTGTGCTTTTATTTCTTGCAGCAAGATAGCTGTGAACTTGTCCACAATTTGAAATCTACTCTTTTTGACAAATTGGAAATCATAAAAAAGTATTGTTGCCTGTGTGTTCTCTGGAATATTTTAAACTATTCATACTCAACAGTCGAGTTCATCTCTGGTTGTACAGAGGCCTGAAAAAAATACCTGAACCCAAATTTTTAAAAACAGGGTACAGAATAGACTACAAGTTCCAAGAGAGATTGACAGAAGGAAAACTTAAAGCTAGGTCTACTAAGACCAAATATATTGCTCACTTATGTCACAGATAATGAGTTAAAGTAAGGTACTCTTGCACAGGTAGTACAGCTGGACAAACCATTTACAGCTGTTCTTGCACTGATCCCTTTTAATGTTTTGAATATCAATACATGGAGTTTCTTTTTTTGCAATGCTGCACCAAGAACTGCTACATCTACCCTTTTTTAGTGCTTATTTTTGCAGATTTTTCACTTTGCATTGGGTCATTCACTTCTGTTGAAGGTGACTAAATGTGTTAACATGAATAAAAAGATTTGTGAGACTTGTGTCAGTTACTATTCTTAAGGATAAAAAGCTCTCTGATAATGGATACATGGAGTGAAGTGCACCCCAGGTGTTAGCAGCACCACAAACAGTAAACTAATGAGTTTGATCCTAAGAGTTAAAACATGATATGTCTGCAGCATTCTTCCATTGTTATCTGCAGCCT
Source organism: Fringilla coelebs (assembly GCF_963513975.1). Classification (NCBI taxonomy): domain Eukaryota; kingdom Metazoa; phylum Chordata; class Aves; order Passeriformes; family Fringillidae; genus Fringilla; species Fringilla coelebs. Next base: position 21,866,190 of record NC_140066.1, on the reverse strand, counting down.
GAAAATGGATGAGAACATGCTGGAAAACTGAAGAAAAGAAACAATGGCAAGCAAGGACAGCACGGAGTAAAAAGCTAAAGCAATGAAGAGACCAACAATGAATGTTCTTGAAGAGAAGAATTACAGAAGCCCAAATCTTCTTGAGCAAGGGTTCCCCTTACTTTGGATTACTCCACAATGGAGAAACATCATTGCATCCTCCATCACAGGAGGGCTTATATTCCCTTGTAAATAAACACTGCTTTCTAAGATGCTTGAACAAACAGAACCTGCAAGCTATCACTAGCACAAATGTTGTTTTGACTTGTTTAACAACAGATTATGATAATTTCCTTCTCATGATGTGGACGAAAAGAAATGATTTAAATCTAAATAGAAATCCTGACATTTTGAACAAGTTTTCTGACTTTTTAAATATATGGCCAAACATGCATTTCTGCATACTTAACACTTTTCTTAAATATGTGAAAACCTGAGCTTTCGAGAGCTGACAAGGAAATTTCTGCAGTACAGTAAATGAACTGTATGTACATATGGATGCATTTCCCAGTGCCATTCCCAGACTTTTCCTCTGCTTCAGCTGTCACGCTCAGTTGTGGGTAAAAAAAAATAAAATTGCTTTGTCTAATTGCTTAAAATGTATTGAACAAATGAATGTGAAAACAGGATACTCTAAATCAGGAAAAAACCCATTAGCTTTTACAAGGGCTTGATTTTATAAGTTTAGATTATATCTTATGAGGGCTATCATGGCCCTTAGAACTCAAAAACTGGTGCCTCTTTTCCATTTTTATATCAGTGCAGCACATTAAAAATTAAAAATAGCATCAACACAAGAGTATAACTATATTTTTAAAGATGCAAAAGTCTTCTTTATCATTCATACATGTGAATATACATTTTTCATGTGCATGATTTTCATCCTACAAGCCAGAAAACAGAGCCAATTCCAACAATGTCACAAACTGCAGTGTCATCACCATCATGAAAATTCAAGCACAGAAACCTCTACTGTAGAGAAGTTTATTCATCTATGTTCATGCTGGTTTAAAGCATCTCATAACTGTTGATGATGATTGCAGCAGCCTGTCAGTGACTGGCTTCAGCAAAAGCCATCTGGATGGGACATGGCACAATAATTTCCTCCACCATCTCAAAACATACTTGCAGCTGAGCTTTTCCTCTTTTCAAGATAAGAAAGTAGTTGAATGCTTCCAACATAATAGGTTGTCAAAGTCCAATTTATTTATTCCATACAGTATCTGAACATATTGCATACCACAGAAGCTCCACAGTTTACGTTTACCAACAGATGTTTTTCTTTCTGGAGCAGATGGTATATTGAGTGTGCTGTGATATAATTCACGTTTGCATTATCAGTTGTGAATGCTAATGCATTCCATAAACTGAGCTTTTTGTTTTGATAAGATATTTTAATAACCATAGGTTCTCTGTATTAATCAATTTGTTTGATAATACAATCAAAAAACCCAAATTTCTCAGTTGCACAAAAAGATAAGATTTTTCTTATTCAAAGGTAAGATTTAGAAAGAAAGCCCCAAGAATAAAAAGAAAGGGACCAGAAAGGTAATAATTTCTTATTACCTTGTCTGATATGAAATACTTATTCTGGTTTTGGTTGTTAAATACTAAACTTGAAATTAAATAATTTTCACTTTTGCAAGAATTCCAAATTTTCTAAGCTGTGAGCTAATGTTGAGTAATACATTCTTTTCAACAAAATTGGATAAAGTCACTTTATGAAGTCCTTACAGGCATTAATAAAGTGAAATAACTGTAAGTTGACCAATATGCTGCCAGATAATGTTAGTAACTTCACTATTCTTGGGCATCGTGATGGTCCTGCTAAATTTACAGAACAAAACCCAAATTATTTTGGATTTTATTCTCAACTTACATTATTTTTCCCATTATTTTCTAGAATATCACAAAGAAGTGTCTGGAAGGCCCTGCCAAGTAACTTCCCAAAAGGAATAGAACAGATAATATAGGCAGGTCCCAACAATATTCTCTTTCTACAGTACCCAAGGTGTATTTTCACATAAATGAATTCTCTATTTGTTTACTTTCTGTCTATGATTACAGGTTTATCTTGATGAATCAAGAGAAACATCCTATTGTCAGATTACTTCTTTTTTCCATGAGTTTCATCCCACACAGACACTGCAGGCACAAAGCAGTTCTGTCACTGGCACTAACAAGCCCAGCCTTCTTTAAGGGCATCAGTTCTCATCAGTTTAAAATCAGTGTGGCTGAAATGGGTCTCCTGATTCAGAAGCCCAAAGTCTGGTTTGTGCTGGGTAAGAGCAAACACCTCCTCATAAATGTAAATCAATCATTGCTGAATACTGTACTGCTGTTGGGTGTCTTAGTATTTCTTCTTAAACAGTTTGCTTGGTTTTGCACAGAAATGCCCAAAATGTTTAATTGAGCACTTAGGGGCTAAGACAGTGCTGTCCAAATTATGAAAAAAACCCAGATCAAAGAAAGGACATAGCAGTGAAAAGACCTCTGGCTGGATGAGGCACTGCAATTTGTAATAATGCTTTCTTAATTAGCTTTGTATGAGGATCAAAAGCTAAAATGTGACCTGTTTTACAGCCAGAAATCCATACAACAGCAAGAAAATGAATCACACATATAAAAAGCTAAGAATTTTAGGCTTAAAATTCTGTTCCCTTAGAGAACCCTGTGGCATACTATGATTGATATATCAGCATAATTTGAGATTGTTGTCTCTGTCTGCTTTTAGATGAATTATTTGCAGTAAAATTCAACTAGCACTCAACATCATATGGCTGTTTCTGTGATCTTTTTGAAGAGCTAAAAAGGGAAAATGAACAGTTGTCCTGTTGCAATAAGAGTAACTGTCAATCCACTTTGCTTCTTTTAAAAGGAATTGCTGAGATGACAGATTCTGCAAGCTGGATACTTTTGAAGATACTATTCCCCTTTCCCAACAGCAAGAAATCATTACCCATAATAATGGTTTTTCACAACTAGACCATTGAGATAGATGTTTCTCATACTGCAAGTCATGTGTTTTTCTTGAATTCTATTCATTTAATGTAATACACTTCAGCTCTCAGGCAAGCCTCCACTATTGTTTTACAAATATTATGACCTTATCTTGAACTTGTAACTCATTAGAGCTCATCATTATTCTTTTTTGTTATTGTTTCCCACTTGTCTGTCGTTAATTTGTTCTACCTTGTGCATAAAAATTTGTTTTTCAGGGATTTTTAGGTACCCACCTTATTTTGCAGAAGTATTTTCTTCTAGAGGGATTTAATACAACTCACTGAGGTTCTTCTTTTGACTTCTTAGGGACTGGAATAACTGCAATATTAAGTTCATCACTGACAGCTCTGATAATCTTCATATCTGTTCATCCCTCCCTTATATTAGAAGAATGTTGACTCTCTGCTCAGCCCTTCTTTTTAAAAGCTGGCAGTTGTTGATTTGCTGGTAATTTTGTATGAACATTAAACTTCAGTTCAGATGTTTCTTGGAGGCTTGTTTTTTTGTCTTTTGAAAGCTTTAATGTATAGTCATTTGTCATCTAGTGTAGATTTTCTTAGCAACCATCTGTCACTAAATCTCAATGTGGAGTGGCGCACCCATCTACAGTGTCTTTCTCACTTGGGTGGTTTTGAAAATCCTTCCCTGTATACACACATGTACCAGTGGGGCTTGCAGAAAATTTAAAAATACTTAGTTCATTAGACCCCTTTGTGTGCACCTGATAGAAACTTCTTAAAGCTGTTCAATGTCCAATTTCCTGGTCATACGTGGTCAAAGGGAACCTCTGGGTCTTTCAGGTGAGTAAAAGAAAGGGGTTGTGAACCCTTCCAACAGGAAGGAGGAGAGCACTTGTTCTGTGGTTGACAGTGGACTCCTTCAGATGTGTGTCCTTGTCCCCTCATGAAATCAAATCTAACTGGGGGTAAGGGGTAAGATTAATGGGAGAAAAACACCCATATTCCTTCTGTGATTGTGATATCCTGTCTGAAAGGACACTTATATTTATGGTATTTGGCTTCTTTTCTAGTGTTGGTATTGTGAAGGATTCAAATTAAATCATCAATCATTTGTCAAGAGCCCTGCAACAGCTCCAGCCCTGCAACCAGTCTGTCAGGGTTTCCAAAACAACCACTTCCCACTCATACAACGCCAACACAAAGTATACTTTCTAGCAGCCTTTAACACATTTAAAAGCATACTGTAAAAGGACAAAAGGCAGAGAATTAAGTCTCTGATACCTTAGTTTAGTTTAAAACACAGAAACTCAGTTCCTGTTTCATAATACAGCTTACAGCAGAACCAAAGGATTTCAGGATCACCAGAAGCAGCAGATCCCAGCTATCTTCTCAACATCTTTTATCTTATGTGTGTCAGAGGAGTGCAAAGGCAATATTTCCCCACCATTACATGTTGAAGTGTGGGATTTATTGAGTACACTTTATGGAAGCCACAGGCCCAAGTGGTCTTTCAACCCATCCTTAGGCTACTAAAAATGGAACACTTTCAGACTTGTATCGTCAGCAACAGTTTCCAACGGCAGAAACACTCCTACCCAGTCACACAATTACATAACCTCCTCAAGCTCCATTTTTGAAGTTAGATCTACCCAGCTGTGAAGAAAATTCCAAATCATCTCTCTTTTACTGCTTAAGAAAATACAAAGATCATTATTTTATTTTCAAAGTGCTGGGATATTATTTTTTATTCTTTGGTTTTTTCCCCTATGTTGCAACCACAAATTTATGGATATAATCTCCAGCAGAGAAATCATCTTTTTTTTTTTTTAATGGAGACCATTCTTGACATTTTCTATTATATTTTAATGCATAGCTTCCTTAAGAGGAAAAGACATTGAAGCTGATAGAAGACTGAATAATTTGGACATAGTATGTGTATATATAGCAGCAAACACATGAAATTATGCTATTCCTGCTAGAAAGCAGGATTTTTTTATTTAATAAAAATGCATCTGGGTTGGTTTCATATAAATATTGTTCTCTTAAAACCTCATAATGGTGGGAAAGGGTCTGGGGAGCCTTGCCATTTCCAAAAATCCCTTTGAATGAACATGTTGATTTTGGCAAGAATGAAACACAAAAGGAAATATACCATTTAGCATTAAGTTTTGCTGCACAGTCATGAAGGAACTGGAATCGAATGCCTACAACCATAAAAAAAAAAGTAGCTTGGTTTTCAGTGTTTATGTATGAAAACACAGAAAACTGTGAGACTTTGAACTTACCCAACACATTGTCTCTTCTCCTCTCCCCACGGTCCATCACCACGTGCAGATAGGACTGATTCTCATCAGCCAAGTGATTTCCCTGAGGCACCTGGGCTTCTGTGATGTGCAGTCCAGCATCACCCCCCCACATGTGGAGTTGCTGTACCACCAGTAGTATTTATTTGGGAATAGTATTTGTTTGGAGGCACCCACTGAAAAATAGTGTTAGATTTTATGGGTTGCCTATAATACACATTTATTGAAGGAGACATTAAATAGCTTTCTAAGTTAAGTATTCTGAAGGGGTTTGAACAGCTTTCATGGGGAAAAACCTCTTCCAGTTACTGTCTGACATCGTGCAAGGTGATACCTTAGGTTAGCTTTAGCTCAGAGTGACACAAATACATTTTCACAGCATTCCACATAACAGCTGGTGCTATCAAGGATGTCCTATAGTACACCTAAAGAGGCTCTTCAGCTAAAGCAAGTCACATTTGATGCATCATAATTAAAGTAAAAGACACTTTGTGCATCTGCACAGCAGGGTTAAAAGACTGCTTGGTCTTCCTCTTAAAGAAGATTGCCAGAACTCTGTCTTCATTTTTTTATGTGACTTTAATTAACCTGTTAGACCCAGGACCTGGTTATTTTAACTGCAGTTGCCAAAGAAAACTGTAAACTAGAAAGTAATAGCTGTTCAAGAAGTGAAAGTATATTTCATACCAAGGAATAAGATGGTCTCACCTCAGAAAGCCAAACAATTCTGCCCATAAACTGTAGAAAAACATTTGATTTGGGGATCATAACATTTGCAAATCTTTAGGTTTGGGGTTTTTTAACATTCTGGAGTTATTTATGCAAAGTAGCAGCCGTTCTCAGGTTTCCAGTTATTTGCAGAAAGTCCATGTGGCTTCAGTTGTATGAGTGTTTAGGTTGCACAGATTAGCAATTTTGTAGAGCTGTGTGGATAAATTAGCTTTTCCTTCACTACATCAGTCCTTTAGACATTAACTACATTATTACTCATCAAACTAAATATATCTCATTGCCTTTGCCTTAAGATATTATTTAACAAATCATATATTACTTCAAACCATGAAAAAAAAATAACAGTGGCTTTCCTTTTACTTTTCTTCTTTTTTTCCCAGAGAGTTACTTAGAGAGAGAGTTAGTATGTAGATGCTTATTAAACCAGTGATCCTTCTCTATTCACTACTTGCCAAATTGCCTTGGTGTAGAAGCAGGGGAGGAGGGACAGACATTTTAAAAAACAGCCTCCAGGGACTTTACAACTGAATTAGTTTGACATGATTTGTCTCTGATGAACAAGTTACCAATAATTTAGCACTTTATTTTCCTCTAGGTGCATTAAAAATACAGTCTATTAATCATTCGAGCAATTTAGGAGATATTAAAGTGCACTGATCTGAAATTCTCCCTTCCCTTCCTCCTATTACAAATGTTGGTCTGTTCTTGTTACAAGTGTTTGCCCTTTCCAGGCCCTGAGGCCCCCCCTGTCCTTGATGAGCTCAGCTTTGCTAGCACTGACTCCAACAGTTCCATCACACTGGAGGGACTTTTCACTAGCACATGGATCCAGATATGCTCAGCTGATAAAGGCTTCATTTCCTTTAACCTGTTCCCTCCCAGCTCTCCTCTGTGACTTTTATCTTTTCTAATTACAGCCTCAGCTGACTGGTTTGGCAGCTGCTGTCAGGGTACCTGCAATAGTGACTGGGGTAGCAGCTGCTCCAGTGAGGGTGTGCACATGAGAAGCCATCTTCCTCGTGGTCAAACCATCCTAATCATCTAGGCTGTTCTTCTCTTTAACACAACCCCTCATTTATCAGGTCCATAGTTTTTTTAAATAGTTGATTCAGTAAGCAATCTGTATGATGCATTCTAAATAAACTTCAGAAAAATTGAGGGAAGTAAAAGAATAAAGTGATATGCTGAATTCTTCTAGCCTAGGAGGAGCTGATAGAACTTGTGTTGGTATCTTTTCCCTCACAGGTGGCATAATTATAAGTGATGCATAGGCACCCAAGATGTGAATTATTTATTTATGTGGAATTCAGAATTTTTGATATTTTGTGTGTGTCTTGAAGTTTGCAGAAACAGCCCAACTGGAATGTATAATTTGTTATAAATGTTGGCCAAGCAGAAAGAATATTCAGACAAGGTACTATAGCTTTTGTTTTCTTCCATTAGGACTGAAAAATGTCACTGCTACTTAAGTGTCAGCATCCTGATGCAAAACACAGAGAAGCTACTTCAGACATCAGCACAATAAAGCAGGAAGCACTGCAAGTTCTTAATAGTTAGAGCAGTTTAGGAAGTAGCACTGTATTTTCAGCTCAGTTAGCAAAACTGCACTTAAATGGGGTGGTTTTATTGACACAGGCAAAAAGCAAATTCCTGCCATCAACAAATTTTCTACAACCCTGACTGAAATTTTGGAATAGTTTACAACACAGTCCTCTAAAAGTCTATTACCCAGTTGAAAGTAATGAGTAACAAAATAAGCATACTTTTTTTAGTAACAGATACTGTTTGAATATGGGAAGCCTTTACTGTCAGAAATAACTGTTGTGCACGGCCCTGTCATTGCCATTCTTCCCTCATCATGTCAAGAGGTGTAGTCAGCCTCAACAGAGGAAAAAAATTCCAGATTTTTAAGGAAGAAAATTATTTGACCAATCCTGGTGCTCTTAATCACCTTTATTCTCAAATGATGAATGATCAGTAAATAGCTTCATTTCCTAAAGCACTGAAAACCCCTGTTTATTACAGGATAACTGTATTACAAGTCCTTCATTGTCACTGTGGTCACAAGAGCTACCTTGACATTTTCTGGAACAGAATATCTTGTAGGGCTTTTATCAGAAAGCCTCTTACATCCTAGATGAATTTCTGACTAAAGATAGGGAATACCACTCTAGAGCAGCCAATAGCCCAACAGCTCAAGTAAAATCCCATTCCAATGCATTCACACTCACTAGTAAATAAAGTTCCATCTATCTAAATTGAACACAAATAATTAAAATCTTTTGTCTTGGAGCAGTCACCAGCCTGACATTTAAAACCATTATTTTCATGTAGGCTATGATTCAAATTCCTGATTGAGGACCATTACACCTCATAATCAGACTCCTCTTTAGTCCAAATCAGTACTATATATTTATAGTATTTTTCTACACAATTGAAGATTGCTACTGAGTCATTCCACTTTTCCTTTCAAAATCCCTTCCTGTGAAATGTTTTTTAACTCACTGATTATCAACTTGTTTATAGTTTTTGTAGAATGGTGCCCTACCTACGAAAATATTACAGCTGAAGCCTCAAGTTGCTGAGACTGCAAAGTAGTTACTGCCTAGGTCATTAAGCCTCATACACAGAGCAATTTTATACATGGATTCAGCAAAATACATAAGAAATTCAGTTAAAGACCAGCATACATTTCAGTAATGTTTTGACTCAGCTCAAATGTTTCAAACAATATTTGCATATTGTTGTAGCTGACTACTTTAAAAAACAAGTATTGTTCATACTAATGTTAAATTCCTATCATAAGCAAAAATCTCACCAGTTCCAAGTTTTCCCCCAAAACAAGCTCTGTCTTATCACTCCCACGTAGAAGCTTCAAAACTAGAAAGGACTGGAAAAGATTTTTAAAAACTTAAACACTTATCTTCTAGGAACATTAGCAAGTGCAAGTGGCTTCTAATACTTATTTAAATTTTTTTTTTGTCATAGAAATACTTATTATATATGTATGTATAACTATACCAGACTGCAAGGTGGGCAGAAAGACCATTGCAGTCAACTGATGAATGTACACTGGCAAATAATTTTAAGCATTCCTTTCCCATGGTTCGACATAATCCAAGCCAAGATGTGCAAAGATTTCTTCCTCACTTCCAGCTTTGAGAAAGATCCTCTGTGAAAAAAAATTAAAAGGAAAGTCAATAATGGTGTTAGAAAGAAATTTCAATTGATGTTTTTTTGCTGTTGAAAAGGAGCTAATATTTGACAGTTCTGCCCATTGTATCCTCTATAGAATACACTGTCTTCATCAGAGTAGCTACCCTGAAATGCAAAAGCAAGTTAAAAAAGAATTTTAATGCTGCTTGATGTTTTCACTTTTAATGACTAGCTTGCAACTTTGTTTTGATTTACTTTTTCAAGACCCTCAAATCCAACTTACATTTCCCTTCCATAAGGGTCAATAGCTGGACTTCCTTCATGAAATCATAAACATTTTAAAATTAATACAGTCATGTTCTCAATAAGTGCATTCAAACTGATTTGATGGTGACACAAATTGTCCATAGCCAAGCATTAAGAGCATCAATTCAAAGCCAAGCTTTTTTATTCTTTACACACACTCCTTCTGAATGTTTTAGAGTACAAGGAAGTTTTGTTTTTTATACCTGCACTTCTGATAATACAGGAGATTGTTTTTACACAGGAACACTCACAAGCCTACTGCTGTATGATGGCTGATATAATAAAGTACACAGCCTTATGCATTCCTTTCATCACTAAAGTACAATAATAATTTTAAAAGCTTTTAAGGTAGGTGAATATTAAAACAGTAAAGACCTCACAATTTAGAGTTTGGAAGCAAGAAAGATATTTCAATATTTCAGCAATTCCTGAATCATTTGAAGTCTAAATCAGTGTTCAACTCTGAATAATCAAACTCAAGTGTTGTGAAAACTTCAGGGTTGAGTTTCTAGCTTTACTCCCTATTGTGAAAGAGGAAATGCTGTCTGGAGAACCCACTGATAAATAAATTCCTTTGAGAAAGGAGAATCTCTGACTACCACAGAGTTTAGGAACCTGTGTGCCAGCAGCACCTGTGCTCTGCCAGCTGCCGAGCAGTGCCTCCAGGAGAGCTGGGCTGTCCAGCACACCCATGGGAATGGGTCAGGGAGAGGAGCCCATGAGCAGGTCAGACAGACCCATGGAATGGTGGAACAACTTCTGGCACCAGAGATTCACAACCAAGAACTGAGTGATCAAAGCTGTCTATGCAATAGCAAAGATTGCTTATAAAGCAGAGGGAAAGAATATCCCTTTTTTTCCTAGGAAATTCAAATGTCAGGTTCTGGAATGCAAGGAACCTACAAATAACACTGAAGAGCAGAAATACTGAACTTTTTCACATAGGCAGGACAAGCTAAAAATGGTAGAAAATATAAATTGAGCAGGATAAAAGAAAAGGAAAGAAGACATCAACAACTGCCCATTGAATAACAATACTGAGAATATTTTGTTCCTCAAGTGTCTCCTGGGATGACAGGATTTTAGGGATTTTTTTGCTTTTTTTTTTTTCTTTTAGTATTATTAAGAAAAAGAGGGCAATCCATACACCTACATTACTGCAAAAAAAGAGAACAAAAGTAAAACAAGAAAAAAAAAAATCTTACACTTGTAGACAGATGTTACAGACACTCTTTAATAGACGCTCTTCATATCTCTGGGACCCCAAATTGCATTCCATTTCTTTTGTTCTGTCACTTTATGTTTTCCTGCAAGCTAAACCCATTTCAGTTGCTTGACAGGGAAAATTTCTAATACAAAGTATTTGATGCTGAATACCATTCTCAGTAGCTACAAGCAATGTTTCTAAATGAATCTCTGGCTGATATCTGCCAACTGCTTCAGCAATGTAAGTGTTATTACTGTTAATCATAACCTATGATTTTCCTTCTATGTCAATCTATGCTTATACAGTGCTGCAAATTTGATTATTGCATTCACTACCATTCTTTCTTGCTTTTTTTCTTTCTCCTCAAGACAAGTAATGAACTGCTTGCCTAGTTGTGATTTTATTTCATCTTCTTACTAATATTCTGGAGATCCAAAACAAGCCCCACCAACATCAATCAAATTTACCAAAAAACAATGCTCTGGAGCTTCTCGTACACTCTTCCCTTATCCCATTTAATCAATTCTGTCATTTCAATGCATGTAAATATTACATTTGTGGTTGTAAACATGACCATTAACTACACCTAATGTAGAACAATTGCCATCCAAATATGTTCTTATATGAGTTGCTACCCCTTGTTTTTCATTTTGTCTTTAATGATCAATAATACTTTGGATGAAAGAGAAGCAAAGAGTAAAGGCACAGAGCTAGCACAGCTTTATGATATCCTGACTACCACTGCCAAAGTTCATGGATGTTATACTTCTACTGTCACTTGGTTTCACATCATTTTAATACGATGCATCCAGCAAAACAAAACCATTACTTAATAAAGCAGAATTCTAGTTCTACTTATATAAATCAGCAATAGCCAACAGCCCAGCCTTCTCAAAAGGCACAAATTTAATTGTATTCCGAGCAGACTGATACCCAACTGCTTATTACCAAATTGCTTGGCAATAACAGTGTGTTGCCCGATATCAAAATAAATACTCTATTACACTTCAGTAATACTATGAATAAGTCTTAGCCTGTCACTATAGCATTTCATTACTATTTAACCCATCTGAAGATGAACTCAGAAAATTAGTTTGAAGTACCCAAAAACAGATGTTAGTACCCCATATTATGATTAATGAAATGGGATTTGATGGTTCTGAACCAGCAGAATCTGCTGCAGAGTAAAGTACTCCAGGTTTGTAGGTACATGTGGATTTCACCTTTCTGAAGGTCAGACACACGGTGGAAATTTGATTAATTTCTTTCTTTAAATCCTTATAATCCTTGGTATTAGCTGAAGAACAAGAATTATGTATGAAGTTTCCAAATTGATTACTGGCATAACTCTGCTTTATAAACTATTGGAAAATTTGTTCACAGCCAAATTGTGCCCTTGAAGACCAAGTAATTTCCTTCTAAATCCCATTTTTCCTACTTTTCAGAGCCCTGATTTTTATATTCTTCACAGCTGTAATTCAGAAAGAATGCAGTCGTACTCTAGCAGATTTCATTATCCTTTTGAAAATTATAACATTGTGTACAAGACACATCCTTTTGCAAAAGACCCTGAAGGACCATGAACACTGAGGTCTGTCTGGACTCCTCCTGCTGTACTATTACATGAAATAAACTGGGGAGGGGAGGAAGGGCATGGAGATTATTGCCAACAGTACCTTGTTAGCAATTTACATAACACTCTTTGGTAAAACTGCCTCTAGACAAGCACCTGGGATGTCATTAACATACACATTTATTCTAACCTTTACTTTGTGTCCAGGATTATGTTGCATGCTTTAAAATGGCAAAATCTTACACAAGATGTTGAGGGATTTTAAATTTAATTTTTGTCTTCTATCACTGATTTTCATATTAACAAGTGACACATATTCACATCAGTTTAACTACCTTAATATTTCCTTTTCTTTTAAAAATTATTAAAGTGGAGATATAACGACAATATGATCATACCTAACTTTGTAGTTCTACCAGTACACTGAATGATAAATACCAAGCAGTGTTAACCCCCATCACTTTCCATCTCAAATTATCACAGTGGCTGTAAGCAAGACTATGATAAATGAACAACAGAAAAGAAGAGGACAGACTGTCATTTGCAAACTTGGAACTTAATTGTTCATTGTGCTTGGACAGAGTCCATTCTAAAAATAAGATTTATGGGTAAAGTCAGTTGTAGATGAATGATGATAGCAATAGGACTTGCTTAATCAGACATGGTCGAAGATACCACAATGCACCTTAAATTTCTTACACATGAATTTGTCACTTTAGTGGCATCTTCACAAGTCCTCACTTATGTCAAGTCAATTGAAGAGTTTTAATTAAAGATAATTGGGACAAATGAAAAGAGGATGCTGATTACATTCCTTGCAACAGCTTCTTTAGGTATGAAAGGCCATGGCATTCAGTGAAGCAGTGCACCATAAAGTCAGACCCACAACTGATAGAATATACCTCAATGGCTTATCAGACTAAAAGTACAAAGCTATTAAACTGGTCACACTCCCTTTTCCTCTGATCCCATTTGCCCAAACAGCATTTGCATTCTTGAAAAAATAATTCACAAAAGGGGCTTACAGAAAGACTTGTGAAATCAGAAACTTGGGTAATGCATCATATCTGCCACGTGACTGCCAGTGGGAATGTTCTGTGTGTTTACCTGACCCGAGCATTACCCCACCTGTTCTCTGCCCCTGGGCTGGTTCTCCAGTTCAGGTGCTGATGCACCACCAGGGCACATGGGTCACACCAGCACTGCAGAAACTTAGGGAAGAAGCTGTGTTTACTAAATCAGCCTTTCATAAGGTATACCTGACATTATGGGTATACATTTCATCAGTTTGTGACTTCTGGATTATTTTGACCTAAACTCCAGCATACCATGCCAAAAATATTCAGCTTGTGAGACAGTCTGAGCACTGCATCAAAGAAGTCTGCACAATCACATATCCACAAAGCAATGCACTGAAGTATTTTTGTTTCAACACTTCCTGCAATTCTTAGATTGACTGCAGCTATCTTCTGTACTCAGTGGTCCTATTTCATTGAGTTCAGTGCAAGGTTCTGACAATAAATGGGAAGAGCATTAAATTTATTCTCATCTGTGAGAATGTTGAAATAACCACACACTGAAATAAAACTAACAAGTTAGAAGAGGTGCAAACAACCAATACGCTTATGGGAGGATTTCTGTGAATGCTATAGTAACCATTGTTAAAATATTTTTAAACAAGTAGCTGTAACATAAAATTTTTTCTTGATATATGAATATTAAATGCAATATGTGACAATAGCCCCAAGCAACTTTTTTTAATCCACAAAATACTGAGAAGAAAAGAAATAAAAAGACATTTGAAAGCTTGAAGTAGTCACATTTTCATTTATTGTCCAATCAGTGTTGCAAGAAAATTCTGGGATTTGCTCTACATTATTCTTTAAAAACAGAAATGAGGCCTGCCTGAAAGGTAAGAAAAGAAAGAAAGAAACAACAAAGAGACCAGAAAGCAAAAAATATGTTGTTCCATCAACTGGTAAAATTTTGCAAAGCTAAAAATGTGTAGGCACCCACCTAGTGCTTTCTATCTATATAATTGCATTTGCTTGCTATTTTTGAGAGTTAAAGGTGCCTGTGACTGAAAGGACACAAATCCAGTGAGAAGAAAAGGAAGGTCTCAGTGCAAAATTAAAGACATCCCAAAGGCTTTTCCATTTGACTGCAGTGAGCTGGCTGGATTTTTGGTGAACTTTAGCAAACAAGCCTTAGGAAATCATACAAGTTCAATGCTGTTTTCCACTGGGAAGCCTGAGCTGCCTCACGAGCCTGAATACCTCCATTAGCTCACAACAAAAAGTAAACTTGAAAACACAGAGGTCATAAAAAAGTCATCCCCTAGCAAGGGAAGCATAATTTTAAAACAGAAGCTTGAGTTCCAAAGCCAACCATTGAATGTGTTGAATGCAGATGTCTAAGAATCCTTGGATGTGACAAGTGCAAGGACCACTGTCAAAGCAACTGAGTCAGGAAAACCCAAGAGAAGACAAGACAGGCAGGCAGAGCATATGTTTGCTTTAGCTTCACACTTACATCTTCCCCCAGAAAGGTCAATCAGAAGAGAGGTAATCAGATTCTACAGACTGATTGATGAAAAATTATCCAAATTCACTCCATGCCACAACTAATTGGACATTCTATTTACTGACAATTAAGTTATTGCGAGTCCCAGAATAAACACTTTGAGTTGTATGTATCCTTGATCCCCATCAAATTTAATTAGGCTTATCCTGGAATCATAAATATGTAGATGCTACTAACATTTTCTAAAAATAAGTAAAAAAACATTAAAAAAAAAAAAAAGGAAAGGACAGAATGGAGGGCGTCAGTAAGAGAGTAGAAAAAGGCTAAAGCCAAACCTGGATGGATGAGTTGTTGAATGACTGACTTGAATGACCTCCTCATGGGCCTCCCCATGCTAACAGTTCTCACATACTGACCAGGCTGATGAGCTTCCGCAGTTCAGCAACTTCCACATGGAGAATAAGTCCAACACATTAATAAGACAGGGGGGTAAAACTGAAGAAAGTAGTGAAGAGAAAATTTCAGTGGAATTTGAGTTCAGACACTTCTGAATTCAGGTAGATGCAAACTCAGACTAAAATATCTAATATATAATGATTCAGAACATTTTACTCAAGCCAAAATTTACAGAACCACACAAATTTACTCCTACCACCAGCCAGTGAAAAAGCAAACCAGGGCACCTAGAACAGAGCAATACTTTAGATAAACTTATTAGGGCCTTAGGTAAGACTTAGTTAGTGCCTTGCAGCAGGTTGAATAAAAAGCTTAACCTGGTTTTGTTTCATCTGAATGGATAAGTGGGTTAGTGGGTTCTGAGAGGAAGGTGCAGGAAAGTGCCTGGAAAGTGACTCAGCAAAAGGAGCAGCTGCAAGGAAGGGAGAAAAAGGATGTTGCAAACTTTGAGTATTTCAATTATTCCCTGTTCAAAAGTTGCTTACTTGCAAAAAGATATTCCCACCTTCCTCATTATCAAAAAGCAATCACTTTCTGGAGTGATATTTTCAGACTGAATTTGGTGGTTAAC
The DNA here is from genome assembly GCF_963513975.1 of Fringilla coelebs. NCBI lineage: Eukaryota > Metazoa > Chordata > Aves > Passeriformes > Fringillidae > Fringilla > Fringilla coelebs. The sequence continues at coordinate 21,850,361 of NC_140066.1, read as the reverse complement.
TGGTACAGATAGGAGCTCTAAAAAGTATAAGCCACAAGGTCTGAGGAAACCTATCAGAAAATGCATAATAACTCTTCATAACAATAGCTAGAAACTGATTTAAAGGAAAATAAGCATTTTTTCTGACTTAATTATCATGTGGTTTTTGCCTATATTTGAGTTTACTAATCTAAACATGAGCATAATTACTTGGTTTATATTGATTTATTCTGTGACTTATAATAATACAAATAAAGTGAGTGAAAGCCATCCACTCCCAAGCATATTTCTTTAAAATCTTCCCTAAATACCTAGCTCCATGCTATTTTCTACCCTTACCATGTGGAACCTGAGTCACTGAGCATCACCTTAAGCTGTAGAGTGGGCTGTGCTTTATATGCTATACGTCAAAAAGGAATACATATGGTAACAGAGAGAGATTTTTACTAAAATTACTAAGAGGGGGCCAGAGCTACCATCAACACTTAAAAATTATTGACATCAGTATCAGAATTTAGTGATATCAATGTTAAGCCACAGGGACTATAATTCCATTTCTTTTTAACAGATGAAGGTGCATCTCTCTGATCTACCCATGACAGCTGCAGCTCATGCACCAGGATTTCCAGCTGTCATTCAGGTCTGTCATGTTGTGCCAGGCAGCCTTCCCTTCAGCATCACAGCCCACTCCATTCCTCTCTGCTGACCTGCCATCAGCTAGGTGAAAGCAGACTCTGCAAGCACTGAGAGCTTGGAGAACTCTGCAAGCCAGCAATTTTCTCTTCCTTCTCTATGCTACCGTTAACTTTACGAGAATCAATGTTGTACATCTTTGGTGGAAAACATAAATCTGCTCTGGGCCTCAGCATAATAAAGAGCTTTGCAATTTTACACCACTTACAGACCCAGAATTTTGTAAAGCAACCTCAGAGAAAGCTTTATGGAAGATCCATAAATTCCTGCAGTGCACTGACTGACAGGAGGTTGAGTGCCTTCAACAGACAATGAAAGTATGGGAATACAACATAACACTGGTCTGTAAAATAGTGGCTGCTTCTCTGAAATCTCCAGCTGATCATCAGGTAGACAAAGTGCTAACAAGAGTCACTGTGTTCAGTAATCTTCACACATGGAGAGGGTGGGGAGGAAGGAAAAAAGGCTAAGTAAAGCAATTTCCATATAAAAATGCATACAATCCTGTCAGTATGTAAGAGCTTTCAAATAATTGTACTCAATGATTGTCTTGCATAGTATGAACACTGGCAGAAAGTACCATGGAAAAATGAAACTTCTCCATGGTCCTGATATTCATATTGCTATCTGCTGAGAGGGACTGCAGCTCACTCTACCAGTACTCTGTCAGACAACATTCTCAACATGAAACATTGCTTGATGAAAAAAACTTCACAGAATCAAGCCCCAAAGAACTGTGCAGTAATTAACCATCAGAATTTGCTTTCACTATGGTCAGCATGCATTGTTTGTATGTTGTGGATAGTTACAACATCTGACAATCTGTCCTCTAGTACCTTCCTAAAAAACATGACTAGCAACTTTCAAGTATTTTTCCTTCTGTGCTTTTCCCAATGTTTTTGTTTGGTTTTTTGAAGAGGTTTGTTTTTAAGACTGGCTATTGGTGATTTTTGCTTTACTTGTAATTAGACATTTTACTATTTAAGCTATGTTTATGAATGAGACTACCAACAGCACAAACAAATTTATAATTACAGAACATAATGTGAAGCATGTCTACAAATTCAATAATAATATCCCACAACATTTGCAGACACAGTGCATTTTTCATTTGACAGTATCATAACAGTTTTCAGCAGCAATAACCTGAAGTTTCTCTGACAATATATTATCTCCATATGTAATTTTAAGGTTTAACTGGTATTTTCTGCAGTAATATTCACATCAGTATGCCTGCCTTAAAATAAAATCTAATCTGTTCCTAAGCCAGCTACAAACAAGATGATAAATAAATCAGAGGGGAAAAGAATTACTTTTTGAAATGACAGTATAACAAAGCATGATTGAAAAAGCAGTATTGCAAGCACTACCCATTGACTTGACACCCTCAGGCAAAATCATGTGTAATGGTACTGATGCAAAATAATGCAGTGGAATTTATTCCAATAATTCTGGGCATGAATAATTTTTGAATGTAATAGAAGCCATAATCATAAATTCTCATTTCATTTTACCACTGGACTTGTCCTGTGCTTTTAATCAGAAATACCAGACTGGAATGCTTCTCTTACACTCATCTCTAGCTCTTGTTGGAGGTTTATTGATATTAAATTCTGAACAGTAACAAGTAAATTAATCAAGTAAAATAGAATAATAAGGCTAATGTTAGAATATTCTAGGTGCTTACCCAGCTATATCATAACATAGTGTAACAAAATATCTTCATGTTTTCTACCTGCAATCTACTTACTCCAAGTAGTTTTGACGAAAGAGAAAGACCAGGGCTGAAGTACTGACAGTTTGAAAAATAAAATATTAAAAAACATTATCTGTTGACTTAACAGAACTTGCTAAAATTTAGTTTGTAAACAAGACCATATTGTACATAAAATTGAACTATTGCCTGTTTAAAATGACAGATCTGGGGTTACTTTGTTGCAAAACACTACATTGTTATGCATTCCAATCTCCCACTACAATTTTAAAAATTAAAAAAATTCCACAATACATTGCCATCCAGACTAAAATGTTTTTAGTTTGGGGCACACAAAGTGAAAGGAAACTTGGAACTTCCTGTCTGATAACACAGGCAAAAATTTTAACATGTTCAGTAGCACACAGTTGTATACAAAAACAGATCAAAAACTTACTGTCCCTGCAGTTCTCTGACAATCTCTGTACTACCACAGAGTCCTAAAAAATATTCTCAGGGATTATTTCCTTCTTCACTTTAGCTATACACACGTTTTACTTTAAGTCTGTGATATTTACAGCAGCTTTGTCAAATACTGTTGGGGATTTTTTGTATTTTACGTTATAAAGCTTTGTAAGAATGAATGAAATGCAAAAAAAGCAAAATCCTGGATTCTATGAAACTCAGTTGTGAGTAATTCATATGGGATTACTATAAACAAACCACTACAGAGGAACTTTATTGGTATTGCAAAATCAAAGACATGCAATTTAAGAATGCGGTGGATTGAATTTTGACCTTAATTCAATTTTCCTATGTTTATGCATAGAGCCTTCATTTCTTCAAAGAAATGCTGCTTACTCCAAATCCTCTAAGATGCTTAGGCTTTGTTCACGAGGCAGGAAATGTTCTGTGCTACAGGGCTAACAAATATTTGCTGACAGCACTGACACAATCTTGAGTTGCAGACCAATGTGGGATCAATCAGTCTTAGGAAACTGAGTTTTTATAATCTCTATCTGCTGTAGCTCCCTGTGTTTGCTACTCCCCTATGCTAAGCTGCTGATGTCTGCTCTCAGATTTCTAATGTAGCTCCAGGCTGCTCTCACACCATATCCAGAGCTAAGTGAGACATGCATGGGTTACTCGGTTATTTGGGGCAGCAGAACATTCACCTCTTCTTGTTGCCAGCTTAGAGCATTAGCCTGATGAATTTAATTTATTTTTCAGTCCATCAAACTTCCACTTATATCTCTTCCTTGTCATTCTATTTTTGTGGTCCTTTTCAGTTGTCTTTTCAACCAACCTAGATTCCTTTCCACAATGGAGCTGCTAATTAAATCTAACCTTTCCATTCCCCATTGCTTTTTCCAGCCACTCTGAATGTACTTATCAAATTTGTACACCCATCATCCCCTTCTGACTCCCACTTCCTATGCCATTTTACTCTCTGGTCTTCAGCTGCTTCCTTTTCCAGCTTCCTCTCTACCTAGCTTCTTCTCAAATTAATTACTTTTTTCTTTTGACAGAAAATATGAGACTCAGTAACCTACCCCCCATTCAATAACTTGCCCCAGCACACTGATTGAATAATTAAATTAACACAATTGAAAATTATTGGTTCTCTACTGCCCTAGAAATTAAAATGAGTAAAAAGGTATAGTCAAAATATTCAGGATCTGCACCTACTTATGCATTTTGAGACATCTTTTCATTAGCAATACAGGTTTCACTGAACTGCTCAAAAAGCACACCAAGCATAGGAAATGACAATTAGGTACTTTTATCTTTGTGTTAGATGTACAGCTTGGTATTGCAGAGAGATTAGGTTTAGCTAAATATATACATGAATTACATGCAAACTTTGTAAAAATGACCAATCATATGCTGTATGAGAAACATCTAAAATGCTAAGAGAACACTAAGGAGAAGCACACTTAAGCACATAAGAAAATGCATCATCATTTTTTAATTTACCAAGAGGTATGAAAAGTAGATATTTTAGAAAATAGACCAGGTGCAAAAAGAAAAAATCACCCAAATCACATATGCAATTTCCATTTTCCTGAGTGAGAGTGAGAAGAATTGAAACATAAATGAAAGTATGTGCATGTCTTTACAATCACTCAGTGTTTAATTGTAGTAATCTTAAAATCACAGAATCTATTAGGTTGGAAAAGACCTCTGAGACCATCAAGTCTAATCTCTGACCTAACACTACCTTGTCAACCAGACCATGGCACTGAGTGACACATCCAGTCTTTCCTTAAACACCTCCAGGGATAGTGACTCCATCACTTCTCTGTGCAGCTCATTCCAATGCCCAATCTCCCTTTCTGTGACAAAATTCTTCCTGATGTCCAATCTAAACCTCCTCTGATGCAGCTTGAGACTGTGTCCTCTTGTCCTGTCACTGTTGCCTGGGAGAAGAGGCCAAGCCCCACATGGCTACAACTCCCTCTCAGGTAGTTGTAGAGAGCACAGTGGAAATCAATATTATAAATTTTGGATCTTTATGTTTACTGTAGCTTTAATCCAGCCATTGTTGCAGATGTCTAAAGCAAACTCTGCAGCTGCAGCATGTTTAATTCATCAAGATGTTCTCAAGGCTGATTATATCACCATTATAACTTTATAATTTTAGAGCAGCATCTGCCAAAATAAGACTATAACTTCCAGTTTTACAGAATCATAAAAAATGTCTCTTTAACTGTGCAAGTAAACTTCTGCAAGCATCTTTTTCAACGAAAGGTAGTGTGGAGTAAATTTTCTCAGATGATACCAAAAAACTGACTTAGAGACTGAAACTACTGAATACACAATTAAACACTGTGATTATTACACAACTTTATATAATAAAATGAAAATCACAGACAGCTCTTCCTGATGATAAAAGATTTTTGAGAAGTAATGTGTTGGGCAGTGAAAGGAAAAAATACCTGCTTGATAAACAAAGCTGGCTTTTTATTAGGAGACATATTTACAAAGTTCTGGCAGTGCAGGTAACCACCCAACCACCTGCAATCAGTCTGGCTTCCTCAGAGCAGTTTCTGTCCTCTGAGCCAAGCCTCCACAGGAACATATGAAAATGATTTTTTGCACCAGCATGGTCACTGTCAGGTAAGCCATGTTTCAAAATAAAAGTTACAACACAGATGCAGACTCAGCCACAGAAAAAACCTGAATATTATGAGGGAGGCTAGAGGCTCAAGGATGTCGCCAGGCATGGCTGGAAGGGCTGCCTGCTGCAAACATGGAGGTTGTCTGTGAAGCAGCTACTTGGGCAAAACATGGGCAGTAGCAGAACTCAGATACCCTGAAGCCAGCTCACCAGAGCACTGCTGCCATACAATAGCCATATACTGGGGCTGTAATCACACCTTCACTTGGCCCTTACAGATACCTGCTAAGGCAGGCAGGACAAGCTCTGCCTGAAGAGTCAAGTTTTTTGTAGATGGGAATTCACTCTGCAGGCAAATGGTAAAGGACACTGCAATACTGATGGTGCCAATTGAGGACATGTGAGCTTCACAGTGTGAAAGAAATCCCAGGATAAATTTCCCCTTTCACGCTTATTATGGTGGCCCAAGAAAAAGTAAACTTTCACTTAAAAAATCTGGGATTACAGAATCTTACTATATTCAGTGTAACTGCACAGCACTTAATGGCTTGAAAGGCTGGGTCCCACCATGAACTTTTCAGAGCATCTTGTGAGTTTGTTATTCGGAACAGTTCTATAAACCACCTCTCTTGTTATTCAACAACTAAATAACATTTCATGTCATTCAAATTCGTACAAGGTTTTTTAAATGCAAAATTGTCATCAATCATCAATCAGTCATCTGAATAGTGTCATATTTTTTCCAATATTTCTCTAATAGAAAACATTAAGGGACCTATTTCCCATCTTAAATTTACATAGGACATAAAATTAATAACTGCTTTCTGCCTCAATGACTCTTCAAAATAACACTGAGCTCATGATCCTTCTCTTACAAAAAAAATCAACCTACAATGTCAGTGCAAGAACATTCATATGCAAATAATTCAATTAATCTATTATACCCCAAGAACTCCATCTATTCTTTCACAAAAATAAGCAATGCTAATTATTTACATCACTTCTTTTTGCTGCCATGAACTGCATAAAGCAATAATTGGACTTGAAAGGGATTTTCTGGAATATTGTGAAAATATATGGGTTTATACAAGTTATAAATCAGAATTTACAAGGCAAATTCAATCCTCCAATCTCACACCTGGTTTGAGAATTTTCATTGGTGAGTGGTGTATAAAATGCAGGAGAGAGACACTTTCTACATGGCCACAATCCAGCTATGAAACTGTTCCCCATGCCATCCTTAGAAATGTCCTGACATGAAACAGGAACAGAAAAAAGTACCTGCAGCAGTTTAAGGCATCTAGCCCACCCCCATCCCACTGCTCATTAAGCTCAACTCTCCCATGCTCCCTTCCATGCCCAAAGGATAGCAATTTGAAGAAATATATCACTCAGAATTTCTAGCATGGAACAGTTGAAGTTAGCTCCTGTTTTATGCAGAGCTGGTTCTGAGTAGCTGCTGAACAGCAAACAGCATCAAGAAAAATAAATATATTCTGAATGAAAGAGCAACAGGGAACCCCACTGCAGCTGAACCTCTGTGACACACAGCAAGGGAGTTTTAAAACTCATTCATTACTGTAATTCCTAGGAACAGTTTCCAAATAGTTGCCAAAACGTAAAAACAAACAAAAATATGTTTACTTTTCTATGGATTCTGAAGTATTTGGGAATTGTGCTAATTTTTAATTAATTCAGATAAGGAAGCTTAGTTAGGAAGCAAGAGTGAAAAAGGTTGATAAATCCTGCATTTTGAAAAGTCACCCACAATGTAAGTGGTAGGGCTGAGTTGTGCACAGAACAGCAGATCTTTCAGAAGCATCTTCTGTAGCTGTTTGGGATCTTCTCACTGCAAGCTATCCTGAAAGAGATGATTTATGGATTTGGCTGGCTGATAATCACTAGAATGCAACTTCCCAGGATTCCCAGAGAAGTGAGAGTTCTAGAGAACAGTATTTCTATCTGACACATGTATAGTCACACAAAAATAATATCACATTGCTTTTTGAACAGATCTAATCAGCAAAACACTAATGAATCTTACTTTGTTGGAATTTTCCTACTCACTTATCCTGGGTGTTCCAGAAAAATTATGCAATTATTAAAATATTGCCCTGAAAAAAAGGCACAATCCAATAGAATCTAGTTTACTAGGCTCTTTAAAAAAAAAAAAACCCTAAGCCTATTTGAGCTCCTGCCAGCTTGCATATCTTCTCAATATCCTGCCTGACAGGCTGCTGGGAGCCTGAGTTCAAGCAAGTCATTTTAAGTACTTCAGAGCCAGGGTCCCCAGAGCTCATTGGCTCCATGGGCCTGGAGCAGCCAGCCAAGCAAATGCCTCAGAGCTTGCAGCCCCAAGAGCTGTCTGAGCTTTGCAGGTTTGGAACATGATCCATGGATTGTTTCCAAAGCTGAGATGCAGAAAGAAATTCCTTTAGCAGAAAGTGCCAACATTTTGACTTTCCCTCTAAGAGACCAAACAAATTTTGAATGATAACTGCTGTTGATAACTGTTACAGACTAAGGACCTTAATTTTTCCAAGGAAGAGCCTACTGTTCAGCTGACCTGACTTATGCTTCACACAGAAAAATGGTTTGGTTTTTTGGTTTTTTTGCAAAACCATTTCTATTTTTCTTAGAGAGCATATTGTTCATTCGTGAATAGGGAAAGTTTTACAGTGAGAATTTTATTTGCCCATTAATAAAAATGTCATGCCATTTGTGGCAGCAATAGTACCATAAGACATGGGGAATGTACAGCTTGTCTTTCTTCCTCGTGACTGATCAGTGAACTCTATTCTGTAAGAGTGGGGATCACAGTAAGGTTTGACCTCCAGCTGGTGTAAATCACAGGAACTACCAACCTCAGGTTGGAATATACAAGTGCTAATTTCCATACCTTTAGTACACAGTTCTACAGACACACAGATTTGGACATACACTCATCTTTTTATGTAAAAGAGGCTGACAGATAATTGGTAGCAAATTTTCTTCTTTTTTGTCACAATTTTCCTATGAAAGGAAGATCTACAAAATGCCCTTCTTATTACAGAACTGAAAAAATCATTACTTTGATAATTGCACACTGTCTTCCAAAACCAACAAATATATGAAAAAGATTCACACTAGAAAGAAAAAAAAAATAAATCAAGCTGAGAAATAATTTCACAGTGTAACTTTGTAACAAGTCCCTGGAGAAAATTTCTCTTCCTTTTGTTCCCATCTGCAAAGCTATGTAATTGATTCCTAACTGCTGTGTTAATGCTCCCAATTCCTGGCAGAATCCCTCTGGAAATACATTAAAGTAAGCAGGACTCTCTCCTGCTGCAACCCTTTGAACACTGGAATCTGGGATTCTGTGACATCCATCATGTTTCAAGCAGCAGGCCACAGTGCAAGCATCTGGGCCAAACAGCTGATAAATATTAATACAGAAGAATAAAGCATTCTGAATTATATATTGAAATGTAGAGCAAATCAGGAAATTGTTTTCTTTTGTAATGAATTACATTCCCTTACAAGTACAGTTACATTCCACCAAATAGAAATTAAATAAAAGCAAATAATATTTGCTATAGCATGCTTTATTAACTTCTTATAATGACTTGAAAAATTTTAAATGATGACAGGCAAGTGTTTTTTAAAGAAAGGACTTGGTCTTCTGCAAGATCAAGGAACAGTTTTTGACTCTTCCTGATCTTCCTATACCTTTTCTGTATGCACACACAGACTAATAAAAAAAGAAGAATGAAGCAAAAAGGATTTGGTCCAGCTCCCAGATCCTACCCCAGTGACTGTTAGAGCTGAGCATGAAGCTCTGTCAGCCTGGACAGAGCCAGTGACACAAGATGACCTCTCTTCAGCAGACCAGGAGAGAAATATGGAAAAGATGTGTTTCAGTTTTCACATATGGTGCCTAATTAACCTTAATTAAGCTTGTGTTGAGGGATCTTGAGCAGCTCCCACAAGGGATATCAGCTTCCTGATTTTTTTTAGCTTTAAGAAAGGAAGATTTCAGTTCAGAAAGAGAAATACACTTATGAAATACATATTTTCATGTTCCATTCCAATTTTATGAGGCAGCACAGATAAAATACCCATGTTTTTATTGTTCCCTATGAGTCAAACAATTTTAAAAGAAAAGCACTAGCATTACAATAAAGTAGATTCTCTGCTCTTCATACTTTAATGTAAAAAATAACTAACAAACCAACCCTAAACATTTTGTAATTTGTGCCTATGTTCCCTTGTCCAAAATTGCAGATTATTTTTATCATTTATTTTAAGCTTACTACTCTGATGACCCTAAAAATGAATCAACCTTGGCAGCCACACAATTTACTGCAAACTTCTCTTCTTCCACTATGGGCCATCAAATTTCACAGACAGACTTCATTGCTGTATTCTGCACATTTCTGATCTTAGTACACACTGGGTGGCAGTATGGAAGGTTTTTGTTCAAACTGTCATTTGTGGGAATAACCTAATGCAAAATTGTAAAGGTAAAAATATTTTTAAATATATTTGAATTTAACACAATCGATTATCAATATTCGTATACTCGCCAGAGAGTTATCTCCCTGCTTCTTGTTAGAATAACACTACTTGAAAAAAGAGCCTGTGTTAAGCTCAGTGCTCCCTGGTCTGAAATTTTCCATATTGCATATCTGCCTTAGAAGTTTCTTTCTGTGTGGAAAAAGTCAGCTAATGTAATTTAGCTTTTTCTGAGACTGCAGCAGAAACAAGAACAGTATTCTGCTGTGTCAACATATTAACACAACTTCTTGTGTTTGAAATCTGCAGTGCATCTGTGGTTTACAGCAAAAAACCAGAATTTGGAAGCAAGCTAGCTGTGTTGGCAACTAAATGAGAAATGGCAGACCTAGATATTGGGGAGCAAGGAGGAGGGTGACAGATTTGAAAGCAAAGTCCCTCCCTGAAAAGGACAGCTGACCAAACCATGTGCCTCAATTGATACATGGAAATTGTAGATCAAGGGCTTTGTGGTCAAGACAGTTGAAATTTTCCCTGAAGATTTGGTCTGGATGTTTTGTGTTTCATTCAGTATGGGTTTTGTTTTGCTGGTTTTTCTTCTTTGCCTTTGTCAAGAACTCCTGCCTTATGATATTTTCTGAGTTCTGCTTCTCTTTAGGTCGATTTCTTCAGGGCAGTACAGCTGAGGAACTGAGGAAATGTAAATTGAGACTCAGACATGTAGAAGGTCTGGAGACTAAATTACAGTTACAGCTGATGGTTTGGGGACCCACAACATGGCTATACACATTTCTTTGTATTTTTCAAATTTCCAAGGCAGATACTCAACAGGAGAAACTTAAGGCTGGACACTGCAAATGCAGGGCCCTTGAAATGAATGAATGTTTAAGACCTTAAATCTTTCTCTGCCTCAGATCTTTACTGAGTATATATATGACAAGTATATCTTTCTTCACAGAGCATACTGTGAACATAAACTCATCATTTATCTGTGAATCATCCTGGCTAATCCAGTCAAAAACACATGGAAACTCACTTTTTTCTTTCCCCCAGAAAGATTTTAATGGTATATCAGTTATAAAGCCTAAAAATAGTCAAGCAAAAATAGTACTGATTGATGTTGTTCATGAAAGAACTGTGTCCATTTTTCATCTCTGAAAGTCTTAGGGCTCTGACTAAAAGCAGCAGATATAAGGATACATACTCATGCACCAAGCAGGCAAATTTTGCTGCATACAAAAAAATAACACTGGCATTCCTCAAATTTTTTGGTTTTCCCTAGTGCCATTTTTTGTAACACCCAAAACAGAGTACATACTAATATGCAGATAATAACATCAACCATATTATACTGAGGAAATGAGTTAATATCTTGAATACTTTTAAAATATAAAAGACAGGCAGAAATACACTAACATAATCCCTGACTTTGTGAAGAAACATCCTCTTTAGACACATGATAGCATATTTATCTATTATTGATTTTATGTTTTCTTCTGAAGCATCTAGTATTGACAATTGCTGGCGACAGGATATCTGACTAAATGGATAATTAGCCTGATCATTTCCCCAGGTTTCCATGTGAACTGAGGATGCTATAGCAGCATCTGGACCTGATGAGCACATATGGAGACAGTTGAAATGGAGTGAAAGTTTAGATCCCTCCTTAGAAGAACCAGTGAGACAATACTGCATGTAAGCAGGGATGCTGAAAGCAGTCTCCATTCTATAAGGAATATATAGGAAAGATTAATGTAAAATCTTGATGTGGTACTTTGGCTTTCCCTGTATTGACATCAATAAGCATCTTCAGTATTTATTATTTAAATAGCCTAATACAAATACAGACATTAAGCCAGATAAATGCAGAGACCAGTATAACTGCAGCCAAGAGCCTTTATACCAGAAATTATTCCAATTACTCCCCAGGCTGCCAACCCGACTAAACAGAACTCCACCCAGACCTCTGAATGCAGGGTTTAAAAGCAGGATGATCCCTAATCCCTACTTAGTGTCATACTCTGCAAAAACTTCCTCAATCCTTCTAACTGAGCCTGTATCACTCAATATCCCTTCTGCCTTGGCATTGTCAGACCAATATGAGTTGAGAGTGTGCTGGGGACACAGAAATGATCTCTCCTTCTGAGACAGAGGGACAGTGAATTGTCTTTTTCAAATACTTACAGATGGTTTGTTCTCAGTTCTGTGAAGGCTGCACAGTTCCTATCAAACACAAATGTCTAATGCACGTTTCTCGTTACATTTCAGGAATTACCTCACAATTGCCAAAAAAAAAAAAAGCTTTCCAGACTTATTGTTCAGATATAATCAGGCTGTACCAGTGAAACTAAGTCATGTGAAGGTAGAACTGTTTTACCACCAAATGGATAATCAAGCTAAAATATTCTATATACTTGAATATAAAAAATTAACTGGAAATGAACACTTGGAAATAAAAACTCATTAGTTTTATTTCTAAGAATATACAATACCTTTCTCCTGTCATATAACCCATGGTTATCCAATATCATCTTCCTTTCATGTGCAGCATACCTGCGCAAATCACGTCCAAATTGCTGTCAAAGATAGAGCAAATATCAAACACATGCACAAACCAAAATACTTATCCTTTGCACCTTCTAACATCAAACCAAATAATCAACTAAGGACCAAAAGTTACTTCTATTAAAGGAATATAGTCTGATAAAATCAGTCCTCTGAAGGGAAATGTTTGGATAAGGAATCCAAACATTTGCATCCGTCCATCATTGCAGTTGGTTATTGTGACAGTAGTTGGGCTCTGTATAAGAAAGTAAAGCTGTGATGGGCTCCCACAGTCTGGAGCTGAATTAGCCCAACAGGGAGCAGGAGCTCAGTGAGGCAGAGAAAAATGAAGTCATTGCCTACTCATCCAAAGGGCCTCACACTGTGTGTTTTTAGCATAGACTCCTTTCTACAGAGTTGAGAGAAGGGCTTTTAAGTTGCCAGACACTTCCAGGATAAGAAAGGATCCCAAAGTCTGCAGAGCTTAATCCAAAGTCCAAATAAATACATTTTTTTATCTCAAAAAAGTGACTGAAGTAACTCAAGCTCAGCAGGAGAACACATCAATTTCAACATTTTGCCTGGTCTAAACCATCCTGCTTCCAATTAACCTGAGCAGAGCAGAGTGGCAAGGCACCAGTACTGCTTCCAGCACATCAAAAAGATAATTCAGAGAAGGCTCAGAAGCTCTCCATTGCACCGTGTAAACACTCCCTAAAAAATGAACATCAGAAGGCAAGCATGTAGAACAGATTAAAAATAATTCTGCCTGGAGAGAGATTAATCATTTGAGTTTTGAGTTTGCATTAGGTAGAATTTTTTTGTTTTGAAAATAGTGTAGTATTTTATATTATGCCAGCTAACTAGTGTCTATTGTGAAAGTAGCTATCATTTCAAGTTTTCTTATTAAAATGTAAATCAAAATATATTTTATTCTGGTTCAAAACCAGTGTCTAATTTTAAATTTTAAATTTTTTCAAGTTTTTTACAATTTAAAGGAGTCAATTAAAATGCAACTGAAACAAAACATTTGATCTAATCCAAAAAGAAAGATGTCAAATTGTTTTCAATTTCCTACAAAACAAATTAAGTTCCAATTTAGAATATCTCTTCCTCAAATGTTTAATTTCCTGTAATTATGTGATGCTTTCCAAATCATCTCTCTGCTCAGTAACCATTTAAATTACTTGCTAACAGTATCATGATGTAAAAAGACAACACAACTGACCAAAAACCCAGCACTCCAGTTCATAAACCTAAACACTGAGCTTCAAGGGAAATAGAACTTAACTCTCCTAGAGAGACAACCATAAACGTTAGTGATGAATTCATCAGCTCCAGCTCACGATCAGGGGTGGATGGCAACATGAAATGCGATGTGTGGACATCAGGAATATTTTTTTTAAATCCATGGACTCTGAATAGTCCTGCAACAGCAAAAACGTCTTTGCAATGCTAAGGAACCATACAGTGCTGTGGTTACTTACCCTGGAGCCTGTCCAGCCTAACAGAGCATATGAATATTGCTCAAAGGGGGTTATGACCAGATCCACACGGATTGCCTTCCAGTCTTTGACTTCTGCCATCTCCAATTTTTTTGATGTGTTGCAAGTGCTGTTGTCTACTCTTGGCTGATACAATTTTAAAATTGCAAAACACTTCTGAAAATGATCCATGGCATCAACTTTTCTGCTTGGCAGCTGTTCCTTTACAAATGTTGATTCAATGATATCACAATAAAGGAGTAAGCCCTAAAGAGAAGATATTGTTCATATTGAATTGCTGAACTGGTTTTACTGTCATTCCAGAGTTTCTAGACATTTGTCGTAAAAATTCATGTGAAATGTAATTTCAGTAAACAAGGAACTGTGCCAGGGCAAATCTGGGCTAAGGAGAGGCATGAAACAGCTTCAGACTTTTGAGGAAAATCTGCACTGGTAGATATCTGACAGTAGTGAGGTCCTGCCCTGTACTAAAGGGCAATTCTTCCCCTCCCTCCTTTTCTCCTAAATCTTTTTCTAGTTAATGTCAACAGAAATTTCTGAATAAGGATTGATGTGTTCCCATGTGGCAGACATCTAGAAAAAGATTGTTAGTCCAGTGCACAATCTTGCTGAGGGATTCCAAAGTGGAAGATTCCATTTGGACGGTATCTGTTGCATGAGATTTCCTTGTGACAAGGTCTGGAGTCTCCAAAGAGATGGAAGACCCCTGCCCATGCCTTTTGCTCAGAGGGAATGCCCATTTCTTTAGGTCCTTGGATCACTTTTTTGTTTCTGTTTTAAAATCACTCAAAAGATTACACATTCTCTTCTTCTGGACTAGAGGTGTTTTAAAATTGCAACATTGAACTGAGAGTGTCTATAAGTGGTTTTATTTGATGGCTGTCAGTTGGTAACTACAATGGTGTTGTAGTTCAGGAATGGTATTCTCCCATTTAATAGCCCAGCTAGAACCACACCTCTTGCTTCCCCCTCCCCCACCCCAACTGAAAACACAAAAGGCAAAGATCATGGGCTGAGATAAGAACAATTTCCTGGAAACAGCAATGAGGTAAGACAACAAACAGTAACAGCAGCACTATTAATACCAGAAGGCATAAGACAAAGAAACAATTCACATGTAAAATACCAGGCCATTTCAATCACCACACTTTCTCCCATTGGAAGAAAAATCCTTCTTCTAGGAAGGGAGAAAGTTCTTTTCCCCCAACCCTGGCAATGATGGAAAGTGGTATTGGATAACATCAGGGTCTGGCCATGCCCCTTCCCTCTGTCTGGACAAAAACCAGGACAAAGGGTCTCCAGATAAGACTCTTATTGTCCCAGGTAAAAAAGAACTGATTTTTGGAAGAATACCTCAGTATTAGAAACCAGATTTTGATTATTTCTTTTATTTAGCACAAGTGCGGTAACTTTACATGACAATATCTTAAATGCCTTAGAGAATACTTTAAAGTAATAAAATTACATTTATCACTCAGTGCTATAATTTGGGACAAAAAAAAAAAAGCATATCAGAAACACTTAATCAGATATGATTTCCATGAAGAGACACTGATAGGTAATACTGCATTTTTAGCCTCCAGCTTTTTGTTGATGATAGCTCCAAATAAACCATCCCATTATTTTACTGGAAATCAGTTACGGGCTTTTTATGGGTCAATGAGCCAGCCTTTTTAATGATAACTATTTTATTTGAATTGGCATTCTTTCTCTTGCTTGGAATTTTTCTTGATTATGAAGATTTATTATAAACTGATATGAGAAAACTCCTTATGTAGCTTCTTCTCTTGGATTATTAGTTTCCAAGTCTGCTGATTTGAAAACGCTTAAATTTAGCAGGTGTTCTGTAATATCTATCTTTAAAACAGCAATTTTTTCTTAATTTTACCCCAATGTCACAAGGCACTGATGCTTGCTCTTTCCAAATATAGATTCAAAACAGCTGTTGAGCATTAATGCATAACTGCTTAGTTCCCTGCTTTTTTTTTTTGATGAAACCATACTCCCTTCAAGTTAATTTTCTTGCTTTTAATGCTAATAAAATAATTTTAATATCATTATCATTGACCATTAATTGATGAATTCATGCTTTGATTAAGCACCAATATTCTTCCCATTTTTTATAAAAATCTCTCAGCTACTCAGCAGTATTTTCTCATTTTTTGCTTCATTTTTGTTTTTGCTCTTGGAGATTTGGGACACTACAGTATGTACAGTATATACCAGAAGTCAGGGTATCACCATTAATAGGAGCCAAAGCCTAGGTCATAGGCATTGGGATAGCATTTCCAATTAACCTAGTATAATTAGACAGAGGACATCACCACCATCCCATCAAGTAAAGTTGAAATGCACTTAGGTACATTTGGAAAAAGCATAGCCTGAAGGGGCAGTCAGCTTTGAAGATTGTGTGAAGTTCTGGCCACTGCTGGCTGCAGAGCTGCCTCCTTCTCATTACTCTGAGTCAGGGAATCTGCAGTTCCTTGCCCATTTCAGATTGATCTGTACACCATAAAGTGCTGTAGGTCTTGTTTACACAATCAAGTTTTAAAGTGTGGGCATTTTAATTTCTCAAATTTACAACACCATCAAAACTAAATGTATTTTTTAGAACAGTTACGTGAAGACTCTCAACAATTTTCCACTTTTAGAATGACTGCACACTTTTACTTAAATATGCTGAGTGCTGGCACATCAATAGCATTGATATTGGAGTAAATCCATGTTCAAATTGAGGAAAAGTATGACTTTTTAGAAAAATATTAAATCAATCACTGAAAAATCAATCAAATATGGTCACTAGCATTCTCAGTCATTTTTAATTAAATGGAATTCCATTTTATATTTAGTGTTACATGCTGTCATTATTCATAATTGTTGCTAGCTAGATTAATTCTGCTAAAGCTAAGAAGGATCATTTTATATCCTCTGAAAATGTAATCCAATATGGTCTTCTGAAATGTATATGTTGTTGCTCTAAATTTCCTTCTGAGATAGTTTAATAAAATGAAACTGGATTTCTTTTTTTTTTTCAGTGAAATTCCTATATCTAATCCAAAATAGGATGTAGAGTATTAATTTGGAAAAATCTCAATCTAGATGAGACAGATGGAATTCTATAAAGTAGAAGAGCTAAAGGAACTGATGCTTGGGAGAAGTCAGGCCTTTTAGGATAAGAAGTCACTAGAAAATTACATCAAAGGTTTGATCAGCAGTGTAAAACTCGGCAGCTGCTGCATAATCACGCAGCTGCCTTGGTCCCTTTTTCATCTTGAAGTTCCCTGTGTGTTGGAATGATCTGTTTCTGAGCATGTCTGGAGCAGCCTGGCTTTGACAGCAATGGACAGATCAGCACTGGAATCCATGAATGAAGGTGTTTACCTCTCCATGCCAAGGGCATTTGCTGAGCAATATAATCAGACAGACAGAGAGATAGGGAGTTACATGTACCTACTCCCCCACACACAGCTATACAATACACCCCAGAAAGATCACATATCTTAAGAAATGCCAGATCTTCACTTAGAACACAACAGGAAATGGAACACTTCTGCTTACTTTATACACTAACCTCACAAGCAGGATAATCAGATTCAGCCCTGTACTGTCTCCAAAGAAATTTAAGCCAAGATCTCTCACGTTCAGGGCTCTAACCACCTTGCAATAATCTATTTTAGATATGAGTTTCCTCATCTGAGTCAGAATGAACCAAAAAAATTCATAATGAATTGCGAAGAAAGATGAGACAATATGCGTTCCCAAAGGAGCTCAGCATCCTTATGCACTCTTTCATCTAAAACAAAAGGTTCTTTCCTCTGGCTTCTTAATAATTTCTGTGTCTTGTCTTAGAAACAGGTTTTGTTGCTGGCAAAATCCAGCTGTCACTTAATAATGAATGTGTGGCTTTCCTGCAAACCCTGTTTCCAAAAATCTGTTTCCAGCAAAAGAAGAAATATTACTTGCTCCTCACCATCCTCTTTAATGGGACATCAAACCTTCCCCTTCCTGCTCACCTCATCAAGGGTGAATACTAGATTTTAAACCAGACCAGTAATATATTAGAATAGGTAAGCACAGGCAGGCACCTCCCTCACTCATTTTCCTAAAGCCAAAAGAAAAACAATAACATTATATTTACATGAATATAAAGGGGAAAACTGAAGAGTGCAGGAGTGCCTGTAGTAACAGTATCTCTTCCACTGTTGAAAGTATGTATATAACAGGAACAGTGCTAAATACAGCTACACAGGTTTTCAGCAAAAAATGAAAGCATTTTTTCACAGTATGTGAATGAAGCTACATCACACAGATGGCTCAGCCTGTTTGCACAAAGACTTTCAAGCTCTAACCCACAGAAGTAATTTCTTACTTTCTTTATGAGGCTTTTTGGAACCATTGAGACCACAACCTGCGTACTGCATCACAGCTTTTCCATTTTGCCCCTCTACTTTGAAGACTTTGTGTTCTCTGTTCCTCAGCCTGTTTATCCCTGGTGATGCTGCATCAAAGACCATAATGGTGCTGATTTAGCCACTTCATTTTCAGCAGCTTTCCATGGAAGGATCTTGTAACACTACACTTCTGAGACAAGAAAAAGGCCCTTTAAACTATTTAAAGCTGTGGTCCATAATTTAGAAGTTAAACAGTGTGGAATTCTTCACTCAGAGCTGTCAAAAGGAAGCCAACATCATGACCTCCATGGTGGTCATCTATTAATTTGGGCTTAGAAGGAGCAGCACAAAAGTGGCAAGCTGAGATGCAGACTGCTACAAAAAGTTACAAAGTGCTTTATTTGGGGTTTTTTTTCTGTCCTCCCCCCTGCCTTGGAAATCAAAGATAACAAAAAGGCAAGAGGTGTGTAAATCCTTTCTTTCTTTTTTGCATTTTGATTTTGCTGGCAGTTTGTTTTTCAGTAGCGCCAGTAAAAGCCTGTACATTACAAATACCACAGTAGAGAGGCAGTGTAACTAGTATAAACCATGAAATGACTGGAGGACAAACAGAACACAGGAAATCATTGTCCATAGCTTTAAACTATACCCAGCTTCTTTGGGTTTGGTTTCCATGACCATTGTGCTTATGACATGTTCTATGTGCTGGGATTTCTAGAGGAATCCTAATCTTTTTATCAAACTCCTGGCCACCCTTGACCTCCCACACTCCACCTGCTCTCCTTTCTGCTAAATAGTCCCCTTAACAAGAAAACCAGTAAGAACAATTCATTTTCAATTTCTTTTCTTTCAATTCCTTTTAATGAAAGCAGCTCAAAGTGAACTGAAAAACTTTAGTACTTGTCAGACTTCTCAGATCATAGCCATTTTTCTCAGTAATGTAAGTGGAAAAGAAGGAATGAAAGGCTGCACTCAGGGCAGGCTCTAGCCTCGGTCTGTTGTCACTTTTCCCTTCTGCTCTATTATAACAAGCATGATTTTTGGAGGACCCATACCTGATTTCCTAGAGATTCAAGTGTGTATAAGAAGGGAAAAAGACCCCTTGTAAGAAGAAAGGCAACGTTTCTCATAATAAAGGGAATATAATAACCATGAAAGGACCTATACATTAATAATAAAATGACTGACAAAAATAGAGTATTTCCTCAGCACTCACAAATTGCCATGGCTTCATCGCTATTGAGTGGTCTAAATAGTACCTGCTATCAATCTACTCCAACACACAGAGCTTCCACAGAGGAATAAGAAAAATCTAAAAAGGTAATAGTAGTTATTTAGCACTTTAAAGACCAAAAATCAACTGGAAGAAGAATTCAGTTAATATTGCACTTTACCAGGAAAAAAACAAGTTTGAGGCTCTTCCATCAAAGCCAGCTGAAATATTTTGACTGCCTTGAAACAGATAACCTCATACAGTCACATAAGCTTCTGTGTAGTTGGATGTTTTTAATCTTTCATGTGTTAACCCATTATACATTAATTGAAGTACTCAAGTACTCAAGAATCAATCCAAAAGCATCCTCTGCAGCCTGTCAGCACTGAAAGCTGACTTGACTTAGCAGTGAGGCTCTTGATGATTCACCTCGTGGTGCTGGCCCTCTGCTTGTTGAAATGTAGTCTATTTCTTTGAATAGTGTTGGTAGTAAATATTGAAAAATATCTCAGCTGGCTAGAAAAGTAGAAGAAAAACAAAAGTTTATCTTTCCCAACATACTGTATTTTTCTGACCCGAGAATATTTTAGCTACCCGCACATGTTATAAACGAGACACTTCCAACTTTAAAGCTGCTGGAAACTGAAGAGCTGAAGAAAAAAACAAGAGCAAAAAAACCCCCAACAAAACAACCAAAAATCCATCCCTTAGATGAGCAACTCGTCTAAGATATGACACAATTGTCCAGCACTTTCAGTTGGAAGGGACCCTGAAGATGTGTGCATTTTTCCAAACACAGTCATCATGGAAAACTCTGTCAATTTTTCTGTATTTCTACACTTAAAGCTGGATCTCCCTGGAGCATCTTCCCCTGGGAAAACCTACTCCCACCTCAAGGAGAAATTAAACAGACAGTCTTTTTGAAGTAAAAGAACAATTTTCTCTGAGAATCAAAACTCTGCCTAGCTTGATTTCTCACCTCTGACTAGCTGCGTATTCTTAGGGTAAGATATTAAAGATTGTGTGTGCACTTCTGATATAACCTTCAACTTTAGTATTCAGAGCTAGAGGATGCACCTAGATCATCATGATTAGTAATCAAATAGAGCAATATCCTGCTCCAAAATATTG
The DNA here is from genome assembly GCF_963513975.1 of Fringilla coelebs. Taxonomy (NCBI): domain Eukaryota; kingdom Metazoa; phylum Chordata; class Aves; order Passeriformes; family Fringillidae; genus Fringilla; species Fringilla coelebs. The sequence goes on along the minus strand of NC_140066.1, from coordinate 21,829,597 downwards.
CAGTCAGCTGTAACAAGGAGTATGGCATTCTTTAAGAGCTATACCAGCTTAATTCAGTGGAGTTAGAACATGCCTTTTTTGGCCAAGTGCTCTTTAGTTCATACCTGCTTTTTCCATAAATCAATAACTTTATGCAGGAGTTCATCATCTTCGCTTGGTCCTGGACTGGTGATCAAAAAATCTATGTCATGTCCAATATTCTTACCCCTAGAAGGAATAAATAACAAGGACATTAAAAGAGTTAAGTTCCTGTTGAATTTTGCTGTTTCAAAGAGAGTATTTTTGCTGCATCATAAGAAAAGTTTGCAGAATAAAGTGATAGCAATGTTGCTTCAAACATAACCAAAATGGAATCTTTTATTTCTATTATGGGGTCTATTAGTGTTCTTTATAAAATAATAATTACAAGTTTTTGATCTATGTCCTCTGTTTTTCAACTAGATAATACAGATCCATTTGCAGATGTTAAATCTCTTTCTTTCTTCCCCTCAAGTCACGGAAAGGAAGATTTTAGTCATCTTTGGATTTAAAAAAAAAAGCATACTCAAAATACAATGTTACATATTATAAACCCAGTGCAGTAACAGCAGATAAACTTGCCAATCAAACTACCACAGATTTAAATATTCTTCCTTGTTTTTGATGCACATTTTAATGTACAAAACTGTGATTATGAACATTTATTGTTTCTTTTAACAGCAGATATAAATTCTTTTACTATTTTGCATTTCTTTTAAACATAACAATGCTTTTTACAGAGCTTAATGTGACTAAAGCTTGTTCATTACATGCACTAAGAATTTCATAATTAAATCTGTGTGCACAGAATTTAATTGCAAATGTTCTTAATGAAAAATTAAGTCATAACCTCTTGTTTTTCTCTGTTTAAGTCTAAGTATTCAGCTTGTCTTTCATCTGCTTTCCAAAGGTGTTAAACTGAAATCTGATTAAGACTTGGCTATCATTGGAAAACAAGCAAAAGCATGTTATTGAATGTTTCCCTTCAGAATTATAAAATGCTTGAAAGCACATGAAAAATTATCTCACAGTGCAATTCATCTGAGTATTGCAGAACCAATACAAGGTTTTAATTTTGAACTTGGTAGTACAACAGGAACTGCACACACATTTACTGAGTGCAATCACTCCAGCCTAAGGAGAAATGAGCAGAGGAGAGAAGAGATTTCTGCAATGAGAATAACTCTTCTTTATGCAGTTGGTGGAGTAAGAACCCAAAATCTGGAGTAGTGACTCTTATGTGTAGCACATCTCCAAATGTTTCTCACGTGTTTATGGGAAAAGTCTGCTCTTGCTGATGCTCACAAGGGTACTTGATGTTATTGCTCAGCAGGGCTTCAGTCAACACTGTCAAGAATTCAGAGAACTTGTGAACTGCTATTCAAGTAATGAAAATAGAACTGTGACACCCAAAAAATCTTTTTTAAAATTTTTTTAATAAATTATTTTCTAAATCATTTATTCTCTTAAAATAATACCTAAAACTGAACCTGGTTTCCTAAACAGGGACATTTGTAGGAACAGAACTGATAGGCAGACTGTCAACTGCCATTTGTGTGACAGGAAGCCATCTAACTGATGGATAGTTGAGCAGCATTAGCACAAAGTTGTAAGGAGATGAAAGTCTGGGGTTTGCATTTGACAGGCAATCATACTCACTATAATGCAACTATTGTGCTGTGTCTGCAGCAAAGTCGAAATTGCTTAAACAGGTAGAAATCATTTCAAAGAGGTTTCAAACAAAGCATCAGTCTAGGCTTAGAAACTGAACAGCAATTCAAAGTCAAGAAGTTAGAAAATATTTAGTATTCCATGTAACATTGAGTTATTTTGTAGGATGCCATTCATTATCTCTAAAATTACAATAATAATGCAAAGCTCTTACATAGCACTTTTTACTAACATGTCTCAAAATATTTTTTCAAAGGGAACGAATTTACTATTCCTATCTTAGAGATGCAGAGTGGCATAAGAATATTTGATTTCTTTAAAAAATAATTTTAAGCAAAGGAAGAAATTGGAAGCTGATGGAATTAGGAGCTGATTCCCCATGCTTCCTCATCATCTACATATTTTAGGTTAACATCATCTACAAAATCCTACATCAATCAAGCCATAAAATGACAGCAAATCCAAGGTGCTTCATTTGCTCTCTATTTCCCAAGACAGAGAGCATTTATTGAAATGCTCTCAGCGGCTTTTTTTTGTGAGTTCAGCTTCCTGAAGCTTTGAACAGGAAAATATTCAAGTTTTGGATTTCCTATTCAGAATCCACTTCCATATTTTTCTTCTCTTCATATTAAAACCTAAATCTTCACTTGGCTATAAGAATCCAGCACCTTAAAGAATGGAAATTGGAGCTTACCTTTTGTTCTAATAATTTATTCTAGCCCGGAGACAAAAAAAGACAGTCCACTATTAATTAACTGCGTTCAATTCTTGGCTGACTAAACTTGTATAAAGCTGGTAAATGTTTCTTAGCAGTCAATAAACTACCTTTAAGGTTGTTGGAATTATCTTTCTCGCTGTTATTAGATTCCAAGTCATCAACTGTAACTATCATTATGACTAAAACATAAAGATATGAATGTAGGGGAAAGGATAATCATATTGTCCTAATCTACAATGGCAGCATCTGCATTATTAGACATTTAATAGTTGTATGTGTGCAGAATATTTTGAGATACTGGAATAGTACATAATGGCAAAGCCACATCAATGGTGATTCTGATAAAATTATTTTAGCTGAGGAGAGATGGACTAACAATTCCCTACTACTCACAAAACTTCATTATTGGATGAAAAAAATGACTTCTGACTTTAAAACCTTAAACACTGTACTAGATTTGTCTTTGGGTTGCTTTGGCTATTTGGTAATGGGTTCCTGCAGCGTTTTGCTTAACAGACCATATTTTCCTGCTTTCAGAGATTCACACTTCATTAGAGTGAGATTAGAATAGTTTTTGCAAATCCTTCTCAATCTCTTACTTCACTTTTGTGTGAAAACAGTTCTCCAGTTAAGTGATTTGCCTCAGGTCTGTCCTTGTCAGCTAAATAACAATTTGCCTGACTTTGGAATAAAAATGGAAAGCCAACTAGGAATTTTGGACCAGGAATCCAACTTAGTACCATGCTTTCCAGAGCAGTCTAAAATACCATTTCTTCACAGCTGCCAGATTGTGTAATTCAATTGTTTCTCAAAACCATCTTAGGAAGGGCACCTCAAAACTCTTTGTGAAGGTTGTCACTTAATATTCAGAAGAAAAAGATTTTCACTAGCTGCTCTGAAAGGCCATCAGAGATGACTGTCTCCCACTGGTTCTGCAGTCTCAGAATCTGGACTGGAGACAAGCTGGACAACTATCCAACTATCTCTCCAAAAACACAGACGGAAAATTTCCAAATAATTTTTTGGAGTTTGTTGTTGTTTTGGTTTCAGGGGATTTTTATGTATTGTAACAGTCACAGTATAACCTGATTACATTTACTTAAGCAAATACTATCTATTCCTTAATCAGAGAAAATTCTTGTTTGCATGATAGAATTAAAAGTGTTGAACTAATTCCCATGTATGTTAAAACCTTCAGCGTTCTGAACTTTACACATGAGAACACTGCCACAGGTAATCAGAAACATTAATCGTTTGCACAAAGTCAAGCACATGTACTTAAGAATCTGGTAGATTGACAAGTAACAGGTGCTTACTTACATTGTCTGATCCACTAAAATAAACACTAAAGAAGAATAAATTTGGTGGGATTCCTGGAACTTGGCAAATTAATTTAATATAATTAATTACATGATAAATCTTCAAATCATACACTCACTTAACGGCAAAAAATATAGCACAATGAAGCGGGTGCAAATAATGGCAAATGTAAACAGATTTGGCATAGTCATTTCAAGCTTCTTTCTATGTGACTGAACTTTTTATTCCTGTCAAAATTGTGGAAAATTGTGGAGGAAGGCATGAACTCTCAAATACTGGGCATTGGGTAATGTTCCAAGCTATGTTGTTTGATGAAACAGGATTGTACTTTCTAAAATAGTATATTTATGATAATACTCAGATGCTAATCAATATTTTAGTCATGACATTTGAAGCCTATACAATGAAAAAGAAAAAACCTGTAACTGAAATCTGTTATGGAGAGCGATTGCTATCAGGAATGTAGCCAATATTCACCACAAAACTGGAAAGATTTTTTTACTTATCTCTTTCCTGAGCATTTTATTGTATAGTTGTATTTTGATAGAGAAAGCTGGGAAATTCAGTAAAAGTAACCTCAGACCAGTACTACATGGAGTAGGCCTTAGACAGCATGTGGAGAGCCTGCACAGAATACCAGAGGATTTAACCCTCCCTTCCTTCCAGAGAGCTCAGACTAAAAGCAATCCTGCTGAAACTCATTTGTATAACAAGCTGGATCTTAGCTAAGATGTTGGAAGTTGATATAAAAAAAAAGACAAGCCATTTATTTGTTGAAAGAAATATGGGAATTCATTATAAGTTAAATTAAGCATCATCTTCTCAGCATTCTTCTTTGGGGAAAGGGAGGGAGGACAGCTTCTAGACAGAAATCCCTAGTGATTTGAAAATATGTGAGGACATTTGAAGATTTTCTTGAATATAGATGACTGATATGCATAAACATAAGAAGAACAAGATGCAATTGCTGAAGTGGTGATTGTGTGGCAATGGAAAAGGAATTAAATGTTGCAGAAGGTTACACATAGCTGAAGAAATGAAAATACTCTGATATAGCACAATGAGCTTTTGTTTGAACAGTGAAGAGAACCCTTGAATAAGTAGCAGAATCATTTTTTTTAGAAACAGCAAACAAATAATTTGTAAGTACCATAAAATGCATGTTCTGAGGGAGAACCGTAGTAGCCTCAGTGTGCATGCCAGTAAAACATGCAATTACAGCTCTAATGGAACATGCACACGTGTGTTCACATGGTGCAAACATTTCTTTCTGTCTGTTCTGATATCAATGCCATATTTTTACTCTATCATCTGTGCTGGGTCTCAATTAACTCCCACTGTAACAACAACATAGAATTATTGTTTGACATCAGTTGAATTTGACCAAACAGAACTGGCACAAGAATTCTGTCTAATAACTGCAGTCCTGATTAATTTGCTTCTACAACCTATCTCCAACCAACATGTGCCTTTCAGGAAAAGGGAGATACATTTATATTCCAAATCCCAGGTAGTCTGCATGCCCGTGGATTTGCTTATTAAGCAGTCTTTGCTGAGATGTCGAAGAGGGGACAGACAATTTCTTACAGCCAGATACTAAAATAATTCAGAGTTACTGTCAGTCAAACTATGAAGAACTACATATTTTCTTTGTATAAACCCCTTATAAAGAGAAAAAACATTCTTTAAGCTTGAAGTACTGGAGTGTGACAGTGCTACAACTATTTCACAGCAAGTAAAATCCTGCGTGTTTGACAAAAGAAGAATTCTACCAATTGCAAAATAGTTACAGGATAATTCTTGGCTCTGATACCACAGATTTTCAAAACCTTGTGTCCCATCTTCACATATAAATTACTAGTGTTTTAATAAAATAGAAAAGTAGTGGTCTACAAAGTAGATCAATAAGTACAATTCCCTGAATATTTTGCCAAAAGAGAATTTACTGAATCCAGAATTTAATCACAAGTTTATTATTCCAGAACATTTTCCTCCCTAACCTTTTTTAAGGTCTGAAATCTAGACCCAGAATAAATGGCTTTATTGACTCACAAGGACCATTGCTACTTATGCCTTTGCTGCTTATACAATTAGTACACTGACAAGAAATTTGCAGAGTCAGATCTGGGCAAGGGTTTCTGAAACACCGATTTCATGCTGAAGTAGTTTGTTAAATGGAAGAAATTACTATGTTTGCAACATAGTTGCTTCATTTGCAACAGGAACTGGGTAATAGTTAAAAGAAGTTAGAAAGTTATTTTGTTTGTGGCAGAAAGTGTCTCCCAAGACAAGAAAATGCTGTAACATTTATTTGAAGTTATTTCCTCAGCAACTCTCAATTACATATTCTGACAAATAGAAGTTCTGACAAATTCTGACTGTAGAGAGTATCAACAGTCTAAGGAGCAGCACAATACTGCACCAGCCCATTGCCAGCATAAATGACCAGCTAAGCTCTGTACACCACATGTAAGCTGTTCTTCAAATCACTTCCAGCTTTATCTCAGGAGCTTTCCTTAATATTCAGGTCAGCTCCACATTTCCAAAACAACATTTGGATTCAACAGTGCCCATGCCATGGTAGTTCACATACATATAGACTAGGCAGCAAGAAAATAAATGCTCACTGAAGTGCAAAAGCAGCTCAACCAAAGTTAACAATCAAAAACAGACACTCAGAAAGCAGAGACAGCAGAATACAAAATGTAAGTGCTGGCAAGCCTGACTCACATCGTGCAGTGCCCACTTTGGCAGCCAAGGGAGAGGGGAAGAGGGAACATTCAGTCAGAATAAACCAGGGGCTCTCAAACATGCCAAACTCCAGCACCAGCTTCATTTGTCCTGGGTGCTTCATCTCCACCTTAAACATGACAAAGATGTAAAATCAATGAGGATGCCTAAAGCAAGATGCTATTTTAGAGTTCATCAAATTAGACAGAAGGTTCAGCTATACTATTTATCTATGATTCCCTAGGTTAGCAGTTTTAAGAGTCATACATCACTCTTATTCCAGAATTAAAACTTGGGAAAGCCTTCCAGTGCAGGACAGGGTAGTAAATAGGAAGAAAAATCTGTAGAGATTACCAGGTTACTTGATGCAAAAAACTAATGACAAGCACTAGATGACAATTTTGAGCATAGTCACTAAAAATAATAACCAGGATTCCTCCCCATCTTAACACTGCAAGTATCTATACCCTGATTTCAGTGAATGCCAACAGTCAGAACCTGCTTTTCAGAAATAAAGTAACACTCCTGAAGTAATGAGGAAAACAGTAAACCAAGATCTGATCAGGGCTCTGTAGAAGACAGATATGGGTTGGGCTTCTTCAGACACACTCTGCTCTCCTGGTTGTTATTTGAATTAGATCCTACTTGCCTTTGAAGGCAAGTCAACTAGTTTGACACTACTGGTTGCCAGTGAATGTCAAAATGAATTCTCTTCTTTCTAATGCCACATAGGTGGTAAGGTACAAAAAAATCACCTGTGGAGATGAAAAGTGCCAGTGTGGGAAGATACTTGTGCTAACATTTTATAGCTAGACACTGAGTTGAAGGCCCAGCCTTTTGGTCACCCTACTGCACTTGGTTTGTACCAGCTGATAAAAACTTGGGGTTAATTATTGCCAGAATTCTAAATCCAAACTGACTGAGAGTTTTTATTCTATATCAAAGGAGATGCTGGAATTCCTTGAGGGTTAATTGTTCCCTGATTGTACATTACAGTGCTCTTCTGGGCTATAGTTAATATCTGTAAGATGGTTTAATAGGATGCTAAATAATGTCTAAAATAGCAATAATATAATTAAATGGACTGAAATAAATTCTGCCACTAGCAAAGACAATTAAAATTAAAAGTGATATAATGATATATTTAACTGAAAAGATACCATACAGTTATGAGAACCACCCTGATTCATTTTGAGAGAATTTGTAGGTAAAAAAAAATTGCTGTCATAACTTCGTCTGCAGAATTACTTTTCCCACTAATTTAAGAATAGAATTATTTAGGTTATACTGTCTCTGAAAGAAAAACATAGTGAAAACAGAGAACTGTTCCCCTGGGCAGCTATAAATCAGGCTTCTGCAAAGGTTTGAATTGCTAAAGGCGGTGTACAGCAGCTCCTTCACCCAGCCAAGTAATTCAACATAAACCCAGCTGAACTATGTAAAGTATTTAGCAAAGATTCACAGGTATCTTCTCTGGAAAAAGTGCTTGAGGGTGGACACTTCATTAAAATGCTAGTTTTCCTGCCCAGTGTAACAGTAATTCTAATTCACTGGAGGCAGAACCCATTTTCCATGGCTGTGGAATGTATTTATTGTATTTCTGAAGTTAATCCAACTCTGCAATGAAGCAGCATTGGGAAAAATCTTTTCCCTTTAGGATCAGAAACCTTACTAAACAGCATAGGGGAACACAGCTTTAATAGAGGATACACAAAACAAACATTTTTGGTTTCTCATTTATTCAGCAGGATATTGCTGGTATTGTGAATCAGTTGCTTCTGTTCAAGAAATCTTTTAGGGAATGACCAAACAATGCAGAGAAGTAATTACTTAAAAGATCTTCTTGTATCAGGAGAAAGGAGCATTACCCACTGCAGCAGAAGGGATCACATCACTGGTTATTTCTCCAAGTTTTGTTCTGAGGGTAAAAATCACTGAAGTGAAGAGAACCAGTGAAAAACCTGTGCAAAAGCACTTAAATTTACTTGAAACATAATTTCACCCTCAGTGACTGCATTGCCTCAAAAAAAGGGAGTAATGCATGGCACTCACCTCATCTCATTAAATGCACTTTCAAAGACCAAAGTATGTCATGCTATGCTTGACTGTGTCTTTTATGACCCAAAAAAAAACTTATACATTTCTCAGAGTACAAGACACTTGGGTACTCCTCTTCATGTCATGATAAGTTTTGATTTAACAGATATTTAATTTAATGCAATGAAAGGAAAACAGTTATTCAGCTGAGGAATTTAATGACCAGTGTAACTAAACTTAGAGCTATTCACTGATCTCAGAAATCTCTCGAAGATTATTTGCATTTTAGTTATTTAATTATTTCAATTATTTAATGTGTTAAACATATTCTATGCAAAGCCCTGAAAATATTTCCCTGCCATGTGAAAACAATGAATGGTGAATTATATATTGTGTGTTATATATTGGCTTGTTTATGCATTACCTTCTATGTACCTTAAGCCAAAGGTTATTTCAAAGAATATTTGGTTTATATGCTGTGTAAGGATTCTCTTATCCACTAACATCTAAGAAAACCATAGTCATGGAACAATATGAAAATCTGAATGGAACTCAAAATTTGAAGAACTGAAAAAAAAATTGATCACAAACAAAAATACTAAAACCAAAGTGATTCACCTATTTTTGTAAGTATTACCTTGAGGATGAACACCTGCTGTTCACATGCTGAAACTACTTCTCTCCAACCTTAACTTCACATTTCTTAAAAACAGAAAAGTAATTTCTGTGAAAAACAGTTGCAAAATTGTGTTTCAACCAAATCTACTGTACACTATTAAAATAATTCATAAAACTGTCTTCCAGCAGTCTGGTTCCTACTAAGACAACAAAACAGGAGAATGGCCAATGTAGGAATTTAGTCAGCTGCTTGTTATTTAGAAAGTGTGTTTCTCTCTAGTGATTGTATCAGTTGCACAGCCTGGGCAGTGCTGTTGTGCTCTGGCTTTCCCAGAGTGGGTCAGGTTGGAGGGGACACCCTTGGATCATCTGGTCCAACCTCCCTGCTCCAGCAGGGTCATCCCAGAGCACTTTGCACAGAATTGCAGCCAGACTGCTCTTGACTATCTCCTGTGAGGGAGACTCCACAGCCTCTCTGGGCAATCTGTTCCAGTGCACAGTCACTCACACAAGTAAGCTCTTCCTCGATGGGAAGAACATATTTGTCTGCCTTCCATGGCATTGATGCCTGAACGTGGCTGTCACCAATTATATCCTGATGCTGAATATTTATCCCTTTTGGCTTGCACACAAGATGACTTTTTTGTTGCTAACAGCTTTAGCCTCTCTGAATCCTCTACTTGGAGTAAATTCACTATTCCACCAAGCAAAACAAAACTATGCTTAAGCTTTGAATCACTGCAAGTGCTGTCTCAATTTCGTATAAATAGCACAACTGTACCTGGAAGCTGGCCATGTAATTTCAAGCTTTAAAGCTTATGAAATGTACCATACCAATCTGTCACAGTTTTATTTAAAGTCATGAAATACATTGCTGAAGTTTTACTTTTACTGTCTTGGAAAATTCTTTAAATTACACTTAATTGCAATCAAGCATGTCAAATGACATCATAGAAGCTTCCTGCATAAACAGATTTTGCCCAGTGCCAATCAATGACAAAAAAGAAAAAACACTTCAACACTGTTTGAAGGAGACAAACAGTCCAAAAGGTATTGATGTGGATTTGGGATCTCATATATCCAGCTGAAATGTGAGGTATGCAGATGGATTTAGTCGTAAAACATCTAATAATGCAGCAGAAAAAATAGAAGGTCAGCTGCATTCAAATTATTTACTGAAATAAGTAAACAAAAGTCTGCATTATTAAATATGAAAGGTGCATATTAAAAAAATGCTTTCACTAAACTACTTGTCATACATTTTTTTAGCAATCAATAAAAAAATTATTTTCCATTTACTAGTTTAGATTTTTTTTTTGTCCAAGACAAAATTGCTTGATTCAGAATTATGTTTCTATTTTACTTACTCAGAATCTCAAAGACATATATAAGCCTACATTTAAGATACAGTATTTTATAAAAGAAGGTAAAAATTATTTTTCTATACTGCTGCTTTAACAAAATTAACAATCAGCTTTATAGCAGCAAATTGTCCTGAAGCTTTCTGGCAGTAGATTGAAAACATGAATTCAAACCCCATCCATTTTAATTCTCTCTAACTAATTCTCTTGAGTGTTTCAAAAGGCTTGTTCCTTTAACATATCCCTTTGTCACAGAAACTTTCATCAAAACATTCTCTTTCATGCGTGTCTACTTCAGCATTTCTAAAAATCAAAACATTCTCTTTAAACAATTTAAAAGACAATATTAATGTTCATGTGAGGAAGGAAACATGATTTTCAGAATGCCTGAATGATATTAAATGTTCAGCCTGGGTTTCACTTACTTGGCAGGGATGGGAAAATCCGTAGAATCAACCTACCATAAAAATAAAGGTTTCTATTTGCCTCCTGCTCAGCTGTTCTGGAAGTTATATAAACATGACAGTTTTTCTATTAAAATTCCTTGAACTGAGAAATAGATTGCTGGCATCCACAGTGGTGGGGGGTGGGGGGGGGTGTGGGGAAGGACAACCAGAAATAAGACATCTCTCAGAAATTCTAACATGAAATAGGATTAACACTTCTGTTTGAGTTGGTGTAATGGCCAAGGAGTACAGGTAATTATTCAAACATCTGGGGTAGTGACAAGACATGAGAAGCCAGATTTTGAATTCTGGCATTTTGGGGCAATATGTCTAATTCTACTTTAGTTGTGATTACTTTAAGATATTTTATCAATCTATTCCACCAAAGGAGATATAATACGACGTAAACATTTGTGTAGTTGCCAGCAGAGAGCTGCAACAGGGTGAGTTTGAGTCTAGCCTTTCTACCAAGTTTTACTCAAGTACTTCTGAAAAAAATATGCACAGTTTAAATTTCAAGCACATGTACAATCTAGATAGATTTAAGAAAATTGCTCACTCAAATGTTTAGGGTGAACTGTAGAATTTTCCCAGGATTGAGCTGACCTTCATATTTTCAATAACTTGCAGTAGTAGTTGCCCCCACTGCAAGTAAGGTAGGTAGGGAATTTTACAGAAGCATAATGCAGAGAAAATGAGATTGTTCCCTTTCAATACTAATTTGGATTGTGTCATTCATCTACTAATTTTGTCTAGGGGAAGAGGACTTCATATAGTGTTCTATATGAAGTCTATCCCTGTTGTATATGAAGTTCTATCCCTAATCTATGGGATATACTTAGAACACCAGCCTTTTACAGAGAAAGAAACTGAAATTCAAAACTTGTCTACTTGGTTTATATGAGGGGTTTGCCAAGATAGCTGTGTGGTGTGAATGTGCACTGTTTGCCAGCAGTTCCCTGCAGCTGAAATAGTTACACCCTTTGGGCCAAAATAGGCTATTCCATTTGAGAAAATCATTTAAACTATACTATCAAAGGAACACTGCATCTCCACAGAGAAAGGCTGCCAATATATTCTACAAGTACAGGCATACCAGAAAAGCCTTTTAAAGCGTGGACAAGCCTGTCATTAAATTTAACTTCTAACTTGAGTAAATCCCTCCATTGTGAAATCGTGTTACCCTCCTTTACAAAGTTTCCTTGCTCTGCTCCAAGATGTGATTCTCCATCAGCCTAAGGAGCTCATGAAGTTGACTTAGTCGATTTAATTCCAGATTGAAAACTTCCCTGATTATTACTAACCAACTTCCTTAATTCCCAAACCATGACAAGGAAATACTCTGTTTGAGAATGTAGCTTCATAGAGTTCTCTCTGTGCCTTTCTTCCTGATCCAGATATAAAGCTCTAGCCATATATTTTCAGAGAGTCTTTCAAAGAACAAGTCATGTCATATTTCTTGTATTCTTGTCCTGACTTCTTTCTGAAAACAATCCTGACTTTTTCAACCTGCACTGCGTTGTGAGCTCAGGTAATGAGACATTTCAAGGGTCTCTTCAATAAAGGAACATATTTTAATATTTAGGTAAAACGTGAAGATGCATTCCCTGGATCACCATTTCTTGCCAGTTCAATTTTTCAAACAATCAGTTGAAAGTGACCTCCTATTTTGTCATGATTCAACTGAAATCAGCATCCAAGCTCCCACCAACCTTACAGTGAGAGCAGAAGGATGGGCTGTTCATGTTTCATTTATAAGATAAGAATGGTGAGGGTCAAATCTACATTGGCTAAGTGTGGGTGTAGTACCATCTATTGTAGTGATACAAATGCATACTATGACAACATCAAGACATTTCATAAATGAAATAAGGATATTAGATCAAATATATAACATCCCTATTGGATATCATATCCAATGACAATGCTGTCACTGAGGTAAACAAATTAGGTGCAACTGGACACATTAACCACTGCAACAGGACCAAATAATCAGGTGTATTTTTTGTGTTTATCCACTAGACCAGTGTCTAGCTGTAACATATGCCAAAATAAAAGGAAAATATTCTGCCATCCTTGATCAGTAGCACAAGATAAAGGATATAAGTTTATTACTTTATGAACTAGCATGAGTTTATAAGTACATATTTGAGAAGTAATCCACAAGGCTTTAATGGGTTTGGGTTTTTGCTTCCCAAGATAGGCCCTAGTGGACTGATAGAACTGCTATGATAGCAGATGATTGTAACCAAGTCTATCAGATTAGATTTTGCTGCTATTTAATGCTGGTTTTTCATTTTTCTAAAAGATTGCTTGCAACATTTCCATCTACCTCTTCCACTGTACAGCAACAATCCATAATATATTCCACCACTTCCAAATGAAAGCAACTAAAAGGACTATTTCTGACTATATCTTTTAATTCATGCCTCTCATACATGATTTATTGTAAACCTTTTTAGTCTTTTCCTGTTATCTGACATGTAGAAAATATCTTGTCTGACTCATATTATAACAAAAAAAAATTTAACCAGCAGCTACCTCCTTGTTATCATGTCACCACACCACTAGCAAGATCACATCACACTTAATTAAAATGTTGCGGCTACTCTTGCTCACAGGGATCTGCAAAATGTATCCCCTAGTTGCAAGGTCACCAATGTTTGCAGCTTTTCTCATGATTATCTGACAGGAAACATCATTCTTAACTTGGGCTGTCAACTATCTTTACAGCAACTATTCTACAATCAACTTTGACTCCTGCTAAAGAGTCGATCAGCAATAAGTAAACTCTGCTATAAATGTCCTGTTTTCAAGCCAGGTTCCTGCGTCTAAAACCATGGAAAAAATTACAGAGTGCAATATGTAGCATAATTAAAACTGATTTTTGATCTCTTGACTCTAAACATCAGGTATTTGCTTCTGCAATCTCTGAACCATGTGGCATCTGAACCTGAAGAACTGTTTTGCACATGGTGAACCACAGAACACTATTGTTTGTCACAGTAACTGCTCACTAAGACAATGCAAATTTCTCAGAACTTCATCTCTGACACAGATGCCCTGAGACACTTACATGTAAAGCATATTAATAGTAAGAAATACACTCAAAAACATTGAGGCATCAGAAACTTCCCAGAGAAAATAACACACATCCAAGACAAAGTGTATAAAACAATTTCTATTTCTGTCCTGAATCCCTTAGGCACAGGCACTGCAGTTCATAGGTAAGATGCTGAAGTACCACTGTGTGCAACAAAACAAGAAATAGACACTTGTTTCCTGGTGCACCTAGATGTGACTAACAGAAAGCTGGCTAAGCATCATTAGCACTATTCTGTCTTGGCACATTAATTAAGCCTCTTAATCATAGCCAAGCCCTATCCTTGGCCTGTTAATGCTACCTTACAGCTGACTCTACTGCTGGGAACTTAGTCTAAGACTGCTGCCAGAATTTTGTTCCAAATACCCTTTATGCAGAGTTCTGATGATTTTCCTTTAGAAAGGATGTCACTTTCTTCTGCATGTCTCTTAGTGCTACAAAGACAATTGTTCTGTCTCTCTTCATTCCATTCCCACCTTAAGTGGCCTCGATTTTGTAAGGCGTCCGCTTCTTAGCAAGTGAACCACAATGGAACTATTTTATAGATAACATGGAAGGAAAAGAACTAACTATCAAACTAGGCATCTCCATCTCATCAAAGCCTTGTATAGCTTTGATTTGACCTCTTGTGCTTTATGTTTCTCTTTTATCTTACTACTTTATCTGAAATCTCCTGTCTTTTTTAAATTTTGCTTCCTCATCTTTCCCTTAGTATATTCCACTATCTTAAAAGTCCTCCTTGTACCTAATGCTCTATAACTCTTAGAAGATTTTTTTTCCTTACCAGCATATATAGTATCATGAATATATTTTATTTTAGAGCTATTTATTTGTGAGACAACTTGCAAGATACTTAGGTGTTCATCCATATATGAAAATACTTTTCAAGTAGTATATTTTAAATATTGTACTTGAACATGCTTCTTGGCCTAAGTATTAAAATGGATCAATTTAAATTCACTGGCTGAGCATTTCAGAACACTCTGCATGGTATTAGCTGAATTCATGTCAAATGTCTAGAAGAGACTCTCCAATTATTGTGACTCTTCAGAGAAGTACTTCAAAATATGATGCCTCCCCATAATAGCCATGTAAAAGGCAAAAAACGCAAACATTTTTTTAAAAAACCCTCACTAACGACTTGAAACATTTGGTTTTGCTACAAATTCTGAGTGATAATTATAGTTGATTGTGTATTTTCTGTCTAATCACTCAATCTATTATTCACAGAGAGGTTTTAGTAGAACTGGCCAAGAAAATGAGTAAAAGTAAAAGGGTTTAGGTGGACAGTTCTGTCTCATTTATTTTCTGTCTCAGAAAATAAATGAGACAGAAATGTTTTAATACAAGTTGTCAATTCAATTTGTTGTCTAAAAGCTCAATCAAAATATTTCTGTTATCTTGCAAAGGCATTGTGATGCTTCACAGAGGTTTCTGTACCTCTATCTCTTCCAGATGCATATAGCCTTGTCTTTAGATGAAATGACACCACATCAATATGAAATTTCTATAACTAGGCTAATCATGAGAGAGAAATTCTAACTAGAAAATTCATTTTGCGAAAGAAAAACACCTTTTGAATTATAGCCCCTACCAGGAAAATAATTACATTTCTGCACAGTTCTTCACTGAGAATTGAACATTTTCACAGAAAAAAAAACAATAGTCATAAATATTTTGGTAGATATGTTAGAAGTAACCCTAAACACAAATGATGATTCACTTCATTCACTAATTTCATTTCTGGGCAGACAGCTGCTCCATAACCCTGTTGGTATGTTTTGGCTTGCAATACCTATTCCCAAACAGCAATATACAAATTCTCCTATCCCCTAGAATTAAAAAGAAAATCCAAACCAAACAAAAAACAACCCAAACATCACTCAAAAGCCACTAAGATAAAATTCCACAAAGAATGAATCAAACCTTCACAGAATTTAGACTGTCTTATGCCTTATGAAGCATACAATAAAATTTAAAACTTAGTGGAAATGACTTATTCATATTCTCCCTTTATCATGTAATATACCTAATATCAGTAGCACAAGAAAGAACAAGTCTGGCAAACTGCTTGAGCCCTATCTTATACACCTCAAATTCATTGCAGCTGATATAACATGACTCTGGTACAAAAAGCCCTACAGTTACCATCACTGAGGTTGCACAAGTTTTTATCATAAAGAACTGCTTGTCCTTCTTTCTACAGAGTTTGAAAAGGAAGCTCTTTCAGTCTATGAATACATCTCTGGACATGTTAATTGTACCAATTATTTGTACAGCTTCCCTTTTAATCCTAAGAGCTTTTATTCCCCCATGCCTTATCATACTAATCTATTTCCAAACTATCAGACCATTCAAAGAGCAACAGTTCAACCCTAATGCAGGAAGCAGGTTTTCCAGCTTATTAAATTATACTGATAAATCAATTTTAGTACATGCTCTCTATCATGCAACCTGCCTCCCTGCCTCAGCCCCAGATTATGTGTTATAATAATACCTGGGGTGGTCAGACTTGATGTGACTTTTTTTTTAATGATGTGCTGTCCTATTCAGACTGTCTCAGCAACAGTGACTGGGTCCTGTGCAAAAAACCTTTTCTGAATTTATTTAATACATATTTTATGCTCACTGAAAATTATGTACTTGTATATTGGAAGAATTGTGTTCAAGGAAGGGCAAAGCATTTCCCCTTCCAAAACACCAGAGCAGTGGTTTTAAAGTCAGACCAGAACTTAGCAATTACATGTTTAATTTCCATAATGCAAATAGTAACCACCACTGCATATGCTAATTGTTCTAAAATTACGAATTAATACTTTTCAGTTAACCTAGCATAATAAGAACCACAGCCATTTTTATTGCTAACCTTTTAAAGTGGGAATGGTCAGTAAAATATGCATTATTAAGTACATTCATTGATAAAGCAGGACTATAAATAATTGTGTCCTACTCCTTTTATAACTTTTCAAAACATTCACTTTGGCAAAACTTGTCCACAAAATTGCGTAAATAATGCAAAATCAGTTTTACATTTTTGGATTTCTAATGGTATATTATCTTTAGGAGTGGCACTGCAGAAGGCACTGCAGTTTGGAGCTGGTGGTGCTGTAATTGGTACTGACAGCTGTCACTGCTCCTTTCCACTTAGGCGGGTCTAATGAGCCAGCCGTCATGAGAGATTGGTGTTTGTTTCAGAGCTGGGGCTTCACATCAGGAGAAAGCAAGTTAGCTGTTAGTTATCATCTGACACTCACACAAGCTACCAAAATGGCAAAACTGAACTCACTGCTGAAATCTACTCTAGCTAATGACAGCACCATTCTCTTGCATTTTGAAAAGCAAAATCACTGGGAAGGAAACCCAGCCAGTGCAAATCACTCAGCCCAGTTTCTGCACATCAGATGCCCCAGATGGCTTTTCTTGGGTCCCACACTGAGCAGCAAACCCAGAAGCCCCTTTCCTCATGCCTGTCCTCATACACAGGGCAGGTTTTATCACAGTGAGTCATCTCTATTACGTAGTGAAGGTCTTGAGACACTCATCCAAAAATGAGAACAAACATCAAACAGAATTATAGAAATGTCAAAGATGCTTTTGAACGAACTATGGTAGATTTCTAACAATTTCTATCACTTTTTGGGTATGTAAAAGGCATACTATGTTGTAAACACTAAATTAAATTAAAACATTTTACATTAGTACAGACTGAAGTAATTTTAAAAACATTGGACATCTACTGCTTAGGTATAACATTATTTGTAAGATGTCAGAATGAATTTCTGAGGGGAATGTGCATTGTTAACTGACTATTCTTCACACCATTTCATAAAATGCTTTTAATGTGTGACTCCTTGTCAAAAAATTTTCATCACTTCTCAGTCATGCACCTTTCCTAAAGTTTTAAATAGATCTTTTTGAGTTACTCTTCCTTAATTTCCATTCACTGACAAAACAAAGATGTGAATTTTTTGTCTCATCTCTGCACATTATCACTAGCATCACTTGCACAAAAAAAAAGGTTCTTCTTTTGACATTGCATCTCTATAAATGGATTAAATGAGCTGTGAATATCAGCATTTAACCAATAAAAAGAGATCTTTATTTATTTAGAATGTATCAGATCTGCTTCATCTAAAAGTCTAATTGAAAAGGCTGTTCAGGTCAGCTGTGATATTAGAAGACAACTGAATCACATTTAATGCTGCTTAAAGGATGTGAATGGGCTGAAAGAAAAATTAAACCATGGCCATTAAAATTTAATTTGACTTAGTGAAGCCATTAACTTTTTTGTTTTATGCAGTGGCAAGCATTCTAAAAACATTTCCATATAGTTTAGAAACCTAGAAGTGCCAAATGGCTGACTCTTACATAGCAGAAATGATTGAAAGAGACCTTACAGGGCAAATCAGGAAAAAAAAAGCAAAAAGAGAAAAATTGCTTAAGTAACATTATTAGCTGTCATTCTCTTCTTCCTTCAGATATAAACTGTCTTCTGTTCTAGTAATTGCTCACTTTGCTTTTCATTTAACATTCAATTCATTTGGATATCAAATGAACATGACATGAAGATGTGGAAAGAAATAATCTATTTTTGAGACAATGCCCTGTCTTATTCTAGCAGTATACCTGCAATATGCTGCTTTGTCACCACAAGTTTGCCTTTGCAGTTTGAAAATTCCCCCCTTTTTGGTTTTTAGTCTCATTTTTTCCAGTTTAGCTTAAAAAGAAAAGAAAACATCAATACAAGAGACTTTGTTTAACAGTCCCAAAATAATACAGTGTGAGATTACATATCTTGCTTTATAACATCATTTCTATTGCTCTGGCTTACTTACTAGCAGTCACTGTCAGGCTTGATAGGAAACAGAAAACACTAAACACTGTAAAGGCTCTTACAAATGTATTCCAGAAGTAAAGGGGGATCATAGACACTGTAAGGCAGGGAGTTTTCTACATAGAGTGTAAAACTTCTGGCTTTGCAGAAATCAGCCAGCTCCATTTCCAGCTCTATGCTTGACCAACCACTTGAACTAGTTTTAAAGAGAGGCATGTAGCAAAATAGCATCCTTCTAATGAGCTAAAAAGTCTGTGAAAGTAGGAAAGGGTCAGGTAGTGTAGGGCATGTAAAAAACTTTGAATCAACATGTTTTGGAAAGACTTTCAAAGTATATGCCCTGCTGAGTGCTCAATTTTATTAAGTTTCATGGGTTCTTACAAAGTTCTTTTTGTCTATGACTCCCAAATACCTTATTCATCAGTTTCTACTTCATGATTCATTGTGGCTAATAATAGATGAAATGACTGGGAAAATAATCAAAGCTCTAATGACAAAAGGAAGTATCTGAATTACTCCAATAGATTATCTTTTAAATTGACTTGGCTAGTCATTAATTTGATTTTCTCCTTTCTCAACTTAATTTTTAATGGATTACAGAAAATTAAAAGCAGAAACTTGTGATGATCCCTGTTCTTTCCCAGCTGCAGTGCTTCTAACTCTTGCCAGAGAATATTTTTACTTGCAGTGTATCAATACCTCGAGTTCAAACATTTCTAATCCTTGGGAGTTTGGGAAGGCAAAGCTATTTTACTAAGCTTTAAAACCAGCCAGATCAGATTAGAACATCTCCAGGTTAAAACTCTCGTCCAAAGTTGGCTACAGTTTATCAGAGGAAAGGCTGTGCTCATGAATGATAGCCAAGCAGTCTCTCCAGTTTGTTGCTGGAATAATTGCTAGATTATTCCAGGATCTGCTTAAATTTGAGTGTGTGCAAACTACCATATCAGCTTGAATGTTCTGCAAGCAGCTTGCCTCACAGCTCCTTTATAGCAGATTTCTCCTCAAAAAAAATTTAAGTACCAGCATATAAAAAAAAATCTACTTCTTTTAACAGTAGTAGAAAAAAAGCCAGCAAAATTACAGTATTTGGACTTGAGTACCTGGATATGGTTTATATCTTCTCTTACCACAGTTTGTGTTTCAGAGTAAAAAACCCAAAGTATAAGTAGAATAAGCAATCTCTGCTTAGGAGTTTGCCTAAAATCTTACTGAAAGAATCTTTTGCAAAATTCATTCTATTAATTTAGCAAGTAAGTCCTTGCACTATTTTAATCCTAGATCTGAGGAGAAAGAAAATAATTTGTATAACAGCACTTCAAATACATTTACTCTGAGCACCTGAAAAAATTTGGTGGTATGTCAGGAATTCTAACCTCATTGCAGAACATTTACAGCATCCAAAAGAATACTGTTATTAGTAATATGCAATATCAAAAGGTCAAATGGAACTTTTTATCTGGATCAGAATTTGTGATCAGATGTTCTGTGATTTATCAAGAACTTCAGCCAGAATCCACATGACAAGCTTGATTAAATAAAGCACAAACTCTTGTGTATATTCCAGAGTTTGGAAAGTGTAATATTCTTCAGACATTGAATCTCACAGTGTCTCCTTTTTGAGCATGTGCCAGCACAGCTAGATAAATGTGATTCCACATGCCTTATAGAAGTCTTATTTCTGAAACGAAGGTGCCACAATAACCTTGGTTATTTATCACTGCATGAACCTGTAAAATAATCTCTCAAAGTGTTTCTTTGTCTCAGCTATTTCATCTTATCTCCAAGACTGAAAGAAGAGATATCTTTAAATTATTTTCTTGGTACAGAACAGGAAAGAGCAGAATCCTGTCCCGTGTCATTACTTTATGCATTCCTTTGCCTTGTAGGAAATGTCACTGCACACAGGAAAGAATTTTTTGCATTGTAATATCCAAAAGTATGGCAGTGGTGCCTGACAAACAGTTACCCTGTCCTTTGCTCTCTTCATTGCTTTTCTATTAATAATTCTTATCTACAAATGTTACAGAGTATCAAATCCTCACTTCCAAAAGATAATAAAAAATTCAAGCGAGGAGATAGTGATCTACACTCAGGTTCCTGTTAGGACAGAATTAACAATAAAAGAGACTGAGAATAAAACTTCCTTGAAGACTGATAAAGCATGGAAGAATTAACCTCTCATAAAGATAAAAAAAGACAAGATACACTAGTTATTCTTCATGATGCAATGCCCAAGACACTTGAACAGCTTCTTCAGAGCTGCAATGTGAAAACTTACCCAAAACAAAGCCTCTCCTTAATCTACTTCACTTTCTCTAAAGGCTAAGGTAGGAGAAGCCATCAAGAATGTGTCTAAGTAAATATTTGAGAAAGTGAAGAGTGAAATAATAATACTAAGAGGATCTCTAAATAATTTTTTTTAAAAAACGTGCCTGTGGATGATATGGTAACCATGTCCTCACATCATAGAGAAACAACTCTACTGCTGCAGAGCTAACCACAACTGTGTTACATCCAGCACAATAAAACTGAACTCTAATTTGTAAATAATTCATGAATCATATGGACAGAGCACACAGAAAACCATTCTGAAAATGCAGTTCTTTTATATACATATATATATATATATATATATATATATATATATATATATATAAAATATTCTTATCACTGTATGTAATTCTTATTCCAGATCCTTTTCTGAACTTCTCCAGCCAAATTTGGAGGCTGTGGGTCTGTGTATTGAGATATGAACAAATTTAGATCCCATCTTGGGGCAAAACCAAGTATGAGCAGCTAAATCAAGTTAGCTAAAACCCAGGATTTTACAGAATATCACCAGTGCATGGCAACCTTTTCTTGAAATTGCTCTGAAGCTATATACTAATATGGAACTAGAGGAAGAAAGGGAAAACCCCTCCAGTTCACTGCCATGAAACTTACTGTGAAGTTATTTTTCTACTTGTCATTATTAGTGACCCTACAACAATGCTAATATTACTATTAATGGCATTAACATACTGCTAACAGGAATAAAATATACTGTAACATGCAGTGATACCCACAAAATGAATTAATGACATTACTACAGAAATCACCTTAATTCTCTTCATGGAATAAAATTACTCTTTTAATATCCACAGGAAAAAAAAGTTGTCAGGTCCACAGTTTAACTCATTTAAAAGTTAAGACACATTAGCCTAAACTACACTCCTGCCTTGGATATAGCTGGGACAAGTGCATTATTTATCAGGGATGTTGCTTATTAGAATATGGGGTTTCTTCTCCCCATCCCAGGGCCTCTGTTTATGTAGGAAGGGATGCTTCACCCTCAGGGTCTTGTGTAACCTCTGAGGGGCTATTCCCCACCTCCAAATTTGTCTCATTAGCTCAAATCTCAAAATAAGAAAGTAATACAATGCCAATTCAAACAGACTTTGCATGGCAAATTCAGGCTTTCTAATAACATTGTCCATGGCATGATTTAAATTGCACTATCAGCATCTTTGATTCTGCCTTCTCTGCAGTCACCCTCCCCGACACCTTACCTGAATAGAAAATGAAATACCTTCCACACCATGTGGGTGTGATTTATTTTATAACTACAATTGCGCTATTTCTGTATTTCCATGCATTACAATGTTGCAATTTCTGTTTCAAAATGACCCAGATAAGTGTTGGAAAAGGCTGACAGAAAAAGAAAAACTCTTCCAACATCTCAATTGAAACTATACCCACTGAAACTCAAGAAATGTTTTACAGCAGTTAGTGAAGTGTTCCTGTAGGAATGCAATGAGGGATAAACTTATCTAGACTTCATTAATTTATTAGTTTCTGCTCCTGAATTATTTCAAATTAGAAAGATATGAAGGGTTGCCATCATGATTCTTTTATTTTTTACAAGACTAGGAAAATAAGCCATACAAAAGCCTAGAGGTGAAAGATGAATCAATCCAAAGAAAAGTCCATTAACAAGTTTGCTGGGATTTAAAATAAAACAGAACAAAACCTATTAGTTACTTTACCTTTGTACTATGCTTCTTAATTTTGATTTAAAGAATTTCTACATCATCTGATTTCTTGACATTTCAGGAATTAAAAGGAAAATATCTAGCAACACAATAAATATATCCATCCATGTGTGTATGTAATAGATTTGGGGAAAAGAATGTAACTTTCATCTCTACTTTCATCTTTCATCTCTATTAAATCTCCATAGCTGTAGGTCTCTATGGAAGTTCTGCTTGTTTTGATTCATCCAGTTCTGCATAGTAAGGTTTATGAGACTCCTGACTTTCAACTCTCCAATCAAAAATCTGGAGGAAAACAATCAACTGTTAATTTCTTCCCAAGTTATGAAACAGGAATACGAAGCAAGGCAAATCTGGATCCTGGAAAATCAGTATATCATTCAGGGCAATCGTGAGCTATTTTCCTTCTTATGTCAGCAGTGTGCAGAGTGTAGAATGAGGGAAATGTTTAAATGATACAGCTTGTCTATTTTATTAAAATATTTACATAATGATGAAAGGAACAAAAAATAATTTGTTAATTGAAAACTGTGAACTGCTAAGCTTACACAAACAGCTTGCTGAAGAGCATTCCCACTACAGGAGATGGGCAAAAAAGAGCAGACGTAGTCAACCATATTGCAACTCAGCAATTAAAATACAGGTGCCTGAAAGAGGTATCTCAATCCATCAAGTTATCTGCAAATCCTACACTGCAGCATTTATTTTCCATGGGCTGGTAAAATACCATTAGGACTGACATATTGAAACCTGTAGTTCAATATATTCTTGTACAGTTAAAGGCATGTAATTAGTATACAGAATTACACACTAGTAGGCATCAAGAGATACTTAAATAATTTCTCTTCTGCCTTGATACACCCATTTAGAGATACAAAAGCTTATTCTTAATAAAAAAGAGAATGACTATCACATCTCCCCACAACAATAAGCAAGACAAAAGGCTTTGATTTGATTTGTGAGAGTCAAACTTTGCAAACTATGCTACCAACCAAGCTCACAAATATATTACATTAGAAGAAACTGGAACTTTGCAGTAAATAACCTGTAAGGCTCTGACCCATCTGGATGTGTTAATCAATTACATCCAAGCTACCAACAACACAAGGTCTCTGGCTGCCCTGCATCAGTGGGGAGAGTCTCCTAAACAAAGACTCCTTTAAACAGAGACTCTCCTGAGAGACACCACATGTCTCTGAAATAAAGACTCACAGAATGATGACACTTGAGGTTTTGCACATAAAATTTCACCTTGCTCCTAAACCTTTGGTCAGGGTTCCTACTTAAGCCTAATGCTTCTTATTGACCACACAGGGTTATTGAAGTTATGTAGCTGGAGGCTATTAACATTCCTACAATAAATATGGGATATACAAGGAATAATTATGAATATCATTAAAAGGGACAAAGATGATAAAAATATTCAACACAATCACTGTACTGTAGAAATTATAAATTATATAAGGTCTTAATTTAGTACTGAATTGAGTCTGACCTATATAGGCTGACAATATTAAAACACACAGGTGATGCATTCATTAATATTCTTCTGTCTTGTGCTCTCATATCAGCTTTAGAGGCATGAGAGTCACAGAATTTTATGTTTTGAGTTTTATGAGAATAAGTATCTTTCAAAGATACTTTTATATTTAAAATTTAGTCAAAGTCTTACAAAACATCAAATTCAGCAGCAAGAGCTAGCACTGACTACATTTTTTTGGTATAAGAGCATAACACATAGAAAGAACAAGGAGGACATAATGGGGGACTGAGAATAGAGCAAAGAAAGCAGAACTCCTGAGGACCATTCCCAGTCTCAGTACTCTGTTGTGTGGCTGTAAGAAAGCTCTCAAGTAAGTGCTGAAAGAACGTATTTTTCTGAACAGCTTTGGGTTTGGTTTTGCAAAGCAAGACCAAAATTATTTGTAATAAAAATCAACCAGGAAAGGAATTCTGAGATCATCCCATCTATACAGATGTTAGTATATATTTAATTTAGTCAGTGCTTTATAGTCATTTTAGTAACTGTTTACTCCAAGTATACTTCTAACAGTACAAACTCTGCCTCAGCACATTTCAAATTCACGTGACTAAGATCTTGTTAAATCATCCCCCCAAAAAAACCAAACCAAGACTGCCTTAAGCCTGTTGTATCTTTCCTTCAAGCATGGCCTTACAATAGTCTCAGCCTTGGGAATTCAGATGCAGTAAAACTAACCATCTACAGCAATAAAAACCAGGAATCTGGGACTGTCATAGAACTGCTCTCCTGTTCAAAAAACAAACAAACAAACCAACAAACAAACCCACAAAAA
Source organism: Fringilla coelebs (assembly GCF_963513975.1). Lineage (NCBI taxonomy): Eukaryota > Metazoa > Chordata > Aves > Passeriformes > Fringillidae > Fringilla > Fringilla coelebs. The sequence goes on along the minus strand of NC_140066.1, from coordinate 21,804,392 downwards.
ATGTTGAAAACAAGCTCTGGTACGTTCCCACAAAGCTTCTTTGATTTTTCCAAGACACAAACATATTTTTTTATGCACCTGCCTAAAACAGAGTGACCAAGGGACCTCATTTTTTTTCACTCACCTCCTGAAACCACCAGTTATGGTAACTAAAGCATCTGGGAGAAATGTACACACAGTATTCTTGACAATCAAGGTCACTGCATCTGCTTCTGCCTTAGACACACAGCTAACAAGGTCCTCATAGTAAAGAAACCCTGGAAATCAAAGGGGAAAAGTGCTGATCACTCCACAGAAATACTAAAATATACACAGCATTATTCAAGGCCCAAATCACAGGGGGTGGGGGTAGCAGGGATCACAGGCCAGAAACAGCCTCCTTCTTCCCTCATCTTTGTCCTTAAGAGTTTGTATATATTTTTGTCATTATAATTTGTCAATGCGGCAATCACAATAATTGCTCCACTTTCTTAGGACCTGAATATTTATAAATTACTCTGACTTCCCTACTAGCTCCCATCAATGGCATTTTTGGATGTACTGTTTCAAAAAGTACTCTTCCCAAAATGATGGTGTTCTACACAAGAACAGAGCCTAGAAGTATGTGAAATATCCCAGCTATCTTCTTTCTGATCGCAGAGCCAGTGTTGAAAGTACTCAGTATGGCAGCTTGCCATAAAGAAAGAAAGAGGGACAAAAGAGCACAAACACAAGAAATCTGATCCAGGGGAGTCTGAGGTGATGAATTCAATGCAAAAATAAAGCTCCATTATTTTAATGTCACATTATAGAATATGTTTTCCTTAATGTAACTCATTTATTTTTAAATTAGTTCATTTATTTAGGGAAACAGTGAATACACACAAAATCTGTAGGGAAGGAACGTTATTCATGTGATCACATTCAACATTTTAAAGCTAAGATGTGCTAGGATTGCAGAAAAAAATTATATAAGTACTTTATTACAAGTCTAGATTTATCAGTAAATTAGGGCTGCCTTGAGGGAGACAGATCTCCTCTGAAAAGTAGTTCTGGGCTTTCCCAATTTTGTAATTTTTTCACAATCTGCGCAATAATGAACCATTAATAGTTTTGTGTATAAGAGATTTCATTTGGTATCTGTGCAAGCTATTTAAAAATATGCATATTCCTATGTTTTGAATGACACCATTTTTAATTAGGAGCTCCGCTGGTCCAAATATTTTTACCTAATAATTCAGTATTCACAAGACTGCAGCAAAAGAACAGATGCATAAATGAGCTTGCCTTCCCCTGTGATTCTGTTATCAAGTTCTTAGAGCACTGAGATACAAGTTTTTATGACACCTCACCTTACCTGCTTTCTGCATTTTTGACAGCTTCAGGGTCTTGTCAGCTTTTACCTCTTCCACAGTTCGCAAACCCATTCTGTACCATTTCTCAGATGTCTTCACTCCCACTCCAAAGACTGAAGTAAATTGCTAAGGTCAGTAGAAAAACATTTCAGTGTTGTTTTCTAAAGGAGCAGTGAATTAATAATAAGTAGGCAACTACAAAGTTTCTCAGGGAAAGCAATGGACAGAGTTAAGCCTGCACTGAAAACAAATAGCGTGATACAAACACACAGCTTCAGCTTCCCGTCTTTGCATGTCTTCATTCAACAGAGAACTGGTTTTATACATGGACATTTCTCATTAACATGAAACCCAAACAAAAATACAGCAGTAGTCCCAGCACCTTTATGCAATTTACTAAAATGTACACTTTTAACTAAGGTTTGAAATGAGGGTAGTATTCTTTATTTTTACTCCATTTCTTAATAGAGATCAAACAGCAACATTAGGTAGCTCGATTCCCTGACACTGACCAGATAGAACAAGAGATGCCACAAATTTATCTTCAGCATTTGACTGACATTAAGGCTTTGTGCTATATGCACTACCAGCTCTCAAAACAAACAAACAAAAAAGGTAAAAATAAACCAACTAACCAACCAACCAACAAAAAACAAACAAAAAAGTAAAACAAACAAAAAAACCAACCAAACAAAAAAAAACCCCAAAATAAAACCCAAAATCCACACATCCCCAAACAAACCAAAAAACTGACACACAAGAAAACCAGCCTAAAACACCCCAAAATCTACCAGTCCACCAGAAACTTTTGTGTGGTCATACTCCATCTATTTACAAAGTAATGTTGTTCACTAAGTTATTACCCATGAAAGGATGTAAAGCAGAAGCTGTAATCGTTATTCACTGGATTTCCATCTCAGATGAACACTGATATGAAAGAAGAGGGAAAACTTTCATGTTTGCCTAAAAGCTCGTTCTTTATGCTCAGTTTGTCAATACTGTAGCTCTCCACCTTGCATTGTACTTTTATGGAATTCAATGAGTAGCTGTGTAAGACATGAATAACTGCTCCTTTCCATTGAATCTACAACCTCTGAATTCCAAGCATGCCAGCTTTATTCTGTGTTTTTGTGAAGATATTAATTCCTTGGAAATAATTAAGATTTAAAAAGTGAAAAATTAAAATAATTGATAATATTAAATAGGAATTGCCCTACACTTTGTATATAATGTGTGAAATTACCTACTCTTTGTCTGAATCATGGGTGCTTATAAAAGGATATAATTTTTTAAATACTTAGATTGTTATCTTTTAATGTTTTTGCTAGTGCTGAAATATTTTCAAAAGGGTCTATTACTGGAAATTAAATTATTCTAGGAGACTTAATTAACACCGAGACAAAGAAAACTAAAGAAACTAGAATGAAAGAAAAAGGATTCTATGCACCCAAAGTTTTAGGGGAAAAAACCAAAACTGTGGTTTTTTTCTTCCTGTAATTTAGCATGTTTTTAGATGCTAGAGATGCTGCCAGCAGCGCAGCACAAGTAACAGGGAGCCCATTTCTTTTCAGTTGGTGAAACCAATTACACAAACTTACTCTCTGCAGCACCCACTTCTGTAAGACAGCAAACTGACCCTGTCAGTTCATGTCCCTACATCTAAAACATTGACTATAATTTCATTCAGCCTATGGTCCTGGGGCCAGCAGTGATCTTTCAAGCCATGATATGTGAAGCAGCAAGTACCAGGACTATGCTAAACAGTAAAATCTAAGAATTCACTAATATGAGATTCTTCTTAGAATCTCATTAAAAAATCAGTGGAAACAACTGCTAACAACTAATTTAGACAAAATGTTGAGATGCATGCTCATATAAGAAGTAGGGCCACATAAGCTTGTTGTAATTTTGCATGTGAAACAAGTCAAAGCATATTTGAAGGTATTTTGTCTCCTGATAGGTTTTATTCTAATCTCCAAGAGATTTTCTTAAACCCTGAAGATTTAATAGCTGTTCCTCAATCGTGCTGTAATACAATCATGCATTAATAAGGAAGTCTGCTTCTTGAATCCTGCTATACATGTGAATTTACACCTCTTTTTGAATACTGCTAGAGATGGCATTAACAGCTCTGAACACCTTCCATACCTGCATTGTAGGTCAGAGAGAATGGAAGAGCCTTTGAGTAGCTGAAGCAAAAGTGAGTGATGCCAGGGAGAATTAAACAGTCCCTTATGTTTTACTCTGTTTTAACTTTTTTGAAGACAGAGGGTATTTATAGAGATCAAAATTGCAGATAATTTTTTTTTAAATGTTTGTTCATCTTACATGTTTCCTATGGAGAATTTCATAAATATTTCAGTAATGGGAACTGCAGTACTTATGGGGTTTAGATCCCTGCACCTATAAAGCTGTGTGACTAAGACTCTACAATGTGCCTAGGGAAGAAACAGCTCCAGTCCTCCTACCTCACACAAAAGAGAATTACAATAGATCTGAGTCATCTTCTTCACCTGGTATTTTCTAAACTCCAGAATAAAATGAAGTCATTTTAAAACTATGAACAGCTGAGACAGAAATGAAACAAACATCACATTAAACTTGTAGCAAAGAGTAAGTTGCATTACAATACTTCAGAGCAACTATGTATACTTGGCATTAATTAAAAATACAAAGATATTTTACATTATTCCTAATCCCGGTTTCCCAATTTCCCTTTTTATTCAAGACCTATCTTTCTTTGTACTTGATATTGGTTGTCCCTTTATAATAACATTGATGGCTTTGTCCAAGTTCTACCAAAGGGAGGGCAATTTTTAACAGAAGCAAAAAAACTCAAGGGATTTACCTTAAATGCGTTGTATCGCTCATCATTTAACACTTCTTTAACTCTAGAGCTCTCTCCTTCTTCAATAATCTCCTAAATGAAGAAAAACATTACTTATAAAAAAATTAAAAATCTATTTTAGGATTTTACTACAATTATAAGATTTAGTGAAATAACCTAAAATCAAGTTTTATCAATATTTATTAATCAATAAAGAGAACCCCTAGCAAGCATATTGTTTTATTCCCTTGGATCAAATTCTGCCACCCTTCTAAAGAAAGAAAATTACTGAAGGATGAAGGAGAAACTGGAACCACAGAATAAATTTCACAGTCCTTACTTACTCATAAATTTACCCAAGGATGAAGTAGAAACTGGGACCATGGAATATATTTCACAGTACTTATTTACTCATAAAGTCACAGCCAGAAAGCAGTTATTTATCACAAGCTATCAATGACTTGTCCTGAAAATTAGATTTCATTATCTGGTTACATTTTCTACTCTCAAAAGTAAGAGCATTGGAAGAACAAATATATTTTTTCTGGAGTGTACATTTCTTTTAGTCTTTCTGATAAAAATTAAAAACAAAACTAACAAAGAAAACCACCAATAGCACCCCAAGAAACCATCCTATTTTCTGTGGGATCACGATTGCTATCCCAGCCCCCACACAGAAGGTACTAAAAGCACTTCAGAGGCTGCATTCTTAACTGGTGGAATGGGGAAATGAGGAGCCAGAGCAAAGCACAGCACTCAGCAATGACCCCTGAGCAGCTGCCTGCTGGAACAGCAGGACTCGGAGGTGTGGGTCCTGAAAAGGCTAAGAACTAAAGAAAAATGCAGGGAATACTCCAAGTTCCAGTAGGAATGTAGAGTTCATCCATCATCTGGCTAAAAGGTTCTGCTATAACTATATATAACTTGCTATAACGTAGCAAGGTAAGATTTAACATTAAAGTACTAAAATATTTACCACTTCCACAAAAACTCTATTTCTAATAAAGCATTCAGGTGAGTAAAGTGATGTTGCCAAGGGCAGAAGTCACATGAAGAGAACTATTAACAGTTTAACTGTTGCATCCAAATCAGAGTGAGCCCTTAGAAATTACATGCAAAACTGATACTGCTTTATTTATTCCCTTGTATTTATTCACTTGTTACCCTCCTTCCTAAGAGTGGGGGTTCCATGACAGAGCCTTGTGTTATGGCAAAAGGTTTCCAAAAATCATTTCATTCTTAGAAGAATGGATAACACATTGCTGTTACAGGAAATGCAGAAGGTTTGTACACACACAAAGATGTACCATTGCTCCTCTCCACAACCTGTAAATTCTGATCTGCAACAGAATCAATTGGCAGATAATTCAGAAGTACATTACCTCAATGATATCTCTGACTTGGTCTCCCATGCAGGGCAACCCCTGTATATCTTTCATTCTGGTTACTGAAAATGGAAGAGATTTCAGCAAAGAAGCTGCCCTTAAAAACTCCAGGCAGAATATTTCATTTTCTTTGAACTCATAATTTTCAGCCATTACCTCCAAGGCATCCTGGGAGAGGGGGAGGTAGAGGAAAAAAAAAAAAAGTTAGAGTTTAATAAAAGCTTAAAATATTCAGTATTCTCCTTAGAAAGGTTACTTTGTATGCCAATTCAAGAATTACTTCTTTACACTACATTAAAAAGAGTTCAATTTAAAAAAGCAGACCAATTTTCTAGCAACTTGAAGTTTTCCAGGTATCATAAAAATGATATTTTAAAGCCAAGCTTGAAAACCTTTCATGATGTTTGCCTTCTGTATTCTGTGTGGATCTTATAAATCAGGGTCAAATAGAGCCTTAGTTTTTAGAATTATGCCCAACCATAAGTAATTCAGCAGATCAGCATGTAACATCTTCATTTTCAGACACAACCAAATAGGAATCTGTGGCAATACTGGAAACCTCCTTCACCTTTTTACATGTAGCCGTGCTTCTGCTTCGTAATTTAGGGAACAAATTCTCCTTCTCCTCATTTTTCAGATGTATAACCTTGCAAATAGAAACACATTTTCTTTATGGCTCTTTATGGTTTGGTTTATTTAACATTGCACTCAAAAATACCTGATGAAGGTCCATATAGTTGGTTTTTTCCTAAATGATCCATATGAGGTCTCTCTCCCACACAGAATATATTAAAAAATATTTATATTAATAGCAGAGAATTTTAGAAATGAAATGCAGGGAACAGACCACACAGTGGTGTAGCAGAATTTTGTTGCTTTCTTACATCTGTCTCTAAATCTTTTGCAGTAGCTAATTATTGGATTTATTCAGCTGTTCTTTTTTTTCCCACATTTATTTAGTTGACAGATTATGTTGTAAGTAATTACACACTTTTTGGAAAGACAGGCACATTGTAGTTTCCATTTAGAAAGAGAAATAATACAGAAAAAGATTAAACTACCAGTTTGAGGTCATGAGCAACATGGATTTATCCCAGTTTGTATATGGAAGAAAAGACACAGCACAGAAAGCACTGCAAAGCAAATGGGGAAATACATTTTATAAGTGGGAAAACAGGACTCAATGTTTCCTCTGCTGTGTGGTTCTCTGGATGCTCTCCCAAGTTCTCACCTTTTTTATTCTTTATCAGCTTCAAAGGTTCTTTCTTACTTTGGAACAGAATATGCTAATTGTTGCTTCAAGTGAGATTAACAGTTCAACTCACAAAACTAAGATTACTTTTGATTTCTTTTTCTTTCTTTATAATTTGTACACATAAGTACTCAAGAAAGCAGTGTTTGCCAAGAAATTTCTTACTCCAGTTAATACTAAAAGCATTAATCAGGGGCAGAGGTAAAAAGATATAATTGATACATTCTTGTTTAAATAGCCTATACTGATAAACACAGCCAGAAAAGTGGTTCCCAAAAGCAGCTGCTCAGCAGCATGTGTTAATAATGGCAGAGACTGGCAAAGCCATCATCTTGATTAGAGAGCTCAGAAAGGCCCGGGATGTTTTTTCTCACTCCTGAAAAGCAGCTTCTCACACGCACATCTGAAGTGTTCTACACTGAATAATCAGCCCTTGTGATAATTGTGTCTGCATATCCCAGCACCAGCCCTGCTGCACAGAGGTGTCAGCCCCTTCCCACTGCCAGGAGGGCAGCTCTCAGAAAAGCTGTGTCACCATCACTGCTGAAAAATACAATCACATGAAGCATTTCACTCAGAGGCTGTTGATGGTCAGTGAGAAAATATAATCAAAGCATTTTTATTATTCTAGCTTACATTTTTCAGTGTTTTCCTGCCTTTGTGAAGCTCATTAAGCTGTTTAAAACAAACAATTAAAGAGTATTGAATATTCCTTATTCTCTGTGCAAAAAAAAACCACATTGCCTGCAAATCCTGCAACTAATTACAGGAGTCTTTTAACATAAAACTGCTTTTAACATTCTTTTTAAAAAACATTTCTTTATTTAAAAAAAGACAGCAACTGGACTTGCTGTCTATTAAACAATATAGCTGATATTGAGTCATACTCTAGAGGGGAAAAGCATACAAAAATCTAATATTATTTAATAAAAATCTACAATCCAATAGATCTCTGGTGAAGTCAACTTATGGTGATATAAAAAGGAAAGTTATTGACCATTTATTCTAAACTATTATATGTCTTACATGGGGCACCTCACCTTCACTTTATCAATCAGATCAATATTCAATTGTTTAAAAAGTACCTGTTTAAAAGGAAACTAAATTTCCAGAGATTTCCAGCACATGAGAATTTCATTGTCTTCAGAGTATTCTGTAGGGTCTGCTCTAATTAAATATGCAACAGAGCTGGGCTACATTTCAGTTCTTCAGTTATTGAAAATTTTACTAGTCTCTGAAATTGTGGAATGTTTGTTGGTGAGACTTGGACTATGCAAACATGTGGGGTTTAAGTGCACTTCCAGATTCCAGTGGATCAGATCCAAGACCCACTAAGATTTTGCTGAATTGTGTTAAAAATAAGAAAGGTGACAAATGTAGACAGGAATTCTGACTCCCATTTAATATCTGGTATTTAAGAACTAATAAGATAAAATATCATTAATATCATCAAAGGTACCAGTAATCATCTTACATGTGCAAAAAATGCAACTACAATACTACAAATGCAAAAATCACTCATGCGAAACCAACAAAAAGTGCAAGATTCTCAACTAATATGTGAGAATGATTCTCAGGAAAAAAAAAATAATAATCAGTAAGACCATGCTACTTTCTGTCTGCTGAACAGCTGACCCAATAACATTCAGCATGATTATCAGAGAACAAGTCATGCAGAAAAGCAAAGCAAATTAATGGTCCCATGTGCTATTTCATACTATTCTCAACAACACTTTCAGAGCTGATCCATTGCTACTTGCAAAACTGTCTGTAATAAACTCAGTTTAAAACTCTTCTAGAACAGAAATCACAAATATTACACAAAACCCCCATATTTTAAATCTTATCTGTTTCGTAAAGAATTTATTACAGCTTCATGGAGAGGGCACCTGTCTTACAGCCATGCCTACACTCACAATTTTGCTGTGAGACCTTGAAAAGCTGCTCCACACCTCCCTACCATTGTTTCTCTTGGCATCTTCCATTCACTCTCTCTTAGGACTGTGAACACGCCAGGGCTTGAATGCTTTCACAATGTGCTTGTACAGCACCACTCCAAACACTACTGCCACACAAATTAGCTAAAAGAGCCAAAGAGCTCAACAGCAAATTGTGACTAAAAAACCCAAAAATCTTACATGGTATGTGTTTGAGAATCTGTTACACTCAGAACAGCAATTTGAGTTAAATTGCTTTCCCTCTCAATTACTCTTTTCTACTTGTTTATTTAGTAGGTTGCAAATCCAAAGGATGGGTTCTACTTCTCATCACATCAGCATCATCAGTGTGTGGTGACCATTCAAAGCCAACCAAAGTTTTAGAATGCAGCTTTCCTTCAAATAATTTTCCTCTCTCTTCCACCACTGTAAATCTCAATTTTGTATTTTGGTAGGAGGAGACATCTGGCATGTGAATGACCTTCGTATAGGCTGAGAGAGAAAATGAATGCTGCCAGGTGCTTATTTCAAGAAGAATTAGGCAATTTAGGCCAACCTGCAATATTGACTAAAGTGACTTCCAAATAAGTGAAACTACCCCTTTTTGTTCAGCCTGATTTTTTTGGTTTTGTGTCTGGACTGAAAAGCCCAACACTTTTCCATATCCTAAGATTTTATCATGTTATTTTACATCAGCTAGAAAAACAGAGGAGCTGAGAAAGTAACAATAAAAGCATAATGTGCATGATCTCAGGCTCCCTGCATAAACATCATTACAAGAAATAAACATATTAGTTCCAGTTGCTCTTCATATTAGTGAACAATAACAAGTTCATTTCTTGAAACAGAGAGGAATTCACGAGAAGTTTTCATATTATTCCACATTATGTAAAAGAAAACAATAAAAATGTGAAAAAAGGTCTGCTGACACAGCACAGAAATGCAGTTAAGAGTGTTAAAAACATAACAATGACCTACATAATAGATACAGGCTATTATAAGAAATATAAAATACATATATATTACATACATTAATATGGTCAAAGAAAGCAACATAGATTGACATATCACAAATTTAAACAGCTGAAAAGTAAAGATGCATCTGTACTCTGTATTTTACAAAGCACCTTCCCATTTATCTTAAAAAGCTGAATACATATTTACTTAGAGCAAACAATCAATTAATTTTGAATAGGTAACCCCTTTGCACACATTCACATAATTCAGAGGTGCAGTCTGAAGATTTTTACTGAAGCAAGCTGTATCAGTGGGACACTATATATTATTAAGAGTATCCATTCAGTTAGTGGTTTCCCACTACACAGCTCCCAAGTTCATTATAAAACTGCAATTGAGGATCTTCTGAGGTATGTTTTAAAATTTAATAATAATAATAATAATAACTGCTTGAGCCATTGGCATAACTGATACATTCTTTGGTAGATACAAAAGAAGAAAGAAATATTTCTTTTTTATTTTTCTCTAACATAGTGAAAAGGAAACCAGGCCATCTTTCCCATGCTAAACATCCATATTCTCATTACCATGAGTAACAGCCAAAGCAAAGTAACATCCAGAAGCATTAGCAATAAGCCTCAGAATCACAGAACCATTTGCCTCTGACTTAATTAGTTTCTTCTGTAAGAATTAAATTGTATTTTCCTCACAGAAGAATGTCTTTCTGAATTTTATTGCAGTCTGATATTAGTATTCAAATCCAACAACCCCTCCTGGGCACAGCAGAATGACTCCTTTTATTTTAGCACAAGAAAACACAATGCAGCCTCCAAGTATATGTTTTCAGTGGGAGAGGGAAGATAGCTACAAATAAGCCAGAGCACAATACTGGAATATTATGTTCCATAATAAAGTTAATATTTAAGACAAACATAAAGGAAACTTGCTAAGGTACAGACACTACTCAAAGGATCTGCTCTTTTGGTTTGCAGCTTTGCCCATCTGAGCAGCCACAGCTCACCTGTGAGTAGGGTGATGCGTTCAGGGGCATTCCTGGTCCAGCCAGGTCAGCAAAGCCCCAGGCAGGGGTTCCCAGCCTGCCTGCCCCCAGGCCAGGGGACACTGGGACCCAACGACTGCACAGAGACAGAGTCTGAAGCAGTTACATCTCTACCCCATCAACTGAACCATGGTTCCTCTGTCTACTCCTTGGCATCTGACATTCTTAGTGTATTCTTCACACAACAAGCCTTACTACACAACAGCTCATAAAATATTTGACTGGGATTTGCCCCATACTGAATGCAACAACAAAACCTTCACATCTGCAATTTATGTCAACCCTTCTGTAGCTTCTTCCATGTGTAAAACTGCTTTGTTGTAACTTTCTGCAAGTTATTACAACAGACAGGAAACAAGAGACATTTGAACATAGAAATTGTACCTAGCATATTAAACCACCACATTTTCCTCATGAGCTATCATCAAATATCTCTGCTACTTTTTTTAATAAGTAGTCTTTCATGATGAAATATATGCATAACAGGACTCAAGATTAAAAAGGATCACTAATTATCAATTTCTTCAGAAATCAAGTCCCCTAAAGTGCCTCTCCCAAGAAACCAGGACATATAAATCCTGCTGTACCCACATTGCTGCCTATTAGTGACTCTTCCAATGTAGTTACTACACTTTCTCAAACACAACCCCTACTTATTTGAAAGGGGAAGTGGATACAACATATCAGGGTAAAGTCCAGTAAAAGGAAGAATCCAAGAATTCATCAAAGAATGCATTAGCAAATAACAGGTTTGTACCCCTGTTATGGGCATGATCAGAAGACAAAGCTAACCAAAGAGAACCGAAAATCTGCAAGAAAAGGGAACAAGCTTGACCCACAGAATAAGGTTGTTATAACAAAATGCTATCATCAACACATAACTCAAGATGGTTTGGACCCAATTTTCAGGATGTATGGTATTGACCCAAGGAAAATCTGTCATTTAATGGTTGGCTGCCCGCAGCATGCACAAGTGAATTACACCAATGCTTCAGTGCATTTGCTAAGTGCTTGCACTGAGAAATCTGTTGGAATGCTTTCATTTGAGAACATGAATTACAGGATTAATACAAGGCCAACAAAACAACAGCAAATCTAAAAATCAGGCTCCTGTAACATTAGGCAGACTAACTGGCAGTTCTCCAAGGCATGGGCCAGTTGTGGCAGCCCGAAAACACCCAACGCTTCAGCTGTCATTGCCAGCTTTGGCTGTGAGGAATAAGAGCAACAGCCCTGAGGAGTTCCATAACAGCTGTCTAGATGCTGATTCTAGACAGACTCACGTAATATAAACTTGCCCAGTTCCATGTCCAGAAATAAATATATAGGGTGACAGAAGGGAATCTCAGCACTCCCATCATCAAACTGCCCCACTTGTAATGTGTTCAGCTAAATTCACTTAACAAACACAAGCCGTACTTTGACATTAAGACTGCTGCCTTGATGAACCTGCAAGTAATTTAGGGACTGCCTCTGTGAAACGCAGTTATAACAGAAACCACTCAAAGAATGTGGTCTAAATGCTAATGACAATTAAATCAACACCTTTGCACCTTCTGGGAGCAACCATTTTACTTTGCCATTATCCTTCACATTCCTTTTAATTTTTTATCTTTAGAATGTCTAACAAAATGTTGTTATATAGAAAATTCATCAAAGAGCCAAGTCCCACATTCTACTGTTTTCAGGAAGTGTAGAACTAAGTCACTTCCTATTTCTCCAAGAAGTTTGGTATTTTACATAATGTTTCAGTCATACTACGTTTGGTCTGACATTTTCCCCGACAGCAGCTTGTATTTGATATTTATAAACAGTGAAAAAGAACTGCTGCTTTCAAGAGGTTAAATGGTTACAATCACAGCCTTATTTTTCTAGCAGGAGGTAGGGAAATACAGCCATTTCAAAAGCAGCAGTTTTGGGAATATTGGTAACATTGGGGTTGGAAGGGAGCTCAGGAGGTCTCTAGTCCAACCTCAGGCTCAAAACAGGGTCAAAATTCAATTCCCATCACATTGCTCAAAAAGGGGCTTTTTGTAAGTAAGCAAACAGTTTAACCTACTTGACTACCATAAATAGTAACATATATTTGATGTAATTGCTGATTATTTCAAAGCATAACTACAAGCCAAATTTTAGGTTGTTTAATTTTTAACTGTGCATTCCCAGATCAAGAAGTTTTTGAGTTCCTTGTAGGTTTATCTTTAGTTCTGAATACCCAGAGGTTTTAGTATTTACCTTGTAAAGGGTTTATATTCACAAATAACTGGTATCTGTTGCTATTCTTTTTATATGAATCTTACAAACAATATTTTCTTGAAGTATTTGTATGTATTTACAGGAACACACAAGTAGAATCATAAAAATTATAAATAATAACAAAATATATAATAAAGCTTTAGGAAAATGAGGAAGTGCTTGATGTTATAGTTGGAAGATACACATGTAACTATGCCAGATATATTTAGACTGCACTGCATTAGAGTCTCTGAGAAATGTTTCCTTTTTAATAGTGGTCACTGAGTATTTAGAGCTTGGAGGAGCCATTAAGCTCAAGAACTCCAGAGGAATTTAGACCCGAGGACTCAGACCCTTCATACTCTCTGAAATGTGCAATTTTATGGGCATTAACTAGGATATATGACAGTCTCCAAGATTTCTATTTAAGTAGACAATTCAAAGGGGGTTTTGTGATGTTAAAGTAATTAGCATGCAGTCTGTTTTCATAATTGCTCAGTTGTGAGAATCTCAAGTTTAGTACCATAGTTTGAAGAACTGAACTTGGCCAAACCAAAAGGCAGCACAGCAACTGTGAAGAACCTTGGACTCACCTAAACCCAAATTTTGTTTATCATACTTCCAGCTTGTCAAACAGGACTATGATGAAAGGCTAAAAGATATTTTTGGAATGTTATTCTATAATTTGTTTTAAAAATTCATGTGTTTACAAGCTATTAATGTATTTAAAGATCCACTGTGTTAAGCTTTCAGCAATACTTAGAGGATGCAATTAAGCTTGCACTCAATTTTAATTTAAGTATGGCAGATTTATAACTTTTTAAATTGTTATTATGCTGTCTGTTTACTCAGGAATTTGCTGAGGGTGCCACAGAAAATACTGAGGCAAGTATTATAGCAATTATTCTAATTATATTAGTTTTTATTTTATGGATAGAATAAATATTACCGTGAATTTCTTGTTGTAGTTATTTAAAGTTGTCTTCCTCTGGCATGAGTACTGAGATACTTTTGTTGCAATAAATGCTGGCATTTCCAATTCAGGTGTATTCAGAGGAGGAGATTGGGATTGCTCCTAACAAGGGTAAAAAAAAAAAGAAGAGTTAGCGACACACATGGCAAATAGCTTAAAAATACAAAAAAGTGCATTTCATGAGCCCAAAATACAAACCTTTGAAGAGCAGACAAGAAAATAATAATGCTCCTGTCATCCTGCTATGAAAAACAGGTGATTTCACATTGGCTGGACTGACAGTACAGTTTATCTGGTGATTACTGAGATTTTTGGTTTTCTGCAGTAAGTTCTTACAGGGAGTTTTCAATGGCACTGCCATTAAAAAAAAACCAAAAAAAACCCTAGGTCTTTCGAAATGATGTGTGTCTCTACCACTCTCACTACTGCTGTAAGTTTGAAAAACTACAAAACTTTAAGGGCAGATAAGCTCTAAAACACAGAGTTTTCACAGAAAACACTAGATTATTCAGTATAATATTAGGGATATTAGACCAAAGGGAAATGTTCTATTGACTTTTTCAGTCTATAGCTAAATTCAGTAGTGGAGAAAAAATTTTTGTATGAATTGGAAATTGAATTTTCTCCCCTCTTGCAGGTAAAATGATAGGAAACTTTTACTTTTGGATTTGATTCATCCAGCTAAATGTTTAATTTTGTAGTCATTTTAGAGTGAAGGAAACATTTATAAACAGCTGCAGAAGAGTAATCACCATCCTTTATTTACCCAACAGTCAGCTGGTGATGTGGTTGCTCCCTTAGCCAATTCCCATAGATGCTGATCCAATCCAGACATCATTTTTACACATTCACCAAAGCAAGCAAAAGGAGTCAGATGCCAAGACTTGAATGGGCATTTCCCAATCTCCAGGCTGCCTCCATGCTCATTCATTGTCACCTAATTTTACTCCAAGCAAAATAGACCAAGGTCATAGAGGTCTGTGGGCAACCCACCCCTGAAAGATGGGAATTCTCCTGAAAGGCAGGATTCAGAGTCATATCCCCACTGGCAAAAGAGTCCTGAGCACAAGTCCTCAACATGTGAATGTCCTGACTAGGAAGCACCTAGAAAAAGGCAATCTCACACTGGCTTTCTGCTGCTTTATATATCCAGTCCTTCAATTTTTTCACTTTCTTTAATGTGCCAAATCTGCAATACTTCAGAATCATGCAGTACCTTCAGCAGTTCCCTGTATTTTTTAGTCTTGGCCCTTTTGCTTGAAAATTTTTGGCAAGTGTGTCAAAAACCTATTCCATTGCACTATCCAAAAGCCACAGGGAAAGAGTTCAACAATTGCAATTTTAAATGTCATGAAAATACATAAAAGAATTTTCACACCAGTAATGGAATGATGAGTCCCTTTTCCCCTGCATCCAATGACACAAAGGCTAGCAAACCTGTATGTGTGTATCTTCATAACCACACCCCCCATTATAATCTCATGCTAAATTACCTTTGTATTTGAGACAAAGTAGTGAAATAACAGTATTCACACACACAAAAGGTATTTGCTTGCACAACTGAAGGAGCAGTGAATTATATGGTGGTTTGCATAGCATACCCTGAAAGGAAGAAAGTAATTTTATGTATAAGACCAGTCTTGGGAATAACCAAAATGGGTTTCAGTCAGGACAGCAACACAACTCATCCACGCCTGCACACATTCATGAATTACATTTTTAAATTGATTTTAAATCATATAAACTATGATTGATTAGTGCTAATATACTGCTTGAAATGATAGCGCCAGCTGCAAAGACTGCGAACAAAGAGAAGGTTACTGAATGGAATATACAATAAGCTGTTACCTTCTCTAGGACACAGACACACAAAGAACAAGAGCCTTACATGCAGCATCAACTGCTACTGTGGAGGAGGGCAAAAGCAATACAGAAAATCTGTGCATTTAAGAGTGTAATAGACTGGACGTAAACATCCTATTCCTGCCTTAGTAGAGGTATTTGAGCATTTTCCTTAATCAGTGAGAGTTATGCATTTAGTTAACTGGCCTTGATTATAAGAACAGAAGAAACTTTGGATAGAAATTAATAGGAAAAACATCTGGCAAACAATAATTGCTACAGTTTCTACCCCACATCCAGGCTGCAGTGAATGTCACTTGCTACTCTTTCACAGTCCCATTTTCCACATAGCATAAGCAGGAGAAACAGCCTTTACCACTAGCATCAATCTGTAAAGCAGACAGCCTTGGTTGCAGAATTAATATTGTGGGGAACTACTTTGCTCTTTGTCAAATTATTTTTTAACACACCAAGAAGTTTAATGACAAAGGGAAATAACAGAAAATGAAGCAGCAGTGAATGAAGCGCACAGAGACAAGCAGCCAGCAGCTCTGTAAAGCCCAGGCAGCACTGACCAAATAATAAAGTCCTCTGATATCCAGCATTTTATGAAGAGAAGGCAGACAGTTTATAAGTTTCATTTTTATTTCCTGAGAAATTCAGACTGTCAGTATGAAGGATTTCTTCCATTACTTACACCCTCTCTCTTTCACAATGAAACACAGTGAGATGCTCCAGAAAATGTTAAATATGTTTTCTGACACATGAGGAGACAAAAGATCAAAAGATGGTACGTACTTTCCCTAATGTGGAGAAAAATCCTTTCTTCAAATAAATAAATCTCTTTTCCTTTCAAGGAAAAAACAAACAGACATAAACAAAAAAACTAATTAGCTAACAAATTCTGGGTTCTGACTGAGGAAAAGGCAGAAGAGATGCAGTCACAGCACAGTTCTTAAGGCTGCTGAGTGTGCAGCAACCCGTATGGATCTCTTCCTCTCTTTTTACCTCTCTGAACACCTCCCCTCTGCCTCTTTCTCTTCCATAACCCAGGAAGCATCAGTAGTTTCTGGCATGTGGGGATGCCCTTGTGTACCCATTGATGTCCACGTCCTGCTATTGTCAAGGATCCCCATCTGCTTGTGCTAGGAAAGGTCTCTCTGCACAAGAGCTGACCTTGGCCACAGAAATATTTTGCTTCCCTTTCAAAGCAGACATTTGGCTACCATATTTCCAAAGCTAATTAAACTAAATGATGGCTACTAACCCTAAAAGTCAACTATGACTGAATGAATCAATAATAATTCTGTCCATCTTAAGTCTGGTCAACCAACCTTTTATTCTCTATAAATCACTGACATCAGAACATCTCTTGGATCATCACTACCACAGAAAGATGTACTTTAATGACAATTGTAATTGGGATGTTAGCTAATGGTCTGTAACTCTGACTTTATTCCCCTTGTTTTGCATGAAGAAGGGCATTTCTTTTTACCAATGCAGTAAAACAAATGTCCTGAATGAATAACTCTCCAAATAGGCTACTGTAGGATCTGAAAGATGAAATCTTACTGCTATCGATATTAATGGGAATTTGACCACAAAACTACATGGGGACAAGATTTCACCAAAAACATTCCCCCACTGCAATCCATTCCTTTTACTTCAAAACCTTAATGATCTAGCTTGAGTTCAAGGTTTGTTAATTCACTTTCATTTCACATTTTACAAGTCTGACATAACGAACCAAATTTGTCTTCAGTGAAATTCCAATTAAATTACATTATGTATGAGTTCGGTCTAGTACTTAAAAAGAAAATTAACCTTTACTTCAATCTTTCCTCATTTCTCAAGGCAGAAAAAAGAATTAGCATGGTGACACTGCAACAATAAAATTACCTTAAAATTGCTACACTCCTAGAATTCTTCTTTTCTCGTTTGCTTTACAAAATGTTTATTACTTCAGAGCAACTATATAATTAAGATTGGTTTTATAAGCTTTAAAAACACCAGTATAGCTGTCACTAGCTTCCTTATTGTACTCTACATTTATTAGCAAGAAATCTTTATACTTCAATAAAAACATAAGCTTTTACTTGCAGAGCCAGTCTCACAGTATAATTATGATCTCCTGACAGTGCTGATACCTTTTTCAGAAGTTTATGCTACACCAACATTCCAAAAGGAATTGTATATAAAACTAAGGCAGTTTTGTTGACTTAAAAAAACTTCTCATTGACTTAAAAAAATTTGGAGGCATTTTGGAGAACGATAAAGGTGTTACTAGCCTTGAAAAGGAAAAAAAAAATTATGAAAACACATTTTCTGAGTTATCTGAATCTATAGGTCTGCTCATATTGCCGAAATTAAGAACATACATAAAAGGTAATCTGTTTTATTTTTAATGCTGATGTGAAACTCTCAGGAAGGTTCACAGGATTTGTTCATGGTTTTGATGCATTACTCGTCTAGAGAACTTCTTTGCATTCCCTGTATTTATATTTTTATGGCCTGTAAGATTAAAAAAAGCAGTAGTTACAAGGCTTCATTTTGCATTTTTTCTTTTTGTATTAATTTCCTTTGTGTATTCTCCCTCCAGCAGATTCACTGAAAAATGTTATAAATTTATTGCAAAAATATATCCTTGGAAGGATTTCAAATATAAACACACATTCTGTCATGGAATCATGCTGAGCCTGAGAGCGACAGCTCCATCTGGTGTATTCACTTCCCCCTCCCCCCCAACCCAAACTGTTATTAAACAGTAATTCTTGTATGTAAAAACCTGGAAAATATTTTCTGGCTAGGAAAATGCAATATGACTGGAAAAAAATAATCAGGAGCTACAGTTTTTCTCGGGAAAGGATGGTATTTATGAATCATCCTTCATAATCTAAATACCAAAATGATGAAGCAGCAAACAGAGCAATGCTGCCGTTAAATATTCAGGCATTCTGTGCCTCAGAGGAGGGCACATGCTGCACATCCTGCCCTGGCCCCAGTGTTGCCACAGAGCCTAATCCAGACCCCCAGGAATCAGCAGGAATCCCTCACTTTACTTCAGAGAGCTTTAGATCAGACTTGTAGCTCTCTTGACATAGGAATAAATTTCTTTGCCTGTGTACATTAAAGCCATCACCGTGAGGCTCGGGCGGGTGCAGAGCAGGGACAGCTTCATCCAGCTGCACTGCTGGGCCTGTTTCATGGCTCAGGGGCACAAGCTGGGCACAGCACACCTGGCATCCCCACCAAACCCCCACCACTCAGAGCCTGTGCCAAGGTATTGAGTACCACTGCTCCCCACTATGCTCCAACCTGAGAAATTTGCAGGTAATTTTTCAGATACAGATCAGAGGAAAACATCATCCTCCATTGCTTCAAGGTCAAACACCATGCATCAAATCATCAGCATGCCATTTTCAACATCCTCTGACTTACAGCTTCCATTGAGAGATAATAGAATGTAATAAAACTTAGCACAATTTTACTTGATGGTTCCAAGCCTGTAAACCCATGTCCTTAGACTACATCAGTCTTCTTTTCACAGGTCCTTCTAGGACCCAGCTGTTACCTGATCACCCTCCAAAAGCAAAAGTTGCAATATTTTTGCATTGTTTTGAGGAAGCCAAGTATGCCATCAACAGCCCATTGAACTGCTGTGCCCTCCCTGGGATATTTACCATGATATTGATGTATTTGAGCAAATACCACAAGTACCAGAACAGCAACAAGCGCCTCATTGATGGATATTGCAGAGGAGCTGGGGCTCTTCAGCCCCTTAAAGGCTCCAGGAAGACCTAACAGCAGCCTTTGAGTAATTTAAGGGGCTGCTAGAGAGAACTTATTACAAGGGCACAGTGACAAGACAGGGTATAATGGTTTTACACTGGCAGAGGGGAAATTTGAATCAGATATACAGAAGAAATTCTTTTCTGTGTGGGTATTGAGGCACTAGAACAGGTTGTCCAGAGAAGCTGTGGCTGGCCTATCCCTGGCAGTGTTCAAGGCCAGGTTGAATGGCACTTTGAGCAACCTGATCTAGTGGAAGGTATCCCTGCCCATGGCAGGGCAGCGGAAGTTGGATGATCTCTAAGGTCCCTTCCAGCCCAAAGCATTCTGTGATTCTGTATTTTCCAGTTTGTACCCTGTGATGACACAGTAACTCAGCATTACCAGACACTGATAAAGAAGGCATGGAAGGTGTTTCTACTCTATTGAATCTGTATTAATTACTCACATAACTTTCACAGAAAAAAAAATAAAAATAATAACACAACACAATTATATCTATATTAGGTTAAAAAAATAAATAAAATCACAGCCATTCATTCTGGCTAGCACTGTATTCACTCTGCAGGATCTGTCTTACCATGAGGCGATATTTCACTTCTGAATCAACTGGTCTTCCTGCCTCCATGCAGGCTGTGAACCAGGAGATGTCCAGCAGCTCAAACCTAGAGCTGTCACCCACAGCCTGTCCCTTCAGCCAGTCCAGCACCTCCAGGTAAGAGTTGTTCTCAGCCACAATATGAGTGACAGAATCACTGTCAAGAAGTGCACAAAAAGGTTTTGTTGTTTTTTTTTTTACTGAATCCAACTGTACACAGATACAAAGCTGTTATTTCTGTATTTACTTACCATCCATTTCCTGACAATTGCAGTGTATATTGTACTTGAGGATGTGGGAAGCACTGAAGTTTTCATATCACCATATATTTATTCTAGTCACTGACTCTGCCTTGAGGAAAGACTGTAGTCTGGCAGCTCCTGTAAGTGCAGCATTTTCTTTTTTGAAGGACCATTTACCTTCCATAGACACTAACCTAATACACATTCTTTGCAATTCTGAAAATATTTCACTTACACAAGCAGTACCACAATTAAAAGGCTGTTTGACAACACCTGACAGCATCTTCCCAATATTCCTCATCAATGAGGGAAAGCTTTGGAACATTAAGAAGTCAGTTAACAATAATTATTTAAAACTTTTCAGCTAGTAATATCTTTTTGGATACTTAAGTTTTCTGTACTTGTATTAAGCCATTCATTACATATGGCATTGCCAAATATTCATGAATTAAATCTTATGCACTACATGCTCCATATAAACACCATTTCCTTGCTGCCAAGCCAGTATAACAAAACTGATGGTTCAGTGAATACAAAATTTACAGCTTGAATTGTTATTCAATACATTATATGGTGTACATTGCCTAAACATACAGTAGCACAAATGTTATTGCAGTAAATTTCAGTCGTTGTACAAGAACATTGGAAAGGATCACCTGATTAAAAGGTGATCCTTTTAAAGATTAAAAAGAGACACTTCTGCACCCATTACAGGAAAATAATGGACAGGGACAAAGCTGTGTTTCAAGAAAAGATTACGTGCATACTTAGGGTCATCTGCAAGTTTCTGTCTGACCTGCTGATGTTTCTCAGCAAGTTTGGAAAAATACAGACTTGGTAGGAAATTTGGAATGATTCTGAGTGCTCCTGCTCCCTATGCATCCCACAAGGGTGCTGTCACACACAAAAAAACAGGAGAGAAAGGAGAAAATTGTTCTTTTAATCAACTTGTAGAGCTTAAGTATCTAGAAAATATATTCCAACATTCATTTATATCAGGTGACAGATTCCTAAACTCCCTGCAGGAAAGGCACAGACAGGCAGTGTCACTATTTGACACTATTTTTACAAAAGGAAGCTAAAGTTGGAACATAAATTGTCTTAATGGCAGCCACATCCATTTGAAAGTCTGTGACTTTCTGGTAGCCCATGATGGTGACAGCCTTCTGCATATACAGTAAATTTCCAGCAGAGGACCTGACAGATTGCTCTGCAATCCCTCTGTAACAGCTGGAGAAGTAGAGCCATCAGCCTGTCAAAGCAGAGAGGACACCACCGGTGGCAATCACTGGTCAGCATGGACTTCCAAACACGATGTGTGCTGTTAAAGGCAGACTGCACAACCCTTCAAAGCAAATTACCTTCCAGAAAAGCAAGAAAATCCCTTGGCCTATCTCTGTGATCCTTGTTCAAATGAGTGATCACCAATTTCATTAAGTCATGAAATCACAATGACAAATACTGGAACTGCTCCATAGAAAACTGTCATCAAATTACTCTCCAGTGCAATAAACATACTGTATTTTGGAACTTTAAGAAAGGTACAGAAAGGACTGTACTTCAGAAATGTGTGTCACGCTATAGCACAATCTTTTTCTCTCCATATAGTGAAACTTGTAGAGCAGAGTCCATTGAAAAAGAATAAATCCCGATTCATTTTTTTCTAAAAGATTACAAACACAGATTAAGAGAATCTCCATGAAACACTGTTGGGTTTATTATTATTTAACCCTGCAGGTTCTACTTTAATTAAACTGTCACATCTTTATACTTGAGTTTAAAAAAACCAAACAGTTAGAGACATAGAACTTCTGCTTCCTGTGGTTTATTTCATTTCATATAAAATATTCATATGTCATGTATTTGTACCAAGCTGCAGAGCTGGGAACTTTGCCATAACTATGCTCACAGCAGCAGTTTAGCTGCTGTGCTCCAGTTTCCTCTCATACCTGCACAGCTGTGCTATTTTCTTGGCACAGAACATAACAAATTTAACATTTCCTCTGTCATTTTCAAAAGCAAAAATCAACAGTTAAATAGTTTTGTTTTATCCAGTAGCAGCTAAGCTGAAATTAAACATAACACATGCCTCATAAAACTTACAGAAAGTCTAAAATACTGGCAATAAATACCTGTGTGTCAAAGCAGCCCAGATAAAGCATTTACATAGTCCTCTACTGTGTACTGATAATTAACATAGGATTCAGAACAGAACTCTTCATTTCTTTTTTCCCCAAGAACTCAATTAGTTTTGTATCAGATGCTAATTGCCTACTTCTGTTCAATACCTGCTTCAATCTTGCTTTATAAATGATTTTACCCTCCCTTCTTCCTCAGCCTCTCAAAGTTGATGGGATTGAAAAGTCTGTGGAAATACACTTTTATAGGGAGGACCCAGTTATACACTCCAGAGACGGGATCAATACTTGGTTTTCCTCCAGCTTTCCAGAGAACCTATATAATGATGCAGCTTTTGGAAAACTGCATAATGACATAACCAGCACTTATGTAAAGCACTGTTTGGAGGAAGGCTTCCTTCAGAATGAGTTGGTTTGCTGAAACCAGACAAACCAGAATCTGGAGTGTGTTTCCACTCTCAAATGCCACATCTGCCGTATTTTACTCCTAAGATTTTTCTCCAGTGCTCTTCCAGATTGTACCAAAGCAGAAGCTATAACTTTGAGAATCCCATTAGGGCAAAAAAGTTAAATACTATAATACCAGAGATGATGTAGACAAATGCCCGCCTCAACCCATCACATTTCCATTCCTGCACATTTAACTTTTTTCATTTTCAAAACTGGCCATTAAATTTAGCTTAATCTTAATCTTAACCTGACTTCAAAGAGGAAATAAACAATGAGTGGTTCAGATGAGCTAAAAACACAATTTATATGCAGACCCATGAAAATTGACAGATCTAAGATAAATTAGAAATGCATATTTTAGAAGTGAAAAATTAGAAACTTTGCTAAGTTTTGTGCTTTCCCTGCTTTCTGTCCAGAAGACAACTGAAATAAACCACATACTAGGAACACCCACTGAACTCTTGAAACATTAATAATGGAAAGAGCCAAGTATACCCACCAAAAACAGAGGCAAAAGTTTCAATCACAGTCACTTGTATGACTATATTTATTGTATTAAAATGCTTCAAACAGCATTACTACATGTTATTTCAAAACATATAAACATTTTCCTACCTTAGCTCACTTTCTACTCTGAAACCTTTTCTTCTTCCCAGTTCCATCAAAAACATCCTTCTGGTCACTCCCATCTTCCTCTGCATTATAAAAATGACAAAGTTACTGAACTTTATTTCATAACTGCCAGAAAGTTTTGGGGAATGCAACCCTTTCTGTCTCTTCCTCTGGGAGATTACAGCTGGAGCTTTGAAACTATCCATGATGCAAGATGCTCTCACTTGGGTAAAATAGAGGTAACATGCTTTCTGCCAGGCAACAGCTGTATTTAATGTCACCACCCATTGAAGTAATTTTCTTGTTTCCCCTCTGAAATCAAAAGCAGGTGCTACACAAGCAGAAACATCACTCAGTGTCTACCAGCTGGGACTTCTTCAACAGAAATACTCCAGACAGGCGCAAAAATTATTTCATTCCTTAAAACAGCCATTGCCTACAAAGATTATCCAAATAAAACTGATGAGCCAAATAATCTCAAAATTTCAACCAGGTCTTCAGCTGATTGAATGGCTCAGTTCCACCCTTTTGCATTTAAGCACCCAGTGACCTCCAAACAGCTACAGAACAGATTATGGAGGTGATTTACATTCCTCATCTGGAGGAGTAGGTACTGCTCATTGCAGAACTACACCAGAGTTTTTGCCAGTGTCATGTTGGATGCAGTTCTGTATCTCCCTGGAATTCTATTAGAGCAAAGTGAACACAATGAACCAGGTTTACAGCTTCTGCATCTACTTCAGCACAAATCTACTTCAGTGGTAAATACCCCTATTCCCATATCAAGCTGGATTTTTATTTTTAACATAGCAGAGAATTTGGATTTTACCAGTCCTTCACAACACATCAGAAATGTTATGTTACAATTCTCATTGCTCACATTCTCATGGGGAAGCAAGGTAGAAAAATTCCTAAGTCAGATCTATCAATTATATTTTCAGGTTTTTTATCACAGATGGATATACAAGCTGAGTTTCAGGAAAATTAGTCAAAACCTGTTTCCTGCAATTATGGCCCTGAGTTTAAAATTAAATTGTAAAAGTATTGCAGACATTTTCTGAGCCCTATAGCTCTTGCTGCTTCCACTGTATTATTGCAGATATAAAGAAATATTTTTCATCAGAATAGAAACTAACCATCTAAAATTAATATAGAGCTTTCAGCTCTGGGGTCTTCCTGAGGCCATGGAAAAAATATATACATAGTGCAGTATATAGATTAGACTGGATTCATTTCTTCCCTTGCCTAGGGATAACCCAGAAGCCAAAATATCTATTCCTCATTTGGATTTATAACATTAAAATTGTCAAAATAAATCATTTCAAGGTTATTTTGAAAGTATATGAGATATTTTCATAGGAACTGGAAAATGGACAAGCTGACTTTAAGAGGCTTAAGCAAAAGAATAGCAGCAAGGAAGCAAAAAAAAGGGAATGGATCTGGCATTAAGACTGAGCAATCTTTTTTGGTTGTTCCATGTCTTTTTTTCCAGAGTACTAATCAACCATTGAACACTGGTCATTCCCTGTTTATAGCTTTCCTTGGCTTGGTAAAATACTTTATTTCAATCCCTACAAGGAATAACGTATTGGAGAACAGATTCTTTACATATGTTAAACAAAGTTTTATTTTATGTTATAATTAATTCAGTGCTCTAAAACATGTAAATATAATTTTCCCCAGTGTAGCATCAATATGCTCAGTGCCAGTAAAATCCTTCTGGCTTGAATAACAAGTTTTTATTCCTTTCTGCTACTGTTATAACTCTTAAGCCAGATTTTCAAGGGTATTTAGATGCCAAAAAGCTGCAAACAGAGACCTAGTGGGATTTTCAAAATATCTAAGCAACCTAGACACTCAGCTCCTTTGGAAATCAATTTCTGGCTTTGAACCTAATGCAAAAGAGATTTTCTCTAATAAACACAGTATAATACGAAAAGTCTCTGCCAATGATGCAATTTCATTAAATGTACCTTCTAAAATTAACAGGATTTCCATATTCCAGATGAGTGAATGACTTACTCTCCTACAATATTACATCATAATATTTTTGACAGTACCACAGAAAGTAGAACATGCATTAGAAAGCAAATACAACAGAGAAAAGGCATGTCTCTTATTTATGACAAAGGAAAAGTATATTTCTACCTGAGTCATGGTACCACATATGATTCATGGCCTAAAACCACTGAAACTTGCAGAAATTTTCCATCTCATTACAGCCTCATGGAGTTCACAGTATTTCACATTCCTTGAGGGAAATCTGAACAAACTTTTACGTTCTTGCTATGGATCACTGTGGAACACTATCAAAGGCAAAGATTAAGAAATCGACAAAAATACTGATGGCCATTTAAGCAAACATTTTTCATCACTTGTGATGTGGGTGCCAACAACAGCATCCCAAACTCCTCTGAGGAGCAGAGTACTGATCAACTTCAAAGGGAGGTTCTTTGAGAGGAAAAGTGCTGCCAAGTACAGCTCCTCTGAATTTCACTATTCACATGTTTTCACTGCACGTTCTTGATTATTGTCAGTCTTTCAGTGCCCTGATGCCATGTGAGCTGCATTGTAAATATTTTGTAAAATAATACTTGTCCATTCGTGTCACTTTCATGAAGAGAATTGTGAAATTTTCTTTTAATACATAGCTACAATCTGCTAACCTTCAGAGAAAACGTCTCTCAAATACCAACAATAAAAATCAGAGAAGTGATTGGATGCTTTCTTATTTCACTTAGCATCTTTCTTAACAGCACCTCATGCAGTATTGTTTCACAATTATTAATTTTCCCTAGCTTTTTTATTTAGTAATGTTTCTTCAGTAATTCAGTATTTTCCAATGAACCAATTTATGGAATTTTTTTAATACTTCTCACATTTGGTTTTGTCTAGATATTCCCACTACTATTCTTCTGTTTGATTTCTGGATTTCTTGGCTGCTAAGCATTTCCTTTGTCATTTATGCCCGTTATACCAATCTTTCAGTGCCTAAAAATCATACAGCAGGGGTTTTTCCTGTTTTAAAAATTATTTCTCCCACATCCTTTTTTATAGTCTCAAGCTGCAGCTGGGGAGATTCAAGTTGGACATTAGGAGGAATTTCTTCACAGAAAGATTGATTAGGCATAGGAATGAGTGCACAGGGGAGTGGTGGAGTCACCATCCCTGGAGGTGTTTAAGGAAACACTGGATGTGGCACTTGGTGTCACCTCTGGTTGACAAGGTGGTGTTCAGTCAAAGGTGGGACTTGATGTTAGAAATATTTTCCAGCCCAATTGATTCGGTGATATTTTTATTCTTTGAACCACTAGGATATTTTTATGTGGCAGTTCTGAGCTATAGGTGCTTAAATTACTCGTATCAAATGTGATAAGCTCCATAAGAAGCCATATGACCAAGAATTTAAAAAAACTTATTAAATGAAGGTATGCTTTGAATGTGCTTGCTTGGCTGAATGATGCTATTTGGCATATAAAGTAGAGTAGACTTAGAGAGAACACAAAATTCTGCAGCTGTTGTCATCAAATGTATCATATTTCTGATATATATGGTCAATATATGGTCAAAGCAGCTGGTTGTCTTTTTTTTTTTGCTACCTAATTAAAATGAAAATCTGAATAAAAAGAATTTTTTTGACATCTCGAATCATACCAAGAGCTAACAGCTTGTTTAATTTATTGCATACACAGGTTTTCTAGAAAGGTTGGGGTTTTTTCTGAGCCCTTTCTGAAGAAACTAGGGAACAGCAATATCATAGCTCTGAATAATTAAATAGAGCAATAGGGTTCTCCCTTAGAGCATAGGGAAAAAGTAATTGGTGACAAATCCTGGCAGGAGCTGTTTCCTACTCACATCAATATGCCTATATTCCCTGGAAACTATTATTTTCACTCATCCTTCAGTCTCTCTGTTTAGTAACAAGGTTTACAATTGTTCTCTAGTTACTCTGCCTGTGGTAGCTGCTTCTCCTTGTTGTGATTGTTATTGGACTATTCTTTGATTTTTGTGCTGGTACATCAATGGTTTTCTTTATACTTTAGTCTCATGAGAGCCTTGTGAACCTTTAGCAACAAGCAGAGACATATCTACATAATCCCATCACTATACATGGCCAGGCAGATCCTTTGACAGTTACACATCTCTTCCAAGCATAGTTTACAAAGGTAAATCTGCCTGGATTTTGAGCAGCATCTATTTAGCTAGTCCCATTTATCTCACTGCTGGTATTAAAGGCATTTCCATTAGCTAAGAAATACCAAGCAACCTTCCAGAAATGAGGAGCTACACAAACAGGGTTGCACAGTCTAAATTTAGGCAGCTGTAAATATTACTTATCTCAGCAATGACTCAATAATGTTTCTGTGGACATTTTAAATACTTCTTATATAACCATAAAAGACTAGAAATAAACACTGCTAAATTATAATAAAAAATTATAACTGTTATAATAACAACTCCTATCATTCTTTATCTATAAAGAATATTTGTCCTCTTCTGGTCCTCTAGCAGTACACTGCAAATAAAACACCTAAATTGTTCATTTATCTTCTTTTAATTAGTTGTTGTAACAGTTACTAGGTGGTAGAATTGATGCACCTTGCAGTGACACTGCAGCATTTCCAGACCTACTTACATTACAGATCATACAAGCAGCAGTATGTGTGAGATTTATGCCTTCTACATTTGCAGGTAGTAAAGCATGATGCATTTAATAAAGATAGATGTACCTAAACCAAAATAATGAAAACTGGGAAAAGGCTACTGCCATGATTCACAGAAATCTTTCAACTATACATTCAATTGTTAGTAGTACAGGAAAGCTCCCACACCATCAAGCTGAGAAGATAATGTGACCAATTAAAACAAAAGAGAGAAGAAGAAGTACCATAGATAATGTTGTTGCAAAGGGAAGAAAAACTTATGAATAATATTATACAAAATGCCCCCTTTCTTAAGAGTTTATGCAAGTCAAACCAAGATTAATTTTACCTCAGTTTTTGGCTATTGAGGAAAAGCAATAGGTAATCTAACAGCACAGTGAGTCCTGACAGAGCTCCTTCTGCACACTCCACTGAAATAAGCTGCAGGAAAAAGAGCCAGCTGAAGGAATTGCTGATGACTACAGAGAGAAAACAAAACAGATGTTCATCCAAGTGATGTCTTGTGAATTTTGCAGGTGAAAGAAAAATCAATTTGAAACCTTTTTTTTTTTAATCCTAGAAATTTAAACTGAAGGATGCTGAAAAGCAGAGTGGAATGAAGCAGAACTCTCACCTTTTTGATTTATTTAGGTGCAGTGTTCCACTAATGCAGAACTAATTACAGCAGAAGTAACCTGGCTGGGTAATTAATTCATAGCAGAAAATTTTAGAATCAGGCAGCAGGATTTTTTTAACACAAAACAGCTTTTGACACAGTTTCCACAAAAAGCATACTTTCCATTTCTTACTGACTTCACCCAAAAATTTGGCAGCTGCCTGGAGTGTCACAAAACACTTACATGGTTTCTATTTTGCAGTGTGGATTTCATGGCTCTACCTTTAACTACAAAGAAGGTTAATTTATTTCCAGCTACATAAAAAAATATTTCTCCAAGCTATGAGCCATTCTTTTTCCAGTCTATCTCAAGGTTTGCTTCCATTGTTTCATCTTGCAGAAAACTCAATATTACTGTCATTACAAAGCCCCTAGAAACTGTGCCCCAGTGCAGCACTGCATGTTTATTTAGCAGTGAACATGTGTTGGTCAATCTTTATTAAAAAAGCACTGTCTGTAGAACATTTTTGAAAAGGCAGCCCTTAGAGTCATCTGACTCTTTATATGATAGGCACAAGTCTCATGCCATTATTTTATGATGCACAGCTGCTTATTAGAAAATTGAATCACAAGTTTTGACACATTTTTTATATTTTTCAAAGACACGGTACAATTGCACCTGAGTAGTTACATTATGAGCTTTACTCCTCTTTCCTGTGCTTTCTGCTGCAGAGTGGATTCAGTTTTAAGAAACCAAAATTAATTTTCTTCCACGTAAAACGTCAGACTCAATCACATAACTATTAATCAAGCTTTTAATTCAATATTGAAGTGACAAATCAAAAAAAACACACCATAATAAAGAATTTCACCAGAAATCTTCCATGTCTTTCTTCCCATAAGGTTTTGTATATCTTTCTGCATTTTCTGCTCCTGTGCTAAACTAATTATTGTTATTTATTATGAAGCACGACAGCAGGAAGGATACAAAGCAGGTAAATATATTTGCAAATGCTGCTTTGTTACAATTTACTCAGATTTTACTAAAAATCCATGCCATTTTTAGTCACTTTGCACTTTATGAGGTTATTAAGGACACCATTCCATATCATAGTTCTCTTTTGCTGTTGGCAGATCATTATGAGGTTTGCAAAGCACTAGAATTCAAAATGTTTTCTATTCAAACATGAAAAACAAAATAGGGGCTAAATTTGTGTGCATAACTGTGTTATTTTACAAAGATGCAAAATCAGGACAAATTAGAAGAGAGAAAGGCCTGAATCCTGAGACTGTGCTGTGGTTATGGACCAGTAGATCCCAAAATTATTTTATACCCAAGAAATAATACTTTGACAAGTTAAGTACATACATATTTTCAAAAAACAGCCAGCTCATTTCCTGATACTCTGGACTGCTCTTCTGCAAGCTTGAGTCAAACACCAGAGAAGTCACACCAACCTACCACTCAAGCTTTTCGTCTTCAAAGCAAATGAGTAAAATAGGAGAATTTAGAAATAATCTGTACATATTTAGGCCAAACCACCAATTAACCTACATGAGGCACTGAGGAAAATACTGCTTTTTCTCTCTTATGGCCTTACCCAACAGTCTGTGCTCTACCAACTCATCACAGAGAGCACCTGAATATCTCACTATAACACGCACAACTACAATGACCCTCAAAGAACAAGGGAGCCATAGCAATGTACACAGACTACATGTATATCAAAATCATGTCAAGAAGTCTGCAGAGGAAGATACTCAATACTACTGAACTACTAAAATAATGATTTAAGATGTAGTCATGCTTTTTAATGTATGGGAAAGTAATCCAAGATGCGTCTTCTGAGTAATGAAATGTTATGTAAAGAAAATGGGACATGATAAAGAAACTGTTTAATTAAGAAACAAGTTTAATTAAAGAACTGTAAAGGATGGGGGGGCGTGTATGCATGTATCATAATCACTGAACCATGCAGTTAACATTGATTTTGCTAAGAGTATGGGTTTGTATCTACAGAAAATAGGACCATTCCATTATCTTGTGTAGGCCTCTAATAAAGTACAAAATGTGCCCTATTGCACAACCTGCAGAGCGAAAAATCCATGCAAATTTTCATACTTCAGTAAATCCAGAAAGTTCTTTGTCACAAGTAATTCTATGTATGCTATATCTTTCCTTTCATACAGACTCAATGGCTTCCTGGCTCCTTGTTTCACTTGTATACAGGTTAGGTAGTTAAAATGTCTTCTTGATCCTTTCCTACACATGGTACAAGTGTTAAAAACAAGGAGAGAGGGTCAGATGGGGGACAACCAGGTGACAGGGGACAGAGAAGGCACACAGCTGGGGGCAATTATGCTCAGCTTAGATGGCTGGGAAGAAAGGCTCAGATCAACTTTTCAAGAGCCATTATTGTTCCGGTTTTAAACAGTGTGGTGAAAGCAACCAAACATAAATATTTTTTGATGAATAATGGCAAAAGGAGGTTAGAGAAACTACCTAAATAAGACTGTAAGAGTGGATGTTTCTGAGAGGGAATAAAAATAAACTCACACTTCAGGGAGAAAATATTAAAAGAAATAATATTCTTCACTTTTAGCAACCATTTAGATATATTCTCATCACTGCTCACTGGTCAAAATCATGAGACAACAAAACACAAACCCAGCAGCCTTTGTGATATGATAGGAAGCCATCACACATGCTCACTCTGCTTCACAGCAAACCACAACAGGATCACCTCATGTCACCTTCACAGCTGCACTACCCACAAGCAGGTTACAGCACAAATACCAGGGCAAACAAGCAGCAGCACAACACAAACGGGTAAAGGTGAGGGGAAGAAATTAAGGAAAACTCTTTCACAGGACTAAGCAGTAGACAATTGGCAATACTTCTTCAGGCCACTTTTACTTCATGTATTTGCATTCATAATGTGTTCTCAAAGCTATGTTAAACAGCTTGGCACAGGAATATAACACATTCATTAGGTAAAATCATTAGGAAAATAATGGAAAAGAAACTTGTAAAATAAAACTACTAAATACACAGTACACAACAGGTGGAGTTACAATTTATTGCTACCTTGTCAGTCACAGTACTGTACATCTGACATCAAAACTTACAACTCAGCCTCTCTCCAAAATGTCTGAGCCAAAAGAAGTTGACTGATGCACCTGACTCTGTAAGATGCACCTGACTCTATAAACCATCCAGGAAAATCTGAAAAACCTTGTCCTTGCAAAGCCTGAGCAAACTGAGGTTAGGAGATCCAGCTGAGAAGGCATTTCATATATAGTAGAGCTAGTCAATTTATTATTCATTTTTAAGAAAGGCTGTAGAGCCTCCTCAATTATCTCCAGAGCAAGCAAGAAAGATTTTAGCAATACATCAAAACAATGAGCACTCAGGTTCTCTTCTTGTCAAGTTTGAGACTATTTTTTCCTTACAGCAATGACTGAAGCTCTGTCCTGTTGCTGTATTCCCCAAGAAGCCACATTTAATTTACATCTATTTAAATGGATACATTAAAAACACTCAACCTTGTTAAGGTTGCTCCAGTGCTACAAATAAGCCAGACACACCTGAACAGTTATATACCACTTTGCACCCTAATTCATGCTGAATATGCCTGAAAAGTATTCAATACCATTCCCCTCCCTCACATTTCAAAATAGGCACATGTGTAAGCTTAAGCAGTGTACTTGGTGCTCTTCAGGCTTTTTATTTTCATGAGTGACCAGAAGCTCCAAACTTACCCACCTTCCATTTAGATCACTGCTTTTCAGTCTTCTTCTGCTCTGTGACACAAGATATCCATACTAACAATTGCACTAGGATAATCATTAGGTTCAAAGGAAATAAAGCTCATTTGTTTGTCTTTTAGACTAAGCCTAGGAATGAGAAAATTGATTGAGCACAGCTGTGAGCAATGGTCTGAAAACCGTGCTTAGATTTTGGCTAAAAGGAATAATTTTTGAACATTAATGAACAAGATAAATCTTTAGAGCTCCAAGTTCACTAGTGGTAAGCATTGAATTCAATAGGATCCCATGGCCTAAAAGTACTGCAGTGCCAGCCATTTCAGGCCAATGGACAATGTCAGGGTAGCAGGGGTCAGGATTGCTGGGATTATGGATCCACATTACCCAATGGGTTTATATCAATTAATTCCTGTGCAAGAAAAGAAACTTCCCTGCTCATAGAAGGGTGTTAGGTGTGGGGAGCAACAGCTGTGTTTGGGCTGACAGTGCTCAACAGACTGGAGTCAGACCTGATTCAGAGAAGCCACCTGGCTTGGTTTTGTGGTCATACAGGAAATAATTTCCCTCTGCAGAACTCTAAGCCCAGCTTCTGCACCTTTTTTTCTATTTAATCTTCTTTCTTCTCTTTATCCTGTAAAGTGATCATACGAGGACCCTAACTGAATATAGTTCTTTAGCAAGTGCTTTATACTGAATGCAGAGAAGCACATGGAGTAGGAGCGTGAGCAGGTAAACAAAGTGGGTTTAGTCCATTTGCTGAACAATTGTTGAAAGGAATAGTTGTTTGATTGGAAAAGGCAGGACACTGACTATAAAATGAAACCAAAATGTTTCTCTATGATTAAAAGTGTTCATTCAACAAAAACTTGTATCAATTATCAATTTATTACCAAATATTATTATTATCAATGTTATTACCAAAAATAACCAAAATATTCAGCTAGGCTGAATAATGTGTTTCACTTGATGTGAAGTCATGAAACATAAAACAATTTCAAAATACTTGTCCTAATTCCTTATTTTTAAATGTAGGGCTATTTTTATTTTAAAATATCATTTTTAAATGAGAAGTAAAAAGAAAAAAAAAGTCATCTTATTCTGCTGGTGACATTTCCTGGTTTATCTAAGTTCTGTAAATACTGAGTCCTATATGAGCATAAGCAAAATGAATCCCAGAGCAATCAGTTTAATATCTTATGTGTTGGATCTCTGGCTTTTGTTAGATTTTGGTAACAGCACTGAACAATGTTTGAGGTGGGGGTTGACTATGGTTTGGGTTTTTTTAAATATATGCTCTTATTTAAATAAATAGCAGGCATTCCTTGAACTATGATCTTGGTTTTTAATAGTCATATTTTGACACATCAGGACAAGCCTAATGAGATATACTCAGATATATTTAGACTGATATGATGCAATATGCAGCTATCCTGATATATTCAGGCTCTCACCAGAAACACATGGCAAATGTGATCCATTCACCTTATCTATTTTTGTGCAGATGCAATGGTGGCAAGTTTTCAAACACCAGAAACTCTTTATCAAAACTGAGTATTTTTATGAAGTATATTCTTTAGTTCAATCACAGTCACAGGATATAAAACAGGCAGGTTTTCTTACATGAATCAATTTCTGTTAAGCTAAAGGTCACACTTCTGCAATGACTGTTAGTCATTTCCAACCTTAACACCTATGAATTTACAAATCTATTTGAAGACTTCATGAAAAAGAAGACCAAGGTGAGTGATGTAATTTCTACACTGAGAAATAATTTCATTTTCATTCCCAGTTTTAAGGCCAACTTCTGGATTATTTCTGCTTCAGCTAGTATGACTGAAACCTGAATAGATGGCAAGGAAAAACTTGTGTTTCAATAGGAGACTCATCTAAGGTGTTCAGAAGCCTCAATAAATAAACAAGTGTTCAGTAGGATCTAGGGAAGAGTGATGCACTTTACACCTAAATAAATAAACAAGTGTTCAGTAGGATCTAGGGAAGAGTGGTGCAGAAGAAATGTGCTTTTAACTTGCATGCTGGTGCATTCACACATACACACTTTTCACTTCTATGAATGTTAAAAACATTTTGTCTGTGTTGGGTAGGTCAAATGCTCAAAGCTGAAAACATTTATCATTCAGTTGGTACAACTTCATTGGAGACAGCAGTCATATATCAACAAAGATTCAGGACAGTGACTTTTCCTGAGGGATTCAGGGAGTAAGGGAGTGCATTAACCAGAGGCACATTTTCTTGCTATTCAACTGCTTATTACTGTACCATCCAGGAGAGCACATTATATCATAATATTTTGCATAATGGCTGGATATGATACATGCCTTTTTAAGACATGACAAGTCCAGTCTCACTGCACATATGACCCTTATGACCCCTCACATAAACTTTGGTTCTATCCATAGAAGTTTAATTTATTTCTTTGTGTGATTTGTTCTAAATATAAATTCTTCTAACCTAATCTCATAAATTTAATTGAAACTTGTAAGCTGATAATACTGTCCATAAAATGGAAATTAATCATTTTTAAAGCCAGATTCCAGTGTTATATCTAGCAATATTTTATCCAGAAATATTTGAACAGTAAACTGAAATGAAGAAATTATTCCTTAAGTTTTAGCTTTCATATTTTCCAGATTCTGTACTGCTATAGTTTATGACTCTGTTAAAGTTCCCTTCACAGGTTAGTTAGATGAAACAATCCTTTTCCAGCCAGAGAACCAAGGACACCATTGCAGCTTCAGGCCCCAAAAGTGCAAACAGCAGCGAATTGAGGAGAGCAATCTGGGAGGATGGGACTTCATAACCTGGAGCTGTAACTGGACAATTAACCCCAATATGTAAATGGACCA
This sequence comes from Fringilla coelebs, assembly GCF_963513975.1. Taxonomy (NCBI): domain Eukaryota; kingdom Metazoa; phylum Chordata; class Aves; order Passeriformes; family Fringillidae; genus Fringilla; species Fringilla coelebs. The sequence goes on along the minus strand of NC_140066.1, from coordinate 21,768,870 downwards.
AAACTTATGAAAGTGTGAAAACTCGTGATCAGTTCCCCATCTTAGGTCCATCTTGGGTGGAGCCACAGCTGGGCTCTGACACGGTGTATCCTTTGAAGGCCTTTTTAATAAAAACCTACTTTATTCCTTTAACACTATCTAGCCTCTGTCCTAGGTAGCCTTACATGGCATCAGAAAGAATTGTTCAGTGAACAATTTTTGATTAATTACTTCAAAACAAAGGGATGATATTGCTGCACAAGGACAATTCTATGCTAAGAACGGCTCAGCTAAAATTCCTTTTCCTGTGAACACTGTTTTTTCATGGGAAGGGAAGGAACATTAAATACTCAAATAGTTCATCCAAGAAAGGAACAACAACTACTGCTCCAGACTGAGAACACATTCCTTGTTTCCTCTAAACACAAACTTATTTCAAGTAAAAGTAATCCTTTCAACAAAACAAACTTATCTCCAGCACATAAAGACAAATTTCTGTATTTTTGTCCATTTTCAGAGATGGTTTGATAGAGATAAAGGTATTGTTTCCAATTACTGTTGACACACTTTTTGAAGTTGGCTTACCAAAGCATAAAAGCATTCACGAAATGTCTGTGTTCAATATCACTTATTCCCATATGTCTAACTCAGAAATCACTGTTTAATCAATCCAAAAGTGGAGACAAAATCCATTAGGCTTACAATCAATGACTGCAGATCATCTTCAAATAAAGTCTTCACTAAAGAGCTCTTCTCAAACTGAGCAAACATTAAGTCCTGAAGTTATATAATCAGCAAACATCTATTCACCAGAAAGTGTATCAAAGTCAGAACTTGGCATATCATAACACAGCTTTTATTTCCAAGCTTTTATTTACATGCTCATGGGGAATATCAGTCTTGGCAGACAAGAACGAGGGTGAAACTTTAACACTTCTCTCCCTTTCATATGCTAGTCTTAATAGAAATTAATTTGAAAATGTTTTCTAGAGTTAGCACAATATTTCGCTTACGAAGGTTCAGTGAGAGGCTGTTGCACTCTAGTACAGTACAAAATTCTGTATTTGTTGTATTTTCACTGTGGACAAATAGGGAAACATTAGGAATTCTGTGTAACTTTGGTAATTATGAATTACTTAGATTATGTAAATAGCATTTAACAAGAACATGGAGATTCCCAAACAAAAGGCAAAGTATAGCATTTTCTTTCCAAAGCACGGCTTTACTCTATTGCCTTGCACACAAAATTTTCCAGGATAAACTAAATAGTCAACTGTCATGTTAAGCCCCCTTGATACCAAGTGTCAGTTATCAAAAAAAGAAAACAATCCTATATCTTGTCATTAATCTGCACTGGGTTTTATCCACAGATCTCAAAACAAGCCAATGAGCTGCCAACCCTGACAGCTGCAAATGTCTTCTGCATGAACGTGTACTGTGGGCTAGATTCCTATCTCAGTTACAGCAGTAACAATAAAAGGTCCTTTCATAAGCAACATCAACATGAAAGAAGTACATCAATTATCTATGATAAAATTACAGGTAGGACCTGCATGAATAAGGGAAAGAAAATTAAACAGTAATTTTGTATGTATAAATATTACAAATTTAACTCAAAATAAATAAATAAAGTCAAATAAATGAGGAAACAACTCCAAGCAACAAAAGAAAACCCCACCCCTCCATTTTTGAAAATTAATTATACTGGTTTTGTACCAGTAAGGCATTTGCTATTTGATTTTATGTTTACACGGGGTGAAAATTATTTTGAGTCTAAAGAACTGCCAAACTCTTTTAAGATATTACTTTTTACTGTCAACAGGAGATCAACCACCTTGCTTTAGATCTCCCTTTCTCTGTTCCTGAACTCTAAGGATTCAATGCAGTTGAATACTCCCCCTTATGGGCTGCTACAACATGACATTATAGTGCTCTGTATTTCTCTGAACTAAATGCTACCACCTCCTACATGTACTGCAGATGTAACAACAGAGTTAAGATAGGTCTAGAGTGTTACAACCCATAGAAACTGTTTCATTTCACCAAGTCCACAAAAGCAGATTTTTTGCAACTGCAAATTGTCATTCTTTGTTGTACTTGGAAAAGTGCTTTCACTCATCATTAGCAAATTTCAGAATAAATATACAGGAAGATAATCCATTGTCAGGATCTGCTGACTAGTGTTTTGTTCTTATTGGAATCTACCCTGGACAATAAATATATCTAAGCATTGTTGTTAGAAGATTTGCCACTGCAGTGACTTATTTGAAATCATATTTATTAATCCTGTAAGAACCAAATGTAGAACAGTGAAACAAAATCTAATTAAAATTGTATTTACTATATTTTCTTGAAGAAGTGGAAAAAACTACAGTATGTGTATGTGGCCACTAGCACCTACTCTCTGTGTTGATTTGATGAGAATTACTTTCACCTCCAAGTTCACTATTGTTCAAATCAAGCAGTCTATTTCAAAATGGATTTGCAATTTCATTGTGCTAATCCTTTAGAAGAAAACTTTACTAGTTAGATCTTATGTACGATCTGCTGCCCTAGACTGTAATTCATTCAACTTGAAATGCCTTAAAATGCAGAAAGTCTTTCCTGGTTTCTGTTTTCACCCTCTTACCGACTGAAAACACACAGGGTCTCTCACCTGCTCTATCTGACTGTAATTGCTCATTCCTCAGGGCAGTTTGTGTTAGTACACGTTCCCTGTTCTGCTATGTTCTCATTTGCTTGAGGAGGGGAAAGTGTGTTGATATTTTTAATCTGAAATGTTATTCAAACAGTAAAACACATAATTACCATTGATCCTCTTCACTTCTTTTTAACACCAATTCTCAAAATCTGCTCAAAAACATTCATTAACAGTGATATAATTTCACCTCCTTTGCGCTGTGTCAGTCCAACAAAGTGCTCTGTTCTCTTGCAAAGTCTTCAGAATTCAGCGGGTAACTTCAAAGAACAGCAAGCACTAACTTCCCCCAGCAGACCCTGTAACACTAAGCAAAGCACGTTAAGGATTAAGATCCTCTCTGGAAATAAACAGAACTTCATTTGATTCAAGTTCTACTCCCTGAACTTTTAACTGAGTGATTCTGGGGTCATTCTAATAAAACAGTTCTCTAAAAGGCATCCTTTCTGAAAGTGCTTTTATCTTTGCTTATTCCATTCATAAATGTGAATGGGTTTATCTGCAATGGATTTGCAATTTAGATATCTAAACAAAATAATCAGATTAACAATTTTCTGCAGCATATTCTGTGGGAGTTAATATTAAAAAAAATGTTTAGAACATTTATTAGAACACTCAAAGTGTGCAAACAATACAAAGGATAAAATCAACAATGGAACTTGGCAAAAACCTCCTAAAATCCCTTAAAAAATAATTAAGCTTCAATACTGGAACTCCATATAACATTTGACAAATAGTTCCCAGTACTATTTTCATCTCCTCTGTGAACAACAGAGGTGGTGTCATCTTCATTCAAGAAGTTTACTTAATTTTGTTTTCAAGTTTCCAAATAATGTTAAATTCGAAAACCAAAGTTCCTCTATTAGGCAAAAATTTTACAAGTCTTAAAGTCTTACCTTCTGAAACATGGAAGGTTCTTCAATATTTCTCCTAAATTCTACTATTCTGAAGCTATCAAAAAGCACTAAAATTTTATATGAAATGTTAAATTTCAACTTTGCTCTGAGACATTGTATTTGAACAGAGTCTTCTTTTGTAAAGAAGATGTTCTAGTTTTCTTCTATATGCAGTTGAACAAAATAGTTTTGAGGTTTTAAAACTGGAGTTCATAGTGGGAACTAATTGTAAATGTATTCTTTTACTAGTTATAGGCAGTACAGGTAAGGATATTTTTCTTAGAGAACTAAACACCATAAATATGAAATCTCTGTCTTTCAGACAGGATGAACAGATACAGAAAGCTGCTTTTTCAAAACAGAATCCCCTTGCTTTTGAGGTGTTTCTAATCTTTCAAGAACGGGGTAACACCCCACTCCCACAGGCAGTTTGTAATCTAAAAGCAAACAAAAATGACAGAAACTCACAGGGAAAAAAATAGGAGGCAGGAAGGAAATCCTTATGAATTAAAAGATTGGCTCCCATCAAACAGAGAGGTCTGGTCTCCTCTTCAGTCTGATCTGTATCAGTAGCAGGGTGAAAGTCAGACTTTCAGAGACAGCCAAAGATGGCCACCATATCCCTCCTAGAATGTTCTAACCTTCTTAGAGATTCTCAACCACACTTCAGCAGAAGAGGAGTTTCAGCTTATTTAGATTGACAAGCAAGTATCTGGGCTCTCAGGTTTCCTGGGATACAGATAAAAAATCTGAAGGAGACTGATGTAAGAAAACCCTCACAAAAATATATTGCATTCTTTCTGGCCTTTCTCTCCTGCTGTTCTGCTCTTACACAAAGTGTTGACTCACAGGGGTTTGAATGCTGTGAGAAACAGCACGAGTTAAGAGAGCTGAGTGCAATTCATCTGTTATGAGAACAAAAAGGAAAATGAAAATAATTATTTATAGTATCATGAAGTTCCTGAGTTCAGTCCACTCAGGGCAGAACCTCAGTTCTTAAGACACTTAAATCTTTCAATACCACAATTCAAGCTTCCTTTTGGATCTGCAATTATTTATGAAGTCTTGATAGATGAAGTTGTGGAGGAAATAGGTGAGCAAGAATCTCAGTAAAAAAATACATTATTTAATGAGTCAGTGATTGTGAGGCTTTCCAGGTGCAACCTGGAAATTACTTGATGGTTACTGTCCCTCACATGTTATTGAGCTTACTTTAACATCAGAAACAAAGACATGGCTGAAGCTGATGTAAGCACCCTGCCAACTGTCAGTAGAAATCCAAAAGCTGGACTGGCCAGCGGAGCAACACTGATGGCATCATGTCAGTGATGTGACAGGGACACGATGAGAGTGCCTGCAGCACACTGTGACAGAATATTAACTCTAAACAATAAAATTATTTCTGTACCTGAAATTCCAACTAAAGGTCAGCCACCCAAGTCAGCAGGAAAGAGTGGAGATGAATACAGTAAAAAGAAATTTGGCTTTTTAAAATAACTGTTATAAAAAATCTGTTATAAGCTATGGGCCATTCCAATTCATTCTGGTGATACAGGTGTAGCAGGGCCAGTGTATGTCCCCACAGCTTTTGCACTCACATGTACCAATCACATATACAGCACAGCATATGAAGCATTATGAGCTGGGGCACAGCTGACCACGAGGAGAGAATTGTCAGGGAATTCAATTGTCTGCTGTAGTCTGCCAGCAATGGAGAGATACAAAATTGCAAGCAGAAATAACAGATTATGCTCTGGACAGTGGAGAAGAGGTGACAAATGAGGCATGGGATGTTATGCAGAACATGTACGTTCCAGAGGATGAAAGTCATCACTGCATCATCTGATTTCTAACTTCTGCCCTCAGTGGATAACCATAGCACAGTCAAATCTCATTGCTTTGAAGGTCACTGCTGAGGTTTTTATCAGCCTGACATTTGTTGTCAACTTTTTTTTTTTTTAAAGTTCTCATTTCATTTTAATAACAAAGGAATGAGAACATGAAGGTTATGCGTAAAAAAACTCCCACTGATTTTTCATTAAATACTTGAAACGAAACAGACTTCAATTTATCAGGAATGTAGGTAACATTACCAAGTCTTTATTTACATCATACCTCCAATCAGCTTTTGAAAACAGGCATGGAATTCTAAGGTAGGACTGCTTTTGAGATGTTCAAAAACCTAAAAGAAGCATAAGAAAAACACTATACTAGAGTGCAATTTTTTGAGCAATTTATTCTCTTTCTCACTTGCTATGGTTTATAGTTCACTTCTCCAGAAGGGAAGTTAATATTCACCAGTTCTAGAGAAAAGAGTATTTCTAGAGAAGCGAAGCATTCATCACTGAGGGAAAACAGGAAGCTTCTATTTCTGCTACTGTTCAGTTTATTTTCTTGCAAATGCAGGTTTGCCCAATGCACTGCAAGAGAAAACAAAAGTAAGGGAAAATCTGCTTAAAACCATAATTAAGACACTTACTATCCACCCAAATAGTAGCTTATCCTCCTTTATACTCTCTGATAAAACAGCAGTGTAAAGTACATCAACATTGGGTAAATAATTTTATACTGTACAGTGAAGTGGGAATTTTACAATAAAAATTCTCCTTGCAAATGCAGTTTAGCCAGTGTGTTTATACCCCACATTGCTTCAAAGCATATTCATTATTTGAGATATATCATTCCCACGACAATGGGATCACAAGGAATCATGGTATAACAATGCTAGACCAAACAGACAGAATGTCAGCAGTGTCAAACTGGCAAATATATCATTTAACCACAGATCAAAAGAGAAAATCTGAAGGTCAGAAATGCAATATTTATAATGCTGTCAGCAGATGGATGCATACCAAACACCTCACATCCAGACCCCTAAAAAGCTTATCAGAGGAATGTTTACAACACACAAGAGAAGTGCTACTGGAGTATACACCATTTGTTTCCAGTATGAATGAACTCTGAGGCAAACATTTCCTAGTACGTTCCCCAGGAACAGCAAAAAATCTTGAGATACACTTTCATGGTACCAACATAAACAGCAGCCAACTACTACCCTCATTCCCACTAATTCCACCTGGTACAACAAAAGCTTCCCTGGCATTTTACCAGTAAGCACACATTTCCTTGGAAAGAAACTGACATGATTAGGATGGCTGCTGGCTATAGAAAAGAGGAGAGAATAAACAGAAACAACTCTGTGTTGTCAGTGATTCATACAAGGCACTTTGGAACAGTGCAAAGAAAACACCTGTGAGTAAATTCATGGTTTTTCTGGAGTATCTCTGTGGCAATGGAACTGGAGATGCTAAAGGTATGGAAGGAAGGTTGACAAAAACAAGTTCACAAGAAAAATGAAAAGAGAATTAACATAAGCACACCAAATTCTGGCTTTATTCAGCATATAACAACAGAAGACTGCTCCACATTTGGTGCGGAAAACAATCCATCACTGAGTGTTTTTTCCTTTCATACCCCTCTGAGAGCATTTTACCTAGATGTAAATTCACTTAATATCATGGTGATAGATGTTCAACAACATTACCATTACCTATATGATAAACAAAATCAAGCTAATAAAAAGGATCTAGAATAAAAGATTATAAAACTACTGAGTTTAAGTTTTGTGAGTCAAATGAGAAAAAATCAAAAGCAGTTTGTCATTTTCCTCTTGATAGTTTTTTCATTTACAATTTATTAACATAAACAGTATCTCTTGAAATATCTTTTTGATATCTCCCCAAATACAGTCAGAATTCTAAAAAAAATTAGATCTCTCAGTTTTCACAGTCCTTCTTATTGAGATTTTATCATAGTCTCTGTTGACTGTCAAATAAACTCTGCTCATTAAATTTTATCTATGTCAGCAGGCTAAGGACATAAGAAATGTAAAAGCCCTATTTATGAATCCAAAAACCTTGAGAAACATTCTCTATTCATACAGCTTGCCTCCTCTCTCCATTTCTTTACGTTTTGTACCCTTCCACTTCTAAAAACCTCTCTCTTTGTCACTCTCTTCAATTTCTCTATCTTCTATTTCTCAGTCTATCTTCAAGCTCCCCTCCTCTTTGGAATTCCTCCTTTTGTCTACCTTTATTTAACAGGCTTAGAACTCCATTTTCCCAACTTCATTTTCAGGGATCTGCTGACTGGAGGTAGAGAGGAGGTTTGCTTGTTTTTGGTCCAAACAATATCTGGATGCTGGCCAGCTGAACACGGACGCTCCACCCCGTCCCTCTTGAATAGGGAATAGAATGCTACCCTGAAGCCTTTGGTCCTCCCAAAACAATCACCTCTTGCTCCTTTCCTTCCTTCCTTCCACATGCTGTCTTTGTGACAATAAGCAATAAATACCTTGCCCAAAAAACCTTATATTCAGATTCTGTTCTCAGACTCTCCCTCCTCTCTATAACATTTAGCTAGTTTCCCTCAGATCTCCTTCTGTCCTACAGAAAGGTCCTGGATTTTGCAGTGCCCTGTTAACCCCATCCTGTTATTGATCCTTTCCAGTTTTATCTCAGTTATCCTAAATAAGTAAGAGAACTGAAGTTCTGACCTTTGAGAATTCACCTGGTACAAGTTTTTGAAGGAAACCTGCATGTCAGCATCACAGACACGCTATAATGCAGTACCATAACATACCATGGCACTGCACTGTACAATGTATGTGCACCAACAGGGTCACTTTGCTGAGATCCTCCACTGTAAAATACCATGTAGTGATGCCCACTGAGAGCTAAGAATTACTTTTACATTTTTCCATTTATTTCATAGCAAGACGCATGGGAATGGTAAAATACTTTCTACATATATCAATGCTCAAACCTCAAAAAGATAATAGTGATTGAAGAAGAATTCATTACACTAACAAAATCCATCAGAGAATATTAAAAAAAATTAAAACAAGCATCAGCCACAGCATTTTAAATTTAAGTTGCCTAGGAATTTTATTTAAATAAGGCAAGACACTGAAATAATACTGAAATTCTGTTTTTAAATTTACTCACTAGGTTTTAGTGCATAAAACCGTTGCCAGATGGAAAGCTGTTCGTACACATTTTTCCATATTTTATCAGAAGAGTCAACACAGATGAATTTCAAAAGAGAGGTTTTATAAAGAAACTATATAAAGTCTAAGTGCAAACTATACGAGGCAGCACATGAATCTAGAGGAACAGACAGCAAGTTTTTTCAATGTGTTCAAAAGAATAAGAATCAAAAAAGTGGCTCAGTTAAACAGCAAAGAATACAGAGTACTGGCAAAGGATATCACAACCAAGCACTACAGCATCAATTCCAGCCTTCAAAAAAATCAAAGAGAATCTCTAATGAACATTGTCACTTTTGCAGCAGGTTGTGGTTTTATTACTGCTATATTTTATTGTACTAGTTAAAAACATGAATTTTTGAAAAGATAAAGAAAACTAGGTGCAAAATCCAGGCTACAAACAAATACCTATGAGAATAAGTACATTTTTAATGCATGGTTCGTTGCAGTGAAGCTCTCCAGAATAACAGCTGAATCTATTGCTAGATCTAAAGAGAAGGTCAAACCAACAATGAAAAGCCATATCAAAAGATTTCAGAAGGTTGAGTGATAACACAAAGAGCAATTGTCCTTGAGACAATGGGGTTTATGTCATGTATCCAGCCTCTCTGATAAAACTTGCAAACAAAACCCCCCTGCATTCAGCAATAATTAAAATTCAGTTGAAACTACATGCCCCAGAAATTGATTAAAGAATTACTGAAATAAAGAAAAAGGGCATATTTATGCAGCAAATTGTATGTAGTGCAAGTGATTTAAAGGTGACAGTTTCAAATCAGTGAATAGCCTTGGTGTAGCAATGGTGCTAACCATTCTCAGCAAGTTTTTGGGGATCTGAGGTTTGTTTTCATATTTTTTCTATTTGAGGCTTCTTTGGGTCTCAGTCTTTTGTGAGTCCAAGAAAGGCAACACACCAAAACTAGAACAATAGACATGGAAAAAACTCAGGTACCCATTTCATAGCATGAAGGTTTTCATAACTTTTGGACAAACATGGATATATTATGTGCTATGATTCTCCGTGCTACAGCAGTGAATGTTCTCACAGAAACAAGGATGGAGGAAAACACCGTGACAGCAAACAAGGAGACTGGCAAAGATCCATGAAGTTCTTAGGCAGGTGTTGCTCTCTCTGGCCTCTGAAAAACTCCTTAATTGACTTATCAAAATCCTAAAAAACAATCTACTTCAGTCACAAATGAAAGTCAAGACTCTGGAACTGGGTTTTCATACCGCCGATATCTACAGGGCAAATATCTCCCCTTGAACGTCACGAGGGAAGGAGGAGAGCAAACTAGAGAACAGTCAGCCCAACTTCAAATCTCACAAATATACAATGCAACTGTTGGGCCTCAATATAGATATAAATTATTTCTGCAGTAAAAACTGACTTTCAGGAACAAACTTGTCAAACCAGTCTAATTTCCTTCCTCATTATGATAGCTACCTACATAAGGGGCACAAAGCCCATATTATAACTGATGCTTTTATTAAGGTTCCACATAAAAATCATCACATACAAACTTGAGAAACGTGATTAAAGCGCTGTTTGTTGTAAGAGATTATCTGACTCTCATGGAGAATATATCCTGTGAATCACTTCCAAACTCAAAGAGTGTTTCAAGCAGAGTTCCACAGGGGTTTGTCCTGGTCTTAACTGTATTCAGGATTTTGTTAATAACATGGGTGCTGCACAGCAAGCATTCCTAAAGTCTATCAGCCAGAAGTGGTTTACATGAGCTAAAGAGTATACTGAGAGCAATTTAGACACCTCATTTTTCAGAAAGATACAGCCAACTTGAAGAGTGTGCTGAAAAGGAGAAGACTTAAGAGTTTCCCAAACCACTACTTATGAACAAATGCTCCTGAAACTGGATTGGCTCCTTCAGAAACAGCAGGATGTCTCAGTCAAGCCCATCTGGTGCTTAGACAGCAATTAGCCTTACAAACAGACATTTCCTTTTGCTCCCTCCAGCAGCAAAGCACAAAATTTATTCTAGATCTCCTTGCTGTTCCAGTTAAGGACACGGTGAATCTGATGCATCCCCAACAGCTCAGTTAAAAAATTGAGTTACTGAACTGTTTTCCAAGACTGACCCAATTTCCTCTAGTTGTGTTTGATCCTGCCTCTCTGCTGAAGCCCTGCCAAGATCTCTCCAGGTCCCTTTCAGACTCTCTGATTTCTGTTGATTATGTTGCTTTTTTTATTTCCTGTTAAGTGAAAAAAAGAAAAAAGACAAAACCAATTAGCAAGACTTTTATCAAACTTCTAGACAGATAGTTGTAAGCAAGACTTCATTTTCCAATGTTCTTTATAGACTTATTTAGACTATGAGTATATTCTAGCTTTTTACTTTAAGAAGTTTTTCTCCCACCCACCATGAATGCCAAGCCTGTCAATCACACTAACAACAACAAGATACATATGGGACAGTTTAAGGAGGAAGAGCAGACATGAGAAGCTGCTCCTTTAACTTACTTGGAATCAACTCCAACATGTGTGCCGGAGAAAAAAAAATGAGTATGTGGTAAGTCACATTACTTTCATTATTTTTGTATTAAATGGGAAAAAACAATCAGGCACAACAGTCCATATTTTCTGTACTGTAATATTTTATTGACCTATTTTGCTCAAGTATATTTTCCTGGGGCAGTATTCCAATGTTACATCCAGTAAAACAAGTCGCTTGCTGCTGCTACAGGGTTTTGCAAAGCTGAATTTTACTGTGAAAGTTTTGAGATAGATTTAATACATTTAGTACTTATGTTCATGAATATATAGAGAGTATTTAGTAAGAAATGCCAGTGGTATGATCTAGGAAACAGTTTTACACTGCTTTTTAGCTATGAAATCACAAATTGAGAACTTAATTTACAAAAAGCCAAGGAGTTGGAGCCTGCAAAAACTTTGGTTTTATGTTGCTTCAGACTAGGAAATGAACTTTAGCCAATATATAGTGTAAAGATGTGTTAACTCTTCTTGATATACTGGTTCTGTATGGGAATTAATTTCTCTTTAGAGGACAAAATACTTAGTGTATAAAAGGTTCACCTTTAGATTCCTCTAAAATTTGGTGGTTCTCAAGTACTAAATGTCCTTTTACATTAGAGCTCAAAGTAATGAAATTTCTTAATATATGGAATCTGATTTCTACCTTTTTTTTTCCATTGTCTCAAGGAAAAGTGCACATTAAAAAGTGTTAATGTCTCCAGTAAGACACAAGTTTTTAAAATAGCAGATAACTCTCTGCACACATATCCAAATATATTTTTAAGCCTGCCAGGGTTCACAGCAGATCAGAAGGCTCCAGGGAATTTTCAAGTAGCAAGCAAGCCTGATCTGCCCTAGGTTACTGCTGTTTCACATTCAAGTATCTAAATTCTGCTTCAAAATTTTATGTAAGCACCTGAAAGTTTAGAAAGAAACCATTTCTGTGGCCTGTCTTTATCTGGGGAACTCTGGAAGCCTCAGTATTCTGCTCAAGAACTCCTCTCACTACAGCCCTCACAGCCAACATGTGTCCAAGTGCACATATTTATTTGAGTTTATCACACTATGGAAGTGTGATACATACATACATTACACAGAGGAACTAGAAGTATGAGGTGCTAAGTAGAATCAGTAATCAAATGTGGGGTTCCCCACCCAACAATTCTTGAAATAATCCTCTTGAGGGTCATGGAAAGCAAGTGGAAGTGTGTGACAATATTCTCCATTTCTGTCACACCTAATGACAGAGAACTACAGCATCGATTGAGCCAAGGGCAACACCAGCATTAAGACGGAGATGCAGGAACCCAGATGAGCCTCCCCATGTCCCTGGTCTTTTTTGGTTTTTTTCCTCTCTTGTCATTATGTTTAATCTGACTAAAACACTAATGGAAAAATATTTCCTGCAAGTCTTACAATTCTCTTTGGTTGTGAACTACTTGTGCCCCTTCGGGAGCACAAATCTGAGCAGGACCTTCCCAAACAGATCTGCCTCGTTCCACAGACAGAGGCAGATTGCATTAACCCTGGCCTTTTAAGAGACTGTCCTAAGAGCCTAGAACACAAATTAAGGCAATGTCAACACAGAAGAACTAGCCACAATCTAGTGGTGAGGGAGAGCAGAGAGAAAACAGGTAAGAGAAGGAGGACACCTGGACACAGCAAGGTGGGGCAGCTGGCAGGGCAGAGCTGCAGCTCACCCTGCACTGCAGGATGGAGACAGCAGCTGGCAGCCAGGAGCAGTTCTCAGCACCTCAGTACTTCCAAAAATGCTCCCGGCCTGATGAGGAGGAGGAAGAGGAGGAGGAGCAGCAGCAGGTACGGCTGGCAGCGCACACTGAACTGTGAAATTCTTAACACGCTATTTTTAATTTGCCTTTGAGATGTTCTGAACTAGGACTGCTTACACCTACTCAATAAGCAAACAGCCTGCACTTCACATTATTAATGTTCCACACCTGATGCCATCTGGTATTTGGTTGCTTTGTGTAAGCAGCCATTAAACCTGTAACTCACACATCTCCTACCGAGCTGCTTCCCACCTTCACAATTCATGACAACTCTACAAAGATAAAATCACCCCTGCATTCAAACTAGGCAAGCAAAATTTCTTCTAAGGAACACATGCACCTCTCTCTTCTGGTTCTGCATATAATGGAAAGAGTATTGCTGCCTCCTGTCATCCAGGAAGATGGTGTCCTCTTTGGAAAAACTCACAGCCAACATTCTGAAACATTGAACAGCACAAAACACTATGAAATTCAACATCATTTTTTCCTGATATGCCAGCCAAGCACCTCTAAGGTTTTTCTAAGGAGGGCAAATTTAAGATGCAAGAGCTTCAATCGTATTTCTGAAACTCTGGGAGTGGAGTTCTGCCAGGTTCAGTGTTCTGCCAAGTCAGAAAATAGGAAAAAGGTATTCACTGGCAACACCTGACCTGTCAGTCACTCTAACAGTAAAAAAAACATGCAGGAAAATGTTAAAGATACCAGATGAGACACTTGAATTTTTTCAGTAATGACAGGTATGTGCATGTGTTGATATAACAACCAGTTTCCTTATACTGGAGTCACTCACACAAGAACATTGGTACTTCCTAAATCACCCTTTACAGGCGTTCACTTTAAGTGAGCAAACAGGAAAAAAGTTGCAAAAACTACTTCCTCCTCAGAGTTCTATATCAGTAAAAAACAGTAAAGCAAGAGTTCAGTATTACTCAGGCAGATCAAGTCTCTCTCCCTGGATAGAAGCATGACCACAAAACTACCATCTCAAGAGGAGTTTGAGAACTGGACAGCTTTTCAAGTTGCAGATCTCTTAAGACAGGTACTGACTCCATGTGTAAGACTTTAGAGAGTTCAGTGTATATTCAGCTAGCAGAAACACTTACTGGACTTATCCTTGAAAACCAGATATCTTATCCTACATCTACCACAAATATTTAAGAGTGCTAAAAATAGTTTAGTCACCACTTATATTAATATAACTTCAGTTTTCCGTAGAAATCTAATTCATGGTAGAAGCAAAGATCTCCAGCATTACAAACCATACAAAAAATGTTTTCTCACAGGAGTATTGCTTATAAGAGAAAAGATATTTCATGCCCAAAATTATTTCCTGCTGGGAAAAAAATAATCCTTTCAGAGAAAATATGTCTATTTTTATGTATGAATATAGCTTTAAAATTTACAGCATGTCAATAAGAATCTTCTCTTCATGTTTTCTTCTCAATGCATATATACACACAGTAGTTGCTAGATGTTTAAGTTTAATGTACTTGAACTTTTGCGGGGGTGGGGGGGGGGGCATTGAGTCATTCCTTTTGGCTTGTATATTTCTTTGTTCTACAAGGTCCTTTCTAGTATATCTAAAATAACCTGAATTGCACAAAGTATTCCAAGCTCATTTTCAGTCATCTTTCATTATCTTACTAATCTCCTCTCAGATATACAAAATACATCCTCCAAGACAGAGCCTTTTTAAATCACATTTTTCCTTTTAACCTACTGAATACTATTACTCAGGTTTTAGAGCTCTACCTGTAATTTCTAAAGCCCATTCCTGAAACTGGATATACAATGTCATTTTAAATCTCTTTTGTTTGTTTCTATGCAAGTTACTCTATGTAATAACGTATATGGGAGTTTTTTCCTTGTGTTTATTCTAATTCTAACTGTAAGAGCACCAATCTTTTCCAGTACCTTCTATACACCAACAGTGAGAATTCACGGTCATTAAAGTTTCTCATCATGATAGCCTGTAACTGTTTCTTCACACGCTACCTTTTCTGTTCACAAAACCTGCCAATGCAGAGAAACCAGCAGGTCTCTGTGTTATTCTATGCCATTACAGAAACTGTAAGGTGCACTTTTGAAAGAATTGTAAGGGCTGGCTGAAAACCAGAAAACAAATACACTGATTTAATTCTGCCTTGAAATATCAGATCCCATTACTGCCCCAGCACAACACTTTTACCTGAAGTTATGCAAGTCACCCAGGAAAACATGACATTTCCCAAGTGTTTGACTTGCAGCAGTGGGAGGCAAGAGCTCCAACCACAGTGGCAGCTCTGCTCAGAAGGTAAAAATGGCAAAATATTTACTATGCAGATATACATTTCTATCTCTTAGATGTAACCAGTTGTAGTACCCAGTGGATACTGTGTGAGTTTTATTTGTCCTGCACATCAACTCCCCTTACAAATGAAGTTTTCATGTCAGAGAGTGGTCTCAGGATAGAGTTATTAGTGATTTTGGAGCACTTGGACATTGAAGAGTGCTGTAGAACAGTTCAGATTTTTAAAAAATCATTCTGGGTTTAGAGAAGATTTTGAGTACTGTGCAGGACAGGTACACAAGATAGACAAGCAGTGAGCACTGAACAGAAAACAATACATCAACCTTCAGGAAAGTAATATCAGCTTCCATGGTCTCTGTCTGAGGCTGGGTTTTCTAGAAGAGGTATCCCCATGTTGACGCCACAATACATATGTAAAATGGGTATGTACGTATGCGCCATGCAATTTTAGTATTTTCTGAAATTTAAAAGTCTTAATGATACAGATTTTTCTGTGTCATAAATACAGAAATTCTTAACTAGCCATTCTACAAAGTGTTTCCGGCCTCATGAAAGGCATTTTTTATAAAATCAATACCTTAACTACTAAATAATAATTAACCACACAGGTTTTGCATTTTCCCTCATAAATAAGTGAAGATAATAATGGAGACCTGTTAGCCATGTGGATGTACCTCACTGTCATCTTGCATCTATGCTGCAATTGCAACAACACTGAAATATTCCATGTTGTGTTCAGAGATTTTTCTACTTGGCCTCAATTTGCCACGTAGTCTGGTCCCTCTCCTAGTACTGATCTTAATGTACGTGTAAGAAAAGTCAGTGCAATCTCAGGAAAATTAAAGGTTCCACGGTCATCACTAAACACCAGCAGCAAGACACCCACTTGCCTGATGCATTAACCATGTAAAATGAACAAATTTTCCCTTACACAAAAGCTTGATTAATAGCATAAGGCAAAGCTCAAAAGCAACTCATCAAGCCAGTAACTGGAGATATAGGTAGAAACTAGAAATAGATGAGCAAAAGCCAAGAGAAGCAGTGAGTCCATAGCCTTGATTATTTGCCTCTCCACCAACACCAGTGCAATAGAGGGAAAATTAACACAATGCACAAACGACCACTGGCCCAACAAGCACAGCAGCTCTCTCTTTTGAATTGTGACCTATTCTGCATTGCAAACAAGCAGGACTCTCCCAATCATAGTAGAAAAAAATATATATAAACCCAGGCATATCAGCTAACAGACCAAAAAAAAGAATATACGTCTGAACACGACATTTTCATATCAAAAAATAGATAAAATTTACGCATTTAATATTTAAGCATGATCAGTTTTAAGTAGTCTAGAAATACAGAATTATCTTAGGGAAGCCACATAACCATGTCTATGAGAAGAACTTATTGCACTAATATTTCTCTGTTAGCATCTGATTTGGTCACTACTGATACCGACATTTACATCTAAGCATTAGAAATACCAAAACTCAATTTAAGAGTGGTACATTCTTAAAGAAAAGATTCCTACATTCTTTTGCCACTTTCTATGCATAATAGTTAATTTCTTTTAAAAGCCACACTAAGTCATCTAACACACCATGATATCTTTAGGACATCTTCAGCCTTGATCCACTCTTTTCCACTTTTTAATAGAAAATCCAATGTGTCCATTTTTTTCCAAACTACGATTCAGTAGTTAGTTCTATTTCAAGATGCAATATTTATGGACATTCGGGTTGCATTTTAATTTATAATCACCATCAACTTTGTTAAAAAACACTATTACCACAACCAAGATACAGACAAAAATCCTGTTTCTGAACCCAAATTCTTTCCCACCATCATGGTAAGTGCAAGACACAGCCCAAAGAGCTGGTGCCAAAGTCAAACAGGACAAACAGAGGTTGGTAAACAGCCATGTGGGGTGATGACATGGCTACTGCTGAACTTTTGCCTCAGGGCCTCAGGTTACCTTTTAACCTGTTTCTAATTCTGGCTTCTTATCCCACAGCAATCCACAGTATTTCTGTTGGGCTCCTTGCTCCACTTATATGACATTTGCTGCTTTGAAATTTCTTCTTGTCTACTCCATTCACAATTTCATTAGCCCTTAACTCCTGTAATCATTCTTCCTAAGAAAGAGGTAATACTGTGTCTTATCTCTTAGGTGAAAGTCACTGCCTAAGCATTACAGTTACACAATTTTCTTTTCCTAATTACCCTTGTCAAGCAGTGTAACAATTTCCACAACTCTGAGTATTTGAGCATGGAAATATTAATTAGTTTGTTTACAAATGCCAAGTTTCACACTACTGTAATAATCTTGTCTTTTTTCTCACCTCAGTTTGGAATGCCTGAATCTGCTGCGGTTGTAGAAAAACTGTGCATGAGTGGATCTCATTTCTTGGTAAGCAAATATTCCATAAGAGCTCTCACTCAGGTGTATTTCAGCTTGGGGATTGTACTCCTTACAGTGCCAGGAAATCATGTGAAATGTTTCCTTCTCTATACACACTTCATCAATTGCTTTGATTTTGCAATTTAGTGGGTTGATTTCTACCTCTGACTCAAGGAATCCCCCTACACAAAAGAAATCCCAGTCAGCCTTCCCCCATTCAGAGAAAGGGCAGATATTATCAGCCATCAGCATACGGGTGTGGCAGGGGACAGCTCATGAAATACGTAGAGATGTTCAGAATTCAAAAATCCCAAAAAATCCTGAAGCTGTTATGTGCCTGTTAACTGTCTTTGCAAGAACCTGAGGGTTTGCACTTCAGTTTATCCTTCAGTTATAAGAAGAATATGATTTCCTTCTACTCCTGTCTGCAAAGTCTAAACAAAAGCTCAACATCACCTTTAGACATTAAGCTTAGAATCACTAGAGAAAAGCTGGCCATCTATCACTACACACTACACAGCAACGAACCAAAAAAACCAAGCCCAAAACACTTATAACAAAACACTTGAACAAGCCTGATGACACCTAGTAAATAGAAGTGATAGGTTTACCCTTGCATAATAATTTTTATAAAGCAAATACAAGTTTGCTGCTGTGTGTGCACAGAGACCCTGTGTGTGTGCACACACCCTGTGCACACATGTAGATCTCACAATACATGTGCGGCATTTCTGTGCGTCTGGCAAGAGTTAGATGAATATTTAGATACAGATCTGGTTTTGCTGTGAGATCTGTTAAGAATCACTAAAAGTGAAAATTCCTTAGCCAGGCAGATAAAGAAAGCAACTCTGAGAACACAGAGAGCTTCCCCCACTGCACGTTCAGAGAGGCCCAAGTTGCTGTTTTACCTTTGAATCAGCTGAAAGATTGTCCTCCATCCCAGCTGAGGAAGGCACATCCGAGTGCCTGTGAAGGCAGGGAGGGCACCCCAAGGGGAGCCACCCCAACACCAACCCATCCCAGCCTTCACAATTCCCAGCCAAGCCCTTCTTCTCACAGTGTGACTCCTCCAGCCTGCCCCAAAGCCCTGCTATGGCCCTGACCCCTAAGCACACACAGGACAGGGGTTTTATGCCAGTGAGATATGCCAAAACCCAGGGGTAGTGCCAGCCCACTTCTGGGCAGCACTGGAGGGAAGCTTTCCTGGAAAGAAAGATCTGCAGCCAGCACACTGCACTTTTATCAAAGATATAACCACCAACCCACCAGATGTGCCTTTATTTCCTGGTTTTCCAGTGAGGACACTCATCTTTTGAATTTTTCCAAAGAGGAATGTTGTCAAATGCTGGGAAAATGCTGCAGAGGGTAATTATCCTAAAGCCTGCCACTGAACTAACACGAAACAACTTAGGGAGCCGTCCTGCACAAAATCCTTCAGGTCAAATGCAAACTGCATTTTATTTGAAAGTGAATCAAACATTTATCAACAGTTAAGTGTTTTTGAACTTTAAAGTGTTGGGAGTCATGCAGGCATTATAGCCACAAAATCTGTGATAAGTTGGCCACAACACCTTAAATCAATTTCACTGCCTTCAGAATAAAAATAATCAACATTTATATGGTCATTTCTTTGAATATTTCTTCCCTTTGAGTGGCTAAAAAACAATCATTTTTATGGTAATATCATATTCTATTTTATAAACATACTGAGCATCCAACTGAACTTTTATAGGAAACTAAATTACATGCATTTCATAAAAATTTAGAAGTAATAGGTCTTCTTTTACACTTCTGTAGACTCTAAAAACACAAAAGGTTGGTATATTAGATCTGAAGTGTACCATGCAGTTTCATTTTTCATCAATAGTACCATACTTGTGATAGTTACTCAACATGCAGGTCACATCTCAGTGATGCTAATCTAGTCCTAATGTGCAAATCAGCATTAAGCCACAGCTGCATTGCACAGAGCATATTATATTCTCCCTTGCTTTTTAATGTCTGAACTTGCTACACTGTGCTCCTGGCTTTTCAGTTCCCTCTAAGTGTAGGTTGCTTGTTTGATGTTTATTTTTAAATTCTGTTCTGAATTCCTAGTGACAGACTGAAAAAGATATAAAAACAAGGAAGTTTTACTTGAACTTCAGAACTGAAAATATGAGACTTTTTTATTAGATTTGTATATAGAAACTTACTAAAAGAAATCTAAACACAGCATAAATGGTCAGGCATTGATTCTAAACCACTTTCATTTCTCCTCTTTCTCGCTCTTTCAAAATGTGTTTTGAATTGCATGGCTGGAATAGGAATACCCTGGAGAAAACCATAGCCATGTTATTCACAAATGCTCTACTGGGGATTTTTGAATAATATTTAAAAAATGGAACCAAGTGTCTTCCTGTGGGAGATTCCTGACTCCCTGCCAGTGCAAAACACTGCCAGAGCTTGTCAGGTTCAACTCACCGAGCCTGTCCTTTGACATCCATTTCTGTCAGCATTGCTACTGAGAAAAAGCAGCTCTTGTCCAGAAAAAGCAGCCCTGGTCTCACTTGGGTGCTCCCTCCCATCCCTGCAATGCAGAAGAAGTAGACAGGAAAGCACAGGAACCACATCTTCTTTCAACAGTGACCACAATAACCAAACACACCACACCTAGAACTCTGCTGCTATTTGAAATCTCCCACCTTTCTTAGTTGCAGCTAAAAGAGTATTTCCCAAAGATGGGAGTGGTATTTTCACAGCATGGGATATGGGAATAGGTGAAAAGACATTAAAATTGGTTTAGGTGGCTTGGATATCTGCTGGGAAAAAAGAAAACCAGCATCAGGTTCTGTTCAGATTGATCTGACATCCACCCCTGCATACTTAGTTTTACAAATAAAATTCAGACCATGAATGCCTTGAGTTTCCAGAGAGGGGGAAAATTATT
This sequence comes from Fringilla coelebs, assembly GCF_963513975.1. Taxonomy (NCBI): domain Eukaryota; kingdom Metazoa; phylum Chordata; class Aves; order Passeriformes; family Fringillidae; genus Fringilla; species Fringilla coelebs. The sequence continues at coordinate 21,748,352 of NC_140066.1, read as the reverse complement.
TTCTAGGTCCTGTGTAAATAAAAGAAATTGAAGACTTACTAAGTACATTCTTATAAGCTAATTCTTCTGGGAAAGAGCCAAAAGAGTCTTGCAGTGTTTTCCCTGGGTGTCAAGCAAGGATAGAAAGCTTAGGTAAGGTCAGAGAAGCAGGTCCAGGTACTGTTGAGTCCCACCCATGGGCTGGCTGTTGACACCTTAATGCCCCAAGTGCATATCCAGGGTTTCATAATATACTGCATATCTCAGAAAGCCATAAAATAAGTTTTTGCAATGACACAAAACTTTAATATTAAAGTTTTGGCATACCCAATTGTTTTGGAAGTAGAAATGATGTTGGCATTGTTTGTCCTGCCTTTGGCAAGCACACGAGGTTACCATGGCAAAAAAAGGATTGCTCACCACAGAAAATTGATGCTACAAAAATACACATCTTCAGCTACAAAACTAAATTAGGCCACGTAACTGCATTAATTAAGTTGCAGTTTTACACAATTTTTATTCCTCTGACATTGCCTTCTCCTATTTATCTACCATCTGCCACCTTTCCCCTTTGCATTTCACCATGACTGAGCCCCTCTTCACCCAGCCCCCTTTAAACCTCCTTGCCTTCAGTGCCTTCCAACACCTAGTGCTTTGTTTCTGCTCCCCTTTCAGCCAGGGCCCTCCTTCCCTTTGCTCCTTAATTAGGTTCTATTGGTCATGGATTGAACTTTCTCCTACTGACATTCCTCATGGATTTACACTCCTTCAGGCTTGCCTCATTTCCATTCTTCACAGCTGTAAAGGTTTCCTGTCAGAGGCAGAAGAAGTGGCTAAGATATCAAAAGTATTTTTTCAGAAACACCTTAATTTCCAGGTATTTCTACAGGCTGTGCTCACTTTCTCAGTGAAGAGAGGATAGTAGTAGGAGCTGGGCACCTTAAGAGCTGGGTCTCTTTTGTGCAATGAGAAGTGATCTTAGCACCTATCCCTTTAGCAAGTACCTCACAGACTTTGAAAACACAGTTAAAATAAAGCTGTTTAAAATGAAAGTTTTCAGGGCAGGAAGAAACTGAAAATATTTCCTTCTCCAGGGAAACAGATGCAAAGCATTAAAAGAGAAAGCAGAAAACATAACAAAGCAGTGCAAGCTTTGCCCCCGAGCAGTTCTTGCAGTGATGCAGTGGGGGGCAGAGCAAAGGGCCAGGTAAGAACAGCTCCCTGGGTCCCCTGAACATCAGCAGTTGCCAAGTCCAGAGGGCTTTGGTTCTGTTTCTTGCTGTTTCTAACCAAATAGGAAACTGTTTCTGAAAGCAGAATCAGTTACTCAGAGTCATTTCAAGAAGAAAACAGTAAGAACGTGTCTTAGAAAGAAGACAAATGTTGTTTAACTTATCCGGTAACTAGAAGCAAAGAGTCACCTTAAAGAGGCATGGGCTACAAGAAAGATATTTTACAGTTAAGCACCTCTGCTGCTTATGAGTCATCTTCAACCAGGTCATAAGGTACAAGGGTATTTTTGCATTTATGCATTACCAAAGCATAAGACAATTGTAAAGTAAAAGCAAAATTTGCATATTTTTCCTTATTCTCAAAAAAAAAAAAAAAAAGGCAAAAGAAATACGAAGCTGGATTACTGAACATAGATATAATTTCTGAAATCCAGGGCACTGTGAATTTACACATCATTCTTGGCACACAAGAACACATCATTTTAGCAATCAAGTTATTAGTTAAACATATATGAATATTAGCAAATAAAACACTCAAAAGAAATTATTAGACTGAGATACAAAGTCAAACATCATTATCACTGGATTCCCATGATAGTTAGCTTAGAAACTGAATTTTATCCAATAATTTTGAATTCTTTTCCTGCCAAGTATTTTCAAATACCTCAAAAGCAATTTAATAAAACTGTCTAATGTCATAACCCAGCAATGGAATCCTGCAGTAAAAAATCCTGAGCCCATGCAAAAGTATTTATTGCAGGAGTGGCCCCTTATTTTTTTTTCTGTGACAGAAGAGTATTTCTATTCATATTCCAAATGCTCCTGCCAGAAATTATTTGAACATATTTTTTTGTTTGTTTATGCAGCAGTTGCAAAGGATGTAAAGTGCTTGTCTGCTTTCCAGTCTTTAAGCTCCAGCACATAACAATTCAATTGAATTCTAAATGTCATGATAGTCATAATTACATTAAATATGGATTAAAGGAATATCTTTTGACACAGAATTCTTTGTTCTTAAAGTTTGCTGATAATTTTAAATGTTGAATTTTGTGTACCTTTCCAGTTCAGGGAACACAGAAAAGAATGTGAGAAGTTGTGGAAATTAAGCCACTGTGTCATAGTTTCTAATGTGGACTTTGTAAGCCCTTCACTGAAAAACAGGAAAATTTCACAGAGCCTTGGGCTTTGTAATTTTCGATTTCCTCCTGTTTCTGTTTTGTTCAAGTATCCTAGTTATAAAAGTGCCCCCCTTCTTTTGAGAATTTGTGATTAGAAGAATCTTCCTTTTGGTTGCTTTTGTACTTATTCCTTCATGAAAGATCAGGAGATTTGACAATGCATCTAAGTTGTTTCACAATGCCAATGTCCAAAATCATTAGTAACATACAAAAATCGAGCCAGAAACTATAATCACTACCCCATTGTTAAATACCAGCTGCTAACCATTTCAGAAACCTTCTAGCATGCCTAATCAGAATTTAGTCCTTCTGCTTTCCCATTATCTGTTTCCAATACAATTCCTCATTCTCCATTCTCTACTTCATCCTTAAAGGGGTGGCTGAAGAGGGGCAAAGTAGTTCCCTTCACCTGAGAGATATTTCCAAAGGCTTTGGCAAAATGGACTTCTCTGCAGTAAAGACTAAAGCCAGCTGAATACTAGCAATTCTCATAAGAAAGCATGAACAAAGTTAAAAATTGATGTTGTAGAGGAGTTTTTCCAAGAAAGGGCTGACTCTTAGGGCTCTGTTGGTTTGGAAAGGTGAACATATCTACAATTTCATGGAAAACCAAGTTCTGTGAGAACCAGACAATGTAGCAGGGAGAAGGGACTCCTTGGGAATAGGCTGGAGAGAGTCTGAAGTTTAAAGTTGTCTGTTTCTACCGAGTTCAGAAAGGAAGAAATTCATCAGCCTTCTACGTAAAAACAGGATTGCATTATGTACAGCTGACTTTAGCCAAAGTTTCTATTGCAAACAGAGGGAACCTGGAAAGGCCGCAAATATTAAAATCTTATTTGAGGTAGTGGGTGATATTAGTGCCAAAATGAGATCAATTTCCAAGGAGATACATTTCAAGTTGCTATTCTTAATCAAAGAACTGACTGGAGTCCTAAGTGCAGAAATTAAAAATTACTAGAAATTATTGAAAAAAAAATTAAAGGAACTTTCATTGAAAAAAAAAAAAGGCAGGAAAAGGAATACCCTTTTGTTGAAACCTGTCTGGATATTGCAACTACAAAGCTACTAATTGTAAAGTGACAGGAATGAAACAAGTGCCCTGTTACCCCCACAGGACATCCAGAGGGGTGTGAGGATGATTATGCCAGGACAGTTCTGCTGGTAGATTTTCACTTAGACACCCTTGTAGCCTAAGATTTAGGTATAACCCACAATAACCTGAGCACTTTTTGCTAATGCTGACTGAGCTATTATGGCTGTATTAAAAAGCTTAAGGCACCTAAAATGAAAGTACATGAAGTCTGCAATGCAAAGTTATAGAAACTAGAAGCATTGAGGAAGTTACCAAGAGTCAGGGAGTTTCCCTTAGTAAAATGAAGCCATCCTGGGTTTTTTGCAGGATGACATTGCTCTGAATAAGCATGATGATAAGGGGAAGAGGGGAAAAAAGCAAACACAACTGGAACACCAAGCCTATAGGCTGCTACTAATATAGCAACTTCTGAATTTCAGTGTAATTTTGTCTTTAATTTAAAATTATCAGTAGATGTCTTGCACAAGCTGCCAGTTTTCAGCATACTGCTAAGAGCAAAAGCTTCCAGCCATTCTTAGAATGGCTCAGAAGATACTATTAAATATTTATCAATCTTTCCATAGCTAAAAACTCATGGAATTTGCCCATATTAAAAAATAAAAACAGAACACACACAAATGCAATTGCAGAGATCTTTCATGAGTTTTCCCAGTGCCAATTTCGTGCATAAGCACAGACCTTACCATTAGGGAATCTGGCTTGGAGTTTGGGTTGGACTGCTGGGAAACCACATCACACACTGGGGCTCAGGAAGAGACATGCTGGAAAGAATTCAGAATTCCCAGAGGTCCTACAAAACCAGTGCTTAGAAGAATAAGAATTTCAATCATTTCATGCATTTTAGGCCCCTGGAATACTGAAGAGTAAATTCTATTCAAAATCCACATTAGTGTGTCAAATGCAGAAACACAGATTCTACTTGTAGGGTATTTGACTTTTTCTAGGCACTCTTCCCTGCAGCATTTTATTTCACTTATTTAAGCAGATAGGCACAAAATTCCTACAAAATATATTTTAAATTGTTTATTAATATTCTTTCAACATGCTATAGAAGATTTTTATTTTCTTTGCTTTTCTATTTATTTCTTCCAATGTTCCTGTGCAGCTGAGCTTTTTCACTTAACGTTAAACTATTTTGTCCCCTGCTACATGAATGCAATTTACACTTTTAAAAGGTGTTATTAGCTGCATCCATTGCAAGAGTCCTTGAAAAGACAGAGAATTATTAAAATCTTACAAATGCCATGGGGTTCATTTCTCATGGTATGACCCTGATAGAGTAAAAACTTGATTTTCTATCAAGATTACTTAAATGTCCCATTAGACATCTAGAACATCTAATCAGCATAATGTGAGTAGGCAGGGTGCTTAACCATCTGAATGTAGGATGAGATCCAAATGAATTGAACAAGTCATACCATTTTTTGGTTAAAAAAATTACAGGCATTAGACTACTAACATATGTTTTCTATTTATAGCTGATGACCTATTTTACTCACTCAGAACTACTCAAGGCAAATGCTGACATTTGCCCTTAACCCCTAGTTTCCTGTGAAGGGGAAAATGCAACACTTCATTTGTGTTTTAGATTGTCTGGGTCCCACAGTATATAAAAAGCAGATTAATGTCTGTATATACCAGGGTTACACTGTAAGTGAAAGAGACTCTTCACTGGAACAAACAAACAAAACGACCTCAAAACCTCACTCTTTTACCTGAATGTTTATGATTCAGGTTACATCAGAGTATCTGAAACGCATCTGTACAAACACAGCACTGAATTTTGAAGAGGCAGAAGGAAAAAAGGGCAAATAAATTCTGTAATAGTATCATCCCCAAAGCCTGGGGTTTATTTGGTCATATATACACTTTCCAAACAGAAAGTCCTCTACTGACAAAATTTCAGTGTTTTTTAGAGCCGTACCATGCATTATTTATGGTGTTATCGCTTCTTCCTTTTCCCTGTCCAATTAAGTATTCTTGAACTTTATAGCGTAGAGCTACATTTTTTGTTGGGTCTTGAAGGACTTTTGTGACTGTGCTCATGAATAAATTCAGAAATACATAAAACTGAGGAACTCAACAATTAGGTCATAGGAGGTTTTTTATGTTGTCCTATGTTTTTCATCCCAACACAAACCACCACATTAGTTCCAAATGTGATAAATATCCATTTGGTCAGCACAGATAAAACTGGTATCATTTCATATTGGCAGACAATAGCTGAATTTCCACTACACAACATGAAGTATGGTTGCAACATCAAGAGTTTGTTGGAAATTATTTTGCCTTTGTTGAGCTTCAGCTTGAAGTAACCTCAACTTGTGAATTTTCATCAGCTAAAGCCAAACAGAGCCACTTTTGTCATGTTAAACAGTACCCAGATTCACTGACACTCTGCAAAAGCTTGGCTATCAGGTCAACAACTCTTCCAACATCCAGCTCCTGATCCTGTGCACCTCACACTCATCTGAATGAGCTGCAGATTCCCTCTCTCACACATGGATAATAGTTGGAACCTGTAGTCATTTTACAAACATATTACAGTGGGAAATGCCAGGGTCACTTACTTGGCAGATAACGCAAAAAAGGAAAAACATATTTCATTTTCCTTATTTAAGTGTTCTAGAAGACATCTGGTCATACTATGCAAGTATATTATTTGGCTGGGTAATTACAGTCCCATGTAAAAAACAGTAGAAAGTACTAAGTAAATAAAGTTTTACTTTTATTACTCAATGTTTTATTTTTCTGGACTAAAAATACAACACTTCTGTTTCGTTTTATGTAGGAGGTACACACCACTATGGGTTATTTCTTTAAGTTATATGGACAAGTTTCTTAATTGATTTTGTTTTCTAAATCTGCATATCTGAAGTTTAAAATCTGTGCTTCCCCCCCCCCCACCCCCAACAAAAATAAGTGACTGTAAAATACAGATTTAGCAACAACACCCATCCATTTCATCACCAGCTTACATTATTAGAGAGTTTCTTTTTTTTTTCATTTTTTACTTTTATTGCACCAGAAATGGCTACAAGTAATTGGAACCTATCATTGAAGTAATATGGTCATGGCAAGCAGCTTTACTCACTAGAATGAATGTGGAAAGCCATGCTAAAAAATAGTACTTAGAGTATTTCTTGAACTATGAAGAAACTTAAGTAATCAAAATTGCCCAGTTTTATCCAAAAAAGTTTTTATTTTGCTTGTGGTCAATTAAAAAATAACTGGATTCACATTAATATTGAACTCATTTTAAACCTTTTGACACAGTGGGGGATTAACTTCTAATAAACAAACAATTTGCCAGCAATTGATAATTGACATACCAAAATTCAAACGCTCTCTCTTTTAGTTCTTTTCCTGTTTTACAAGTGTATATGCCCAACTGTAAGGCTGGCTGTTATGTAATATGATCATCCATTATTGCCTCTTGACTTTCACAAATCATCAAATCATTTAGAGAGCAGCATGTTTTTCATAGATGTTCAGTGTTCATAAAATTCCTAGTTTGCTTCTGCATGTAAACAACACTACATGATAGTCACCCCACACAATAAAATTCTTTAAAACCTTGATTAAATTGTTTAAATGTAAAAAATGGAAATACTCACTTTAAGCTAAATTTCAGTATTAGTCAATGGTTTGAGGGTGAGAAAAGGAGAGACAAAATTAGCCAACAGTGACTTTTTCCTAAAAAGAAACTACTCCCACACACAAGGAAACTGGGGTCAGGAGAGTAATTTGAAGTTTACATGATGGTCACACTCATCCCAGCATAAATATCACTGGCTTCCAGATACCATTATAAGGACAGGCTAATATTAGAACTGTTCAAAATATGTGTATTGTTTTCCTGGAACAAGCTTATTTTGGAAGCCATGTGAATCCTCAGAAATTACTAGGATGTGAAAGGATATTTGCATGCACAGTTTTGACCTCTTCTCTTGCTCTTTCCCTGTTAATATATCTCAGCTGGTTTGTCTTTTAACATTCCAAAATTCCAGTAGCTTTCAAAGTGCAACCTTTCTCAAAGAAAACATGCTGCTCTTCCTTTCTCCCCACACTGTGAACTCTGCACAAACTTGGCAATAGATTTAAAGACCTACTGCTCCAAAATGGTGCAATGGCAGCATCCTGAAACTCAAGTGATGTTTTATTAACTGCCAGGAAAGGAAAGAGTGTCTGTATGTCAGTGGAAATTTGGAATTTCTTGTAAGCATTTCATCTTGGCTGTCAACAAAATGTTGGGTCATTGACTTATAAAGCTTTGAAGCAAAAATATTTATTTTTAGACACTTTAAATATATATTTTGGTATTTATTTCACTTCAAGAACCATGCTTGCTAACTACTGTAACTTAAATGTCAAAAATTGGTAGAAAAAGTTTTTTCCAAAGGAGATTCATGTATATCTATATATAGTGGAAGAGTCACTTCAATTACATTTGGCACTGTTTTTATAGCCCACACTAATCGCCTTGCTCTCAATTAACTTGGGTCACTTCAAGAATGGGCCAAAAGGAAGTCTGTTCCACATGCATTCCTGAACAGTCTCTAATGCTATAAAATATGAATATACTAGGAGCAAGATTAAAAATCTGAATACTTTGAAGGTTTGAGAACTTTAGATGTAGACAGACTTCACTGGCTACCGTGAAGTGTCAAAGAGAAAAAGATTGATATTTACACTTATGAAGATTCATCATGCTGAAAGGGAAGGGAAAGATTCACATGCTGAGTATCCCAGGACCTTGATTAAATATGCAGATCCAGCATGAAATTCAAAAAAATAAATGTTTGTGTGTAAAGACCAAGCGGCAATTCAGAAGTACAAAAAACACAAATAATTTACATACCCAGCACGTGTGCTTCACAGTCTGTAGAGCAATATAAATATGCACAGGAAGACCAAAACTTTCGCCTAATGTGTTGAGTCCTGTATCCAAAACTAGATCTCCTTTTTCCTGTTGAAATCATCTAACAGTCTAACATCTATTAGATACATACAAGTCACTTGACAAACAAATTGTACTGTTAAATTTCCATGCAAAAACAAAGGAGATGAAAAACTTTCAAAGCACCTTTTCCTTTGCTTCTTTCTAACTGACACTAACTGTTCAGGTCTTGACAGCAAAAGTAAAAGGAAATCAAGCTTCTCAAATTAAGTTACTCTCTACCTTGATAGCTATCCCACAACATCTATCATCCAGAAGCATCATTAGCACCAGACATGTTGCCCTGACAGAAGACGTTGATTGCATTAAACCAGAAAATACTTTAATTAAACCATTCAAACATACTAACAAATTTATCGGCATCCCTATTGGGGTATGGGGGAGGGAATGCTCTATCTACAGGCTGTCTTCAAATTTCCAAACTGAGAAAAATAAAGCAGATGTTTAAATCAAATACCATAAAACACTTTGTAGCCGAGTACTTAAGAGAAAGTTTACAAAGCTCTTTGTGTCACTGGTACACATTGAGTAATACTGTACTAGCCTTTGGCTTTGCCCCTTCAAAATGTAGATCTCAAAATCTGGAGCTGTCCTGGCCATAAACCACTAAACAGCAACCTGTTCTCTATCACAGACCAGGAGAGAGGTGACTACTCTGTGCTATAGCTGTCCTCCTCCCCACCTTAGAAGTCCTCATCCAGACTCACTGCTGTGATCCAATACAGATTTTGTTCATACTTTGAATGAAGATATTTACAGACACAAGCACGTGTTTCTCTCCAGGGGCAGAAATGGTTTCTCCTGTTTGAGCCAGGGCCACATATTGCACACACTGTTGGCAGACAGTCTTTTCCAGACTAACCGTTGTGAAGGCTGAGTTCATGCAGCAACTTATACCCGGCACGTGTGCTTCACAGTAACAGGTCTTAATTGTGCTCAATCTTGATACCTCTAATGCTTACCTAAATTATCTCTATTTGTGGTATTTTGTCCTACTTGCAATGACTGCCAGCCAGCACCTTAAGGTCTACCTTTTCACAAAGTTATTTCAGCCATTGAAATGCAGCAGTTGTGATCTTGCTGTTGGAGTCAGTGATTACTCACTCTTAATGATGTTGCTTGCTGTGGCTAAGGTAATGTTAATCAAGCAAATCAGGTTCTCATTTTCAAGATGAGACAGGTATACATACATGACACTCATGACTATTAAAGAGTATCTATACAGGACAGCTATAACCACTGCAATTATTAAAATCTAAACAATGAAACTCAAGCACTACCTCAAAAACCTAAACCAGTATCAAAGGAGATACAGCAAATCTATTCCACTAACCAGGGAATACTTTCCAAGTCAAATAGCTCAGCACATTTCTGTGTGAGCATTTGAAATTGTTTCTTCAATGTAGATGCTCAAGGAGCTTATGAGGTGGTTTATTTTCCAATGAGAAGACAGACAGCCATCAAGTGTTTAGGGTAGACAAGCATGTACTAAGCCACATTTGGTTTCCTGATTCAGTAAGAGTGTTTATTCTTATAATTAAGATTTGCTACTTCTAGTTCCCTTGATGAAATGTAATGTGCTCATAATTATGCAGATGTTCTTTCTTAATCTTTCAAGAATATATACATTTTGCTTTTAAGACTGCTGTTACAGCTTAACTGTTGCTGACAGCTTCTGCCATACTATTTGCTCTGAGAGGTAAGATGATTCTCATACTCCTTCTCTACAGCTTTTTTGGTCTCAGCTGTTTCCCAGCACATGTTTTTGTCTAGATGCAGGAAAGCAGAAGGCAGCAGATTCTGCAGGCAGTGTCAGCAGGGAGCACATCTGCACAGTTCCCAGGCCCCTGGCCAGCAGGGGAGAGCTGAAGGTCCAATATCACACACTTCCTGGGATTCTGCTCCCACAGCCTGACACACCTGGGGAGCACCCTATTTAGTTACTTGGCTTGTACAGCAGCAGTTTACTTTCTTAGGGAAAGTTAAGTCATAATCTTAGTTGAGTCCTTGCCAGCCTCAGCTACCAGTGACCTGAGAACTGATTCCTGATGGGCTATTTTCTGTTGTCATTTTCAGTGTCCCTCATGAGAGTAGGATGGAAACGGTCAGCCCTCAGAAAACTGAGTTTTGTATTTCAGCACAATGCACAGAGCACCTTGCACCAACTCAACCTCAGCCTTTGTTTACTGACATTACTCTTCCTACTATATTCAAATACTGAAAACACCACCACCACAACCATTTCAGCTTTTGCCTCCTTCCATTCCCTTAGAAAGCAAGTTAGATGAAGGGACTTATTCATACCTGCAGAGATGTATGCTAACTTAAGGAAATACCAAATAGCAAAACCAGATCGTTTCAATAGGAAAGATGAACTAGAAAGAAACTGTGGATAATCACCCAGCCAAGGGACAGTCTGTTTTCACAGCATAAGCCAGACACAGAAGGGCACTACTTGGCTGAAACCACCTGCATGCAGTGACTGGAACAGCACTCAGGTAACTGCTGGAAGCAGCAGCTGGCCTCAGACTTGCTTCAGCCCTGACAAAGGCAAGCTTATTAACAGAAGCTGACAGTGTCAATTCTGCTGCATGTCACCATTAAACTGGGTCAACAGCTTACTGCACTCACCTTGGGCTGAGTCCTGAGGAAAAGTCAGTTCTTAAAGCACCAGGTCTGCTTCCAGCAGGACTCCCCTGCAGCATTTCCTGTTCTCAGGTGACTGGCATTTTGACTTCAGACTAGAAATATTTTCCAGGCCTTAATTCTTAGATGTGGACAAAAATGGAAGTTTTGACACTTCAGTATTTCCCTTTGCTCTAATTCAGAAGGAATAGTTGCAAATTTCCCATAAAAGTAAAAATAAAGTGCTTTGTAACCACTAAGGCAGTAATGCTTACATGTCTCATCTGGGTCTTTTACCTTATATTAAAAAACATGAAAATTAATTGATTCAACTTCACCAATTTTTTAATAGAGTCTTAATCATCAATAAAGTAAAAGAAACCCTGAAAAACAACTTGTTTTAATTGATGAAGCATTTTTAGAGACAAATGATTCTACTAGAAGAGCTTCAGCTGGCCCTTTTGAATTCTCTTTTCTCATAAAAAGAAATCAGGCTTCCTAATCTTGCAGCCTACATCAGCAGAGGCTCTGCTGCTTTTTTGCTGAGGCTAAATTTCTGGTGGACACAGTTATTTCTATATGTGGTAACTTCCTTCCTCTTTCAAACACTAAAACTTAATTTGCTTAAGCATATATTGGTGCATTACTGCAAAGATTTGGGAAGTGATTCAATTTTCTGAGTTCCAGTAAATGTCCTTTCAATAAGGACATGCAAATACAGACAGAGCTCGGCCCACAGAACTTTACACTGTCAGTGAGGAAGATGGCATAATTTTTGAAAGAACCTTGGAAACCTCTCATCTCTCCATGAGGTCAGCCTAAGACTAATGGGGACATCATTTTCTAGGAAAGATAACATGACCTTTCCCATTGTATGCACTATATAAACAGATTTATATTGCAAATTAAATCTTACTGTCTGTCTTAGAACAAGGCTATTTCTGCAGCCAGCTTTCAAGGAGAAGACCATTCATTCCACACATGAGATTGAGTAAAACAGGTACAAAAGTCTTGGACAGTCAAGCCTGAGCAAACAGCTCCTGGGGTATACAATAGGTTAGAAACACTAGGTCATAAATAAATCATAGGTGAACCCACTCATAGCACGTATAAGAATAAAGGGTCAACTAGTTTAAGGTTTCACTGAGCTCTTAATGTGAGATGGCACTACTGCAATAGTACCAGAACAATAATATCAGAACAATGCAAACCACAGGGGTTCACTGAGCTACTATTGAAAGAAAACATCTTTCAGTCAAGCAAAAAACAGGTTTCTACCATCTCAACAGCTAAAAAAGTGTGGTAGGTGAGGCAGTACAGAAGCCTCAGAACCATACAGCTCAATGCATATTACACCTCACCAAATAATTCCAAAACCTCCTTGGTTTTAATTTGAAGTGTTAGAGCAGCAATACTACAGACAGTTCTCCATCAATGTAATAAAGTAATTCCAGCTGCCCTAAAGAATGTAGAGTACTCGACTGTTCCTTCCAGTAAGGGAAACATCTAGATCTCAAACTCCCATTACATGTTGAACACGGCTCTTAGTAACACAATATTAGATTGGCAGTTTTTTAACCAAAAGCATGCCTGAGGACAAAATAACAGCAGCATTCCATGAGGGATGACAAATCCACAGCAGACCAAGAAACCCAACCTCAGCAGTTATTTACAACAAATACATGCTGAATGTATTCCCTTGCTACCACCACTGCCAGCAACACAGCTCCATTTGTACTATGCAAGGTTTTATATAAACCAAACACAGAGGTAGCTGCTCTGAAATCTTAGAGATCTCATGTATATTAACAATTCTGGTGCTACTAGCATGCTTCCACAACTTTGGAAAGGCATCAGTGTCCAAGAGGTAAGAAGCAGCCCGAGGAAGTGCAGACAAAGTCAGAGTGACTTTGCACGGAGCAATTGGCCTCGTGTCATTGCAACAGCTCCCAGTCAGACCCAAAAGGTCAAAAGCTTATTAGAGCTCTTAAGCACCTGCAGTGGATTACCAGGTTCAGGACAGACAAGATTGCATCTCCCAGCTCTGGCTGGCACAAGTGTTAACAACCAATCTCACTCTTAGAGAGGAGCTCTGCAGCAAACAGGATTGCTGCTCAGCTCCGCTTTCCACTAAAGCAGCAGGCTCGCCTATCTGAAATGACAGCTGCTGTTTCTCATACCACTTCTATAACTGTGACTCAAGTCTCACTGCAGAATGTCAACATTTGTGTTCAACAAATATGATTCACCATGTTTTGAAAGTAACAGAAATGGAATGTAGAGGCAGCATATGATTCACCCCAGCCTTGAAACTGCACAACTGCACAAACACACACTGAATTAGAATTATGCTACCAACATTTTTTACCTCTGAAATATTTGCAACAGTTATTATGAAATGAGAAAACTCTAAAATAAACACAACCAGAAATAAATCAATATAGTTTGACAATTCTTGCCACAAACTGCTAACACAGAAAAAATAATCTATGATTTTTTTTTTTTCCTCCCACTTCTAATTACACTTTCACTGAAGCGTACTTCCTTTCCTTCTTCCTTCAGATTTGTCTTTGTCTTCACCCAGTTTTCTAATACTGATCTCTTTCATTTTATAATCTGGAAGACAGCTTTGAATTATGCTTTTATATTTTTTCATATCCATTTTAAATTGCACCATTTGACTGTAGGTACGGTGCCCATAAGCCATGTTTTAAAAAATAATGTCTAAAATAATTGATATTTCATTTTTGCATATCTTTGCTTGTTATTAGTAATTTATACATTATGTATATAATAGCACTGGAGGCAAAGATAAATTAAAGTTTCAGTGGGGCAGGCATGCAGAGTTTTAGCAAGGGATTTTTTCTTCAAAAACACAAAATATATGCTGGACAAAAGAGAAAAGCAAAATATTTATAAATGCCCTTTGAAAAAAATGTGAATTATAAATTAATATATTAACCATGATTCAGCAAATGCAGATGGGAATTATTTGGGCACATGCCTATATGCTTTATCGATTCCGAGCCCACATACCTTGCCTGAATTCAGGTGAGATCAGAGTTTTGGCCATGAAGTCCTGCTTCCTCTCCCAGAGGAGCTTACACTCATGAGTAATGCCACACCTGAGAAGCACATCACAGCTCTGAGGCTGGACTTCTCCTGTTCATTCACTGGAGGTCTAAAACTGGTATCTCCAAACAGTTTCCCAGTTGACCCTGAAGTTCTGTAACCTTTACCCTCACCTCCTTTTTTTTAACCCTCATGCCCCTTTCAATCTTTTCTCCTCTAATGAAACTGTTCATCAGTTCTCTAGCATGAGGCCATGCATACAGAAAGATGACCCCCAACCTGGCATTACATAAGTGAGATATTACTAAAAGAAGCAAAATTTAGTTTGAATGCTCTGTAACACCCAGATAAAGTACAGAGAACTGCAATTTTAGTATGTAATATAGTTACAATCTGTTAATCTGCTCTGCAAACTGGTCTCACTGTAAAGCCACTTTGCACAAAGTGCTATTGCTACCACTAGATGTCAGTTTTACACACTTAAAAATGGTCAATTCCCTGAAAAACAGTAATTCTCCATTCACAATAGAAACAGCTCTCTATTATGTAATTCTTTCTGAACTGACCTTTAATTTGAAGTGTCTCACATTTTATTTACCTTCTCTCCACTTCTTCCTCAGCCCATCAGGGCATCGCTCTCCTTTATTAAAGAAAAAAAAAAAAATTCCACTATGTTGCATTTATTCAATGATTTCCTCAGTGAGAGACACTGGCAGTTTTTGCCAGATATCACTGACAAAAGTCTTTATCTCAGATTGTGTCTCTAGAGGCCAGCACTGAAATCTTATTTTTATTCCCCAGAGATATTTTTATATTCCATAAAGACACTTCTAAGAAATGCCATTACATTTTTTTACTAAGAAATGCCAAAGTAATTACAGATAGGCTGCCATGCCAGTTAATAAGAGATATCATTGATATGGCTTATTACAATTTTATGATTTCTCAGATTTTTACTTATATTGACTCCCTAAATGCAGATAGATTTTATTTATATTTCAAATCCCTGTCTCTCAAGAATCAAAAACATAGTGTACATTCCTCTAATCTCCTACAAGGGCTCTTTACAGGTGTTTTTCTTAAGAACAGTTTTCATTAGCTAGTCTTAACAGAAACTTGGCCATACTGATTACAGAACATCTATATTATACATTTACTCTATCACAAAATGGAATTGCTTTTTGTTAAGTAGATGTGTCTTTACTTCCTTCCCCAAAGAAAATTATTGAAGAAAATTGGGATGAAGTCAAATTCATTATATATTATTACAGTCAAATATATGTATACTCCACAAAAAGCAACAAACCTCTCCAAAGCTCAGAAGTGACAAAGTTACAGAATGTAGCTCTGAACTTTTATAAAGTAATGACAAGACTGTCACCTTACATGAAGCTGCACTTTCCAGATATTGATAGTTTAGCTAGCAAGACACTATGCTTGTTTATCATAACGTCAAACGAATCCCCTCACCCTCATTCACATCAAAATCTGACATTTTCAAGCTCCTACTGATCCTTCACAGCTCTCCTGGATTGCTCAAGGTATTCTTTGCACCTGCAGCCATAACCATCTCATACATGTGCTTGCCTACCAGCAAGGGATGGAAAGCAAGGAAGGGGAAAGATGCACCTCAATGAACTTCAAAACGGAGTTGAAAACACTGTATCATGCAATCAACTCTATCAACAACCTTCTCCAAAGACATCCAAAAGCTTTTTTTAGGCAGCAACTCCATTGAAACCATCTCTTTGCACAACCTCAGCAATGTAAAAGCACGGCAAAAAACTTCCAAGGCAAACATGGAATCCAAAACGCATCCAGTCCCATGGCTGCTGACAGCAATGTTCATGACTTCCTTAGGGAAGTGCCATGCCTGGGGCAGACAAGGGTGTTGCTTATGGTACGTTTTGTGTGGCAGCGTTCTGCCCCATTCCCTTTGCCTTCCTACCACACTCACCATCCCTTATCCACCTACCAGGCATCTCTGGGACTGCAAAATGCCCGAAATCCCACCCAGCCACAGCATGTGAGCCACCTGCACCCACACTGCTCCCTCCACAGCAGCAGAGCACCTCAGACATGCCAAACTGCTCTGCATGCACTGCACAGTCCATGGGCATGAGCCTGTCTAAAGTTCTTCAGATGAAAATTCACAAAGCCCCCCGTGCACCCGCAGCTCCAGACTGTACAGATCATACCTGTTCCCTGCTATTCATGCAGCCAGTAGAAATGAGGAAATTAACAGCAGGCTAGAAGAGGACAGATTTTTAAACATACTTTCTAAAATATAATTTATATATTACATATGTATGTATTATGCATTACCATAAAATATTATATATTTATATTATATATTTTATATGCTTTCTAATTTATTATAATGCTCTAATATAAAATTGTAAACATAAAACCCAAAACAACAAACCAAACACACACACAAAACCAAACAAACAAAAAAAGAAAATTTAAAAAATCCCTTAAGAACAATCTGTCCCTTTATTTCTTCATTGTATATTTGGCAACTCAAAACCCTCCAGGAAAGAAACTACTTTAACTTCTTCTTTATCACACATACTCATTTGCAACTTATTCCATTTATGCCAATATGAATCACTAACAATGTATATCATGAGCAACAACAGAAGCAATGGTTAATTAAAACCTGGAAGCATTAGTCATCTTCCTACAGAAGTTACCATGTAATTTCAAAAGTGTTGATGTTTGCAAGATATTTTTGTACTCCTTCCTAGGACCATAATTCTGCTGCTAAAGAGCAGCAGCAGCTCTTAGTTTCAATCAATCATGCATTTTACTGAAGAAGAAGGGGAAAAAAAAAAAGCTTTCAGCTGGACCCATAGATATTGACCATCTCAAACCTCAGTGAGATACACAGTTTGATCCCCTCACTGAAGATTGTCCCGGGGAGGAGAAATACGTTAAAACTCCCCCAATAAAACATTCCCCAATAAAGGAATGGCTTAGATCCATAGCTTCCTTCTCTACCAAGCTCCACTGCAAGTTTTAAAAGTGCCTGATCTGACCACACACACAGCACTTGCCTGTGGGGAAAGGCAGCACATTGCAGCAAACAGCAGCTTGGAAGGACTGAAAGTTACACAAGATTTTTCTCTGAAATCACCAAGCCGTTATACCCCAGCAATCTTAATACAAACAAGGAAAGGTTTAAATACTCTATTTTGTAAAGAAAAGGGAGAGAACAAGAATCAAACCTTTGCAACAAAAAGCATAGCTGCCTCCTCTTCTTTCTTACAAAGTGCAAGAGAAGGTGAGGAAACGGCGCTCCTCCTGCTGGTCATTGATATCTAGAGGCAATTGGGTGAGTCACCACTACAGCTGATGAAGCCAAAGGAGCCCAGATGGGCCTGTATGGCAATCACACAGTTCAATGCAGTTTTAAATTTCCCCAGGAATTTGGTGATTTCTAGATCTGCTGGATCATCTGCTAATTACCATACCCATTACATGTAGATATGCAGCTGCTTTTTGTTACAGTATAATTACAGGCTCAGTTCTAAATGTAGGGGCTTCTCTACTGTCTGAAATGGCATATTGTCACAACAAATACGTCAAAGAAATGCAGAGATCCACTGGGATTGAAATACAGACCAAGGAAATATGTTTTCTCTGAGAATGTGTATGTCCTCCACTTGATCTTCTCTTATACACTTAGTGTCTCCACTTGTATGCCTGATACAAACTCATCCATCATTCTGATAAGATGGTGAGAGAAAAGGCAAAATAGTTTGGTTTGGGACTAATGGCTGGGACGTTATTCAGAAAAAACAGATCTGGGCAAACATCAGTCATACCACAGTGAACTCAATATCACTGAGTTCACTGGAAAGTATCTATTTCAGAGATTTCACATCCACTGTAGGTATGCCTAGAAAGTGTCAGGAAATACAGAAATTAATTTGCTCTTCCCAACAGAAAAACAGATGGAGGGTTAGAATTGCTTCTACTAAATGGACACGTTTTCAGCCTGACCTATCCTCTGCTGAAATCTATGCCGCAAAAGAGGAAATTTTAGCATTAGAAGGTTTGTGGACTGAAAGCGTGCAATCCCACCCTTGGTCTTCATACAATCCAGAGACTGTACTGGAAATTTTGCACTAAAGAAAAACCCATAGATAAAAAAAGGTTTTATTCAGACTAATTGAAAACTCTAACTCGAGAAGTTCGCCTGCAAGTTGTGCAGTAGCTTGAACATGAAAAGTTCTGCATGACCTCCTTGTTCACATTGAGGTGAGAGGCATATAGAGCTACACAAATTATTGAAATCATTTGGGGAAACTCTTTCCAGTACTTGCATTAGATAGTTCAGCATTAGAATGGGCACTTTATGTGCCAAGGTAATACACTACAAATTCTATTTCTTTTTCGTCACCAGCTCTTCATGGGTTGAGAAGTCATGCAGAACTTTAGAACAAGAACAGGGCAAACATGAGGTTAATAATATCCCAGCCATTATCTTCCACTCAGCCATTGTTATACTAATCTGCTGATTTGAGTGAAAAAAACACAAAGAAATCCGTGGTGAAGAGACCATATTAAATGGCTTGTTTATCACTTCTTGAATGATTCATTAACCAGCCTAATTTAATCTGCCACATGCCTGGTAAAATTCCAGTTTAGCAATGTAGTGTGTGCTACCAGCTTTCTAGAAATGTTACAACAGGCTAATAACAAAAGTTAAGCATTAACCAAGATGAGACAAGCATGTAGCTACAAAACTAAAAACTGTTTTTTCAGGTCTATCCTTCCTTCACTTTTTAAAATATCATGTATTTTACTTCCTGAATTGCTCTTGATTAAAATGATCTTCATTTAAACTATAAAACCTGTTTTCTCTCTTTTCAGAATGCATCAGAATATGAGCTGAGCAGATTCAAAACAATGCACCAGCCGTAAGTGTCTCATTATCTTCCATTTCCCCAATGAATGACTAATACACTTCTACTCTGACAGTTGCTCAGTTAATAAATCAGGAAAAATGAGAATTGAAACCTCCTGATCACGTGAACTTTAACATTAATTGACAGGGTGGGACTTCCTCAAGATTAGGATCCTGGAATATTTACAAGAGCTGTGGTTCAGATCAGCTGACAGAAAGGTCTCTTTTACACCAGATGCTGGATGTTAGTCTTCCTCAGAGCAGAAAGGGACAACCATAATATTAGTAAAAGTACAAGTTCAACTCATTCCAGAACATAAAGGCTCTTTGCTTGTATTGTATTTGAGGTCAAATTTTCAGAATTGGTTCATCTGCTACTTAGGGATTAATTTAAGTGATCAGTTCAACAAAGTGCGTGTTGAAAGTAATTTAAATAGAATTTAAATACAGTACTGAATAAGCAAATACAGATATAACAGTTGGGACGTGCCTTCATATAACTTGTGACAAATCAAGTCTATTTCAAAGGATATCCTTAACGTTCCAACATATTTTTTCTCTTGTAGTACTACACAGAAATTATATTAGGGAATTTTCTCTATGAGCCAATGAAACCAGGAAGACATCAGTTTAATACAGTGTGTTGCTGTTCTTCACTTAATGGTTGTTACTATTCTATGTAGCTTTCCCCTCCATCACTAGCTGGGAAAACACTGATCAATTTGCAAATTGTTTTCTGAATTCCACTCTATTGGTAAGAAACTGGATAAACTTGAAGGCATTTTTACCCAATAAATTCCTATTCCTATTGATAGGAATTCATTGAGAGCATAGGTAAATATTCTTCTGGGTTTAATAATTTATTGGATAAGTAAAAAAATGAATGGACTTTCTTGCAAAGCACTTTAATCTAACGGGACACCATTTTGAGAGAAAATGTAGAGAGAATTAATATAAAGTCAACCAAGGATACATTTTCTGTTTATGACATACATGACTCTGATCTGCTAAAATACTGGGGCAAACAAACACTGAACTTAGGCCAAGAGTTGCACTTCTACTGATGTGAGCACTCAAGCTTTGAATCCTCAAATTGTATATTGGAATAATAAAAGTGTTTTGCCATATGAATTCCATTGTCCAAAGCATTAAAATTCCTTAAATGCACAGTGTGGATGTCGTACCTTTAGTACCAAATTCCAATCTAAACTCTGTTACTCTTACATTGTACTAGTTGCTATTGCAAAAACTGCCTGAGTTTCCAGCACTCCCAGTTTAACTGGAGACGTTGAGTCTACATTGATCCACCTAAGACAGATCAGCTGGCCTGTTCCAGCATGTTCACACAGCAGGTAATTCCCAATGGACCAAAACATTGAGGG
Organism: Fringilla coelebs; assembly: GCF_963513975.1. Lineage (NCBI taxonomy): Eukaryota > Metazoa > Chordata > Aves > Passeriformes > Fringillidae > Fringilla > Fringilla coelebs. The sequence goes on along the minus strand of NC_140066.1, from coordinate 21,727,916 downwards.
CAGATAAACAGAAAATTAATAATTGCCAGACACGCTGAGACTGAAATCCTGTGTTTCTCCCGGCAGTGGCCAGGGCTTCAGGTCTCTGCCTTTATGAAAGTTTCTTCATGAGGCTTCATCAGGCAGGAGTTAAGTTCTCTGACAACCAGCAAAAGCCCTTTGCCTTTCCCATTCTAGTTCAACACTTGGTATTCTTGTCTTCAACAAGATTTTGAGTCCACAAGGCTGTAAGTGCTCTTTGAGCTAAAACACAGAGTCATTCCCCATTCTGCTGGGACATCTCATGACAGGGGTACCAGGAGCAATCTGCAGCCATGCTTGGGTGTGCTTCCCTGCCCTCTGCATCAAACACCCCCACCAACTTAATGCAAGGCTCTTTTCCCTCCAGCCAGTACCGTGCTTGTTTTCTAAGGGGAAAAAAAATGTCTAGGCAAAAAAGACAATTTGGTTTATCTGAAAAGAGTTTATCATTGTAATTCTGTTTTGATACCCTTAAGTAAACTTTTTTTGCACTACACTTCTCATGAAGTGTCTTACTATATTCTTTTGGGTTTACTGTGTCAATGTTGGCTTTGACAGCCTAAAGACAGCCCCACATAGACTAGTTCCCACCTACACTCAAAGCCACAGGTCTACCTAGATTGTTTCTGAGCAACTACTGGATGTTAAGGTGAAATTACCAAGGTGCAGTCTCTACTAGTGTCTTGCCCTACTGCTGAAATTCAATAAATTCAATAATGAAAGATTTTCCTCCCCACTTGATAAACAGTATCAGAAGAGAGGTGCTGCTTTAAAACACAGGACAGGAGAGTACTGAGTCACCAGTCCAAACCCTCTCTAGAGCTGCCAGGGTTGTGCAACAAACTGCACTCACAGGTTTACATGTTTCAGCAATCCCAAGAGCATGTTGAAATCTCGAGCTTTGCTTAAAGCCTTTCCTCCTGCACAAGTACCATTGTATTTTTCACTCCACTCAGCAGACTCAGTTGATAAACTCTCACCCTGAAAGCCTGAGATCACCCATAACACTGAACTAGTTTATTCTCAAGAATGCCAGTACAACTGCACTTTCCAGATTCTTCCCCTGAGAGCAGTTTCAAACATCCCACTGATTCCAGTCCTGGGCTCCTTTAGTCAGTGCTAACATTTATGCCAGGGAGAACACAATATAGAAGAACATCAAGCTACATTCAGGAGCACTTTTTAGAGAGTGCAGATACCATCATCAACCTCATACCACAGCCATACAAGAATCCTGGAACTTAAGGCCCTTCCAAACAAGTTGTCTTGCTGTGCAAATAAGATTGGCACTTATAACTGTATCCAGCAAAACCCGGCATATAGGCTATAGCTCAATTACAAACATCCAAAATTTGGAAGCATATCTCAAGAAAGAAATGTAATTACAGCTTCATCACCTCAGTGTAGATACTCCAAGACTTACAGTATCAGATGTTTATGCAGACATTTTTTCATAATGCTCTCAGCTTACCCAAGTTTCATTTTCCCAGGGACCGTGAAATTAAAAGGCTGCCTTTGTAGCTAATGTGATTAGAAATTCATCCCAGATCAAACTCAGAATAAATTTTGCTCTCAGCTCGGGAGCTCTGGGGGCTACTTTACAAAATCAGGATTGAAATCTTTCATCACAAAATCAGCACTTTCTATCACATGCTAATTCAGAAGTTCTGGCTGTGACAGATTGCCAGGTAAATGAGAAATCCTCACCTGCAAATCAGGTCTGAGGTGTCAAGTCTTGAGTTTACCATTTGTATGTAGCAACATGCAGTCATGGAAGATCCTGGGTAATAACTGAGCTGAGCTGCAGAACACATAATTACAAGTTCTGCATAATTATGGTGTGGGCAGCATTTGATCTTCTTTGCTTGAAATAAACATCTATCAATTTTCACTTCCGTGAAAAAATGTTAATACTTTATTCCACCAGGAATTTATAGCATATGCAGAAAAATTAGCTGCTCTTAAATCATGTAAGTATTCTATAATTGATTTCTAGATGAGTTTCTAACATCTTTTTTATTTGATTTTATCATAATTTTTAAAAACTCCAAACTGAAATTTTCCATCCTTGCCTTCCAAGAATAGGCAATGTCTTTTCCTGAATCATATGAATAAATTCTCAATTGTAAGAGCTGTTACATACCAGGAAAGTACCTTTCCAGTAATGCTGAGGTGTTCCACTTGAGATGTCTGAACTTGCATAGTTCAAACTACAAGAATTAGAAATGTTACACATTAACATCTTTTTCTGTTCTCCTCTCTCCATTCACATTTTTTCTTTTATTTCTTTATTAGGAAGGTAAACAACTCAATGTGGAAAATTAACTTTTCAGCTTTTCCACAGACGTCAACACTTAAATACACTTAACGAAAGACAATTCCTAACAAAAATATGAATAAAATTAATGAGATTTCTATGACAACTAGGGAGTTCCCTTAAAAAAATAATAAAGGGCTTTTGCTATCTCTTTAAGCAAGATCCAGCAGTACAGACATCTTGTCTTGTTCAGACAATCTGCATTTGGACTTTCCCCACTCCACAGAAAGCTTTCAACTGAAATCAAAGGCAGTAGATGACTTCTATTCCAATACTTAGTAAGCAGGAAAGATTTTCCCCTATCTTTGGGATATACCATAATGTTTTCTTATTATGCTATATCCTTCAAATACCATTACACATTAAAATTAATGTTCAGGACAATTTATAAATTAAAAAATTATAGAATTAGTGAACCTTGCCCAATTACTTTTCATGCTGCCCTACCATGCTCAGCCATCTATGGAAAGTCACTGGAGGGGATGAGGGTAAAAGTTGTTTTTCTTTAATATTGAAACTATGCTCATTTTTAGGGACCTTCAGCAAGATAGATCAGAGGTACACTTCAATAACAGTGAGACAGACAATAACAGTGAGACTTCACTTTGAAGAGTAAGAGTGAATCAGCCTCTGAGAACAAAGCCTGTGCTGGTCCAGGCGGAGGGCCCGTAACATCCAGCTTCATCTCACTAAGTTTTTGTGAAAGTAGATAACTTTCCCTTTGTTAATACTCTAGACCAGCCTAAATAGCAATGGAATATCAGTCACATAGCAAATCAATTTGGGTACCAAAAAGCAAATAAATGGGTCATCTGTTTGGGGCATGTATGCAAATGACCTGCTTAGGTTTCTACACGAAGCCAGAAGCAAAGACCAGAAATGGAAGCTGTTGCCCAAATCACAAACCACTTCTTCGCCAACATCATATTTCTGGACATGATCCATTTCCTCCACCCAGTTGATGTGCTTTCCTTTTCTCTATTACATGTCTGTACTCAGACCACAGAGAAGAGGCTGTTGCAGTTTCAAATTATTGGTCTTCCTTCCCTTTTAGAGAATCATATTTGTTAGTCAAGAAAGTGCTGCACCTGGGACTCAAAACCAGAAGAAAATAACTTCTGGCTCGTTCAAGCAATGAAGTGTGAAGGGCCATTAATTTATAATCTCATTTTAGCAGAATTCCACATGTGCCCCAGCTCAAGTACACACTGGGCAGAAAACAGAACAGATGTCTGGGCTCATTTTGCTCCAAGTGCCCAAACTGAAGTCTTCTCAGTTTTTTGAAGAAATAAAATATTTCATTTACAGCGTGTTATCAACATATATTTATGGTCTCTGCAGGAGGGACACGTCATTCTTCTTGCTTTAGAGTAGCCTCTGTGAAAATGAGTGAAAACACAACTTCTTTTTGCTTTTGTATAAGTATTTGGAGAGCTTCATTCATTAGCTCATACGCTTATGCTGTGATGTCAGGTGGTCTACACACTATTGCTAAGATAGTGGAGGAAAGTATTAAACCAAATCGTGTAAACTTTATTCAGTTCAGAAATGAGAAAATAACAGGTTGAGATGATCCTAAACAATGAAAACTGCAGTACTTAAAAATGGGGTCATCAAGACAAGCAAAGTAGGGAAGTTACAAGAGAAGCTGCAAGGAGAAGTTAAGGGACCATAGCAGGAGGGTCAGATGCAGCTGCAAGCCAGACAGTTGGGGCTGCAGCAACCAGACACTTGAAACAGCTTCAGAGAAGGCTGCTCAGTGCAGCTGGACTGGAAAAGATGAAGTGCACTTGGTAGGAATGCCACAGCAGCCCCTTGTGCAACAGAATTCAAGACCCGAAACCCAACTGTCTGAAACCCATAGAATTAGCAACTCTGCCAAAAATACACATTTCAAAGATTTGCCCCCCCAAAAATACAGAAATTGTGTTCAGCATGTAAATAAATACCTTTTTACTAGCACCTTCCTTATAAAGTCTCTTTCCAAGAGCAAACAATGGGAGGAATGTAGGATTACCTTATAACACCACAGACGCTGACATGGCAGCACTTGTGCATAACTGCATGCAGATGCATTGACCCTCACCAACACATGACTCAGGGCATCAGAGAGCCTCTCTGGATGGATCACCTGCAACCACCCAAATACAGACAGTATCATGATGTACATATTTACCAAATTATGAGTCATGAGCATCTTCATGCTGGCCTTATGCTTCAGAGCACCTGTGTGCTTGCAGTGGGTGCAGTGTAAGCACTGAGGAGTTACCATCCAGGAACACTGCTCTAATGGATGCTGCACATCACCAGAAATGCCTTGTTTCAAGGTGTAGCTCTGCTACATCTTGTTCCAGAGACTGCTCAGTTGTCACCAGCTCCCTCCCAAATACAGTACAAACACACTTTGACTTAAGAGTCTTGAAGTTTGTTTGTAATTCTTAGAAATAAAATTCAGATATGCTCTGAATTCTTGAAGAGGGGAACTGTTTTCAGGCCAGACTATGGCCAGTCTTTTGCCACACTAACAGCAGCTTTCCTGCAGGATGCTACAGTTTAGGACTACTCAGACCATGCCTTGCAGGTTATTTTATCAAGCTCCTGGAGGACAGTGGGATTAAAGAACATTCTCCATAGTAGGGAGGCAGGGCAGTCTCCCTACCGAAATCTGGTTTGGTCTGGACTGAGACTGCTGCTAAAAATAATAATGGAACAGTATTACCTTATCTGTCTTTTAAAATATTTTATTTTATTCTTCCACAAGCCATGCCTAATTTTTCAAACCCTGAAAATCTCCTGTTTCTAATAGCCAAGAATTCTGGGAAGAAAAACAAAAGGAGATTTCATGTATTTTACAGTTCTTAGACTAGCTTTTCTGTTTTCCATTCTCCTCTACCTACTGCCATTGCACATTTCAGGTACTCTCCAATGATATCCTTGACAGAGCATTGAGTCTCAGTTTCCTTTTCACAATTCTGGCACTGAATTTGACAGACACCTGCTACCACAGCTCTGTCATTTCTCCTATTTAGTTCCTCACTGCACAGTTTCATGGCTTTTTATTATTTTACCAAGCTCTCAGAATACAGACTAAAGCTAAAAATATGTTACCATTTCAATTAACATACCTTACCATGCATTTCATAAGTGGAATCAATCCTTTCCTAAATCACTGATCTGGCTGATATCATTAATTACGTTTATCAGTATATTAGTTCCTCATTTCATTCCTCTGGCTCAGGGAATAATCTGAAGAAATACACAAGTATATTAGACATATCCATACTGTTGCTTTAATTAACAGATACTACAGCTCAAGAACACAAAAATAAAAGAATTATTTGTATTGCTTGGAATGTCAACATGAATTACCAGCTATATTCCTGTTATATTACCGGTACAAATATTGTTCACATATAGCCCACAAATAGACAGATTTAAATACACTCTGAAAAAGAGTTCCAAAGTCAATTATTTCTTAGTTAGTTTTGTTGGTTTTTTTTTTAAGAAATAGAAGTATGATTCACATGCATTGTCTTAGAGGTATTCTCTGCTAGATTGTCCCTTTCCAAGGATTAATTCCAAATTACAGATAAACCAATAAATTTCAACAATTTCAACTTTTAACCAAAAGCAGTACTATTTATGTATCATATACCTCCACACACTGGTATTTTATTGGGTTTTCCCTTAAAAACAACAAAAAAAACCAGCTAAGTAAACACTGCAAAATAACAAATGTAGCTAATTTCTGATTGCAGACCATATGGATAATGTCTTTCCAGCAACATTTTTCTATCATCATCATCAGGATGACTATAGATTCAGATCCTCTGTTAATCACAATGAATAATGGGAATAAATTCATCAGGATTAAAGAATTAAATGGTCCCCAAACCAGCCTTAGACAAAACCAACACATCTGTATACATCTATACCTGCCATGTACCTTACAGAGTCCACAGGATGGAGCACCTGTTTCTGGGAAAGCACCACTTTCTGGACAGATTTGAAGTGTTGTTCATTCACAACCAATGCCCCAAGAACATTTTGAAGCACAGCCCCAGGGCATAGCTCCAGCAGACACCCAGGCTTAGAACTCATTCTACACCAAGCTCAAACGTCCTTCCTTTATCAGCATTTCTTTCTACTCTGACATCCTTGTGCATCAGCTTCCTTAAAGCAAAGCAGTTCTGGGCCAGCTCAAAGGTGGGTGTCAGGTGACATTTGTGACACCCGATGCTCAAGGAAGAAAAGGAGGAGTGGACGGGTTTGGGTGGGTGCCTCCACACCCGTGTGTGAACTGCACGTCACTGCTGGGCTGGAGTGACACACACCACCTGAAACAAACCAAATTGCACAGCGCACTTCGACTCAGGTAGTATCAGTTCCACCAGGAATGAGAATAATAATAGAAATCTATAGTATCTTTAGAAGCCTCATGATACTCTGAGTAGTTTTTTTCATACAAGGAGCAATTCTCCTGTGACCAGAATGATGAACGTTAACTGACCTCAAGGAAAGGTTAAGCTTGAAAGAAATCACAATGCCTAAGGAAAGATACCTTAAAAACCAATAACTTCCCCTTGGAAGACTCTACTGTATCAGTATGGTCTTCCTATTTGCTAACTAATATGAAAATTTTCTAGCAGAAGCTATACAAACACCATACACCTTGTGAGCAGTTTCAAATTACAAACAGTGCAATCTAGCCTGCACTCATCAGTCTGTTCATAAACACAATCCTGACTCAACACAATTATGACAAAACAAACAGGACTGTTTCAAATGTATGACATAACCTCAGATAGCTACAATACAGAGAAAGGTGTTAAATATCTAAATCCATGCTGAAGATGTTGGTAAAATTCACTAACAACCAGAAATTAAAAATCCTGTACAGCTATCACCTATGCATATTATTCCTAAACTAACAGTCAGAAACTTTCTTCAATCACAAAATACTTCAGATTGTAACGTCCTCAATGCAGAGACCTTCTTGTTCTCTATTATAACACTATATAAAAAAAGGAAGATTGTTTATAAATAATACAATGCAGTATAATGGAAATTCAAATTTACATATATGTTCTCCTTTACATGTAGACTTCTGCCACATTTTCTTTCTTCTTTCCTTTCTGACTTCTGTATTTTCCCTTTGTATTTTAGAACTGAAGGGAAGTTATTCTCAAATCCAGTGTTTGATAGTAAACATAGACTTTTTGTCCCAATATCCTCTGGCAGTGGAAAGATGCAGGATCATGTGACCACAAACTTGTAAAGTAACTCTTTTAAATTATGTACTACAGCAATAAATGCTTCACATTAGGATCTATAAAAATAATAACCCTCTCTGATACAGTGTTGGACTCCAATTCATCTTGTGGTCTTAATGCAATTAAAATTACCAACTGTGCAAACATTTCCTTAGCAACAATCCACAAAATTTGCAGCTGTAGACAACAGAAAAATTTCAAGGCTGTAGTTACAAGTCTGAACAATTTTTCTCCACAGAAGAGAGTATTCCATTAAAGTGTTTATCTTTGGTCATAAAATGTTCTCTTGCTATTAATTCAAATAGTAGTTTGATACTTATTAAGACAATAATTTCTTTCTTTAGAAAGTCTCCCATCTCCCTGATCATTTTACTGGGGTTTATTTTAGGTTTTTGGGGGTTTTTTTTTGGAAGGTGGTATTTCAAATCCACTACATGTTTGTGTGAAAAAAACTTTTGAAACTTTTCAGTTCAGTGACATCTCTGCTTCCAGAACACAGTGGCAAGCAATTCCAATTCTCCACGAAACAGGAGAGAGCAGTCTTAAGCAGATGGAAACACATGAGAACAGAAAAGACTACAGATAAAATAATTTTTCCTGTTCTTAAGCAGGAGTAGGAAAATGCTCAGACAGCATAATTATGGTCAGTGAAGTGCAGATTACCAAACTGTGCCAGAGAATACACCCAGCCTTTCCCTTTGGTTATATGTATTACAGGCCAGTGCAGGAAAGAAGTGGTTTAAAAATTGTTAGTTTTTAAGCATTTTTCAGATACTGAAGGCATCATGGTATGTGCAACAGCACTATATAAAAATGACCTTATTTCAAGACATTCCTTTCACTTTGAAATTTTAAAAATTTGTGCAGCTTTTTGTCTGTGTGAGCAGTTTCATCAGCAGGGACACAAATGTATTTAGACCATTCACCATCCATGCCTGAGTGCTGACTGATGGTCAGAGGCACCTGCTGAAAGGAAGGACACAAACCACTGCTGCTCCCTGCTCCTTCCCTGTGCTAAGCCTCCCTCCCAATGCCAGGGCCCAGTCCCCCAAGCTGCCCCCACCAAGGTCTCCTGGGTACCCCTCAGGGTAAATCCACACCCCACACAGGAGGATGGATGGGGAAAGCAGACAGTTAACTACTGCAACAAGGGGTGAGGAGGGGCAGCAGGATATAGAAGCTCTGCAGAGGAGTCAGAAACAAGCGTGGCTTGCCAGGCTGCAAAGAGCCCTGTGTCCCTACACCCTCCCCCCTGTGGGTAGCCTCACAGTGGGATAAGCTGGCCACTTAGGGGCATCTCCATGGCAGTCACTCCTGACTGCTGGAAGGGGATCAGGTTTGCAGCACATGCAGAGCTGCTCCCAAGAGTCACTGTGGGTGTCAGCTGGCTCTAACACAGGTCACTGCCTCTGAGACAATCTGATCTCAAACGTTTTGAGTTTGACATTAAATAATTAGTGTGTCTGTAGGAGCAATTTTTGTGTTTCTGTATGCATATGAAACAGATGACAGTAAAACTGAAAAGCAGAAGTGCAGCTTTTTGCACAGTCCCCAGAGAAAGAGAACAAATATTCTCAGCAGGTGCTAAAATGTGTTTGCTCAGAAGACTCTTCATGAGAAAATCCTACTAAATTTACTGTTTTCATATCTTTGCCTGCAGTACATGCCTACATGTATGACCTGTTTCCTTCAGTGAGCCTAATGACAAACCCAAATCCCATACAATAAAATTTAGAGTCACATTTTACTGTAAGACCAGCTTTGAGTATGCCATTTGGTATCCAAAATTATAAAGGATTAAAGTTTTAAGATTTCTAGGGCAGCTGATAGGAGTCTTCCAAAATTAACACTGTGGCATTGAGCCATTTGACCCACAGTGAGAAGACCAAAACTCCTGAAAATCAGTATTATGTAAAAACACTTGAGACAGAAATGTACCCTCTTCTCATCTGCTAAGACACAACCACAGGCCACATATAACTTTCCCTGTACAAGAAGTGTTTCCTAGCTTAAAAGGGCATATAAGCATCCTGGGAAAGGAAAAAAAAAATCGATTGAACTAGATACATTGGAAAAAACCAGGGAGTATTATTTTAAATAAAAAGCAGAACTGTTTCACCTGTTTGTAGCAATCATTGAGTAGCAAATATAGAGAATATGGTGAGAAATCATGTTCCATAAACTCATGCTTTCCAAATACCAGCTATGGGACACTGAATAGCAAGTTACGTAGGCAGTATGTTGACCAAAATAGAAATTGAGGGGGCAAAACACTATGTCTAAATTGACATAGTTTAAAACAATAGAATTTGAGTGCATTTCTGGCCTGGTATGAAGTACCACAAATTTGCATTCAGATCTATATGACCAAGCACAAAACCCTCACAGGCAGCATGTGACCGTCTACTGCTAATTTTCTGTTTCCCCCTCACTCTTCACTGCCACAGCCCATTGCTGGCACATCTTCCTACAGATATTCTGAAAGCAGAAGAAATTAAACACATACAAAATACTATCAAACAGCACATTCTGTTAGGGAAAAAAATGAGCTTGAAGCATGACTACAGATTCCAGTTCAGATTCACATGGTTTGTACTTGGGCTGTCTTCCGATGCAGATGGCACCAGTTTGGGCTATTTTCACTCCACAGCCATGAAAAAGAGAACTGTGGCAATCATTTCCTCACTTTCATGTGAACACAGACTGATCAAGCCAAATTCCTGTTACTGACCAGTTATATTTACATTCACATACAGCACTTCTATGGCTGGAGCTCTCTCTTTAATGCTAACCTAGTAGCTCAGAGCTGAAGCAGTAGATGCCTCTTTAAATAGAGTCCTTCATGTTTGAATACATACTGTCTTTGAAGAAATTATCAATCTAAGATTAAAGACAGCCTGTAGATATGGGCAGGGAGAAGTACCTCTGAGCTAGGTGAAACACTATGACCTCAAGACAGTAAAATCAGACAGATATTTTGAAGTGAATTATCAATCATTTTACATACTGCTCAGGAGAGCTTATAGTGGAGCTCTATTGCCAGGATTTCCTAAAGGAAAAGCCAAGCAAAAGCTCACAAAGCTGTCTTTTAAAGAGCAAATTGTGCAATATCCTGTGATTCTCCACATTCCCCAAAAAGTAGGGAAGTCAAAATCAAAGAACACACTTGGCAAGAGAAGGTTGCACAATAAATTCTCTCCATTAATTCTTTCCTATAAAGAACAGTTGGATCCCTCACTCCTGAGTACTTCTAAGAAAAGAAATTGGCCCAATCACCTCTAATAATGTTGGAGAGAAACTTTGTTAATAGAGAAGGAGTTAAGAAATGGGTTTCCAAACATGACTGAGAGAAAAAGTCGTATATGGTCATGTCATGAATAAAAATGAAACCTGGTAATCAAACTGATTACTTACTTCAAATCAGGCTTCTTGGCAGTTTCATAGACATTGAAGGCACTAGACTGTATCTATGAGCATTAATGCAATCTGTAAAAAGTAGCTGCCTCTTGAATAGTCATGCATAGACTGAGATCCTTTGATGCAGCTCTGACTCCTCAAAGCACCAAAAATAAGCATTAAAGAGGTTCACTGTAAATCATTTGAATCTACTTGCCGCTCTTTTTATTCAGATTCTCATTGCTAAATGTGAGCTTACAATAGTCTGCTTTTATCTCAACTGTGTGAAACCCTAGAGGCTCAGAAATGGCAACTGAGAGCCAAGGCTGCACCTGTACCCTGGTTTGGACTTTTCACACTTTCCTGCAGCTTGATTGCCCATCTCTCCTGTGTGCCAGAGCTCCTGCCTGGGACATGTTCCTAGGGTTTCTTGCTGTGCAGAAGTTGCTAAGGGTAGATGCTGCTGCACCACTGAGCCTCACCCCACCAGCAGTCAGGATGTGGCTTCAGGCATTAACCCAGAGCAAGAGCTCAAACAGGCCCCCAGGTTCCCTAGACTAACTAGTTCCCCAGACTAATATGTCACACAGTCATACTCTGTAACTTGCATTAAGACAATGGCAAAAATGGTCTCCATAAAAAGCTGTTAGCATCAAGACTTAAGAATCTTAAAGGAAGATATGCATAGCTGCTATGTTATATTTAAATTTAATAGCTTCAGCAGGAGCCCCTGACAAACCCAAAATCAGCATACAAACCATGTACTAGAAGGTATTAAACTAGGGAGCATTAATTTCAGTGGAAATAAGAAAAGGCAGTCATCAAAGGAGTCAGAGAAAAACCTTCAGGCAAGAAAACAGACCTGTCTTGTCAGTGATAGCAGCCAAACCCTGGATTTTGCTTATTTCTCTACAAGTGGCTCCCTATGAAGATGCTTTTTCTGATCTAGGGACATCACTTAACAAGAACTAAAATGCTTTAGACAAGTCATCTGATCCTTTGTTTCTATGCTACAGGAGTTTTTTATCAGAAATTCAAAATTAAAACCAAACATTATCCTAACAATAGGATATAGAAAACTGGAGTCCTGAAACCGGACATACCTGGCAATTCACAGCAAGTTTTGACCAAATGAAGGTAGGATGCTCTCAGTCTTTGTGACAGAGTTTGTTTCAGCAAGTCTGGTTTTGACCATGCTTCAATGGCCTCACACCTCTGAAACAAAAACCAAAACATGCCACCAGAATGAGGGAGCATGTGGAAGAGCTGGTTGGAAATTACAGCAGAAAATAGCAGAGGGGATAAAAAACACGTTCTGTTTCTGAACATCTATATCAACATTCTTTATCAAATGATAAAGTTGCTTTTAAAAATCAATCTATTTATGAGCATAAATGGGGAATTATACAGTCATATTGGGAGAGGATGAGAGAGACCCACCCAGACTGAGCCACAGCACTTGCAGAGAAGAGAAAATTATGTTGCAACAGACAGTGGCATTTATAAAATCTATTCAAGCATTTAGAAGGCCTTTTTAAAAATTACAATGCCATTTTGAGCATCAAAAATTTAAAATAGAAACGCATGTATATTCTGTAAACCATCCTGCCAAGGGACTTAACTGGCAAATCCTGCATACCTGCATTAGGGAATAGTGCCAGGAATTCATCCCCTATCCTTTGCAGCCATATAAAGGAAAGTGCCTATCTACATAATCACAAAAGTGACAGTCTGTGTGGATGCAGGCTCTTAAAACATTAGATAAGAAAATATAATTTAGGTAAAAGGCTTCAGTGATGTCGTTTCAGAGAAGCAGTACTGTGGGAACACCTCTGCAAAACACCTCATCCAAGACTTTAAGATACATTCTTCTGGGACACCATTATGCCCCACACCCCTTTCCCTCAGCTGGACAGGCTGGCCCAGGCTATGTCTCAGCAGGCAGCAGCACAATCCCCACTGGCCCCAGATGTGCCAGGGAGCAGGGAGGTGACACAAGCATCCCTCAAAACAAACACCCATCTACCCAAAACAGTCCCTGTGGCTGGGCTGGGGAGGAGAGTTTCTTGTTAACCATCACTATGGTCAAGATGCCGCCCACATGGTAAAAAAAAATCCCAGTTCCTCTTTGGCCTTATCCAAATGAGCATATTATGTCAAAGAGGGAGAGTTGCTGGGGTTACAACTACAGAAATAGCATGACATTGTGTTTGCTGTGTGGCTCAACCCTACCACCGCCTCCAGGCTCTCCCAGGGCTCCTGAAGAGGAAGGCAGGGTGTTTCCTGCAGTGGGGGTCAGTCAGGCCCTGCCCCCACCTCCAGGCTGGGCCCCAGAGACACCATTTTGGGGTGCTAAGGCTGTACTTGATGGAGAAACTCTTGTTCCTTGTCCTGTCCCTGGTGCAGGTCTGCAGGGCCACCCTGCCAGCTGGACACTGTGACATGTCCCTGTCCATATGGGCTGTACAAGTCCACCTGACCACAGACAGGATCAGTCCTAACATGGGCCTGGAGTTCAGACTCTGCAAACACCGGCTGGGCAAAAAGGAGAGGCCTAGGGCTGTTTGGAGGGACTTGGCCATGCCCTTCTTTATTTAAGGTTTTTCTCTAGTGGTTTTTCTACGTTGTTGTACCCAAACCAGCCTTCTCAGCACTGGGGCAGATAGCCCCAGGCTGACCCGGAGGCAGACCAGAAAGAGCTATGCAGGTGCCACAGAATATCACTAACAAGTCCTGTATAATGAAGACTTTTTCAGGAGGAACTTCTTGGCAGCAGTACCAGTCTAAGAAGTCACACGCCCTATTCCGCTCACCCTGCGCTGCACACTCACAAACATCTGTGCACCAAATCAAACCCAAGAACTGATGCAGCTAAAAACCCCTATTTTTGTGACTTTTTGCTCAATTTGTTTGTCATGAACACCTTCCCCAGTCCATGTTACTGCACAGCTACAGAAACACAGGGGCCAGCAGATGAGCAGGATGAGAAATCCTGTGTGAGTCAGAGTGTCACCGAGCCCTGAGCGCACGGGACTGCCCTGAGCATGACACATCAGCAGCCACCCCTTGCCCGGACCAGGGAGGTGACAGCACCACAAGGACAGGCGAGACAACCTCGGCACTGGGCACTGCAGAGTTTTAAACCCGTAGCTTTGGTTGAGTCAGGAAGAAACAAGGTTAAACCAGCACAGTATTGCAGACGACAGATCCCAAAGATCCCAAAGGAAAACAGCCTGGGATTTCTGCGACAGACAGACAAGGGGCAGTTGCGTAAGGGAAACCACTGCAGGAGCCTTCTGAGCAAATCTCTTATTCTGATATGTGTTCAGACAAGTGGGAAGATTATATAAGCAAAAGGGAATGTAACACAGCAATATATTCCTATCTACTTCTTCACAGTGCCAGTGTAAATTTTAACTAATTCAAAATTAATTTAATTTTCAAAATAACTTTTAGGGAGTAAAATTGCAAAGTTGACCGGACCACAACCAGATACAATGCAACGTGAAATTCCAGTTTTGTGTATTACATGACATTCTACATTGTATTATTCCTTAAAGCCCACAAACTTTATAAGATACCCCCAAAAAAAAAGCAATTTGTACACTATCGGCCCAGCCTAGAAAATATTGTATTCAAACATCAAGCAATTCCTATGCTGAAACCTCAGAGACCAAAAACACCAGCCTGCCAAGATCACAACGATACTGCTATCAAAGACAAAAATCTCATGGCAGGCTATTTCCCCAGAGTCACCTGCACTAACCAGGAAACTCTGTTTTGCTCCTTCAGTTTCACAAGAAAAAACTTTAGTCATTACTCTCTGGGGAGAAGAATTCCATGGGAAAACCTAGCCAACGGCAATAAGAATCCCACCAAGAAATACCTTTGTGTGTCCCCAAAGCATATTGTACATATCAAAACATATTAACATGATGCAGATGTACACTTTTTAAAAAAATAACTACTAGGTTTCTTTCCGAGGAAGAAGGTTAGGTCTTAGGTTATAAACTAAGCTGCAGAGAGGCCGAAGATACAGAAGGGGAGCAACAAGAGCCATCCTCCAAAGGTGCAGAATTCAAATGAATCAGCCCTTCAGGATAAAGGCTGGATGTGAACAATTGCCTACACTGCCCCTCGGAAGCAAATGGCTGCCTCCAAAGTTCAGCTTTATAGAGGAAAATATGGTTGAGCTTAAGACTGAGCTCAGAGGTATCCATAAAACACAGTCAGCTGTCTGCACCTTGGGTGGGAACAGCCTTGCTGTGGAAGGATCTCTGGAAGGATCAGGGTTTTAAATTAGTTTTAAAATAGGGTAAGAATATTTTTTTTTCTTTACAGTTACATTCAAAAGAACGGGGAAAAGATGGTGGTTTTCTCTTGCTTTTACTAGGGAACCTCGGGAAAGGCAAAGTTCCCACGCAGCATGTTCCCACCTGGCACAAATTCACCAGGAGCGGGGAGGAGGAGGGGAACCAGGCCCTGCATCCCTCCCCTGGGCCGGGCAGGTGACAACGAGCGGCTCACCGTCTCCGGCACGGCCCGCTGGGCTCGCCCCATCGGCCCGCTGGGCTCGCCCTATCCGCCCGCTGCGCGGCCGGGCCGCCCCTCAGCCTCCCCCGAGCCAGCCGCCCCTCAGCCCCGGCCGGGCCGCCCCTCAGCCCCCCCCGGGCCAGCGCGACCCGGCGGCCCCGGCAGCCCCGGCGGCAGGGGCGGATCAGCGGGGCCCCGCGCCCCCGTTCCCAAAGGCTCCTCCTCGGCTCCCGGCTCCGCAGCCACCTGTACGCGCCCCGGGCTGGGCGGAGCCGGGCCGAGCCCCGGGTCCCTCCTCTGCCGGTGCCTGCGGGCGGGACGGGACGGGGAGAGGCTCCGGCAGCGCGGCGGGACCCGGCGGAGGGAGAGCCCGGCTCGGGGAAGCGGCGGCGCCGGCAGGTGCCGGGCCGAGGGCAGCGCGTCCCGGCGGGGCAGCGCTCACGGGCATGGACAAGCTCAACAGGCTGACGGTGCCGGCCGGGGAGAAGTTCAGGTAGGGGCCGGTCCGCTCCCGGTGCCGCGGGAAGGCAGCGGTGGGACGAGCCGCTTCCCGCAGCGCAGCGCAGCGCGGGGGGATTGGGAGGCGCCGAGGCACGAGGAAGTTGGCAGAGGTTTTAGAGGGAAAGGGAGTTTTACCCGTTTTGACCCGGTGGCCAGGGCGCCGCAAGGAAGTGCGGGAGGTAAGTAAACACGGGTCTGGAGTGGATAACGCAGATTTCGAAGCAAAATATGTGTCGGCTTCACCTGCAGGGCAAAGAGGAATATTTTCAAAGTGTGTATTTTCAAAGCTGTAAGGAAATAGTGTGTGACTCATTATGATGTATGAGTCTTATGCAAATTAGAAAAACTTAATTAATTGCTTAATGCTTTAATGTCTTATGAAGATGGCTTTTGCAGTTAAGTTTTGTCATGTTTCCTGATCTTCGAAAGAACTGGTGGAATAGAGGGAACTGGAAAACGGGAAATGTTCCTAAGTGAAGGAGAACAATGTTAAATACAGGGTTTGGGAGGAAAAAAGCAGAAGCTGGCCATTACTGAAGTATTTTTAGTGTGTCTCGATTCATGTGCTGCTAGGCACCTCGAGGCTCTTTCATCATGACTTTTTGTATTTCTGAATAGTTAAAAGAAGTTCTGTTTCAGATTAAGATAACATGGAATTCTTTTCCTCCTCTGAAAAAATAAGAATGAAATACTGAAAAATATTTTTTCCTAAAATAAGTCATACTTAAGCACTCATGCTTATAAACCCTTCCCAGGTCTCTCTCCCTTCCCCAGAAACCTTCTTGCAAAGTGGAATAATCCCTTGTGGAGCTAATTTTGATGGAATGCAGTTTATGGATACCTACTCTTTCCATACTGTGGCAGTGTTGTTGGGGGTGGGGGGGCTGTGCTTGCAGAGCTGCAGTGACACTTATGCTCCTCAGCCAGGCACAGCTAATGAAAGCCAAGCAGGCTGCATCCTAAGCCCAGCCAAAAACTCTGTGGAAGGCAGGCTCAATGGATAGGAAGAAGAACGCAGGGAATGTCCTCATTGCCTGCAATTTACCACCTTAAGTAGTCTGAACTGGTTTAAATGGTGTCAGAGCTCAGTGTTGGTCTAAACTAGCTATCTTTAAATAACAAATTGAGAAACAAGATGGAAAGCTTGATTCCATCCATTACTGGTACGTAAAAAAATAAAGTACATACCCTCTGCTGTCATAAAGTTGTAGCTGGGATTCTCCTTCTGAACTTTTGCAAACATTTAAAGCAGGATTACCTTCAAGTATCTAAAGTGGGTCTATGTGTGAGGGTTCTAACAGCCCACAACTTTTGGGTGAACTGATTCAAAAGCCCTAAACCCGAAAGGCAGCACCACCCGTCTGCTGCACCTTCACATAGATGACACTCTCCATCTCATCTGAGGTTGTAATATTGTTGTAAAATAGGGAAGAGAAAGAAGTAGCTCTGCTTTCCTGTATTAACCTGAAGTATTACACGTTACTTTTTCTCTCTTCCTCATGGCCAATTCAGCCTATTTGTGCATGGAAAGAAGGAGCACCCGTTTCTCAAGCATGTGAGCGTTCTCACCGCACGCAGCGGACACGCATGCTTCGACTTGAGCATGTTGAAATACTCCTTAGAAACCTGGATATGTGGTTACAAAATCTTACAGTGGTGTCAGAATTTTAAAACCTGAAGGCAGAGCTTTCCATGAGTAGATATTCACAGGATAAATGTAAGAGAGCTATGCAAATACAGGAAGAGATCAGCATAACATGGCAGGAGCCTTCTCCTCCATCTTTGAAACACCTGGATACCCCCTCGTGCTCTGTGACCTGTTGACAGTGCAGTTGACTTCCTAATTCCACACCTGTCTGCATGGAACACACATAGGTGGTTCAGAGTTTATACTGAATGTTACATGATCTAAATGATTATGTCAAAAATGTACTTTTCTTCACACACTAAGATGCAGTGCCAAGAAATGTTCCTACCAAACATAGTTACAATTTATGTGATTATAGTTTGCATTTTTAAAGACAACTTTCTTAAAATTTCTGCTTTGTAGCAGCAAAAGTTAAAAAAGCAGTACTGTTGAGTCTGAGAGAGGATCTTTTGATTTTTTTAAGTGTAGACCTGAAAAACTAGATATTATGTGGTTTTGCTAAGCTCAACTGTTCTTCATGGGTATAGTTGAGCCTACCAGACCTAGCTTTTTGTTGCATTAGCAAATCTTACGTCAGATCTGAATTTGTAACATGTTCCATTTGTTAAGTTTATTGCAACAATAAGAACTCTAAATGTTCTTCTATGTCTGTCTGCCTAACCTGTTGTGGTATGTACATTGTTTGCAGTTAAGCGAATCAACTAACTTCAGTAATAGTTGGACAGGAATGCTGGAACTTCATGGAATTCTGGTTTTAATTTCTATATAGTGTTTCTTATAAGGCATGCACAGTATTATACAAATATTCCCTCAGAGTACTTTGTGTGTTCTATCTGCTTCCTTATGGTCAGGCTTGGTTATTTATTGTGAGATAAACTAATCTGTGGTTCATAGAAGTAATTTGGTACTTTGAATTGTCTCCCAAAGAGTGAATTGAGTATGTGAGCAATAGCCATACTGCCATGCAAGCTCTAGTGTGCCTGGATTTCAGACTGAACTTCAGGGAAAAAAAATTATGCTGCAAACATACAGGAATAGATGCACTCATGATCAGGGACAGTAGGCAGCATGGGTAATGGGAAGTTAGCAGCTCAAAAGAAAAGTCTGCACTAACCTTGCAAACTCTTTTGTGGTTTAACTTCCCTAGACTATAAGCTATGATTCCTAGTACTTAAATAATTTCTGGCTGCTATATGTGACTGTGTGGCAGCATCTCTTCAGACTTGCTGCATTTTTTTTATTATGACCACAAACCTTAATGATGACCTTCTGCCCGTAGCTGGCTTTGCTGTGTAGCACAAAGGCCTTTCCAAGGCATCATCACCGCTGTGGCAATGGGCAAACCATGGCACAAACCAAAGTGTGCCACATGCTTTCACTTGCCTAAGCTCATGCAGCCAGGAAGTTCCAGATTGCAAACAGCCCTTTCCAAGAGCGCAGTTTCATGTTAATTTCACATGACTTTGTTAATTTACAGCACTCCAGTCTCTGCCCCCAGCAAAAACAAAGGCTTAAAATCCCTATCTCCAAGCATAATGTCCATTTAAAAGAAAGTAGAAATAAACTGGCAGTTTCCTTTTCTCAGGTTGGACAAGTGTGTCTGGGGTTTTTTTGCAGTATTTTGTATTAGTCCCACTTGTTAAACAGAAGGAAATAAGTCCTAATTCTGTGAAAATCAAGAGGGGTTTCCTTAAGGCCTTAATGTCTGTTGTATGTCAAACCTGGAGGTGTTTATAGTCTTCACTAATTTTCTACTGGTAGCTTGGCTGTAACTGCTAGGCCTTTTTCTTTAACAGAGGATCTTCTGCCAATGTGTCTTCTTGAAAGTGTGTAGTAGAAAAAAAATAATTCATCTGGGATTGAAATTTTATTTATTATCTCAAATTTCATCCTATGTATAGGATGCTTTACCATAGGGAGGATTTACTTTTGGAGAAAATGTTTGGGAAATACCTGACTATGAGTTTTGTACTGTAAGAAAATATTTCATTATACTAGTTCTACTAATTCCTCTTAGTAGTAGCAAACAGTCTTGGAAACTTAATCTGTTTTTTCAAGGCAAATTTTAACTTAGTTTTTTACCTCAGCGAACTTGAACAGGACAAAAGAACAAAAATAAACTCAAGCAAGAAATGAACTGGAAGTAACCTAAAGAATGTTCCCCATGACAGAATTAGGCATCAAAGCCCACATCCAACTTTAACATCTCAACCTCTCAGTCATTTATACATAGAGTCCAGAGGAAAGGCTCTGCAAATGATAGCATCATTCAGTGGCTTGGGTTGAAAGGGACCATCCTGTTCCCATCCCTCTGCCATGGGCAGGGAAACCTTCCCCTAGACCAGGTTGCTCAAAGCCCCATCCAACCTGGCCTTGAACACTTCCAGGGATGGGACAGCCACAAGTTCTCAAGCCAACCTGTTCCAGTGCCTCACCACCTTCACAGTAAAGAATTTCTTCCCAATATCCAAACTGCTTTGTTTGATGCCATTCACCCTTGACCTCTTACTGCATACCCTTGTAATCAGCTCCTCTCCAGCTTTCTTGTAGACCCCTTGCAGTTACTAAAAGGCTGCAATAACATCACCCCAGAGCTTTGCCTTTTCCAGGCTGAACAATCCCAATTCTCTCTGCCTCACTTCTGCTCTTCCACCTGCTCTGGAGATCTTCCCTTTCGAGCAAGTCTAATCTGCCCTAAGGACATAACAGCTGGGAAGGGCTTCTGCTCTTCAGCACCCATTGCCACCCACAGCCACCTCCTGTCTCAGCTTCCAGTGGCTCCTGACAACGTCCCACTGCACAGTACCACTCTGTGGTGGCAGCAGCTTTTGTGGCACACCCGTGTTTTAGCCCAGCAAAATGTAGGCTGAACATAAGGTCCCATGAAATCCCACTTCAGTGATTTGAAAGCTGTTTCACAGGCACAGGGAAAGGAGGACACCAGCTGCGTTTGCTGTGCTGATGAGCACAGACAAAAGTTTTTTCTGTAGGATTGTTAGGTCCTGTTTGCCATACAAAGCACAGGATTTTCATTAAAAGATAAAGTTTTATAATCTCTATTTCCTCTAGTTTTATGTCAGCTTAAATAGTTCATAAATTCTCTCTCAACTCTGGACTTTGGAATGAAATGAGATAGGAAATGCAAACTTCCCCAAATACCACTGCAAAAATCCATTCTTTCACTCAGTGGGACTTCTCCAGTCAAATCCTCTTGCTTCTCCCTCTGACCTTGCTTCAGCATAGCATAGCCTCCATCCCATCTATATTTGTCCTTTTTTATTCCCTCTCTGCACAACCACTTCATTCTACCAATCCCTTTAAAGCTTCTTTTCTTCTTTCCAGCTATGTCATCCAATCTGGACTAATCCCCAGGCTAATAAACCAACCAACCAAAACAACCAAACCTGAAACACACTAATTTTTATTTTAAACAAACAAACAAACAAACAAAAAAAGGCACCCACCCACAAACTGAAGGGGGGGAAACCCAAACTAAACCACCACATAGGATTTATTCTTACACAGAATTTCTTTGTATAATGCTGTTTATAGAAAGTATGTTTAAGTGTGATTGTGATCTATGTGTGTTTCAAACAGAAATATGGCAATGTGGACAAAATGGTGCAGTATAATATTGAAACTATCAAGAGATGCCCTGCTTTAGTCTCTGCAGCAGTGTCAGGTGTGATGTGTTCACAAGATCTGCTATGCTTATATAGTACCTATAGCTGCATTCTTCTTGTGCTGGCAAAATTATTAAGTCATTGGCAAATAAAATATGTTCCAAATAAAATAAGGCCTTGTAGTGACACTAAAGGCCTGCTAAAATAACTGCTAAAATAACTGTCCAGAGTAGGAGCATTTGTCAACCATAGCAATGACAAGTGACACCGTCCTTGGCCTGCAACTGTCAGTTACTCAGCAGAAGAAAATAATTTAGGTTTGATCTAATGACATAGGGTGGTATTTTTGGTTTTTTTACTAAAATAATAAATTATTAAGAGCCAAGCAAATAACCCTATAAATTAATTTTCATGCCCATGGGGAACAAAACAACATTCCAGCAAACGTGGCAAAACTCTTTTTTACTATTAGTTTATAAATGTGCCCCACACAGCTGTGTAGAGTGCTAGATATTAAATCATAATATGATATTGCAGGTACCCAGTGATATGTTGATTCCAGAACAAAACACTTTTGTGTTTTACAGAATCATTCAAAATCTACATATTGCACAGGACATTGAAATGTGATAGATGCTTTGCTTTTGGAAGGCAAATATGGCAATCATAAATCGTGACAAAAAAGCCCCACTGGAAAACTATATTAGTTTATATGCTCAGCAGACAAGAGAATTGAAAAATTGATGAAAACAGTGGCTAAAAGGGACAGTACTTTCCCATTTGGCTTTAGGGTATCATCTTAGATTTTTGGTAAACTGTAAGAGGATGCAATGTAGATATGTCTGGTTTGTGCTAGCTGTAATAAATTGCTGAAGAGTAACAGGAGCTTGAAAATTCTATTAGCATCTTTATCTTAATTGGTTAGTATATACATTTTGAACAAGTTTATTTTCCAGACATAAGCAAAGCCAGATGTGTAATGCTACAAGTTTATGACCTCAGCATAAATTACTACATAGTAAATGCTTTAGAAATAATTGAAATAAGGTATTTTATATGTAAATGTGAAATGTAAATTGTGATGTGTACATATTGTACTCATATGTATTATGAGGCAGTAATATGAAAAACATGACTATTATGTTTTTCAAGCTTAATTCAAGGGGAAACCAGGTGAAGTAAGCTATTCATAGAAGAGGCTATACCATGTGTCTTAATGTTTTCTTCCTATCTTAAAATATGGATGCTGTAGGTATCTCTGCAAGATGCACCGAGGCAGCAAAGTGCTACTGGAGCTGTAGCTACATGCCAGTTGAATTTGGCATAATCTGAGCTGCTGCCAATAGAGCAGGTCCCTTTCTTCCACCCTCCCAAGGCTCCTGCTCGCTCTGCCCTCTCACTGCCACCAAGGTTCCAGTGACCACGTGACAGAGCTGGGTCTGATCCTGCTGATATCTAAATTGGCAAAAGAAAAAAGAAGTTAGTTTCCCAGCTGGAATTCCCATGATTCATCATAGCTGGGGAAGCAGCGAGGGCAGAGAGGAGCGGAATTTCCCCTCTGAGTGGCAGCCCACGTGGGCTCCATTAAAGTGACCTAGGGACCAGCCAGGGAATTTCTCCAGAGTTTAACAAAATTTGTTTGGCTTCAGAAGATAACAAACCTGATCCCTGAGCCTCCATTAGGTGTCTGTCAGTGCCACCGCACATCTATGATGGGTATAATGCTTCTGTAGCTTCAGCAAGAACACTTTCAGCCCAAGTACAGCAGTGTTTGTCAGTGGGAATATTCTGGGTCCATACCAGATCCTGTCTTTATTCATTTCCCTACGATGCCGTTCTGCTTCCTCTTCTTGTTGAGAAATAACAGCCACTTAAGTCTTGTAAATTTCTTCCCTTGTTCTCCTTCAGTGGCCAGGCTGTAGGGCACTAATCCTTCAGGGAGGTACAGCACTTAGTTTTAACTAGAACTGTATTTTAGAGTAGCCTAATGGGTTGAACTTCCTCCTGCTGCTTGAAAACCTTCAAGAAAAGTGGAGTAAGTCTTGTGAATGAGGTTTCTGTGTGGGGGTTGTTTTTTTGTTTTGTTTTGCTTTTTAATCCATTAACTTACATCCAGAGAGCTGGTGCAAAAAAGATCAGCAAACCAAAAAAAAAGGCTCAAAACAGAGCAGGTCAGTTACAGAACAGAACACATAGCTTATCTTTTTATGTCAAGGAGTGACATGTAATACTCACTTACATATCGTAATACCTCATTATTTTCTGTATTCCCTATGGTGTCACTGTTAATCAGTTGGGATAAAGGGAAGAGCAATCTGCATGAGGTGTCCAAATCCTGGATGGTTTCTTGGTTGGTTTGTTTGTTTGTTTGTTTGTTTGTTTGTTTGTTTCCAGGCAAATTCAAATGCTTAGCATTGGAAACCTAGAATGGGTTCTTTCAATATGCAGAGCTCCCAATCATCCCAAAGTACTTACACCTTTTACTTTCATATTAGGCATGATTTCTGTCAAGAATGTGTTATTCCTTTGCATGCTACATTTTTTATTAACTCAGTGAATATTGGCACTTACCAGTACAAGGACAACTGACAGCTTTTTTGTAAAGATTACATAGAGGACAAATGAAGATGAACAATACAATCAATATTTAGCCTTTCTGTGCCTCTCTGTGTACCATGTAAACACACACCTGCTCTAACTACGGGGTTTGCCTTTGGGCAAAACAGTGGATGATTCAAAAGTGAGCAGAACAGGATGTTTCTGAGACTTTAAGAAATCAACACTCTTCTCTAAATGAATATAAACTATATTCATTTCTCCTTGTGCATCTCCCAAACACGGGTGGGAACAATTCCTTGTTTCTTCTTCCTCTCAGATAGGTAGCTGTAATTGACTTCTCCCAATAAGCAAACCTCTTTGAACTTTTCTTGTCAGCTTTGAGATAGCTTTACAGATAAAGATCAAAGGCTCAGTGCCTTGAATGGATGGTTTGGTGCCACAGGTTACTATCTGCAGTTCCAAACTTCCTCTTCTCCCACCAAGAAAGCCATTGCAGGGGGTGGATAAAATCCCAGAGTGGATGAGGGGCCCTAAGGCCCTACCTTGGACCAGCAACTACTGAAGTGGTTTATCTGACTGCACCTCAAGGATTCAGCTGTCTCTCTTACACATTTCTATGCATTTTACACATATCTCAGCCATTGAAAATACCATCTGTGATCTGGGTGGCTGATTGAACCTGGCATTTCCTTGCAAATGACTCCCACTCTTGCTGTTCCAGGTGGAATATGATATAAGGGTGTGTGCATGTAGAGATCTGAAGCACCTGAAGGAGGTCGAATGAGGAATTAGATGCTTTCTGTATTTGGTATTTCTTTTTGCTTTCTACTGAGGAATTAGAAGTGAAGCTGAAGGGGGTAGAGTTGTTTTATAACATTCAATTACATTGTCTTTGAAGCACAAAAGTGACAAGTAATATGAAAATACATCTTAAGAAGACATCTAGTTCACCAAAATCCATGTTTTTCCACAAAGACCATGGCATGAGCATTGCTTTCATGGAAGCCTGGCATAGGAAAGGTGGTCCTTTTCTGGTTTGTTAATTCAGTTTGAGATATTCAAGATATTTCAACATAAGAGCTACATGCTTTTCAAAATCTCAAGTGGTAGTTTTATAAATCCCCTTCTAGGTATCAGGTTCTCCCCCCAAAAGGAAGCAGGAGTCTTCCCTTTGTCCAGAAACAATAACTTTCTTTCTTAATTTGGTCACCTGCATAGCTCTTTATAAAACTGAATAATAGAAACACAAAACAAAGACCAGCTGGGGAGAAGGTGGTGGGATAATTGTGCTGTGAAGTCATAAAGCAGGGGTCTGGACATGCTGTTCTTTTAGTTTCATATTCTAATGTGGGTTTTTTTTTAATTAATAGAAGTAGCTCTTTGAGTTCTGGTTTGTACCTTCTAATAGCTTAGCTTTTATTCTCCAAATGTGTTATAATCTTCCTTGCCTTCTGTTTTGTGGTTCATTCCTGTAAAACCTTTTAGCTGAGGCAAGTGGGTATTTTTGGAGACTTTTTGTTTTAAGTCTAAATTTGCACTTACTACATCCCATGCTAGGTTTCTAATGCCAAGTATTTAAATTTGCCTGAAAAAGAACCCAAGCAAACAAACAAAAACTCTGAAAAACATTTTCTTTCTTTTAATGGGATTCACCTTTCTTAAGCCAAAAGTGAGTGCTACACCTACCCACAGTTTTACCTAAAGTGAATGGATAAAGTAATCTTCAGAAAATGTGACTTTCTAGGCACAGTACTACAGGCTGTCCTGTCAGTGAGAAACAGATGTACCCAAAAAGGTATAAGAACATGCAATTGGCATGCAGATTGTCTGTTTACAGTGTGTTTCTTTTTAAAATTATTTTTACCATTTTAAAATGAATTCAGCTTCATCAGTTAAAGACCTAACTGATGTGAGGAGGAGGAGAAGGAACATACAGGTCCCTTAATGTTGAATGAATCAATATTGCTTGTAAAGCAATTACAGAGTTATAATACCCATAAATACAATTTCTCAAAAACTAGTCTAAATGGTGGGAGAATTCCATATTACACAAATCTGAAAGTAAGACAGATTCTCTTTCTCAAGTCTAGGGACTCTCTAACTCATCTCACATCTGAGTTGAAAACTTGTTACACACATTATTCTTCTTCATTTTTCTCTTTAAAACCTATTTTACCTTTGGAAAGCTTCTGTAGGATAGTGTGCTTGCCAAAGAGCCAAAGGCTTCCAGGTGATGTTTGAAGGTGGGGACGTGTCACAAGCCAGGCCTGCCCATCTTCCTCACTTCATCATCACATATTCCTCATGAGCTGAGCTGTGACCAGATCAAACAGAGGGTGGGTTTGTTTCATTTTGTTTTATCTCTGCCAGTCCTTGAGTGCAGCAAGCACACAACAAATCCTTCTTTCAGGATGTATGGTATTTATAATGGGAAAACTTTCCACCTTCCTTCAAGTACTTATCACAGCTACTTACACCTTTGTCATTTGATCTGATAATTCTGAATTACTGGAGTTTTTAGCTACAAAAATAGCAACACAGGGCTGAAAAGACTTTTGTTTTAGGTTTCTGTCTTTTTTCTTATTCCTTCCAACATGCAGAATTTCTAATGCACTTGTAAGAAACCTAAAACTTTTTAGAAACACCTACAGCCAAGACTTCCAAACTTACTATCTGCAGAACTTTGAAAATCTATTGTGTGCCATGAGATCCTGATCAAAGGGTCCCATCCAGTCTATGCAAGTTACAATTAAAATGGATCTCAAAATATCTATTGCTGAAATGTGTTTTCAAAGATTGGCAGTAACACAGGCTGCCCTTTTATCTGCAAACCTGATTTTGCATAAAAAGATCCAAGCAGGTTTAATGAAGAGTCGGAGCTTGTAGTTAAAGAAGCAACTTTAAGTTTTACCTCTTGATTATCTTTAATTATATGCAATGCAAAGTAAGACAAGCATTACTCATTATTTTTATTTACAGTAGTAGCTAGTGGAGGTCCTTGAGTTGTTCTAGTATCTGCTCATCCCAAGAGACACTAAACATGAGTTGGTGATGAGGTCCTGACTCAGGAGTTGTGAAGGAGGAGGTTGTAGTTCTGTACCTGACACAAGGGCTGCCTGCACCTGGGCCATGGCAGCCCCCATTGCCTGGGTACTCCAGGGCTGCTGCTCTGCTGAGGTCCTCTCTCAACAAACCCCTTTTCTTGAAGTACAATCTCAAGTGTTTGAGAGCCATACAACAAGTATTTTACTACTAGTCAGATCTGTAGATTCAGTCAAAACTCTAGGTGTAAAAATGCCCTTCTGTGTTTCACTTTCCTCACAGCTCTGCAATGGCCTTTGGGCCTGGGATTGAGTGCTTGAAGATTTGGAGAACCCTCTTGCCATAGACTTTCCTATCTGCCTCTCATCTTCTGTCTCTCTAAGATCACAAATCAGACAGACAGCTCTTCCTAAAACTTTTCAGTTGTTGCCTTTTATATGGCCTGGCATTTAAAGAAATTTCAGCCTCCAGCTAACTGGACAGACTGGTTTTTGCAGCTCCTTCAACTCTATGGGTGGAAGGGGATTCCACTTGAACAGGAGATCAGCTGTGCTTGATGGCTTCCTACACTTCCCACTTAGTGCACTGGTTATCTGTTTACTCTCACAGGCTTCAGACAAGTTAAATTCTCCAGGGACAAAAAACAAGTATTTTAACAACTCCTACAAAGAGCTGTTTAACTTTAAAAGCTGAAAAAATTCACACTAAAGTATATTAGGTACTCTCTAATTTATCAAAGTTGTAATTAGAAACCTAAATGCCTCCATAAAAAGAGTAAGGAATAAGAGACACGGATTTTTAAGAAATTTGACTATGCAAAAAATGGGAATGTTTCCATTTCAGTCCATCTACTTGGAAAAAATATCATAATAGCACCAGTGCGCGTCATTTCCTTTTTTAAATATAAATATGTAATAAAATGATCTTTTAAACTGTAGCCTTATTCAAGACTCATGGAAGATCCATGATGCTGTAATCAATTCACCTAAATATGATCAAATGAAAAGCAAACGAATTCAAGCACTTATCAATTTTGTACTTATTTGCATGCATGTGAAGATTTTTTAGCAAATAAATTACAATATAGAATAAAACTAGTATCATGAAAAAAGCCCACCTTTAAAACAATAATTTTGCTAATGTAAAGATATTAGTGTCTGTGATGAGCAATAAGCAATATTCAGATAGAAATCTACAATTGTTGGTGAGTTCTATCTCTGACAAACAACAAAGGAAATGTAACTGATGCTGACATCCATCCCTAATTGAAGTCTGGCAAGCCTTTTAGAAGAAACACAAACACTTAACAACCATTCTCCCCAAACTAGAACAAAACCATTTAGATCTCCTCTCATTCTTTTCATTCCTCATTACTTTTCATTTATAGACACTGCCAGGTGCCAGCTGGGGCACAGCACAGGAACAGCAAACTGCAGATGATGGCTATTTCTGATATTTCAAGCAGAACCAGAACCTGAATCTGTTAAGAAAAAAACCCCAACAAATACAACAGGAAAAGCAGAAGTTCTTCTGAGCTTTTCACCTCAGAGTTAATGTATCTGGTTAGTTTAGATAATAATCCAAGCTACTCTTATAGGTGTGGTATATTCTTGTTGGAAATTCTGCAGCATTTTGCTGTACACCTGTTTCTCACAACTATAAGTAATTAATTTCTTTAAATTAGCAGGTAACACTATATAATTTTGCTGTAAATTATCCATTTGAGATTTCAGTAGGAGTAGAAGATGTGCTTGTGAATCCTTTGTCCATTATTCTCATTATATTTAAGTGTCCCATGTATGGCCAGAAGTCAGAGGGCATCACCATTATAGCCTTGCAGAGTTTTGAAGTCAGTTCTAGATAAAATGTCTACATTTAAATATTCTAAACTATTAATTTAGGCAAGGATTTATTTTTTCCTGATGAACTTACTCTTAAATTGATTGTTTATACTGTATTTAATTGTATTTAGAAGGATAACAAATAATGCTAAAGAGCTCTTTAAAAGGAAGGAAAACTTCTTGCACAAATGATTTAATAATTAAACTACTTATTGAAGATATATTGAAGATATATTGTATTTTTCTTAATTTGTAATAATGTTCAACTACTTGGTAAATTAATGCTGGCTTTGTTTAATATCTTACAGGAAGCTTCAAAAGATGGTGCATGACATCAAGAAAAATGAAAGTGGGATAATAAACAAGTTCAAAAAGTAAGTTTGCAATTCCAATGCCTAGTTTTATCAATGTGGGGAAGTTTGGATTGTGAGCAGAGTGGTGTGTAGTACTTCAGTGATGGGACCATGTCATTCCAGGGGGATGCGCTTCAGTGCATGGAAAGAGCTTTGGTTCAGACTGCGACCTGCAGAATTGTCATCAGTATTAAGGCTATCATAAAGGAGTTGTAGAAGTGGAGTCCAATGATAGGTTGTGTTTGTAGCCTTGAAAAAAACCAGTATTTTAGTGAAGAGCCTTTTTTTTTGGAATGTTTGCTGGGAATGGTCATTGCTTGTTGTTTGCATGTGTGCCTTTCTCCTTAGGCAGCTGTTTAGGCTTCCCACTGCAATTAAGTTGAATTTGAGCTCCACCTTGAACCAACTGGTCAGACATCATACTTAAAATTCCCATAAAAATGCAAAGTCCTGCTGGGTTTCAGTCTCATAAAACAAAATCCAGCATTACCTAGCACCCTGATATATAAGATATACTGAACAGCATGCAGATTGTGTCACGGGCATGAAAGTATTATAAAGTATTCGTATGTATTTATACATAGAAAGAAATTCCAGTAATTTTGCATCCTTGTCAAATGAATACACTATTCACTGTTTCCAGACAAACATCTATTTAAAGCAATTAGCTATTTAGCACACTTTTCTTAATGCAACAGCTCATTTGCATTGAAATTCCATTTGAATGTGATTTTCTCATTCAGATGTGTTTCTTTACATGGGTCATTGGCAACAAAAGTATTAAGTACTTTTAGAAGTTAATTACAACACCTATCTGCAGTGTTTCCAGGACAACCATGTTAAATTCTGGAAATACAGCTCTTGTACATAAAAGACACGTGAAAGTACTGTTTTAAATTGTTTTTAAAGATGGCTGAGTTCAAGGGAAGCAGCTAATTCTCAGTGTAGCTGAAGCGATCAGTCAGCTGCTGGCAGCAGCAGTGGGGCCCTGCCAGGTGTGGCTGTGCAGGAGCTCTGGAGAGCCAGGCTGGCTCAGCTCCTGGCCCTGCTGCCAGCCCGGGCAGGGCTGGTGTTTGTGGGCAGCTGCTGGAGCTGCCAGAGGAGGGGGACGCGCTCCCAGGAGAGCAGCGCTGCCCAGCTCTCCCGTTGCTCAGGCAGGAGGGGTAATCTTGGCCTCCAAGGCCTCCTTTGTGCTCTCATTTCCACTGCTGTGTTTTCTGCCCGCACACCTTTGAGCAGGCTCTGATAGTAAAACACCTGATCCATCAGATAGATTTTGGAGGTTTTTTTTTTCCTTTACTCATCCTCTTTTACTCTGAGATTGCTGCAGTTCACAGTTAATCACAGTCCCTTGCTATAGTTATTTCCATGCAAGCACAAAAGTCTCCCATAAAATGGCCCTCTTTCAACTACTTGGGGTTTTAAGTTAATTTGTGTTTTTGTTTTTAACACAGTGACCACTGTGTTCACCCCCCATCTACAAAAAACTCATTTTCACCTGGGATCTGCTGACAGGGAAGAGCTGCCAAGACTTTGGTGGGGTTTTGGAGGGGAAGGGGTTAAAGAGGGCTTCTTATAGTTGTTGCTTTTCAGTAAAGGGTGGCTTCCTGCTTCACAATAGTTGTTTAAAAGCCTCAGAGAGGAAAGATAACAGAAACAATAGAAGCAGCTAAGGTTTATCATTTGAGGCTACAAAGTGTCTCCTATAGTAGCCTGAACATGAATTCTGCTGTTAAATCAGTTGCTCTGATTGTGTGTCTTTCCTAAAGGGGAAGAACAGAAAAGGGAGAAGTAACATGAACCAAATGTAGCAGAAGCTGGGAAGGTCATCATTAAGTGTCAAAGATTGCTCCTATAGCGCTGTAATGCTTTGATTCACTCAAGATAATATATATATATATACATATATATATATATATATAAAAGAGCAGACTCAAAAACTCAAAGTATGACTGCAGCACAAAGCTCACATGTCAACTCTCCCAGTTATAAGAACACGAGGTATAAAAGCATAATGATCTTTCTGATGTTACTGTGATTCATCTGAGTCATAATAATTGTTTTTGCAGTTATGAAGATCAGAAATTTAGTTTTTAAAAATTGAAGAATTTCTAATATTTGCACATGACTTCAGAGTTCAGGTCTTGAACCCAGCACATAATGAGACTTGCAATAAAAGCATGAGTTGACAGCATTCAAGGATAGGTACAAGAGGCGCTAAGCTTTACAGAATTAGAGCTGGTTGTGTTCCTTACTGTGCAATCTTTGGGCACTTTTTTTTGTAAAAACAAACAAAACATGGCTATCCAGATGATCACTACTTCCATTTCAGTTAAAGGATTATTTTATTAAATGTCAAGGTTCTAAACATGACTGAAGCAGGAAAAAAGTCATTTAAAATGGGCTTTGTGTAGCATAGATTTATACATATGCTAGGAAAGAAAATCAAAATCAAACCTGTTATAAACAAATAATTTTAGAGAATTCAAATAATCTACTTGATTATCTGAAGCCTAAAGTTGTCACCCAGATGTATGCTGTAAGCCTCCGCTACACAAATTGAAAGAATTATCAAATATTCATGAAATGCAGTGACTAACTAATGACTTATTAGCAGTATGTGTTAAAACACTTCTAAAATCTGGATTGGCTCCTGATTATGCAGAAATGTAAAAGGTCTCGTGTCTCAAAACATTTGCTCTCCAGGTTAGTTCATCTGTGGGGTGCAGGTGGGGAGGAATTAATCTACTATCCATGTGTCTGTGGAAAGCAGGCTGAGCAGTCCTAGTAGCAGGAAAGAAATAGAAACGTTTTTTCGTTGCTTAAAAGTTCCTGTTTGTTCCCCATTCCAACCCAACGTTTTCTGGCAGTAAAAATATTGGCCACTGCAGGGTACCTGTCACCTGCTTGCCCTTAATCACATGCAGAGCTGTTTACAGCCCTGAGTCCCAGCTGCTGTGCAGATCACAGTGTCAAGGAGGATTATGTACTCAGGTGTAGAAGCAATGAGCGCAGCCAGCATTGGATAAACAATGAGAGCTGGGGGCCTTTTTGTCATACTCACATCCTTGGTAATACAGAAGAGGGAAGCAGAGCAATCATAGGTTTCAGGGTGCAGGATGGTGGCCTATGTTTGAAACACGCTGTAACTCATCTGTACACCATAAGCTTTAAGCCTCAAGGCTTTGTTCAGTGGAATCCTGGCTCCACTGAAGGTGGGTGTTAAAAGCCACACTGCATGCACAGCAAAGTCAGGACTTCACCTAAAGTTTTGTACGTGCTGACTTGCTGTGTTGAATAAGAAGCAAGAAGTTCAGTTTATTCTCTGTCTTGTAATATCCCATCCTTCACAAAGCCATCAGAAATCATGCACTTGTACTCATGGTTCTGACTGCACACTATCCAAATGTGTCCATTTCTTGAACATTTGCCACGTGACCTGGAAAATGGAACAAAGATGCTTTACCTAACTTTTTAGTTGGGTAAGTCTTTGCTTCACATTTGTGTGGTCCATTTTTCTATACCATTTATAATTTAGGCAGAAACTTCAGGCAGAAAAATAGTTGTGTCACTAAATGCCTGTTCAACCTGCATAGCTACAACTAAAAGACATTCATGATGAAACCCTTGGCAGTGGGAAAAGCAGTATTTTATGAACCAAACAGTGAGAGAAAGTACCAAAATCAAGCTGTACCATGCTTAGAAAAAGAAAAAAAGGAAAAAGTATAATACCTAATTTTAATTGTTATACATGAAAATTGCTGTGTAACTGAATAGAATGTTTTGAGTGTCAGGATATTTATAAATGTAACTGCCATAGCACATTGTAAGAACACGTGTGAAAGAGTCATAATAACAATTTCAAAAAAGAAATCACCTTCAATTTAATTTTGTCTTGTACATTTGCTGCATAATTCCAAATGTATAACAAACTCTTCCACTAGGAATACACAGTTCAGGAAAAGTTTATCTGTTCTCATCGCACCTTTTGGACCTCTGGAAATGTTTCTGGCAAAGTTCAATTAATTTATTGTGTAATCACAAGTGTGATGTTCTAGTGCATGTAAAGCTAATACCTACTGTAATCTTTAGAAACACTCAGGTCAGAAAAGATACCAGTATAATTTTTTAAGAACTATTATGTTAAAATGGTTCCTAACAAGGGAGTGCACTTTTTACAGACTTAACAATACAAAAAAGCAAGGGACTCTTGAAAACAAGGAGTTTTCAGGCATATCTTAAATGCTGGGGGACTGAGCAGAAACACTAGTAGGGAGATGCACCTGTGGGAAAATTTAAGTGCTACATGTAAAGGTCTACTAATATGTGTGTTTGGTTATTTTTCTGGGTGTAGTCTGTAAAAACAAGTGTTGCTAGAACAAAACACCCAGACCTCTGCTGCTGTTCATTTTAAAATTCTTCACTTAATACAGGAAAACCAAAATGTGCTACAAATTCTAAGTAATTAATATTTGCAACTCCTACAGGACCATATATGTCAGAAGAGTTAAGTACATGCCTAAATGTTTTGTTGGATCAAGCTCAGCATATTATAGGGGGAAATCTTGGAATGCATTGTTTTAAAATGGAATAATTTATTCTCTTAAAACTTGTTCTGAATTTCTGTACCCTGCATAATATTCTTATGTGAGAAGCATCTATAACATATGAAGTGTCTCAAGTGCTACCTGGTTATTTGTTGAAGCTCCAGTATATGTACTAGGATTAAATACATTTAAATGTGCATGGTCAGTTGGATGGCATTTGATTCTTGCAGTCCCTTCTCATTAACTTCAGGGACCAGGACAGAGTCAATTGCCATTCTGCAGGGATCTGTGTGGACAGTGAGGTCAGAGTCTGCAGCAGCTGGGTAACCGCGCCTTGGTGTAGGGTTGTGTCTTTTGAGTTTGTGTTGTGGTTTGCACGTAGGGTAGAGCTCTGGCTCCTGTAAAGTGAAGCTCCAGCTGACTTCAAAAGAGCTTGGATTCCAGTTCTGGCACTCAGAAAATCATACCAGTACTGGGAAAACTTCTTTTTAAGTGAATTTGAATTTTAGAATAAATAACATATTTGAAAAGATTCTAGCAAATATAGATGTGGCCGTAAACTGTTTCAGCTCTGTGACAGAAACATTGTTTCTTTTCTTCTATTGATATTCAGGTTCCAAAATGAACAAGTGGCCTTAATTTGCAAAACTGGGAAAGATACTTGGGATCGGTATGCTATTCCATAGCTGCACATGGCATGATAGGCTGCTTAGACACAGACCTCTGTTCTTCCCCTCGTGTGCTTTTGTTATAACGTATTTACACTTTCTGCCAGGGCCACTGCCAGGATTTACAGGGCCTGGTACCAAGTGTGGAAGATTTCTGTTTAGCAGTTTAGAATGTGTGATATTGCTTAGCCATGTACTTTGATATTGCTTAGCCATGTACTTTATACCATGGCCCAGACAGCCTCTTACTGTTGCCTCAATTCCACTATTTTCCAAGTCTCCCCCATTTCCGAACAACTCGTGGCAGGCATGTTGTAAAACACATCAAGAGATCTTGGTCTCCTCTTCCTAAGATGTTAGATGAGCCCTGGCAGTGGCCCTGGGATTTTCTTTCTAACATGGCTGTGCTAACCTGGACAGAAGACCGGAGCAGAGCTGTTGAGAATGCTTTTTAATTTACTGTTTGTACACTAAGTTACATTATGTTTCAGGAAGTTAAAACCTCTGAGGACACAGGTATCCATCATTGGTGTTGTTAGCCATGAACAAAGCAGGCTAACACTGCAAAAATAATCTTCCTGGTTTGGTTTTTGTTTGGTTTGGGGGGTTGGTCTTTTTTGAGTTTTAGCAATGCCCACACTATTTATTCATTGATTGATTCATGCATGGGGTGTTTTTGGTGACTGAGCAACAGAATTCCATTAATTCAACCCAGATGTAGCCAAAGCATTTCTCAAAACAGACAGGAAAATTTGTAAGTTGATGTGGTAGTGCCAGCCTGCCACCATCCTGAGTAAAAGCGGTACCTGAACAATGATACCTATGCAGCAAGCCTAAACAGGACCTAAATATTGAGCGTCAAATTCTTGTGGTAAAACAACATTTGCAAACATTATTGCTCAGAGATCCCAAAAAAACATTTTCAATTCTTTGGGGATGTGGTTTTTTTAAATATTTGCTTATTTTTGCAAATGAATTTGTTAGGACCTGACTGAAGAATGAGTGAAATCATCAGTTTAGTGGACAAAGCTTCAGGTCCACAGTGAGATCTCGTCAGTGCTACAAGAAAGCTGTCAGACAATGTTCAAAAGTCACTTTAAAGACTAATTTTAAAGTCATTAATTATCTTAATGTTTTATCTGGCTACTAAAAACAAAGGGTTGTTGTTTTTTCCTTCTGCAGAGGCATCAGTCTGGCCTGTGATGCCACACATGCACTATTCATCTTGACTTTAAACCCAAATTCTTCTCTTTCATTACAGGGTAGTGAAATAATTCAACTGACTGTAATTCAGTGTATTCTTTGGACAGCTGCAAGTTAGTAAGAAGTTTACACATATGTGTACTTCTGCTTGCTAGAGATATATATATATGTGCACATACTTATGAACCTACCTGTATAGCCAAAAAGATCCTTTCAGTATTTCTAGAAATCAATCATCTTTTGATTAACTTGGTATGTGATGACATTGTAACAGTTTTTACCAAAAAAGGGACGTAATAAAATAATAAAAAGTGGAATCTTTCACTGAGAGACCTGGTATACATTTAAATATTAACCATCAAATGAAGTGCATGCAAAATTATTTAGTTCTAAAATTACAAATGGAGAGTGCTACACCACTTTCTTATGCCATAGTCTTAATAAAGCCTCTGTGAACTTGAACAGATTTTCATCTTCTGATAGATCATCATTAATTTCTGCCCCCTATCTTATCTCTGTTTGGAAATGAAGAAGACATGGGGTGAGCAAAGAAGCTGTCCTTTCAACATATGTTCTTAGTGAAAAAATTATATTAAATTCTCAGATACTATTTTATTATTTTATCAGTTTCTAGCTTTTGAAAGCATTCTTCTACAGCTATTTGCTAAGCATCTGTGATGGTAATCTGTATTTCTTTAGCTGTGGGTATCTTTAGTTATCAGCTTTTTCATGTGTCTGGCTAATACTCTTTTCTGGTGAATGTTACTGATGAGATCATAAATGTAATAATTATAATTTACAGCCTTAAAAAAAAGCCACCGCCAAGTCTGCCACAAAGGGATTATGCTTCAGGTAAGGCTGCATTAATGTAAATTCAAACTGCATGTCTGTGTTAATTTGCTGTCTATATGCCTAACAGTATTTCAGCTATACAGTGCCTCATAATTTGTTTTTAATGAGAGAACAAGATACCATTATCAACAACGCTGAAGGTAGTTCACACCTCTGAAATGAAAGGCAAGAAAGAAATGATTAATTGTGCCAGCATAAAGAGTAGCAAGTAACCACTCTTTCAAAATCAGTCTTAATCAGAGTTCTGTATCGAGGCTGCTGTAAAAATGGAGAATTTGCATGCAGCCCCCTCCTTACAGAAACTGTGAAAGTAAATACGGAAGAAATTGAACAAATGCATCATTACGGATTTAAAATCTTAATGCTATTAATGTAATGATGACATCATGAACTATCTTAAAGGTAGAATCACCATGAATTATCTTAAAGGTAGACCTTTACTTGCTTATCATACAGCACTGCCCACAAACTAGTTCATGGCTATTTTTTACAAGCTAACAGCCATCTTGTTAAGATAAGAATAGAAGAAAGCAGGACAGAGTTTAGAACTTATCAGGTAACTGTTCCCTGTTTAAATATAAACACTTAACCAACTCTAAACCAGGGCCCAGAGGTCAGCAAGAGTTCCATTATCTAGAAATTGTCACCCCTACTTAAAAATGAGATGCATTAGCAGGACACTGGGGGTAAAGTGTGTGCTCTGCTGTTCAGACATAGTTTGTGATTTTCTAATGCTGTTCCAACAGTTCTGAAATAATTTGTCAAAAATAAGCAAGAAGGCATTTAATTTACTATTCTGTCCAAATAGATGTGTTGCTCAGAACTGTTTGGAAGTTTTGCTCACTCTTTTTTAACTGAATATGATAACTATAGATTGAAAAATCAATCTAAGACAAACATTTATATTCACTATTAGACCTCCTTAAATAACTCTAATGTTTGGTTTAGAACACGCAGACAATGAAGAGGAACAGTGGTCAGATGATTTTGTAAGTACATATTTTGGGCTAGTAGAAGGTTACTGTGGCAACAAGTTAGCTCAAGAAATAATAATAAAAGTTTCTTTTAAAGTCATCTACTTGTGGTAGAACTAAATATTATTGTAATGTTGTTATTTTTTACCTCAGTTTAATTCACAAGTAGCCACTGATTTTTAGCTGCCTCAATTTTTTTACATTCAACTTAGAAGTACTTTCAGAAGCACAGCCAATGGTAGCCACGAATGCTAAGGTTTTTGGATAAGTAAGCAAGTGGCATCAATTTGAGGGACTTCCTAAACTGAACAATAATTTCAGAAATCAGAAGAAGGTTTTATTTGGGGCAGGAAGGGTGGGAGGGGTGAGGAGAGGAAAGCCACTTCTTACTAAAAATGAAAACTTCTGCTAAGATTTTAGAAAACATTAGAATGAAGCAATTCACGACTGTCAGCCATGTAAAGTAATGGTGCAGCTGTCAGCCTGAAGTGACCAGTCTCCTTCTGGAGTCAGATCTTGAGCATCCCTTTAACTGGAGAGGGAGAGGAAGTGACAACACACACCAGGATCCATCTGGCTGGATCTAGAAAGGAACTATCCTAGGCAAGGAAACAAGCTATTGGTCCATAATTTGAAGACTGAGCTCTTGAGGTGAAAGGACTCCTTGGAGATAGCAAAAAGACAGGGAGCTCCTGTGAGGTGCAAAAGGGGAAGAGGCAGGGGGGCCTCTTTGCAAGAGGAAGCACAAAAAGGGAATATGATGTGTCTGTTCGAGGGTACACTGTTGTAATTTTGTGTTCTAGAATGCTATGAGATGAGAAATGGGGAGTTCTGTTTTTCTAGGACAGTGATTATGAAAATCCAGATGACCACTCTGACTCTGAGATGTATGTGGTCCCCAGTGAAGAGAATCCTGATGACAGCTATGAGCCACCTCCAAGTGAGAAGGAGAAAAAGAAGATTCCCTCTGCATTCCCTATTTCTAGGGGTGAATATGCAGGTAGTTATGGAATAGTTAACTATGCCACTTTGATAATTGCGTTTTGATCAGTACCAGAAGAGAAGAGGCCCCAAATGCACTAATCTGTCCTTTCCTCAAGAGTTTGCTTTTAATTCTCATACTCAGATCTTAAGCATTCAGGGGTATGATTTTTTTTTTTATTACAACATGAAACAGGTTAGTATTGCCAGTAGTTATGTTTATAATTTTAATATAATGTGTCCTAGAGACTGTGATAGACATCTACTAATGACAAAATTCAAGCAGAGATATGGGAAATACTATTAACTTCGAGCTCCAAATTAATCCACATATATTGATGCAGCAATTACTCTTAAAGATGAGGCACATAAGACTAGACAGGTCCCTTCTTAAACTTCTCTGTTTCTCCAATCATTATTCCCAAAGCAGTAAAACAGTAGCCCAAATATTCACTCCTTCAAAATTGGTACTAAGGATGATAAATATACTGAAAAACAGGACAGGATCAAGATTTTATTTTCATCAGTCCAGTATAAAGGGATTTTTTTCTTTCTGATTTGATTCTTTTCAACCATGGATAGGTTACATTGAAGTGAATGAAAGTTAGCTTCAGTTAAGTGAAGACTTGAGACATGGAGAAAAGAAACATTGACATGATACCTGCTTTCATTTTTGTATGACACCAGACTGTTACTGGTTGTAGAGTATTCATCAAAGTGTTAAAATACCACATAATTACTCATGGAAGTTTATCAGCCCTTCACCTCTGTGTTCTTTGAAAAAGGAAGGACTTGACACCCCAGAGAACCTGGCATAATTCATGTTGCAGTCCCACCCAGTGTCATTTTTCTCACGTCTCTATGCCCAGCACCACACAGCCACCACCTTTTCCCCAGGGAGTTGAACAGTTGTTGATACAGCAGCCAGTGCCTGGGCACCCACTGCACCTGATACAGCGGGCCAGGCTGCTGCCCTGAGCAAGGAAACAGCACCTGGTTACACACACATCTCAACATCAGCTCCAGCTGTGCCCAGGTCTGCCATTTGATCTGTGCTGCAGCCACAGCAAAGACTTTTGCTCAAGCAGTAGGAGACAATGCAGAGACTAATGTGTCATTTTTACTAAAATTGTTGTTTTCTGCCAATTAAAAGACAATCGCACCAGTCACCAGAATCTTCCTCCCATCAACAAACCCCTCCCAAGTACACCCAGTCCAGCCATCTCCAGACCAAAGAAACCATGTGTGCCATCCATGCCATTGCCATCTCCTGCTGCAAAACCAAAAGTGCCACCTAAGCCTAAGGAGTGCAGTGATGATGAGGTAAAGTTTACAGATATCCTTTTTATAACTGTGTAAATGTCATAGCAATGCCGTGGGCTGGTCTCTTTCTTAGCCTTCGTAGTACAAATCATTTTGTACATCACTAACAGTGACCTGCTGTCAGATATCCTAGGGGATATCTGCCTGCTTTGAGTATCAAGGAAGCTCTTTAGACCATGGAATAGCTCCTGATCATCCATAACAAGCTGCAGGCAGTGGGGAGGGAGTAATATCAAAGGCTGTTCCAGGACCAGGGGGAAGGGAGGGCTTCCACACACCACTGGAATAATTCCATAAAGGGATTTCAGTCTTTGGGATTCCCTTCCACACAGGATGATAAAGGTCTGAGATAGGAGTCACTGTGAAATGGCAGCTATTGTAAACTGCTGCCAGGGCTGCAATCCAAACAGTTTGATGACATGATGGAGGTTTAACTGAGAGATTTTTGTCCTGCATTTCTCATAGGATAACTACATTGTGCCAGTGGACAATGATGATGATAACTATATTGAACCCACAGAAGGCAGCGTGTCACTACCTACAAGATGTGAGTTTTAGTCATTTAAGCTTATAATTATTGCTTTATTAGGAATAATAGGGAAAAAAAATGGTAAAATAATGTCTGTTTCTAGGGTTCAAAGAGTGGAGAGGCAGCTGTTAAAGAGATCACAGCCTGCAAAAAGGCAGTTGGCTTCTTTGGCTTATGACAAGGCCAAGGAAAATTATTTTTAACTTTATTGGAAGACATGTTTAATTTCTGCCTCTCTCAGCTATTTCATAGTCCAGCCCTTGTACAACCAGGAGGCTTCTCATGACATTTGACCTGCCTTCTCATCTTAGGGGCAGTAGCATTAAAATTCTCTGTTTGCTGAAGTGCTTAGATATGCTTAGATATTTAGTAGATAAAGACAGACTTTGCTTTTATTTTTTTAAATCTCACTTATATTTATAAGTATATTTAGCTAGAGAATGAAATTACTGCAGCCCAAAGGTGAAAAGTAAACAGAGAGGAGCATGTAGCTCTGCTCTCTGACATCACTGACAGTATCAAACCTCTTCAGAAAGGCTGAAATACTGAATAATCCTTCTTTTTTTAAATGAGAGCTGCTTTCTGACTCAGTTGATTTATTCAAGGTCACACAAAACGTTGTCATTTGGACCTATTTAATATTCATTCTTATTGTATAAATGTTACATCGTTAGTTTGTAAACAGATGTGTGTATATATAAAATATATATGTGTATATATGTGTACATATACACAGATGCACAAATATATATATATGTACATGAATAAAATATGTTTCAGCACCTGTGAACAGATTTATGAAGACAACAAAGCCAGCCCCCTCTATTTCTCCAAAGCCTTCTCTTACTTCTGTTATGCAAGGTATGTGAAGCTTGCATTGCTGTTAGAATAAAATAATGTAAAACTGAAATATTAAATTATGCCTGATGTATTCACACCACTAACCCCATTACATACTAAAGTAAAACAAAAATGTGTTCCCCTTTAGCTTTTCTATGTTGTAGCAGTTGCTTTGTCTAACTTGAACAGTAAATCCACTTTAAGCATGAATAAAACTAGAACAAGTTATTTGCCCCAAATTAATTTATTTGTAGTCTTTTGCTCTGGTGGAGGAACACAAATGGATCAATTCAGCAAAAAGAATTATAGGACTCAGCATGTCAGTAATCCAATTTCACCATAGGAGTCAAGACCCAATACTTCAGACTTAACCATATAGAATTTCTGTATAGGCTGATGTCTTGCATGGCCTTTTATAACAGTGTTCCCATTGAGATTCTGTAAAGAGCAGTTTATTTGGAAAAAGAAACAAAAGCAGAAGCAAATAAGAGGAATCCTATTTGCTTTTGTAAATTCATATATTCTTGTTAATCTCTCTCTTCCAGCTTAGAGTTGTTTTGCATCCTCACTCTCATTAATTGCTTGGATGTAACCTTTCCAGACATGACACAGTTCTTTAAAAAGCTTTGCATATTCATTAGTAATGTGTTTAGCATTAAGTCACAAACTACAAGTCATAAACTAACATTTGTTATGAATTGCTTGAGATTTCGTGAGTTATTTTCCAGACATTTTAAAATGCCCTTTTCAGTTTCAGCCTTTCTGTAAATCAGTGTCGAGCAACAACCAACTCCTGACAGATGTTACTACAGAATAAAACATCTCCCCCTGGTGGGAGCTGGGACACTTGAGTGCATGAAATTTACTGAAATAGAATTCTTTTTGCATTGAAGAAACTGGGCATAGATAAAGATGCTGGTGGTTTTTTTCTTTCAAGATCTATGAATTAAAATATACTTGTGGGTCAGAACTCAGGGAGGGATGTTGGCCATGCAAATGAGCCAGCTTGTATTTATGACTGACCTGATTTCTTCCTCCCTGAGTCAAGGAAAGGCTAAATGCTGCTACAGGTGTCATAACACATTTTTTCCAAAATGACCCAGGTTTGCACAACACAAGCATTAATTTTGCTTGCAGGGGGGAGGGAATGAGAAGAAAAACAAAACAGGATGACACAGTGACTGCCTATCAGAATTCCTGTGACTTCACCTGCAGTTTCCCCTACAAGATAGGGGGTGGTTTTGCTCCAGGGTTTTGGTGGCAGATTAAAATTCTGAGCAGATTCTCCAAGGTATTTTCCAGAGTCCAAAGTATGACTGATAGAAATTCAGATCAGCTTTTATGGTAACATGCAGTATGGTTTTGCTACACTAAAGAATGCTTTTTATTTCTTCCCTGTCCTGTAGAAGTCTACGAGGTTCCTGAAGAAGAGGTGAGGCCTTTCTACAGTATCACTCCCACTGCCTCAGGCAGGGTACAGATGTGACTGTGAGAAAAGATTATCAGTCTTTCAAAAGGGAAAACTGGGAACGTATCTCTTCCTGCACTTAAAGCTTTCTGACACTCCCTTTTCAGAAATGGCAAACCATTTCAGAGGAGTAAATGGGAAGGGGAAAGTTTCCCAGTCCTCTGTGATAGTGATCCAATCTGTGAAGCAGCAGCCTAAGGGAATGTTTTACAGAAGCAGAACTGCAGCAGAGAGCAATGACAGTTCTGACAAAGTAATTTTTTTCCCATTTGCTGGTACTGACATAGCATATGGCCAAAGCAGATTTACTGATGTTGAGTTCTTGCCTGTCCCATCCTAATGTAGATTACCAGACAGAGCTCTAGTAGAAATCTGTATCACAATGCAAAAATAATATCTTGATGTGGTAACATAAATAGGATCATACATATTTATTTTATGAAATTAAAAAGTGACCAAAAAAACAATTCAGTGCATTTTCTCTTACAGGAAAAACCATCACCACC
Organism: Fringilla coelebs; assembly: GCF_963513975.1. NCBI lineage: Eukaryota > Metazoa > Chordata > Aves > Passeriformes > Fringillidae > Fringilla > Fringilla coelebs. The sequence continues at coordinate 21,684,918 of NC_140066.1, read as the reverse complement.
ACCAGTAACCAGGTAACCCATTGCTGTCAATGTTTGTGCATTATTTAAAACTGTCAGAAAATATTTTTTCTCATCTACATGTCTGGTAATTCTTTCTCTAGAAGAAATACAGTAACAGAAGAAATACAAACAGTAAATATCTCTTCAGATTATCTGCACAAATATTATCAATCATTTCTATGTTAATTGCAATAACCCAAATGTAATACATACTAAAAAGAAATACTCTTAAGGTTACTTATTAGAATTTTGATGAGGTAGGGGAGAAGAAGGAGAGGTTTTGTTTGTATTCACTGTTGTTAAATGTAATTTTCCTTTATTAATTCATATTTCATTACTAGGTTCACCAAGCCAGTGATGTTTATGCCTGTTCAGAATACAGAGCACTCCCACATGCACAGCATGACCAGAGAGTCACCTAAGCAGGATAATTCCAGGTAAGTTAACAGCAGCTTAGATCAATAGGAAATATTAGCAGAGAAAAAAATTTCTTCTCTCCAATGTGTAGACTTCAAACAATAAAAAATTGTCAGGCCACTCAAATAGCTAGGGATGCTAGGACAAGGTGAGAACCAAAAGCTCTCCTTGCTTTGTGAACTTCTGTGTTGAAGGCAGTTTGCCATATAGATAGGATTTTCTGAAACATCCCTTTAGGGATCCGGTATAGGGATAAAATATCTCTGCCAGCCATTTAAGGTCTTATTAGCCATCTCTGCATCCTTACAAATTAGATGTTTTTGCAGTTGTATAAAATTGCTTGTAAAGAAACTGGGCTCAGTAAATCCATGGTTTATATCCCACGTCTCTGGCAGAAAAGGGAAAAATCATACTTGAGTGTGCAGACTACTTCACTCCTGTGTCCCCAGAAGCATAGAAAGCTGCATCATAAGCCCTGCCTCCTCTCTAGGTCATTATTTTACAGAGTGTGTTATGTGCCCCCAGAAGGAGGCATCCACAATCCTCTGTGTGTGAGGGTGTTTGGTGAGGTCCTGTGCAGTCACAGGGGACTAGGACAGGAGCTGCTCTAGAGTAGTTTCCCACCAAGGGCACAGCATCACCACAAGCAGTGTAGCTGTACAGAGCTGAAATCAAATCCATTTATGCAGACCTCCTTCCCTCTAGATCTTAAAAAGCCTGTCTGAGCCAATTAAATTAATTGTTATAACAAATCCTATTCATTATAACTTACTGTGTGTATTTTTCAGAAATATTTTGCCTCTCCCCAGAAGTCGTCTTCATCCAAAACCAGTGAGTAATTAATGGGCCGCTCTAAAAGAACGTGTTAACTTGAGTCCTGTGTTTCATGTATAAATAGATGGATTTTTCCTTTATTATGTGGATTAAATAACAGAAACAGATGACAGACTGTCAGATTCATCTAATATTGTGCTTGTTGCTATTAATCCTTTGGGCAAAAGAGCACTGGACATCTGGAAAAAGTTCAAATGTTTTTTGGGATATAAGGGATATATGTTTCAGTCCACAAAAACAATTTCTTGTGCCAGTTGTACTTCAGGAACCTTACTTTAAGTAGCAGAGGATTATTCTGCCCAATCTGAAGCACTTTTCCTTGAGCCTCATTCCTCTCAGATGGTGAATGATTAATGCTTTCTGAAAATGGAAACCTTCTAAAATGTCAGACTGGGTAGTCTGAGTAACCAGTATCACTAGGAAATGCAGTCCTTGAAGGACTAATTACAAGCCTTGGGTCCTAAGGCTATGTTTCAGCCAGTCCTTTTCTCCCTCTGCCTCCCTCTGCTCTTATCCTGTCCCTTGCATTGTGCTGGGTTGTTTAAGCAAAGTATTTGGAAACTTGTCCAGCTGCAGAAAGGAGTAAAAGCAAATGGTAAAAGATTCTTTTTCAGCCAGATTAGCTCCATTAATTGATCTACACCATAGCTCTACTCACAGCTGTGCCAGTTTTAGAGGGTCTTCCTGAGGAGCCAACCATCCAGAACAGAGCAACGTGTCAACCGTGTCAGCATCTGTGCTAAAAGCTGCACACTCAGACCCTGTCCCAGCCCTGTGCTCCACATTGTCCCCAGGAAATAATCAATCTACCAATAACTATATAGAGAAATCAGACACTTAAAACCAAGAATTTCGGGTCATAGGATTAGAAGTTATGGTAACAGTGCAGGTGCTACATGAGCACCTTATAGTCTTCAGTCTTTAAATATCTAGATGTACCGAGCAGTTCTTATGTACAACAGCATTTTAGTTTCCCTTCCACCTCATGACAAAGTTCTTCCCATTTAGAACTCTATCCTTTGGGATTCTGAACAAATCCTAAGCAGTTCCAGATTTGGGATTTCTCTTTTATTAAATAGTTTCTCAGCTTTTCTTACCAATACAAGATAAGAAAAAAAATCTCATGTCTCAAGGGAAAATGTTGGACAGAAATTCCACTATCTGATCAGCACTAAGAATACTCCTGCTTCAGAACAGATTCAAGTGCCATATTGCAGCTGAAACCTCTCCATTAATGCATTTTCAGAGCTTGCATTTGAGATGGATATCATCCTAGCTTTGCAGAGAATAAAAAGAGACTATCCTTTAGCTGGAGCCAGACAGTGAGTGAGTTACAGCTCCAAGATGAAGCTCCCAGACACACACTCATCTGTACCATGGGTGTATTCAGCTCCTGGGTGCTTGCAGTTCACCAGTTTGTCACAGGAGTCAGCCTAGGAAGGAGTTACCCAGTGCAGTCCCAATTCTGGGGTCTTTGCTTGTCTTGTAAGCCTTTACAATTTTAAATAAACAGGGTAATGAGCATGATTTTATCCAGTGCTCTGTTGTTCCTTTCCATCCCTGGCTACAGCAGCTTGACAAAGGCCAAACAAAAACGGAAACATCTGTTAACTGCTCCCATTCAGTCTGCTGTCAGCACTAACCAGCACTGATCATGTGCACAGAACTGTAACCCTTGTTCCTCTCAAAGGCCTGAGCTGACTGGGAGAAAAATTTTGCCATGTCTCATTTCCCCAACTGCTGGGTGATGGATTACACCTCTCCAGGCAGAGAATGGAGGCATTTGTCACTAACATTAGTGAAAAGCTATTAGCTGAGTAGATGAAGACAGACAAATTAATAACTGGTGCCTCTTTGAAAGATACTTATCAGATGGCAGTCTTGCTTCCCTAAAAGTCAAGAAATGGGAGTCAAAATTAAGCATCTCCCAGAGAAGCCAGGAAATTAGGTGGATTGCTTCAATTCCAGCATGGTGATAAGAGAGTCTACTCGGTTTCCTCCATTCAGTGGAAGATGCGTTTTTAGCATGTTCAAATCTGCTGCAAAATTTTTGTCTTCCAGGTCAGAAATTAAACATGAACCAAAAGGTCTCACTGCAAAACTAAGGCCAAATTTTCTCAATACTTACTACAAGCAATCTCAAGATTGTTAGAAAGTTCAAAATTTGATGGTTGCTTAAAATTTTTCAAATGACATCATAGTGATCCATATAGTATTCTGGATACTATATGCCTTCTGTACAAATATTTCTTTAAAAATTACTACAGATACCTAAACCATATTGATTATTCATGCAGTTCTCATTTAATAATCAAAGAATCATTCAGGCTGAGAAAGACCTCTAAGATCAAGTTTCAGCTGTTAATCCAGCACCACCATGTTCACCAGTAAACCACGTCCATAAGTGCCACATCCACATGGCATTGAACACCTCCAAGGATGGTGATTCCACCACTTCCCTGGGCAGCCCATTCCATGCCTGACTACCCTTTCAGTGAAAACACTTTTTCTAATATCTAACCTAAACCTCTCCTGGTGCAGCATAAGGCCATTTCCTCTTGTCCTGTCACTTGTTACCCAGGAGAAGAGACCGATACCCTCCTTTCAGGTACTTGTAGAGAGCAGTAAGGCCCCCTTGAGGCTCCTTTTCTCCAGGCTAAACACGCCCAGCTCCCTCAGCCACTTCACATAAGACTTGTGCTTCAGTCCTTCCACCAGCCTTGTTGCCCTTCTCTGCTCCATTACCTCTGTGTCCTTCTGGTAGTGAAAGAATTAAAACTGAACACAGTAATTCCTTTTTTAATTCCTTCCTATCTAATCTAACCTCTTTTTCCATTACAGGACCATGAAGCAAACAATAATGATGAAAGTAAGTATTGAGAGAGATGAAAACATGGCAATATGAGAGGGACTGATATTCACCAGTTAGCAGAATGCAGCAGGCAATGTAGTGTGTAGGTGTAAATCTTATCTGTACAGTCAGCAATAAGCAAGAAGTGTTACTGAACTGTTCTCTTGTATAATCAGACTGAAAACATGTTAAGAAAAAAAAGTTAAAGCTGTGGATATTTTTTACCTTTATTACATTAACACTAAAATGGCAATGAGGAAAATCCACTGTTCATATACAGCTCACATTGTATATTAAATATATTGCTTGCATCTCTAGGTCAGAGGTTCAATAACACACAAGAATCCAGATTTCCCACTGCAGCAGCTCCATCTCCATTACCAAGGGGCCTGTGAGTAAAAAATTGTAAAAGTACTTCTTTGATGGGGATGGGTTTAATAGGTGTATTAGGACCTAACTCCTCTCCTTGCCTATAGCAATTAGAATTCAGGAATAATATTTATTCCTGTTTTGAACGATATCCTGACTAGGTAAAGGCAAGCTGTTATTTTGCTATTTCTGGAGGAACACTGTTTGTATGCCAAGTGGCCTTGCCCTTCACTGCCTGCCACTGCTGGCAGATGCTGGCTGCCTAGTCTGATTTAGATACTGCAGCACTAGCACATGCAAGCCTGGAGGTGCAGAAAGCTTTCACTAAGTTCTGCCCTCCCAAGGCATGTCAAGTATTGGACAGAGTTGTAGCTTCCTTGTGTGTAAGTACCTTTAGCGAGTGCCCACATTTCATCTGACAATACCCTTATTCATTTTTTATTCTTCTTTGTTTCTAACTGCTACAAGTATCCAGTGAATCCCATCTTAGACAGAAATACCCTGAGAGAACCAATGAAACTGATGCTTAGTTGCTAAATGAATCCATGTATCTGCTAAGTAACTATATTCTTTATTTTTCTTTTTCCTCCATACTTCAGCAAGAAAGCTTCTAATGCAGTAATTTCACCAGTAAGTTGACTTGTAATTGCATAATCACCCAAAAATTTTATTATATTTTTAATTAATTGTAAAATTTAATTTTATCATGGGTTTTGGTACAAGATAAATGCAAAAAATGCTAGGGGAAAGAGTTTTAAAGACAGGAAATATTTGGGTGCTATTACACAAATGAAGATCAGTGATCTTTCTGCTCAAGCAGAAAAATATTTTGATCAAAGCAACGTTTGAATTCAATGTCCTGGGATGTAACAATAAACACAGTGCATGAACTGAATAAATGAGAAATAGATGGGAACACAGACAATTCAGAAGTAGTCCCAGAATGTACAGGGCTGTCTATGGGGAACATGAGTTCATTGAACGTGATAGCTCAAGAAATATGCAGGATTTTACCACAATTTGTCTGAGGTTTTTCAGTAATTCAAAAAATATCCCAAAACTTCTTGTGGCAGAAAGTAAGAGGACTGGTTGAAATTTTCAAAGAAATTAATTCAAAAAATGTTCCAAACTGGCAGTTTATTATCATTGTTTCAAAATGAAAACAAAAAAAAAATTAAAAGTGGAAGATTGGTTCCAGTTTTACTGTGAGCTAAACTGACAGTTTAACTTCCAGTAAACAGAAGAAAATGTGTTCAGATATTTGTGTGCATAATTCAATACGGGTGAAAATCCAATTTTCATTTTCAAGTATTTGGGAGAAACTTCTGATTTTAGCACCTGAGATGAGAATGAACCATCTAGATTTTAGTTTTTCTCCATCTGTTTACACCCACAAGCTGGGATTCTTTCCAAATCCTTTGCAAAATCGCAAACTTCAAGGTCATACAACTAGAGACTTCACAGAATGGCCATGTCCCTGCCTCAGGGGAAGAATTCTCCAATTCTTCCAGGATGTTGTCAATTCTAAACTGTTTCACAAAAAGGATAAATGATAAACATTTGCTGTACAAGTGCCAATTGATACTTGTCCTTCTCTTTTACTGCAGAAACCGTGTTTACCTTCCAGAGAGACCTTAACTGCAAAAGAAGGTAAATTGTAGCCACTAATGTGAAAAGTTGACATTTATCCGATTTTTTTTTTACTAAAAACATGAAACAGACAACACCACATTCAAGTTACTGTAGGTTTTTGAGGGGTGTTTGGTTTTAGCAGTTTCAGACTGGATCTGGGCAGCCTTAGTTGCAGTGAGCATCATTGTTCTCTGAAAGCAGTCCCAGTAAAGCTGCTGAGGTTACTGGCAGGGTGATGTAGCACAGTAACGGACCAGCAGTGTGCCCGTGGAGCCCTGGAAGTGGAGAACGGGGAAGGGAGGGACAGGCTCTGAACTCAGCCAGAGCCATCCCTCACGGAGCCGACTCCTGCCAAGGGCAGGGAATCCATCCCGGCTCTGTCTGTGTCTGTGTGGGCAGGGAATCCATCCCGTCCGGGCTCTGTCTGTGCCTCTGTCTGTGTCTGGGTGAGGCGGCTCCAGCAGGAGCTGCTGCCTCGCTGCGGGCTGGCCTCCCCAGCGCCCTCCTCCCGTGTCACAGAGTCCCACCCAGCCCGCAGGCATCCATAGCACAGCTGTTTGCCTAGAATTAGTTTAAAAAAAGAGCAGCGTGATGGCAAGCTGCCATGTATGAAAAAAACCCAAATTTATAGTAAAAGAAACCCTCCTTCACCTACTGGGACTCCCTGACCTGGGATAACATATTTCTGAAGAAATCTTGACTGTACTGTTTGTTTTCCCAAACTCCAGAAAAACCTATGACACCAGAACGACGGCGCAATTCCAGCCAGGAACTTCCACTTCCCCCCCTTCCAAGTGGTGCCCAAAAGTAAGGTCCCCTTCCATCCTCTTGGGAATATTGCTGTGCACCAGCTGTAAGAGGCTCAAAGGGGAGCATTCTTTTCACTGGAGCCTCCTTGTTGCTTTTTCAGAGCTGAGATTCCTGAAGCCTCACAGTGGCAAAAAAAAAAAAAAAACCATGGCAAATGAATGCATACAAATACTATAACCATCACCAAAAAGCATGAGTGGATATAATCTGTAATGAAGTAAATCGAGATTTCAAACATATGTTTAAATTCCTACTAGTGGGATATCATTTTTTTAAATACCTGTATCAGACCCATGTTTCTCAATTAACAAATGGGTGAGATGGAACACATTCTACTACTGCATACTCAGACCTTTCTGTAATCTCTCAACATTTATTTCAGGCCTCTGCTCCAAAAGCCCTCCATTCTGCCAAGTAAGTATAATTAGGTTTTTGAATTAAAATGAGATTAACTTGTCATTTCAAACTAGTCTTTGAATTAAAATTATTTCAAAATACCTTGCATATTAATTAGTTTGGAATTAATGTGTCTGTAATGCATACAAAGAGGAGGTCAAGTATCCAAGATCTTAGCTCAGCTAGTAAAATTAAGGGAGTATCTCAGAATTATTGATGGAAAATGGGTGCTTCATTTATATTTATGAATACTGGAAATCTCTAGCAAAGGCAATTTGGGTCATTTCCCATCATAATAAAGATTCCATCAATCTTTCTTGTCACAGAAGAATCCTAAATATGACATTTCTGGGCTGCTCCAGGCTTCTGTTGCCTACAAGGCAGACAGATTATTATTACACTCAATTTATTCTTTTTCTACAGAATGAAAAAAGAAAGTACTTTTATAATAGCAATTGCTGAAGCTCTTTTCTAAGTAGTGCTTTGCAAGATGGACTTTGTTTCAGTTCACAGCTAAAAACAAATTAGGTAATGTGTATATAAACCCTCTTTCTACAGAAGTGTAAATTAGATTAAACATTTTTCTAGTTGCTTGTTAGCAGACACTTGTCTGACCTTCCTGTAAGCCCTTTACTGTACATATTCAGTCTGAACATATCTTTCATATTGTAAACAGATGGTGAGAATGGCACATATAAATCTACATTTGGTGTAGCTTAAACTGACATGCTGTTATTAGTGTATCTCTTTCCTGGAAATATTTGCTTGATGCATGTTGCAATTATATCTCCTGTGCTGAGGAAGTTCACATTAATACATGGTTCACATTAATGCTCTTGACTGATGCACTCAAGTTTGTCTGCTCTTATCACACAACTGATGTGCTTCAACCAGAAGCATAAATTCTTACTACTCCTGGAACTGGAACTGTTCTTCAAGACCATCTGCTGCTAAATGATGCTCTGATTAGTAAACTTTCTTTAGTAATCTTTCTTTAGCATAATCTTATTCAGTGCCGGGTCCAATAACAACTTTATAATACATACCACTGGTCCCATCATCACTGATGTCCCTTGAGCATAACCTGCCAGCTCTTCTTTGTACACAAGACAAGAGCTAACTTCTGTCTTCATCTTTAAATGTACTTATTTCCCATATGGCACAGTGTCAAATGCTCCTCTGAAGTCCAGATTAAGTACACTGCCACATCCCCTCTTTGTAGAACTCTATTATTCTATGAAAGAGCCGTAACTTTTTTTCTACTTGTCTAAAATTCAGATTTTCTCTTCTAGTTGTACCTTTACTTCCAAATCTTGATGTTATTTCCTTCAAATTCTCTCCTAGGACCTTGTGTACTGTGGAATCAGGCAAAAAGCCCTGTAGATGCTCAACTCACTTTTTCCACTTTAGGTATAGCAATTATGTTTGGTATTCTTTAATCATTTGGTACCATCCTGTCTTGAAAATTATGTAAAATAACTGTTTCCACCCCTGAATTTCAGTGGTGACAGTTTTTAAAATTTCACAGGTAAAGATAATCTGGGCCCATTAGTTCAATTGTACTAATATTTTTTAAGCTATGCTTCCAATTTGATTGTGGAAATTTCTATTTCTGTCCCAGAACTACTCTTTGTTTAGTACCTAGATTATCTTTAAAATCAATACAATTCTTACTGCATAAAGCCCCATCTCTCTTTATTTTTTACACACAGCCAAGGCATCTTTCATTACTTATTTTAATATCCTTTTGTCAAGTCTCATTCACTAATCTGACTGCTGTCAGTTCTTGCTTTATTCATACAGTCTACTTTCAGATGTAGATTTAACAGCCAGTCAGTTAAAATTTTACAGAAAAACCAAAATCCATAATATTGAACAGCCTTCTTCAGGAGATTATTAATTCATTGAGAGCTGGAACTGCTCCCTACAATGTCTCCCCTGCACTTGGGATGCAGCTTCCAGACAGTTGCATCTTTACTGCAAAAGTTCTAAATGTACTTCACACAATTGTCTTTGTCTCTGGTCCAATTGCATTTTTTAGTTCTGGTCACTGTATGGTCTTTTCTATAACATTTTATTCTTTGTAAACTAGTATCTAAATCAGAATTTTATTAGTGAAGATTTAACAATGAAGTCTGCAGAGCACCATATCCAGAAAGGGTAGCATTTGTTTTCCCTAATAAGTAAAGCACAGAGGAAAAAAAGCCTCCCATAATAACAAAATAAGCATGACTCAACTTTCTACAGTGATCTTCTCTAGTGTATTGATTTGCATCCAGCTGTGTTCACAAGTACCTATAGCAGACACCTGCATTGTTGGGCCAAATTCTTTTTTACCAGAAAGCAATAATCCATACTTCTTTCATCATATCATTACTATGCAACATTACTCAAACATTTCACTTCTGATTTCTTAAACTCTGATATCTGTATTTCAGCCCTAGTAACTATTTTCAACTATGCTTTGTTATTCCAATTAGGCATCATAATGTTTTCTGTTAAATCTGCTTCTCCGTTTTGCTGCCTGGACTTCTTGCAGATGTATACAAACAATTCAGGCAGTCTAAATTGGTGAAAAATTATCTCTGAAATAAATTCATTTTCCTGACTTGCTCACCTGTAAGACTGCTTCTCACAGTGGACTGAGAATTACTTGCATCAAGTTCCTGCATTTTCTCATCTATTGCTACATTCATTCACTTTGGTGGTGGAAGAGGTTTTTTCCTGTACTCTGAGCATAGTTCTGGCTAATACCAAATTGTTATCCAGACTGGTTTTTCCTTCACAAGCAAGGCTACCCTTTGGGCAGGCAAGTGTCCCAGCACTTACATAGGCACCATCTATTTCCAGTAGAAAGCTTTCCTGACTGATATCAAAGGTCAGGTGTTTCCAGATCTTCCAAACAATTCAATTGTTGTAACAATTCAATTTCTTACATCATAACAAATGTATTTTGAAAACTAAGACATGTTGTTCTTTCTCTTTTCTAGAAGTGCCAGAAGCTGCAAACCGTTCTTTGGGTGCTTCCCCTCCCAGCAGCACTTCATCTGTTTCAAATTCTGCAGACCAGGTGTAGTATTAGCTGAATTCATATTACAGAAATCTCCTTATCCTTTATTTTAAAATAGTATTTCCACCCCCTTTCAATAGAAAATTACATTCCTGGAGGGCTTCTATGCCCCCTTTTGCAATGAGGCTTTTCTGTAGCACAAATAATCTGAATGTTAGCTTTCATATCTGCCAGTTGAACCTGACTGCTTTCCTCAGGGCATCTCTCTTTTGTCATTTTTCAGCCTTCTATCACAAATCTGTTACCACTCTTTCGACACTCCCAGTTTTTCTTTGCCCTCCCTCTACTCAACTAAAACTGTGAAATCCTGGCAAAGACTTTTTTAAACTCTTGAGTTTTCTGCATTTAGTTCTTCATAGCTGTCACTATTTAGCAGGAACTCCCCTAGAGGCCATATTCTTTATTATTATTATTATTTTACAGGTGAAACACTGTTCCTCTCTTTTTAGGATGCTGGTGTTCACAGTAAAGCATGGTATGCTGCTACCTGTGATAGGAAAATGGCAGAAGATGCATTGTACCGATCAAACAAGGTAGGTCACTCTTAAAGAATGTCTATTTTATGGGAAAAAACCCCAAAATTTCAAATAAAAATTTTTTAAAAATACAACCAGAAGTATTCAAAGAGCATCAGTTGCCTTCTGAACAGGTCAGAACTACTGTGCCATGCAAGTACTGTCAAACCTGGAGTTTCTGTGGTGACATCAGTTAACGCTGGCTTTCATTGCAACACAAAGTTGCATTACTGCAACTCAAAGACCAAAGCACTGCAGAGAAAGCTATTACAGACTAGAGAGCTGAGGAAGATCTTACAGCTCATGCACACCCCCTTAAAAGAAATGCAAAGCCCAGTGGCTTTTAAGTGGTCTCCACCACTGTCCAGTGGCTCATGTGGAAACAGCTGTTTGGAAAGGCTGGTGTTGACTGTGCATTTGAAACAGCAACACTGTGCATTTGGAGAATTTGAATTCTCTCAGCTATTCTTTGTACAAAATCTAGTGTCACAGGAGGGAAGAGGAGCATGTAGAGTTGCATGCTCAGCATCAAGTACATTTCCACTCTTGCCTAAGTCCACAGAGGATAAAGGGGCAGAGCATGGGGGCTATCACCAGGTGAAGGCTACTGTGAGTTACTGAGCACAGGGCTACGTGGTCAGGAGTGCAGGTGCTTGACTGTGGTAAGCTCTTTTTTACAGCTCTGGAGAAAGGGTGTCTCCACCTCTCCTTGCTTTCTTCCCTACCTACTGCCACTGATGGGAACTATTCCCTAACAGTCTGTGGATCCCAATGGATGGCTGCCACTGTGTATTTATTTCTTCATTTTCTCTCTGGTTGAGAGAACAGGCAGCAGCAAAGCTGATTCTTAAATGACACCTTTACAAGCTACTGTTAGCAAGAATACATGCTACTTCTCATCTGCTGCTATTATTTTTCTAATGGGAAAAAAGGGTTTAATGCTGATATAAATCAAAATGTTAAGCCAAAACCAGACTAAGTTGTTGGAAAGAAATGAGCCAAATACACTGACTACTTTTCTCTCTTTAGGATGGATCTTTTCTAATAAGGAAGAGTTCTGGGCAGGACTCACGGCAGCCATATACACTGGTTGTGTTTTACAACAGAAGAGTGTACAACATTCCTATACGATATATTGAATCAACAAGGCAATATGCACTGGGCAGAGAAAAAAGTGGTGAAGAGGTGAGATGATGTGGGGATTTTTTTCCTAACAGTTTTCAATTATATACCTTTAATAAGCAATGACTAAGATATATTGCACTATGACCACAAAGATTCTTCGTGTATGAAGATAAAAATATACCCTTTGAAATCACCAATATCCCCTTTAAAATGACCAATCTGTCAAGCTTGAGAAACCAGTGTTATAACAGCTCCTATACACTGCAACTAAAACCACAGACCAAATTTAAAACACACTCCCAGAGTTGTTTAAATCAAGTTAAAAGGATAAGAGCTGCAGCCACTAGATAAATTTTTCTTTATGCAATTTTCTTTATGGTCCTCCATTTACCTTCTATCTAAAACTCTAGTTATGTTTCTTGAAAAATTGCAAAGGAAGAACAGCCATGCTCAAAAAACAAAACCCCCCAACACTGCTAAAAATGAGAATGACGTTATTGTTAGTACTCTTTTCACATAACGAAAATATTAAACTTTAGCTCTGGAGTGAAAAGATCACTGGTTATCTGCTCTGCCACGGAGATAATTACTCTGATAGCAAAACAGAAACTTGGAACACACATACCAATGAAAACAGTTTACCACTGCATACAGTAGGCTTTTCAGCAGTGTGAAAGTAGGCTTGACATAGCCCAATTATCTGCCTCCCAGGCACCAGTTTTGAGATCAGAGAAAATATAATAGCTTGGAGCTCACCTGGTCTTCAGCAAAGGGTGAAAAATGCCCTCAGGATAAATAGACAGTCCAAAGTCTTTATTTGACCAAAGTCCAAAAGGAAAAGCAACAGACCTAGCAGATTCTGGATGCTAATTTACAGTGACAAACATTAAAACTGTGTAACTAGAACGGATCTCATAGATGGCTGTCTGTACCTGTTACTCCTGGACACAGCCTTCCCTCTGAGGTGGCTGAACCACATCTGCCACAGATGCTGAGCAGCCAGTCTGCAGCCTACTATACATTAAGGTAAAATGAAATGTCAGTTCACTGTGGCCCACAGCAAACTCAGTGGTTCAGTTTGTGCAGGTGGCAATCACAAATGGAAAGGAGGGGGGATAGCTGGTGCCTATAATATCTTCTGTTGTCTTAATCTAATCAGTTTATGACTAAAATCAGAACTAAGAGAAGGATCAGTGCTCTCACAAAAAGGCAAAGCATCTAACTTGGTAACAAGTAGCTCAACTTGCTTCAATTACATGAGAAACAAAGATAAAAAGATGCAGTGATTACTGTCAATATTATAGCATTAAAGGAAGCCAGCACTAATTATTTTTTGTTCTCTTTACCCAGCGCTTCGATAGTGTTGCTGAAATAGTAGAGAATCATCAGCGTACCTCCCTGGTTCTAATTGACAGCCAAAACAACACAAAAGACTCAACAAAACTGAAATATATTGTAAGAGTTTCTTAATCAAACTGAACTGCTGAAATGAAGACCTCTTTAATTGTTTCTTTCAACATAACCGAGACGTGGACAAGGTAATTAAAGAAGAAAATCCAAAATGATGGGAAACACTCTTCAGGAGCACCTACAGAGTAGTAAGAAATGCATTTCATAGAGTTCAACCCCACGTCACTTTTATCAGGCAAGTTTAACACAGGAAGCCAAAGCAGATACACTGTCATCTGTGACAACATGGGTATCCAGAGTCATGGGAAGAACAACTGCATTCCAGAGCCTGGTCCTCTGACAGCTGTTTGAAGATAGATTTCTTGAAGGACAGTTTTGTTTCAAAAAAGAGAATGCCCATATTGATCTACTCTTTCAGTTTCTGTTTACCACATACCACAGCTTTCAGAAATTTCTTTGTAAAGTGTACAGCCCCAAAAATTAGAGCAACTTGACCTAATGTACTACTGTGCACAAGTTGAAAATAGGACTGTACTTTGATTAGTGGCAATAAATCCACCTGAATGTTTAAGATTTATGGATGTGTGTTGTACTTCCCCTCAGCTTCACCCTGTTTCACTGATATTTTTGTTTGTATTTTCAAATGTACAAATAAAATTTAAAAATACTGTAAACTCAGTAGTGTATGGAGACTTTGCTGGACAGCATTTCTGGCACCCTTCCAGCAAGAAGCATCAGTTCACTAGCGTTGATGTTTTAATGTATGTATTTGTATGTGCTCCTTCACAATGTTATGAACAGCATCACTTTTTACAGCTTTATCTCATATATATATATATATAACACACACACATAATTTGGCCTAGTGACTCTCAAATCTTTTGTCTTCAAATTGCCTACTGCTGATGACCCAGGTGCACTGCATCATTACTAAACTAATTACCCACTCACTTCTTGCTGAATTACTTATGGAGATACACACCAAAAAAAAACCCCACTTTTTAATGTGATAGCCTGTTCTATCACAGTGGTTTACTTACTATACTATTGTGAACAAAGTAAACTTCCACAAATATTCACATGGTAAAAATTAATTTGATGAATGTATAAATTGCATCAATAAAAAACTTTTAGGAGCAATTGTTAACTAGTTCTAGCAGTGTTTGATTTCACTGGACCTGAAGACTCCATCTTAAAGGTATTTTCCAAAACTGACACTTTATACTCAGTTTATGCTTTTTGTTCCAAATCAGTGTTCTCTAGGTTTATATTCAAGGCATTAAAGGCTCGACTGAGCCAACACCTGCAGTCTCAGCAAGCTGCTTAGGGCCACAGGGTAGATAAATTCTGCAAATATTTTCTTGTCCTATTGATCAGTTACTTCTAAAAGTCTTCTAGAAAGAACTGTATGCCAATAGGATGCTCAGCACATGGCTACACCTACATACCTTGAGGCAGGTCAGCTTCTTCCCTCTGCAACACAGGCAACACTTACCCAAACATGATGTGATAACACTGGCAAATAAGAAACAATGTATATAGACTACATAAGCCTTCCTATAACAGAGCATCACAGTACTACATAAGGGCTATGTTTAGTATATTGCTCAGTTTGTATTAGTTTTATATTAATACTATGCTTAATACTACTGAAATGTTTAGAACATTAAGATTGCCAAGTCAAAGTGTAAAAATTAACACAAAAGTTAGTAGCGTCTGCGAGCTTTATTTACTCTTTCTATATGAGTACTATTATATTCTTTAGCTACTTTAAGCATCACTTTAGAAGCTGTTTCAAGCAATACTCACAATGGAAGTACTCTGAAAAAGTAGCCACTGAGTATTTAACTTCCTTTGCATTCATGTAGTCCTTGCCTTTCATTCATGTACTGCACAGTGTTTCAGCTTGGTACTGTCTGTCTGCTAATCTTTCTGTGTTGCTCCTCAAAATTTCTATTCTTCAAACATTCTTTCCAAGTGAAGTGTGCAGTATCTCCAACATTCTAGAACTGGGGTGAAAAAATAGTGTGAACAAGGGAAATTCAAGTTTACATCTTTCATACAAGAGACTGGGTGTCTTTTATAAGGTAAATAGCACTGAGCACTTAAAAGCACTGCTGCTCCTGCCCCTCAGCTCCAAGTGTAATATTGTGATTGACCTACAAATAACAAATATGCTCTAGATACAGGGGCCACTTACCTTCATCCTCACACCTTACTTTACTTTTTATCCATGTTCTACATGATTATAGGGCTACCTTATAGTTTTGACAACAAAACAAGGCAGGGAGCTGATAGGTAACACAACCTTCCACAAATAATCCAATCAGCTTGAAACGAAGTGAGAACTTCTTAGGCACAAAAAAAGGCTCCTTGAGGGAACAACCCTCCCCCGACAAGCACACAAAACACACCAGTATGTTATCACCTACTTTACTACACTTGGTGTTTTGTACAGGAACAAAGGCAGCAGACCGGTTACTCTGCTTTCCATACCCAAGCTCAATCTGTTACAGCTTGGCAGGACTATGGTGCAGACAAATTATGAAAGAGTTTTATCTGGAGAAGGTTTAAGCAAGTTTCAGGTACAGGATTGCACCAAATTGCCATTTCCTACATTCTGGACATAAAATAAATTGGCACTCAGGATGAAGCATGCTGAGTTAAAAATCCCAGTGCTGTGGGCTGAAAAGCCATTACAGAATGCACGGAATGGTGACTTGGTGTGGCTGTTGTAGTGCCAGCAGTCATCTTCATGCCACCACTGTTCTCCAGGTAACAGGTATATCACGTCTGACCTGACAGACACAGCAACACACCTCTCCCCTCATCTTTCTTTGATATTGTGATATTGTTAGCGAATTTCCCTTCCATATAATATGTCATTCACTGAATAGCTAAAACAAAACAAAAAAAAACCCCAAATAAAAAAACCCTCACACCAAAAAAACACAAACACACAAACAACCCATAAACTAAAATTAAAAATTAATTCTTTTGTCTGAGAACTCAGGGCAAAGTACCATATTTCATAATGCACAAAGGAGAAGTGTTGTCTGCCTACCTGATACAGAGAGTACAATGAGTACTGCATATCATTCCTGACAATGTTGTTCCATGAAAGGAGTAAGAATTTTTTGCATTCTCAAAAATCCAAGTGTTTAGAGACACAAGGTACAAAAATTACATTTTTCTTTCAATCAAAAGCACCAGCAGCAAAAAGAGATTATTAGGAAGCGTTGTTAAGAAAAAAAGCATGTCACATAACAACATAAAAGCGTGTCATATAACAGCTCTGTAACAAATTCTGGTTAAAACACTGGAATTACTGAGGAAGGGCACCATAACTTACTGATGAATACAGATCTTGCCAAGAATACATAATGGGATAGATTTTAGGCCTCTTCAAGGTCGTACAAACAGTTGATAACCTTGTGATTGCACCTCTCTTTTTATGTTCCAAAACAGTAAAATCAATTTAAGGTTTATCTTGCTATTTGCAATGTTACAAACTATTGAAATGTTATGGTTGCATAGTAAAGCACTCAAAATCAAGATACTTCTGGTTACCTGGGCAACCTTGTCACATCAGCTATATCCATTACAATACAAGCATTAAATATACAATCAATGAGTATTTTTCCATATGGATTTATGTGTTTCACATGGCTCATGCAATACTTCAGGGACAAATTGTAGCTGTATAATGAAAAACTGTGGTTTGTAGGATATTTGTAGAATACCTTTCCCCATTAATTGAAAATGCTGAGAAATGCACCAACATTGCAGAACTCAGCCAGTAAAACGTTAGCTTCATACAGTTACAGCAGTTGAACTGAAGAACTGAACATATTTTCCCTGCATCTTCTACTGCATCTACTGCATCACACCATCTACTGCAACACAGGTCAGATCACTTCAGCCAAATTTTCTCCTGATGGTAATTAATTTTGATCTTAATTTCAGTGAAGGCCCACTTGAGATTTTCTGAAACCTGATCTGCAGAAATGCCAAACTCTAAGGACCTCAAACAATGCACTACGAAAAAGGTCTTAAGAATAAAATTATATATTTAGAACAGTACTTGAGCAACCTGCACTAAATAATATGAGGACCTAATTAAGAGTGGGGAAACAAAATACTGAATTGCTACCCAGTAGGGAGCAAAAATTCTCTGCCCTGAATGAGATGGATGTCCAGGGAAAAAGTGACACATGCCAATTAATTAAGATTGCATAAAGCAACCTTATTTCAACACTTCCTAGCTTTACAATGTTTTCACAGTACCATTTAAGGTCAATTCATACAAAAATAAAAGAGTATTAAAAAAATTCCACTGACAGTCGTGACTCTCATGATTCATCAATACAGAGAAAACCCCTAATGCTACAGCAGAACTTCCACCTCAGTGCTAAGTAATTGTTAATAAAAACTAGTCATCCTTGCTGAAATTGTACCAAGTCGGTTTAGAAACAAATTTCACATACATTTTTTCAAGAAGGCAAAGGCAATGTCCAAAATTCGCGGGTTCAATTTCACAGTTTACAGAAGAGCAAGCTCAGGCAGACAATAGATCCTTCTAGTCAAAAAAGCTTAGCATGTTTTTGTCCTTTCCTAACGCTGTTTCTTTCCAACCTGCTTCCTCACCACTACACGGGTCTTCTTCAAAGTTCCTAGCTAAATTAACATCAGAGCTCAAGCCCATTGTGCAGCACAAAATGATCCAGTTTAGATATACAACACATACCCAACTGTGTATTAATTCACCCAAACTACGCTGCCTTGACTGCCTCAGTTGTCTTCCACAGATAACTCACCAGATGCAAGGCTAGTGTGCATCTTCCTGCCAACACACATATCAAGAAACAAAAATTTATCTTAATCATTGAAGCAATTGTTTTTAAGTAATTCTAGCACTTTTTAAAACATAAGTTGAATTCAGGCTAGTGGTGACAAGCCTGTGACATCCATGACTTCTTACTGTTTCATTAGTAGCAACCAATCTTCATTTTCACCTTAAGGAACCAGTAACAGAAAACTGCTTGGGCTTGCATACAATCTAAACCTCACCATTTAAATGCCACAGTCCCCTCCAAGCCGACTGTTCAATTTCGACAGGTTCTCCATCAGTACTTTGGGAAGCTGGCTTACACCTTCATACTTGGGCAAAAGGTGCCAGCCATATGGTAAGAGCAATCCCAGGTAAGAATGAAACTTCTAGCCTATAAAGGTTCATTAAGAATCTGGAGGACAAAGTCTCGAGACATAATTACTGTGGATAATAAGGACCTTCATCTATACACCCTCAGTCACCATGGTTAAGAGGTCTTTTGCTTACATGACCTCATATAAAGACTAAAAACTATAGTGCATAGTTTCTCTCTCTCCCTTCATTATCTCTAAAACCGAAAGTAGAAAGCAAGCAGGCCCCTAAGAACATTACCCTTCTGGCTGGTGAAATAAGGGAAAGATAACTTCAGCCTTGGTTTTGCCAAATTCCTGGTGCCCCAGAAGGCAGTACATCTGAATAAGCAATGGTAGAAAACATTGTCATTATGGGGACAAATTACATCCACCTGAAATAAAGCTATGAAGCAATTACAAGCCTAAAATGGTGCTCTGCACCTGCCCAGATCCTGACCATCCCTATAGGGTTTGTGGCAGACATATCAAGATAGAAACATTTCTATAAATGCTCAAAGTCATATGCTGTAAACACAAGTTATAGCAAATTTAATAGTGACAAAATCAATACAGATTAGGAATGTTCACCATTCTTAAACACCATATACATTATGAATATATATACTGTATATTTTCAATCGATTTCATTCTGACTCACCGTATTAACACAATCATAATATGCTTTATTAATTTTATGAAAAATACTTCACTAAGAAAGTAGACAAACTGCACAGAAATAGTACAAGTGTCATGTGCATAGCAATATAGCTTAAAGCATTCACATATGGCTTTGTTTAAATGAAACTGTGGGGGAATGGCCCTATACGGACCCATGGTTACACAGTCAACATAATGTAAACTGCTTCACATCTTTGAGGCACTTGCTAACAATAGTGTTCAATCCCTGAAAAACAAAATCAAGAGCTAATAAGTGAAAATAACAAAAATCCCAGGATAACAGCTGTGTGTATTTAAAAATTTTTTAAAAATTTGTTTTAGTAGTGCATGCACAGAACTGAAAAACTGGGGGGAAGGGTAAAATTTCTGTGCAAGAATCATACCAAGTAACTGAAAAGTATAAAAATATTTACATGTTAGGGATTTTAAGTATGTACAGAACAAAGGCCCTGAAGACTCATTCTACAGAATAAAAATATAGCCCATGATAGCAGTAATAAAAATAATATATATTTTTATGGAATTGTATTTTCAGTTAGTTACAAGTTATTTAAACCACAATGTTCTTTGATCTTTCTCAAATCTGACGGCAATAGGGAATACACTCTTTCCTTTAAAACACAAGAACTTTGCATCCTTTTTCAACTTCAGTTACAATACTGACATACAAAACATAATTACTTGTGTATCCTAGTCCAACTTAGGGGTTTTTTTTAACTGTAATGACTATTTTCTTCACTGGTCATTATTTCATTAATGAATTCCAATCTCGAGTAGCCTCCATCAGATGCCTCTGTCCATGTCCTACCCAATTATCCTGATTGTCAAATATTCTACCACAAAACCAGCAGCTAAACTTAGCTTTCAAGGTATTATTAGAGGTAGTTTTCACAATCTGGTAATTGTTTTTGCTAGTCTTTTTCAGTGTCAATTTTAAGACAAATCTTTCTTTTACAGGGTTAAGGGGTTTTATTGTCCTGTATCTTTTTTGAGAAAAACTATCAGTAGTTACATCCGAAGGATTGCAGAAGTCTGGCTGCAGAAGAGCTTCAATGGTTCTTTTTGACAATAAAACCTTGAGAACGTGTCCCTTAAATTTAGCAATAGTTTTCATTACATTTACAACTTCTGGAACATCTGCATCAGGATGATTAAGCACAACAACTGGTTGATTTCTCCGGGGGCATTTTACAAGCTGGTTAGAATTAAAAGGGAGTAATTTCAAAGTCCTCACAGTTTTTTTTGATGCCCTTGGTTTGTAAGGGCTACCTGACTTACTAACAATTTCAGCTTGACTCTTTTCTTTACACTTTCTGTGCAACATTGCTTTCTTTCTAGGAGGTTCTGGGCAACTAGCCTTCCTTTTACGTTTGAAATTGTTTCTTTGCCCACCCACAGGTCCCGGACTTTTAGATCCAGCTTGCTTTAAACTAGGTTTTACTTTTGCAGTTCTGTTTCGGGTGCTCCATGTGGACTTGTGGCACCCAGAGTTATTCCTCTTGTTAGCAGCTATTACTTGCGTACTCTCGATAGAACATTTCTGCAACCGCGTCCCTGCGGATTTAGCAGAATAAACAGGTTCTACAGGAGGAACACGACGTGCTGGATTAGAGCTTGCCAAAGAGGCATTTGCTGGCATTAACCCACCTGGTAAGTTTAAGGCATCATTAAAACTAAGATTAGTTTGTTTCTGTGCTAGTGCAGGAGTAAGGGACTGCAAGTTATCCACCTGTAGTGAGGGCACCGAGTTGCTCACTGACTGAGTGTTATCAGACAGTGTAGCTGAAGTACAAGTTCTTATTTTCAGCAAAGGCTGTTGTTGCATGGCTCCAGTTTTCTTTGGTTGACAATTCTGATGAGCATTATCCTGAAAAAAAATTGGTTTATGAAGTACAGGCTTGTTTGGTGTCAAACACTTCAGAAAAACTCCCTGCTGTCCATCAGGTGAAAGTGCATAAACATGTTGTTCCTGTTTAATTTCCTGTTGTTTTACTGACTCCAAAGAACCAAAGACAGCATCCTGGTGCTCTGGTAACACCTTCACAGAAGAAGTTGCCTTCACAGATGACTCTGATGAGTTTGTAACTACAAGAGGTGCTTTGAATGGCATCCTATCCAACGAGTCATTTACTGTACCGCATACTTCCCCATTACAGGAACTTCTTACATTTCTCAAATTGCCATTTTTCCCCTTCACTTCTGAAGCTGGTATTTTCCCAAATTCTCTGGATGCAAGTCCCCCTAAAACCTGAGAACTATCATTAGCGGCATTTGCAACTGTTCCAACTGCCCCACTAAAAGTCAAAATCATTCCAGGTCCTTTATTTGAAACACAAGATGCAGGTACACCTTTAGTAACATCTGATGAACTGGTTGATGGAAGAGATTTTCCTGACACCACCTGCTGTCTAGATTGGTTAGAAAGGCGGAAAGGAACAAAAAATCGTGATGGAAGGGACTGAACAAAAAGGGCTTTCTTTTGTTCCTGAAGAACAGGCAAAACTGGTGAAAAGCTGCTAGGATTTTGAGTTGCAGACAGTACTTTATCTTTTGCTAACTGCTGTGTAAACTCATCTGTAGGAGTTTTTAGCAAAACACCTGGACTTCTGCATAATTTGTCCACATCCTGTGAATCAAGTGATGTTTTGGGTATCTGTCCTTCTCTCCCATAACATGTACCTTCATTTGTGCTACATCTTGTGTTGAACTCTCTCTTACATAAAGGGAAGTGCACATTAGGAGGAGGTCTCTGAAAACCACACACAGTTGCAGAGCTTTTTAAACGCACGCAGGCTGCATTCCCGGTCTCAGGACTAGAAAGCAGCTTATCAGAACGAAGTCTGACACAGTTAGTCTTGCTGTGGAACTCCTGCTGAGAGGTTGTTTTTACTTTTAACACATCTTGCAGTAACTGGTTTATCTCAGGCGATAAATAATTAGCTGCCTGTTCACTTTGTAATGAGAAAACAGATGTGATTTTAGGCATTAAGAAAGAGTTAACACCATCAGAGGCATTTTCCTGGAATTTCTCAGCTACGTTCTGAAAGCCTTGCTCTATGTTAGTGTCCAAATACTGTCGGCCATTATGTTTGTCCTCTGTAAAACACTCGCTGTCAACACCACATTGAGATTGGCTTTTAAAAGACACAGAGTTATTCTTAGTGTTTATGTGTTTGTACGTTTTATTAATGTTTGATTGGGCTGACACAATTTTCTCTGCTTTCAAACCTTTCATTGATTCTGAATGTGAAGATGGAAGTTCATTCCTACTGTTTTGAAAAGAACACCTTTTGCTAAATTCTTTGTGCCTGTCATCTGTTGACGTCCAAATGCTACATGGATTATCCAAAGAGTCCATTTTGGAATAGTTGTGAAAAGACAACAACCCTTCATTAGATGACTCCACTGAGGTTGAATAACAGAGATTATTAGTTCCATTGCTGTTATTCAGGCCACCATTTTGCATTTTCAGTTCAGTAAAGTAGGGCATTTTCATAGGGTCATAATGAAGGGTATTTGTAATAGCGGGTGATAATACCTGAGGACGACTTGAAGGACAAAAGCTTCCCCATGAGATACTAGTTTGAGTTCCAACTTTCATTACCGCTTCATGTGGAGGTACAGTTGAGTCCAGCTTCATTGGCAAACAATTTGGACTTTTTCCTTCAGCTATATTAGAAGGTGCTACAGTTTCAGAAACACTCCTACCGTACAATATGGACTTACTTTGTTTTTCCACTTTTGTTTTTCCAGAATGAGGAGCAGGAGAAGAAAACGGAGGGGAGGTTAATGGATGAACACAATTGTTCTTTAAAGTCGACTGATCACTTACATGTGGTATAGCACCTGAAGATAATCCACAGGGATCAGCAGTCTGTAGCAAAGGAGTTGCAGAATCATCTTTAACAGGATCAACTTTCTGACCCAACAAATATTCATTTTGCTTAGTTGTAGGTAGTAATTTTATAACAATATGTTGTTTTCCATCTACCATTTTAAAGCCCATAAATTTAGCACTGTAATTTGCTGGTACAGATATTTTATTGTTTTTAACCATCAATACTGTTGGCCCATGAACAGCACTTTTCAATAATCCCAGGCCATAACTTGTCCCATCATCTGCCTTATTGTATTGTGCAGTAGCAGCAGAAAGCATTCCACTCATGAAATGACGCTTTTCCGTGTATTTAACTTGATCTTTCTCTTGATTTGTTTCCATGTCTCTCATACACTGGTTCAGCTCCTCAGCATTTGGCTGAATTTTATTCACACTTCTTAGCACTTGTGTATTTTCTTCTCCAGCACTGTCACTTCCACTGCTTATCTTCTTCCGTCTCCAGAGTGGTTTTTTTGATGCTCCCACTTTATACCTTCTTAACACAAGCTTCAGTCCTGCTGGAGTCTTTACTATTCTTTTTTCATATTTATCCTTTTCCAGTTTTTCTTTTGCAATTAAGTGGTCTCTGTGTAGAGCTATGATGTGTTTTAAAAGATAATCTTTCCGCGATGTGCTGTAACTGCAATAAGGACAGCCAAAAGAAAACATGCTGGTATGAACAAGGAGATGATTTTGGAGCTCCTCTTCTGTAAAGTTTTCTTGATGGCATTTTCCACATTTATAGGGAATCTCCTTATGTTTGTGAATGTGCTGAACAAATGTACCCACATCATAGGTAGAAAACCCACATTTTTCACACTGGAAGTGTCCATTTACACAATGCTTTGATATGAAGTGTTTTGTCAAAGCCAACAAAGTGTATATCTGCTCATCATTACAGAGCTCACATTTTACTAAAGTGCTACGATGGATGCGTCTGTGCTGTTTAAACGCCTGAAAGTCATTAGCTGAGAAGCTGCACATCTCACAAGGATACAGAGGCAACTCACCATAGTGTAACAGCTGAAAATGTTTCTGTAGGTCATTGGGGCTGTATCTAATGTTATCCTTGCACTTCGTACAAGTGAAATTCAGTATCTTTGCTGCAGTTTTCAACCCTTCTTCAAATTGCACTTCTGGTTTAATTTGCAACTGGCTTCCTTCTGAACAACTGAGATTGCTTCCACTTATTTTCTCTAGACTTAAGGATTTCCTAGCAGTTTGCTGCTTACACTGAAAGAGTTTTCTAAACCTATCAACTTCATGTTTCATTAATACTTCATTTGGAATGTTCACCTTGGGCAATTCAATCTTCACGTTTTTTAGTCCATAAGTGAGATTGACATCTAAAATTGCTGGTTGAATCGTCATACTTGAAGGATCACTCACCAATTCTTTTTTCAAAGTAATGTCTGTAGAAAAATTCTTCAGAGCACTGTGTTTTAAGAAACTGATTTGCCTTCTGTCACAAAAAAAGTCTTCCTGTTCAGATGACATGATTTTAGGTTCTACTTTTCTTTACATGAATTCTTGAGATTTAGTCTTCCGGCAGCAAATGAGACAACTATGCCAAGTTATTCTCAAAGCTCTACAACTTCCCCATTTCATTCTCCTGAAATTAAAAACAAACAAAATAAATAATTACTTTTAAAACTAATGCAATTAGAACACCTATTACGATTCACTAACAAATATATGCCAATCACTGAAGCTGTTAATTTTGATAATATTACTCAAGGGATGAGAAAAAAAAGGATGAGGCAAAAAAAAAAGCTATTACACTAGAACCTCTGTTTGTGTTGGGGGTGTTTGTTGGTTTGTTACTTGGTGTTTTTTTGAAAAAGAAATAAATAAAACTTGAAAAATATGTTTTAAAGAACATCTACTGAAAGATACATGCCATCAAATTTTGGGTTTCTCCCACTCTGTAAGCATAAAGAAGTCCAAAGACCTACTTTTTAAAATGAAGCCTGTGTTTATTACTTATTTGGGATTTCATGCAAATAAAACCACTCCTTTGTGACATGCCACTAAATGAAGTACTAAAAAGAAATCAAAATCTACAGAATTTGACATTTTTATTACTCAAGTGTGCTACTCTATTAGTTACTACTGTGCTTAAAAAGGAAAGAAAGTTAATCAGAATCTGACAAAAGATCTACTTCACTAATGGAGACATGACCTTTACCAACACCAAAAAACCAATCACACTGACCTACAATGAATTTTTCACATGCCTACCTTCAGTACCACACAAGTCTTAATCAATCAACAGATAAAGTTCTCAGGTTTCTCATTGCATGTTCCTGGGTACATATTAATATTTTCAGTGCATGAGTGACAGCAGTACAGCAGTAGAGTATGGATTAAAATGCTCAAACAGTTATGGTCAGCATCACTGTCTCACTACCGATTTCATGTCAGTGTTTCCATAACAGGCTGCATCAACAATTTATAGCAGCTCAAGTCTATGCCTGAACAACAGTCCTGCACAGAATGTCAACACAGAATCAGCAGAATTGGAACAGCAGCAAAATTAACTTAAATTCTGAAAAGCAACACTGGAAAGGAAGAACTGTTTCTTCACTAGTATAACACTTTTTACTAAAAAACTTTCTGCAGTACAAGTCACAAAGTCACTTTCTTCTTTCCTAACAAAAGTTAGTAAATTGTTAGCTGAAGTCTGATTAGCGACTCTAGGGCTCACCCTGAAGCAACACAGACTTGCAACTCATTGGATCATGGTATCTATTCAGATTCAAATGGAAAGAATGATCACACCCTCACTGTGAGTAAGTGCAAGGGCTGCTTCTAGATCTCCAAGCCATCATAAGCATTAGCCCTAAGATCTTTCAAATATCTTCCCACAGTCCTGGGAGAAGGAAGCATCTAGCATTAGACATGCAAATACCTGACAAAGAAAATGGAGACTGAAAAACTTTCAAGTCCATGTTCTTGTATCATGTAGCAAGAAAAGCAACGCTTTTTTTTAAAGCACATGCTTTAATGGCTTCCTTTGGAGAAGACACTAGCACTTCTCCACAATTCTTGAAAATAATAAATACAACAGACTTCGACACTATACACAGACTCTAATATCAAGTAAATTCACTTAACTGTGTTCTCCAGATATGAGACTGCCAAGACTTCAATTACACATCTGACATCCAAAAAAAAAAAAATCCCAAAAAACACCCCAAAACAACAAACCACAGAGATATACGCTCCCTCCTCGGAATCTCTCCAAGTGGAAACACTTTGGATACAGGACCTTCAGTTTTCTTTTAACTCAATGACACACTCCCCATCTTCCACACAGAAGATTAATATGTGGGACATTACCCAGCTTTGAGTCCTGGGAAGAGAGCAACTAATGCATTTATACTCCATTTCCACCAAAAGCGCACTGCATTAAAATGCATTCTCTTGCCATGGTATATCCCTTATTTGAATAGAAACAAGCTGAACTTCCTCATAAAGGATAAGTAACTAAAAATTATTTGGATTTTTTTGCTTGAACAACATTTTAAGACACAGGCACAACACCAAGATTACAGCTTGCATGATGCAATACATCATCCTGATGGTAGCTGCCCATCCTTCAGGTTAAAAGGTTATATTGCCAGACACTGAAACCTGAAGTATGTTTACAATAAAAACTAGAAAACAGAAGTGGATAAAGTGCTGCAGAGAACAAGGCTCAGGCTTTCAATACCAAGCCAATGTGGTCCTCATGGTCCTCAACTGGGCAACATTTACATTTGGCAAAGAGTCATGATCCAAGATCCCCTTTAATTAATTAACCTTATAATTAATTTTATTATTTTTGGGTAGCATGCAACAATCAACAAGCTCTTGCAGCATGACAAATAAAAATATTTACTTGAAACAACCATTAAAAAAAAGGGCTTTCTTTTATCCCAGGGAACTCTAAAGGTATATTTTCAAAGAAGTCTGACTTACGCGTTAAGAAAATACTCGACTTCAATTCTTCAACAGCTGGGTATTTTCAACACACACAGAAGAGGTAAGATTGCAAGACTCAGACAAGGCCACAGTCAGGAGAAATACTAGAAAAAGTTCTGGAAACAAAAAGAAAGATATTTTAAATAGTGCAAATACTAGCAAAAACTGAAAGAATAAGCTGAAAAGCACAAATCCCTCACAAATTTACATTATGTGGATATTTAATACATTGAAGAATATATACCAACTTTTCTCCCAGAGAACACCATCAAATGCAACACCAATACTATGTATACACACAATATAACAATGCCTATTTTACCTTAGCTTTGCCACTACAATTCAGGCATTCATAGCTGGGAAGCATAAACACATAACTTAAAAACGGCACAGAAAGAAGTGACTGGTATCTCTGTCCATCAAATTTTAGCCTAAACTCAAAAGGCACTTATCTTTTCTCAAGCAAAAATTTTAATGGCAAAGACCTAAAGTTTGTATAAAGTTCTGCAAAAGCCTGGGGTAGAGGCAGAATATTACATTCACAGTATCTGAAACAAGTAAGTAGATTTAAATGCCTACAAAATGAGTACAAACATTGAAAATACATAAACATGTGCCACAGTTAACTCTCACTTGAAAAATCCTGAAGAAGCCTATGTAACCACTTGAGGCTCTCAGCCACAACTTTCTTCGCCCAAAAATGCTGCAAGTTGTTTATATTTCGTTTAAAAACAATACAGACAGAAATAAGCTATTACTTTGATCTTGAGAGATATTACAGATAGGAGATAGACACTGCTAAATTAGGTAACTCGTACAGTTTTTCCATTTCGAACTACATTCAAAACAGGTATCCCAGCACGCAGTATCTTCAAGATTTCTGAAGAAATTTCGGCTTATTTTAATTTTATTAAATAAATAAATAAAATTATACTGAAGCTATCCCATGCCCAGTTCCATTCTATGTGCCTGCAAATTTAGAGTGGTTCCTTAATCTCTCCCAAGACCGGGACACATGCAGGAACTCACAAAACTAGATCTTATGAAACCCATAGAGCTGGAGCAGTCAGACACAACCCGAGTAGCACAATGGTGCTTGACTTAAAAAAAAAAAAAAAAATCACCGAAGCGCTCTCAGAGCTCACCCGTGCCACAGGGCGAACCTGCCATTTACAACCACAGCAGCTAAACGCGGCGGCGACACACGGCCAGCGCCAGCCCACCGGCGGGCTGACACTGCCCCCGCCCGCCGGGGCTGCCGGGGGAGCAGCGGCGCCACCGGAGCCGGCCAGGGGCTAGGGCGGCCGCTAAGCGCCGGGACAAAGCGCAAGGCGGCCGACGAGGCGGCGGCAGCTCGGCAGCTCCGTCTGACCGCGGGCACAGCAGCGGGCGCTGGCGACAGTGGGGAAGGGACGAGCGAGGCGCGTCCCTGCCCGGCTCCTCCTCGGGAGCCCCGCGGCAGCGCCGCCCCCGCCCGCACGGCCCCGGGGCGGCCGCAACTCTCGGCGCGCAGCCCGGCGGAGGGATACGGTCCCACAGCCGGCCCGGCGGCGGCACGCGAGGCCATTTCTGCCCGGTGCCGCCGTCCCGAGCGCTCCCCGCGGTCCCGCCCGCCCCCAGCCCCGGCTGCCCCGCGAGCCTCCCGCCGCCGCCGAGCGCGGACTATTTAATGTCTCACCCTCACCACGGAGCACCGTCCCGTGCCGCCCCGCCGCGGCCGCTCGCGCCCCCTGCCCGCTCCCAGCCGTTCCGAACCGTCCCTCCCGCCCCGCGCAGGGCGTCCGCGCTCCCCGCCCGACGCCCCCCACGGAGTTACCTCGGGTACCGCCACCGTCCGGCGAGGCGCTGCCGGCCGCCATCAGTTTCCATCCGGGGACTGCCGGGTGCGAGCCCGGCCGAGGGGCGGCCGCGGCGGAGGGATACGCGTTCACCTGAGGGATGGGCGGACGGCAGCCGAGGAGGCCCAAGGGGAGCAGGGGGCGGGGCGGTGCCGGCAGGTCCGGCTGCCTTCCGCCTGCTCGTCCCGCTCCCGCGCCTCTTTCTCCTCCTTGGATGTGGGCCTTGGCACATGGCACGGCAGCTCCACCCGTCGTCAGCTTCAGTGGTGTGCGCTTCCCTGCACCCAGGGGCGTGTTTGGGCCAATGGCAGTGGCAGGGAGAGCTGCTGCCCCTCACAAAACGCTCACGGGCAAAGGCCTGGCCCGCCATGATCGTGCCGCGCTCGTGGGCTCGCTGACCTGCTCGGACACAACAGTGGACACAATATATAAAGGGCTGTCTGTAGGAGTTGTCAGCAGTTAAAGCATTCGGGAAAATATACGTGTATTAGATCAGTTAATTTGTTTTAACATGCTGAAAATAACATAAAAATCAAAGCTGATAATCGCTCCAAAGCGCTTGTCTTGTTAGACACAGTACCATTTCTGCTGAGGAGTGGCACCAGCAGTGCTTGCTGTGGGCAGCAGCGTGCTCTCTCTGCACGTTTGTGCGGTTTTAAGGCACATGAAGACTACCCAGAGTGAGGTCACCCAAGAGAATGAAGGTACAGCGTGCTCTCTCTGCACGTTTGTGCAGTTCTAAGGCACATGAAGACTACCCAGGGTGAGGTCACCCAAGAGAATGAAGGCACAGCGTGCTCTCTCTGCACGTTTGTGCGGTTTTAAGGCACATGAAGACTACCCAGGGTGAGGCCACCGAGGAGAATGAAGGCACAGCGTGCTCTCTCTCCACGTTTGTGCGGTTCTAAGGCACATGAAGACTACCCAGGGTGAGGTCACCGAGGAGAATGAAGGCACAGCGTGCTCTCTCTCCACGTTTGTGCGGTTCTAAGGCACATGAAGACTACCCAGAGTGAGGTCACCCAAGAGAATGAAGGCACAGCGTGCTCTCTCTCCACGTTTGTGCCGGTTTTAAGGCACATGAAGACTACCCAGGGTGAGGTCACCCAAGAGAATGAAGGCACAGCGTGCTCTCTCTCCACGTTTGTGCGGTTTTAAGGCACATGAAGACTACCCAGGGTGAGGTCACCGAGGAGAATGAAGGCACAGCGTGCTCTCTCTCCACGTTTGTGCGGTTTTAAGGCACATGAAGACTACCCAGAGTGAGGTCACCAAGGAGAATGAAGGCACGTGAGAAGCAGGAAATGGAGCAGCACCATGGCCAGAAAAGGGCGAACGCCCGTGACAGAAAGACTGTAAAGATGAATTCTGAATGAAGAGGTCATTGCAAGGGAAATCCATTCTCCACTTAGGCAACAGTGATCAAAAATCAAAAGCAAAGAGGAGAAAGCTTGAGCTTTTTCCTTTGGAAAACCTGTCTAATGAACAATTTAGCTGAGCAATTCAGCTAAACATTTCTCCAGAAATCTTGTGACATCTTACTAGTTGTAACAAAGTTTAATAAGTGCAATATTTACTCATGATTAAATATGAGAACAAGGAGGAGTGCTGATGTCTTTGAGTGTGTGTGCGTGTACTAAGGGTACATTAAACATGAGCATATTTTTAATTTCTTGTTCCAATTGACATCACTTATTTCCCTTGTGTCCTAGACTGTAAAAGAAAATTTATAGAAGCCATTTTGGGCTGGGGTCCTTGGCCCTAAAAAATATCTTCAAGGAAAGAATTATATAATTGTTCTACTACACCCAAATGAATCAATCTGTGCCAAAAGCAAGCAGAGAAGAGTATTCTCCTGGTTTCTGATTCATTACGTTTTTAGAAATAAAAAGGGGGGATTGTACATATCCATAGAGTCTTTCATATCTGAAAACTTAACTACAACTGAAGAAAAAGAAAGAAAAACAGCACAGTTCTGACTGAAACCCTAAAGTCAGAAAAGAATGATCCATGAAAATCATTAGTCTAACAAGCAGCTACAGTATCAAATTGGTGTATTCCAGATGTTAAATTAAAATATACATCATATTGTCAATTATTAATCCAAATGAATTTATATGTAAGATGGAAACAAATATTTTATCTGTATTTTTGTACTTTGTAATTCAAACTTAGAACACATATGAGTGCCAAGCACAAGACAGAAAAAAACCCCATGTGGAATAACACCAACAGGACAAAAGAAAGGAAGAAGAAAGGCTAATGCCTAATTTATCATACCCATTGAGATTCTTCATTGCTCAGGAATCAAAAAAGATTACATCAAAACACACCATTTATTAAAATTCTACTGTGATTAGCATCTGTGTAGGAATATATGGGGGAAAAAAGGTGGCAATCCAGTGAAAAACTACAGCAATGGGCAAGCCCACCAAAAACATTGACATCGTACAGCAGCTTCTCCCCTAATTCATGAAAGAGCCCATTAGTCATGGAAGTGAGCATCTGCAACAATGCTCCCAAAAACTTCTCAGTAATAACAATAGTCTACAACCTTCCCATGTGCAGGAATACCAGGAACCCCCCATAAACTACAACATAAGAAACTGTCTTGCTACTGAAGAGAGGACCAGAGAAGACAAAAACTGCCTTTTTACCAAGCTCAGAGCAGGAACTAAACTGAAAGCCATCAAGGAAATCCAAGGAAGATCAAAGTCTTCCCAAGGGATCCAGAAATTATCCTGATGCTGGCAGTTGGACCTTGCGTGGCATGAATTATGACATGAGATCCACATAGTATTCTAGTCTTTCACTCTCTTTCAGAAAATAAATTGAATTTGGTCCACTTTTCTTTGGGACATCCTGTGAAAATGATGTTCAGCCACAAGACAGTCTGTGTTCTGTAAAACAGAATATCCCACAACAGTTTTTACTTTTCACGAAAAAAAAATTGCTCTGACATCTGCAGTCAGTTTTGGGTTTGGTGGGTTTTGGTTTTGTTGGCTTTTTGTTTTGGTTTTGTTTTGGTGGGGTTTTTTTTTGGGGGGGGAGGGGGTTGGTTTGGGGGTTTTTTTGTTTGTTTGGGGTTTTTTTGTTGGTTTTTTTTCTTGAGCATTGGCTATTGTATCCAAAAAATATGTAAGCTGTGCAGTATTTTGGAGGCTTTAAGGGTATTTGTAGTGTCCCAGTGTGCATTACATCACATTACTCTGTGCATCTGAACTAGAAACAATGGCAGGGCTTCCACCTACGTCTCATTAGCATTAGTCTGTTATAAACTGGTAGGGCAATTAGGTGCAAATAAGTACCTTTTTAATGTGATTTTTATTATTGTTGCTATTAGTTCTATATTTGTGATGTTTTAAAATTGAAAATGTAATGGTTTCCTCTGGTAGATGGGTGTTTCACACACAGCAGTACTACATCCCTGATTTTCTTTAGATATTCAACTTATTTATGGTTTGGATGGCAGGATGGTTTGGAATCATTTATTTCATAATCTGCTGGACTATCAGAAATCATTTCTATCAGAAATTATTTCACACCAAATAATTGGGACTGATGGATGTATTTCCTCAGAAACATTAAGGGGAAAAAAATGTGTTTTCAAAAGTATATGCTAAGGCAAACAACAACCATGAATAACCAAATTATTCTATGAACTAATTTTCTAAGGAAAACCTTGCTTGTGCATTTACCTGAAATCACTGATTTCAGTCACCATGGGAAAGCTTCTTCCTCAGTTAGAAATAATAAAGTGTTGCTGCTAGCATGTTCTGTATTTGAGTTACAAAGAAATGGAAATACCTGGCTTTAGGTGAGAACAATTTTGCAGTTAGATTTTTACTGAATAATTTGCAATTATTCAGTGTTGGTATGTGTGATAGCCAAATTTCACAAAGTTTATTGATAAATGGCAGTTTTTATCTTGGTTCTCTCACACTTTTTGTTCAATCTAATATGAACTTAAACTAATGAAGTTTACAAAATCTATACAATTAATCAAGATATTCATGTATTCTATGGGTTTTTTAGTGTTTCTATGACTTTGCTAAGGACATAAGGGTTAGTAATAAATAGCTCTTTCATTCAACTCATAAATCCTGTAAAAAAATCAGTATCTCATCTGCCTTCTTCTATTCTTTCACTTAAAACATCAATTTGAAGTAAAAAATTACATCCCAGACATAATCATGCAGCTACCTCATTCTTTATGGCACTAAAACTCCTAGCTGTGATCATACTGGCTTTGCTGCTGTTCATTTTGTTCTATAATCTTTTCTACTGACACTTTTGAGACAATTTGACAGTCTTTTGCACATATTTCATAAAGAGTTGGAATGCAGAAACCTCCACAAGTCAAGTTCTTACAGATGCAAATTAATTTTGTTTTTTCTCCAGTGGTTTGAAATTCTATGTGCTCATCTATTGGCTGTATGGGTTTTCTGGAAGAGCTCCTGTTTCTGATAGTTTTCTTATGATGTGGACTAAATAATTCCATAATTATAGAAGATAAAATTCTGAGTCACTTTGTGGCTTTTAGTGACAGTAAATAAAACTTTATCTCATGCATTCTTCTATGTCAGCATTTAATAAATATATTAAATACATACTTTTAAAAATATAATTATTTCTATTTCTTTCTTGGCTTGTATGCAATGAGGTATAAACCATATTCTTATGTACTACTTGGCAGCTAGAGCTTCTACTCAGTGTCACCATTGCAGAACAGCTGCAATGATTATCTGTTTCTCCAGAAGACAGCAAGTTCTGAATATGTCACTGAAAAATGTATTAAAAAAAATATGCCTGTCTTCATGGTACAACTGGGGGGGCAGTATTACAGGTAGCAGAGGCTGGAGATTCATGGAGGAAGGAACATGGGACTAAACATACTCAGATGTAGGAAAATTATGTTTAGGAATTGAGAGGTCTTACTTAGCCTTGTAGGCAGACTACCCAGCAGGACAGTCATTGAATGATAAGAAAGAATTAAGATTCTGTTTCTTTTTAAGAATATCAGGTTCACAGGAGTTAGAAAATATCTGTTGTGATAGCAACAATAAGTCTGAGTCAAGTAATCATACTGCTAGGTAGTTGTTTCAAATTCTTGTAATGACTATAAATAGAAAGTGTAATCTTACAGGTAAACAGCACAGTACAGAGGGTTCAAAGAAAATCCATTCTTTTCTCTTCTGTGCCACTTCACTCTTGAAAGGTGCTAGCTTGACTTTCTGTATTAAACATTTTACTGGTAAATTCTTACATAAAATTGCCTTTTGGTGGGGCCTTTGAGTTCATTCTTCAAGTCTAGTATTTTATCTGCTAGTCTAGTCTAGTATTGTATCTGCTTACAAAAATCTCCAAACTGTGCTTGTCACTTAAAGAAATAATACATTGGCTAGACAGAGCTCATTTCTTTCACAAAGTACAGTGTACTTCAAACAATGCTTATATGAATAAGCTGTAAGAGAAGCTCTGTATTTCAAAGATGAAACATCAGTACACAGAGAAAATAAGAAAATTGCCTTTTTAAGCAGTTCCTAATACACTACATTATTGGTTTTGATGATGAAATACTGAGCAACGTATGGTTGCCTATATGTCACTGTCAGTGACATATGTCACTGTAATTTTGACTCTGTATTTCTTATGATAAATAGCCTAGTTTTGTTTAGAGCAAAATGGCAGGAAAACATAATGTTAAGGGCTTCCTTTTCTACATATATTATCTTATAAACATAACAGCCTTAATGGTGACAGCTAAAGGTGTCATTATTTATATCAGAACATCTATTATTCTTTTCATGTCTCCACCTGCACAGCTAAAGCAATATTGCAACAATGAAGGAAGTCAACAATTCAGTTTTCTTTGTGCATTTCATGGCAGAAATCAGTCTTGGAGCTATCTGAACCATAATTGTTACAACTTCAGGAATAAAAGTTCAAATTAAAATGACAGCATTCAATCTAACAAGAATTTAAATTAATTTATCTTTCTACAGGAAGAAGGGTGAAATAGAACCATGCCAAAAATTTGACAGTTAGTTTCTCAAGCCAGCTTGAGAAATTGCAGCCTTTGCCATCATCTTCTACAGCTCTGTTGGAATCTGCTTTTGGCCAAATGATGCTCTGCTAAATAGACCCCGTACATCAGTTGCTTCTGTTAATTATTTTAATTCAGCCACCAGATGGACACATCCAGTTAAGAGGCCCTGTTATAATGAATATTCATACTCTTATTCTCAACATAGCTTTTTCAGGTACAATTTTTGATCACTTGCATCCAAAGGGTCTGTTGTAGAACGGAGAAAACGTTCTTAGGAACTTATTGAATCTTCTTTGGAAACTTGTGGAAAAAGCACCTCTCTGCCTTCACAATACATGAAATGGGTAAAGGACTTTTTATTGTTATAATTTGTGAATGGGGAAGTGTTGCCAAACAGCAAAAGGAAGAAGCACTCTTAGAAATGTGTAAACAAATTTTTTTTTAAGTTTTTCACTTTATTTATAGTTCTACCACATGTAAATCAATTACTGATAATCTGCTGAAAGATGTGATTCACCTTCATGAGTAGCTTGAACCAGAATTTCTACAGATCTTATATCTTGATTAAACTATCACTGTCTAATCACTGTCACTGTCCTTGGGAAATGTTTTAATCTCCTGAAAACTAACGCTTGCAGGTTAAAGGAAGATCCCATTTGGCTCATTGTAATTTTATTCTCAATGTTTGCAAGTGTCTTCAGCATCATGGGCACTCCACACTGCAGCAAGTTCAGGCAAGCTAATTTAAAGCAGAAACTGGAGCTGGAAAAGCAAGAGGCAAGATCTACAAACCAAGGCTGAAGAGATGAAGGGCAGATTAGGATCTAGCCCTCAGTAGGAGGAACTTGGACAAGATCTACATCTAGAAAGCTGGAAATTGGATCAGGACTTTAGACAGGAAGTAACACTCAAGATTAAGATTCTAGAGCACAATTGCAAGTAAGAGCTATTAAGCTTTCCAGAGTACCTGGTCCTGTTTCACGTGTACTGAGATAGGTTATACCAGCCTCTCAGAGGTGAGGCCATTACCCTTTGGAAAACTAGTTCTGGCCAGATGACTAACTAAGAGGTGCCTGGGCTGATACTGGGAGATACCTTGACTTCACAATCTTCAGTGGCAGCTGGGCAATCAGGATATCTTGAGTGACACGAGCATCTTCCTCATCATCAGATAGTCATGACCCCAACACTTTTTATTGGCAGTCAAGGGACATGTGAGCAGTGAGCTGGATCATGACTGCCCCGGTGAGACAAGAGAGACTGGCAAACTGCAGTAATGTTAATGCACATAAATGCTAAGAAAGTGAGATTAACCTCATGCCTTTCTGAAAATGGAGAAGATTTTCCTCTTGGTAGCAAAGAAACTAGAAACCACACACCATTGCACATACTGTCCTGATGCAACATTGCAAAATACATCCTGGATACTGGGCTGGTGTTCTTAAGCAAGGCGGGTACTCATTTCCCTTGTGGAAGGTGCAGATAAACAGAAATATCTAAACCAACAAGTTGTTCTGTGCCATAACACAAGACATGGCATTATATATTTCATAACACTATAACTTCTGTCCATTTTTGCATTTCTAATAGTTATGAGTATCTGTCAGTAGAGCCCTCTCATGAGTTTTTACCACCTAGATGCACATGTCCACACCTGCACACTTCAGGTCAGGCTGTTTACCTTCTCTGCTTCAGTGTATCTATCAGTGGGAGTGAAGGTGTGTGCTCCTAAAGAATTAGTTATTTTAAGATTAATTTATTTTTCTGATCAATAGATTTGTACATTCTTTGATATCAGTTAGGAAATTCTTGAGTTTCTTTTTCAAGATCTAGATGACGTTTTTCATACAACATACTTTTCTCATAAGTATTGACAGGTCTTTCTGCATTTTAACTGGAGATATACACATACTCTTCACACCAAATTAAAACCAGAGAAATAAACCACATTCAGGCATGAATGTTTGCTTCCTGTTAAATTCTGTGGAAATTGCAGAAGTATCTCCATGCATAATAGACAGGACTTGTTTTTCCTCTGCTGCTTGAACAATAACTTCCATTCCAGTCGCTGCTGATAAACCTTTCCTAATAAAATACATACCGACTTTGAACACAATGGGAAACTAAATTCCTTTATTTTCCTCACATACCTTTGTGCTTTTTTTACCTTTGTTGTATCACCACATGTTGAATTTTATCTGGATCTTCTAGAAGTTGCTTTGAAAATGTCTCATCATGGTATCAAGTTACATATTGGCAGAAATCTTTCCCAGTTTATCCAGTTTTGATCTGTTTCATTGGCTCCCTACAAGGTTTCAAATTGATTTTACATGATTATTCTTAAACTAAAATCTAGCAATCTTTTGGTTTAATATAGTTTTCAATTCTTAAATTTTGTGTCATTTTTTATTGTGTATTGTATTAGTCTTAGTCTAGCAGATCCTCTGCTGCCCTGCAGGTCTGACAAAGGCAGCAGCACAAGAGGGTTTCTCTGCATAGCCCCACAACTATGTAATTGCATTTAATCATCTGTAATTGCACTGCAAATAAGTCCCACTTCCATATTCATTCATCTGATGATGATGAGTAATCTGATTATGAGTAATCTCACTTTTGTGAGATTACTAATATCAAGTAGTAAATTTTGAAGAGTGGAGAGAGAGATTGAACTCCCTTTATGTCAGAGTTCTGGCCTTTAGTACTGGACTAAATTTGAAGTAGGAACCTACCATGGATAATCCTTCATATACCATCCTCAGCCTCTTGATAAGCTGCATATTCTCTTTCTATTTCAAAAGGTTTATTGGAGACTGCAGGTGTCAGGTTGCCTTTTAATTGTGCTCAGTGGCTTTAGGTTTCACTGCCTAATGGCAGATCAGTCACACTGTGATGATGTAGTTTAGCAACAGGCTAAATAAAGCCATTTTTGTTTTCCTGGCTCCTTAATCCATGTGTTGGCTATTATTTTAGTTCTGTGCCCCACAAGGCTTTCCAAGCAGTTTTCCAGACTTGTACATTGTACCCATTCCTATTTACAGAAACAAGCAGACTGCTGGTGCGAACACGTTCATTGGTTTGTAATGAAGTGTCTCTGTGTTGGAGAAACTAAGCCTTTAATTAAAACCAGCTGGCACTTATTAACTGTTTGGTGCTGACCATGGGTTTCAGTTAGAGATAGAGAAAATTAGAGAAAATACCTAAAAACTGTGGTTGATGATTTTCCTCTTAGACTACTCCATCCCACACAAGAGATGAGTAAACCAACTGCATTGTAACAGTTTTGTATCCAAAATGCTGCAGTATTTTCATCACAGAGAGTTTTACAAAAGGATAAATAAACCATGTGAGAACCACCTTGTTCCTGCTTCTGCATTTCCAGTCAGCCAATTTCCTTGAGTTACAATAAAGATAAATAAATGCAGAATTCAAAACTTTCAGCAAATATTGTGCTCTCAACAGCGTACGTACTGACAGTGGGTAGGGGAGAGTGGCTGGATGTGCACAGCTTTGAAACATAAGAGATCAAGAAGAGAAGCACAACACAGCCATTACAATAATACCCCCCAGAAGCAAAATCCAGTCCTAATTGTTTTCCATTTCAGTTATGAATTAGCTTTGCTAATGCTATTTCATTATTTCCCTTCTCATGAAATCTATTCCCCCAAATTAAGTGAGTTTGTCCACAACTTTTTGTTGGTGAAACTACAAAGATAAACCTGTTCAGTATTTGCAGAAAGAGACTACAGTGATTAATTAGGCAAAAGATTAGGAGCAAGGCCAATCTGGGTCCTAATCCCAGCTGAGCCATTTATGGTGTAACCTTGGGGAAGTTACTTGACCTTCATGTTTCTCAGCAAACTCTGCTGGAAATCGGATACCAGCTGGACCTCAGAGAATACCAGACACGTCTGCTGAACTCCTCCCAATTAGCTTTGTTAGAATAATGGTGAGAAGGCTTGCATTGCACATAAATACAGCCAAGGACCTTCTTTTCCTTTCCTGGCTGGAATAAACTAATATTAAGAGGTGGCCTATGAGCTACATATCCTGGCCAGTTGTTGGCTGTATCATAGATTAAAATAATGGTGATCATGAGACAATTAGGCTTTAAAAGCATTCCAATTCTTCCCTTCCAACCAGCATTCTTCTGCACTTTCAGAAAGGACGTTTATCAGATTAACTGATTAGAAAGATTAGATTTATAGGCCCAGACTCTTAGCTGCATCCATGATGAACTATGTGCATAATATGAGATCAGTTCTATGCAACTGGAAGAGATAAGTCCAGGAGTTCAAAATCCCTTAGGTGAAGTACTATTTTGGCCACATTTACCCCAAACACATCTGCCAATTATCCTATGCCAGTGACTTTATATCATCAAGGAAATTCCTCTTGCGAGGTGTATCCCAAAGTCCTTTCATGCAACTAGTTTATTTTCCTGAACTCAGCCTAAATTTTCTTCTGTCAATCTTTGTTCTGTTCTTAAATTTGAAAGAAAAAAAAAAAGAAAATAAATGAAAGGAACAAAAAAAAAAAGGCGAAAAGGCAAAAAACGGAATGGTGAAGAAAGAAAGGCTCAATCACTTTGGCAATAAAATGATAAGAGTCCCACATAATCCTCAGGAGCACAGTATGGGGTCCAGTATTGTGTAAGCTCCTCATGAAAGGCTTTGATGATGGGCAGAGTGCCCCCTCAGCAGGTTTGCCAGCCATACTTGGGGAGAGTGGTTAATACACCACTACTCCTTTCAGAGACACCTGGACAGGCTGGAGAAATGGGCAGACGAGATTCTCAATTATTCTTCAGCATAACAAAGTCTTTGAACTAGATGATCTCCAGGGAGCCCTTCCAACCTCACCATTTCAGTGATTTTGTGAGTCTGAACAAAGCCCAAAAAAAAAAAAAAATCAAGGATAATCTTGTTGCCTTCCTGCAAGAACTTAAAATCCATAAGTTTATTCAATATCTTTTTTTATACATGGTCAGTGGGATTTTATTAGAGATTAATAACTGAAATTTCAAAGATAGTTATTCCTGAGCAGAATTAAACTTCTTTGCGACTACAGATGAAAATATTTGAGCATACCTCTTTTCACTGATTTCTCAAAGGATCTTGGAGATTTTCACTCCATGGATAGCAAAAAGCCTTCAAATTCCCACTTTAATTTTCTTCATAATGAATTATAACATTTTCCTCTTTCACTGATACTACTATCTGACATCTTGTTTAACTTTGTAAATTGAAGGTTAAATGAAAACAAAGATTGTGTGAAATGTTTTGAGAAGTAGGTATCAAGCTAGAAGCAGTTTCAGGACCAAGGGTGAGTTGAGAAAGATGCAAAAGAAGAGGAAGGACTGTCAAAAGCCCCAGGGATTTTGTTAGGAACTACTGGTGGCAAACTAAGACTGGTGATTGTTGAGGAATGCAGGAGGGGAACCACAACCCACAGGTACAATAGAGCTTTGTGTGATGGGGCATTGTGGCTGACAAATTACTCAGACAAGAAATCTGCATTGAGAAATGTGTGAAACAGAGGTAAGCTTACTGATTAAGAGCCTGAGGATGGAGACTCAACTGGAATGGGTATTGTGAACAAACTGAGGGGCAAGCCTGCGACACAGGGAGGAGTTTGTGTGTGACTGACACTACAAGCTGATGACCTAACTGAGTCAATATGTTGCAATCCAATATATTAATTTATCTATGGAACTTTAATTAAGCTAGGAAATTATGTTTATAGAAGTTACTTAGTTACAATTAAAACTAAGTAAAAAACTTGAAGAGTAACAGGACTAAGACTTATTTTATTTCATCCATCTCAACAAAAATCTGTTTATTATAAGAGATTTTTTTATTTTAAAAAGGTGTGAGTTTAAACAGTAGTTGATAATAGCAACATTTGGATCAACTCTGCTTTTAAGTGCTAATTGGATGCTGGATTGCTGACACAGGTATGAACAGATTAGTTCCTTGGATGGAATGGCAGGAATGCTTGGTCAGGATATATGCTTGTGGTGGTTAATGCGTTATTTTGTCCTACTGTCAGCTTATTTATATTCCTTGAAGTGAAAACAGCAGCTAAGCTTCCACTGACCCCTTTAATTTAGCTTCACTGTGCATATGCAGCTCTTGCTCGAGTTTCAGAGAACAGCTCCATGGAACTGAATAGGGCAGTGTGGGGAGGGAGCTGTCTGTCAGCCAGGGAGCACGCAGTGGACAGGACAGGGTGACTGCAATAGGAAGAACGGCTTTGCACAGTAGATGCAGCTGCATGGAATGCTGGAGAGCGCAGTTTTATGTCTGCCTTTTCTAGAAGTCCCCTGGCATACTGACTAGGCCACTGAAGCATCGTGTTACCTCTGGAATTTCAGTGTCTCACTCTCTGAATAAAAGCTATTTACAATCCCAGGGAGCAGAAGCAGACAGCAGTTGAATCTGCCAGCCACACCAGTGGGGAACACTGTCATATGCACAGTGAAATATCATGCTGAATTCTCTGAAGGGTTACCTTCCAGTTTTCTAGATTCAGGCACCCAACATGAATTTCAGTTTGACTCTCCTCATGACCTAGATCCACTTCTATACAAGGAAGACAACACTTATCTCAAAGAGATATTGTGAAGATGACTATTACTGAAGGGACCCATGACTAAAGTTCAAACTTATCTTTTCAAAAGTCTAACTAAACTACAGTGAACAGAGGCAGAAATTCTGCAGGGAAAGAAGAAAGTCTGTTGGGATGTGTGGTGTGTCCTGCTGCAGGCCACAGTGATCAGGTCTGCTCAACAGACACAGGGCATAACCCTCTCTGCTTTATTTATATCCCTTCCCCACACACACCTTAAACAACCAACCAACCAAGCCTATTTTACTCCTTCCCCACTGCCTTCCATTTTGCTGACTACATCCTTACTTGAGAGTTTCAGCCTCATTCTTCACATCCCTGCCACTGTCCTTGAAAATTTACACCCATAGGGAGTCCCCTCCCTCCCCTCCACGTCTTTTGTCTTGCAGTCCCTCTTGTTACTCTGTTGCTATCTTAGCCTCGGCGTGGCCCCCTCCTTTCTCCTTTCCCCGAGGCCAGCAGTTTCTCAGCTGTCAGCCCGTGCTGCCATGGAGGAGTGAGGGCAGCTCCAGCCCCAAGTCCTGCCTTGCCAGCGCCGGAGCGACCCTTGAGCAGCAAGGCAGCCTGCACAAGGAGCTGCCTGCACAAGGAGCTGCTCTGCCAAAGGTGAGCCTTTGGCTTTGGGGCACACACCAGACCAGGTGAGGTGGAACACACTCCTCCTCTCACTGGCTGGTGGCACAAGGTCTGGTTCCTTTGCATGGCAGATGTGTGCTGACCACCAAATCATGGGATATCCTTCCCAGTGACAGGTGACACACTCCTGGTGCCACTGCTGGGGTGTCTCTCCAGCTGGCCCCCTCTACCTTCCCAATGCACCCAATCATGCCATACAAACCACAGTAAAATTCTCAAACATTTTCACAGGAGCAATGCTCTGTTTCACAAAACAATCAAACTGACTTAGTGGAAATTTCTGCTTCACAAGTGTCACTCGGACGGATCAAAGCCAGTTTGGTGTCATTCCCACCTAGCACCCACTTACTGTGTCATAACTGGGGTAAAGGAGTGCATGTGTTACTCCTTGGGGATGTAACAGCTGCTTCCCCTGATATTAAATCAACCCTCAAACCTGGAAAACAAACTATTAAATTACAACCTACAATATCTTCTTATTCCGGTTACTTTGCCATGCAGATACTACCCAAGCCTCTAAAGTTTCTCAACCAAACTATAGTTTATTTCTATTTTTACCCCCAACGTAATGATTTCATTTTAAAGTTTTGATTACTGCTTCCCGTGTAATTGTTAAAAGGAAAAAAAAAAAAGAGACAGAGAGAGAGAAGAAAAAAAGCTGATCCAGAAACCTAAGTAAAGTTGGGGGTCTGCAGGCAGCAGATGGAAAACAAGCACAGACCACTAGAAAAAATGTGAAAATGGGGTCAGCAGTAAAGTGAATTTAGCTTCCTCTATGGAAAATACATTTGCATTGACTTCATTAGCTTTGATTCACAGAAAAGGCAAACTTTAGGCTGCAGAGTTCTTTTTCATTTCCCTTGAAAGTTTGCTAACACAGATTTAAGGCATTTCATAACTAGATAATTTAAATAAATAACAAACAAATGGACAATTAAATGCACTATAACTCTTCCAAAGCCCTTTCTCAAGCATGTATCTGTACAGTATCCAGCATAATGCCATCCTTGTCTGTGACCGGGCATAGCTTCCCATGGCACCTCTCTGATACAAACAGCAAATAACAAAACAGAAAAGGATTTGTGAATATGTCCAAAATCTAAATTTCAAAAGTAGGGTGAGATTTTGCAGTGCAAACAAGTGTCTCAAGAATGTAGATACATTTCCTCTTGCAAAAGTCGATGTGAAGTGTTCGATCCATCCCCTGCTCCCTCTGGGGTTACTGCGCATGTGGCTGAGCCATGACCTGTCCACTGGCAATCATTTGTGTCAATGCAATTTGGCACTTCAATTCTGGGGGGGAAACCCCCCAGGGAGGAAATATTAACCATGGATTAACAGCAGTGAAAGAAGGTAAGTCTATGCATGAAGCCTGAATATTAATTCTTTTCAGACTGTTTTAGACTGCGACACATTTATTGTACTGGAAATAAAGCATTTCCATATCGATTTTAACACCATGGTCGCTGGGCCTTGTTTTAACTACAAGTCTGCTTTTGTATACTGGATAAAAATGAAGTTCTGGCGACCTCCTCTAAGTTCTTTGGGTTTTGTGAAAAGGAAAATCAGCAAATCATAATGTAATTTAATATCGGAAAGACATTTGCTTTATTGTCTATTAGACATATAACAGACCAAAAAAAAAAAAAAAAAGCCACCAGGAGCACTTGAATGTACAGGAAAAAGAAGTGAACCAGTTAAAAAAAAAAAAGTTTTTTTTAGAAAAGAAAAAATAAGAAAGAGCAATAAGGCAAAAACCTACATTCATTAAGGATTCCCTAATCCCTTTAAGAGGTCTGTGTATCCAGAGGAGAGCAGCAGAAGCATTAAAGATGGAAGATCAATATAAAATAGTTCTTGTGAGCAGTGACTTCGGCATTTAAAAGTTCAGAGATTTCTGGGGGTAAATTAATTAATTAAAAATGCAGTGTTCTGTAATAAGGAAATTAAAAAAAAATCATCTGGGCATGCTGCCTGAAAAATTACAAGATTATAACATGAAATATGAAAGTAAATAAAATTCAAAGCAATCAGAAATGCCTACATGCTTTTCCTTCACAGCAGCAATGAGAAATCACATCTTGTGTAACTGATACAGAACATTATTCTGCAGATGCTTCCAAGAGTGTAGAAGCCGACTCATGCAAGTAAAAGCTTGCATGAGTTGTGTGCTCAGCAATGCAGGTAACAAATTCAGTGCGTGATAATGAAGACTTCAAACCCGCTGGGCAGTAGAACAGGTTCTTTTGGCATCCCTAACGCCCATTTCATTTTGATATGCTGCCAAGAATGGATTTAAAACAGCTCTCTGAAACTGCTACTTGTGATACCCACGCTGCTGCCACCCAAAAGAGGTAATTTTGTTTAAAAAGAGTTGAAACAACTGAAAACCAGCAGCCCCCCAGAGAGATTGAGAGA
This sequence comes from Fringilla coelebs, assembly GCF_963513975.1. Lineage (NCBI taxonomy): Eukaryota > Metazoa > Chordata > Aves > Passeriformes > Fringillidae > Fringilla > Fringilla coelebs. The sequence goes on along the minus strand of NC_140066.1, from coordinate 21,640,216 downwards.
AAATGGACAATACCGCTGTCTGGGGTTTCCCAAGGCTCTGATAAAGGTGGGAGAGGTGAAAGACTGGTTTATATGGCAGGAGGAATAAGAGAGTAAAGGCAGAGAAATGCCCCAGGAGCACTAGAGGAGAGCAGCAAAGCCATGACGCAGGGGGGGGGTTTGTTTCCCTTCTTGCAAATGGCCGCACGCTGTCCCCCTGCTGCCCTCTCATCTTCCCACAGCGCCCCCAGAGCGGGCTCGGCTCGGGAGGGACTGGCAGGGGCAGCCAGCGCTGACGGCGGCGACTGCATTGGGCTTTCCTTTCTGCCGGCCTGTAGAGGTCTGGTTCCAACCGGTTTAAACCGCATCTGACCGGTTCTGACCGGTTCTGACTGGTTCAAACCGGTTTAAACTGGTTCCGACCGGTTCAAACCAGTTTAAACAGGTTCAGACCGGTTCCGACTGGTTCAAACCGGTTCAAGCCAGTTCAAACTGGTTCCAACTGGTTCAAAATGGCTTAAACCAGTTCCAACTGGTTCCGACTGGTTCCAACCGGTTCAAACCGGTTCCAAAAGGTACCGACTGGTTCAAACCAGTTCTGACGCATCAAACTGGTTCTGACAGGTAGCGACCGGTTCAAAACGGTTCCGACCGGTCCAAACCGGATCAAACTGGTTCTGACAAGATCAAACCGGTTCCAACCAGATCAAACCGGTTCTGACTAGTTCTGACCGGTTTCGACCGGTTCCGACCGGATCAAACCGGTTCCGACCGGTTCCGACTGGGTCAAACCGGTTCTGACCGGTTCTGACTGGTTCGAACCGGTTCCGACCAGTTCTGACTGGTTCCGACCGGATCAAACCGGTTCCGACCGGTTCCGACCGGTTCGAACCAGTTCGGACCGGTTCAAACCGGTTCCGACCGGTTCAAACCGGATCAAACTGGTTCCGACTGGTTCCGACTGGTCCAAACCGGTTCTGACCGGTTCCGACCGGTTCCGACCGGTTCCGACCGGTTCAAACCGGTTCTGACCGGTTCCGACCGGTTCCGACCAGTTCCGACCGGTTCCGAATGGTGCGAACCGGTTCCGACCGGCTCCAACCGGTTCTGACTGGTTCCGACCGGATCAAACCGGTTCCGACCGGTTCCGACTGGTGCGAACCGGTGACGACCAGTTCCAACCGGTTCTGACTGGTTCCAACCGGATCAAACCGGTTCCGACCGGTTCGCACCAGTTCCGACCGGTTCAAACCAGTTTAAACCGGTTCCGACCGGTTCGAACCGGTTCCGACCAGTTCCGACCGGTTCCGACTGGTACCGACCGGGTCAAACCGGTTCTGACCGGTTCCGACCGGTTCCGACTGGTGCGAACCGGTGACGACCGGTTCCGACCGGTTCCGACTGGTGCGAACCGGTGACGACCGGTTCCGACCGGTTCGCACCAGTTCCGACCGGTTCAAACCGGTTTAAACCGGTTCCGACCGGTTCCGACCGGATCAAACTGGTTCCGACCGGTTCAGACCGGTTTAAACCGGTTCCGACCGGTTCCGACCGGTTCACACTGGATCAAACCGGTTCCGACCGGTTCCGACCGGTTTAAACCGGTTCCGACCGGTTCTGACCGGTTCAAACCAGTTCAGACCGGTTCGGACCGGTTCCGACCGGTTCAAACCGGTTCCGACCGGTTCAAACTGGATCAAACTGGTTCAAACTGGTCCCGACCGGTTCAAACCGGTTCTGACCAGTTCCGACCGGTTCCGACCAGTTCCGACTGGTGCGAACCGGTTCCGACCGGTTCCAACCGGTTCTGAGTGGTTCCGACCGGATCAAACCGGTTCCGACCGGTTCCGACTGGTGCGAACCGGTGACGACCGGTTCCGACCGGTTCCAACCGGTTCTGACTGGTTCCGACCGGATCAAACCGGTTCCGACCGGTTCCGACCGGTTCGCACCAGTTCCGACCGGTTCAAACCGGTTTAAACCGGTTCCGACCAGTTCGAACCGGTTCCGACCAGTTCCGACCGGTTCCGACTGGTGCGAACCGGTTCCGACCGGTTCCGACCGGTTCAAACCGGTTCCGACCGGATCAGACCGGTTCACACTGGATCAAACCGGTTCTGACTGGTTCCGACCGGATCAAACCGGTTCCGACCGGTTCCGACTGGTGCGAACCGGTGACGACCGGTTCCGACCGGTTCCGACCGGTTCAAACCGGTTCTGACCGGTTCCGACCGGTTCTGACTGGTTCCGACCGGGTCAAACCGGTTCTGACCGGTTCCGACCGGTTCCGACTGGTGCGAACCGGTGACGACCGGTTCCGACCGGTTCCGACCGGTTCGCACCAGTTCCGACCGGTTCAAACCGGTTTAAACCGGTTCCGACCGGTTCCGACCGGATCAAACTGGTTCCGACCGGTTCAGACCGGTTTAAACCGGTTCCGACCGGATCAAACTGGTTCCGACCGGTTCAGACCGGTTTAAACCGGTTCCGACCGGTTCCGACCGGTTCACACTGGATCAAACCGGTTCCGACCGGTTCCGACCGGTTTAAACCGGTTCCGACCGGTTCTGACCGGTTCAAACCAGTTCAGACCGGTTCGGACCGGTTCCGACCGGTTCAAACCGGTTCCGACCGGTTCAAACTGGATCAAACTGGTTCCGACTGGTTCCGACTGGTCCAAACCGGTTCTGACCGGCTCCGACCGGTTCAAACTGGTCCCGACCGGTTCAAACCGGTTCTGACCAGTTCCGACCGGTTCCGACCAGTTCCGACTGGTGCGAACCGGTTCCGACCGGTTCCAACCGGTTCTGAGTGGTTCCGACCGGATCAAACCGGTTCCGACCGGTTCCGACTGGTGCGAACCGGTGACGACCGGTTCCGACCGGTTCCAACCGGTTCTGACTGGTTCCGACCAGATCAAACCGGTTCCGACCGGTTCCGACCGGTTCGCACCAGTTCCGACCGGTTCAAACCGGTTTAAACCGGTTCCGACCGGTTCGAACCGGTTCCGACCAGTTCCGACCGGTTCCGACTGGTGCGAACCGGTTCCGACCGGTTCCGACCGGTTCGAACCGGTTCCGACCGGATCAGACCGGTTCACACTGGATCAAACCGGTTCTGACTGGTTCCGACCGGATCAAACCGGTTCCGACCGGTTCCGACTGGTGCGAACCGGTGACGACCGGTTCCGACCGGTTCCGACCGGTTCAAACCGGTTCTGACCGGTTCCGACCGGTTCTGACTGGTTCCGACCGGGTCAAACCGGTTCTGACCGGTTCCGACTGGTTCCGACTGGTGCGAACCGGTGACGACCGGTTCCGACCGGTTCCGACCGGTTCGCACCAGTTCCGACCGGTTCAAACCGGTTTAAACCGGTTCCGACCGGTTCCGACCGGATCAAACTGGTTCCGACCGGTTCAGACCGGTTTAAACCGGTTCCGACCGGATCAAACCGGTTCCGACCGGTTCAGACCGGTTTAAACCAGTTCAGACCGGTTTAAACCGGTTCCGACCGGTTCCGACCGGTTCACACTGGATCAAACCGGTTCCAACCGGTTCCGACCGGTTTAAACCGGTTCCGACCGGTTCTGACCGGTTCAAACCAGTTCAGACCGGTTCGGACCGGTTCCGACCGGATCAAACTGGTTCCGACCGGTTCAGACCAGTTCAGACCGGTTTAAACTGGTTCCAACCGGTTCTGACCGGTTCCGACCGCTTCCAACCGGTTCCGACCGGTGTGAACCGGTGACGACCGGTTCCGACCGGTTCAAACCGGTGACGACCGGTTCCGACCGGATCAAACCGGTTCCGACCGGTTCCGACCGGTTCCGACCAGTTCCGACCGGTTCCGACCGGTTTAAACCGGTTCCGACCGGTTCTGACCGGTTCCGACCAGTTCAAACCAGTTCGGACCGGTTCCGACCGGTTCCGACCGGTTTGAACCGGTGACGACCGGTTCCGACCGGATCAAACTGGTTCCGACCGGTTCAAACCGGTTCTGACCAGTTCCGACCGGATCAAACCGGTTCTGACCGGTTCAAACCGGTTCCGACCGGTACCGACCGGTTCAAACTGGTTCCGACTGGTTTATACCGGATCAAACTGGTTCCGACCGGTTCAAACCGGTTCTGACCGGTTCTGACCAGTTCAGACCAGTTCGAACCAGTTCCGACCGGTTCAAACAGGTTCCGATCGGTTCCGACCGGATCAAAACGGTTCCGACCGGTTCCGACCGGTTCAAACCGGTTCCGACCGGTTCCGACTGGTTCAGACCAGTTTAAACCAGTTTAGACCGGTTCTGACCGGTTCAAACCGGTTCCGCCCGGTTCAAACCAGTTCCGTCCGGTTCCGACCTGTTTGAAACGGTTCCGACCGGTTCCGAGAGGTTCCGACCAGTTCCGACCGGTTCCGACTGATTCAAACCGGTTCCGACCGGTTCCGACTGGTTCCGACCGGTTCCAACTGGTTCAAACCGGTTCTGACCGGTTCAGACCAGTTTAAACAGGTTCAGACCGGTTCCGACCGGATCAAACTGGTTCCGACTGGTTCCGACCGGTTCCACCTGGTTCCAACCGGTTGCGACGGGTTCAAACCAGTTCCAACCGCATCAAACTGGTTGCGACCGGATCAAACCGGTTCTGACCGGTTCCGGCCGGATCAGACTGGTTCCAACCGGATCAAACCGGTTCAGACCGGTTCCAGTTCCGACCGGTTCAAACCGGTTCTGACCAGTTCTGACCGGTTTAATCCGGTTCCGACCGGTTCTAACCGGTTTAAACCGGTTCACACCGGTTCTGACTGGTTCATACCAGTTTAAACAGGTTCCAACCGGTTCCGACTCGTTCAGACCAGTTCCTACCGGATCAAACCAATTGCGACCGGTTCTGGCCGGTTCCGGCCGGTTCTGACCGGATCAAACCTGTTCCGACTGGTTCTGACCGGTTCCGGCCGGTTCTGACCGGATCAAACCTGTTCCGACTGGTTCTGACCGGTTCCGGCCGGTTCTGACCGGATCAAACCGGTTCCGACCGGTTCAAACCAGTTCCGACTGGTTCCGACCGGTTTAAACCAGTTCTGGTTCCGATCGGTTCTGACCAGTTCCGACCGGATCAAACTGGTTCTGACCGGATCAAACCGGTTGCGACCGGATCAAACCGCTTTAAACCAGAATCCGGCTGGTTCAAACCGGTTCCGACCGGCTCCGAGCAGGAGGCTGGCCTGTATTATGTGGGACAGTTTCTGCTGAACAATGCCAGTACAACCATGCATTCTTTGGCCGTCCCAGTCTCCCCTGCAGCCACAGCCGTCCCTTTACCTCCTGCCATGTTCCCTCCCTTGTCCCTCCCTCCCCTGGAGAAGCGGTGAGCAGCGCCTGCCCCGGTCCCGGGCAGACCCAGCTCATTCATCTCAAAGAGCTCCCACGAGAGGCTTTTCTCAGGGATGTGACCCAAACCGGTGACAACATCAAAAGTTCACTGTCCACACCCACCGATGTCGGAGCAGCACAGATGTTGGCCTCGGTTACTCACCCGACAACAAAACCTACGGCTGGGGAGTCTCCCGAATTTTGCAGTTGGTTCGTTCCTGATAATTTCTTTTGCGAGCACCAAGTGGTAACTTGGTCCTTGCAGTGCTCCCTTGCCACATTCAGCTCTTGTTCCACAAACACAGACATCCAGTGAGGTGTAAGTGTGAATGAAAACTCACCCGAGAGTCACCTTCCCTGCAGCCCGTGGATTCTCCTTTGGACGCAGAGCAGAAGCAGACACAGCAGAGCAGGGCTGAGCAGTGAGTGCAGCAGTGCCCAGCATGTTACACCAACTCAAGGTTTGGCGGTGCTCAGAGCTCCACAAAGCATTAGACAATCAGTACTCTGAAAGGCTGCCTAAGAAAACAGAAAATCAGTATTATTATTCTCATTGCAGCGATGGCAAATGGAGCCTCAGAGAGATTAAATGACCCACCCAAGGTCAGATAAGTGACATCTTGCAAAGCTAACTTGTAAATCCAAACAATCAAATCACTAGTCTAACATCTTAATAACCAGTCGCTCTTCTTCAGTTTTTTCACGAGTTTGTCACTGAAGGTGGAGTAGAACTGTAGAAGTTTTGTCCCATTTTTTCCAGTGCCCCTCAGTCTCTTCCAGTCAGATGCAGAGAGGGAACAGGTACCACACTCTGCTGCGGGCTCGCAGATGTTGAGGAATACATTCGGTGCAGGTAGCTGGGTGATGCAGGTAGAACTCCCAAGATGGGGACAGGAGGCCGTGAACGGCTCGCTTTGCACAACAAAGGGCCCGGGCACCTGTGGCGTCGGCCAGGGGACCGGACACAGACACAGCAGGAGCCGCTGGCCCCAGACTTGCACGCGTATGGATTTTAAGGGCATAAAAACTCCAGGGTTTCCTTTGTTCAGGGTCCCTCTTCGAAGGCTCAGTCTTGAGCTGTTATGCTGTTGTTGAGCCAAGATGAAATTCTTCTAAGGATTCAGAAGCCTGAGGCTCTGCGCTGGGAAACCTGGAGTGGGGCCACTAAGGAAAGCTGGTGTGGCTGTGAGTGTGGCGAGCGCAGGGAGCCAAGCAGAGCTCGGGGAGCTCCCTGGAGCCGCCCGCGGGAAGGGGCCTCGGCCCCAGCTCAGGCTGTGACTGCTGGAGCGGCTCCCGATGGTCGGACGGGAAAGGTTCCTTAACGCAGATACACACTTCAGTGTAAAGCTAAAGAGAGATGTTTAGGCTTTCCATATGGGCTTTCCACATGAAGAGGCTTTCCAGGCTTTCCATATGAAGAGCAAACAGACGTTTCAACTCCACAAATATCAGTAAATTCAACACCAAATCATCTTAGGTAGAACACAACTATGTCAATAGTCAGGACGGAACAACATAATTTTAAAAATGTTCAGTGTGTGATCATCCAAGCACAGCCCAGAGCTCTGAGCTGAAGAGGAAGGACTCTGCCTATTGGAAATTTCAATCTACGTATTCTTTTAAATGGCTAGAGTGTTTTCTATGTATCTATATAACTACATATGTGTACCTAAAGCTCCCTATTTATAGAAGTTTATAGTTTATAGAAGATCAAAAGTTTATAGAAGATCAAAAATCTGAAAATGTAGTCAAAGCATTCCACTGTAAGTAGTTATCAAAAGCAAGTAAATCAAAGATTATGGAGACACATTTGGCAAAGAGTATGAGGAAACTGTTCAGAATTTTGCGTGAAAGAATCATGCTGAAGAGCAAGCTCAGACTAGTTTGGAGAGACAGTAACAAGGAAATCACGTTCACCTTGTTCTATTCTGAATCAGAGGCCAATGAGTGATTTCTCATCTTTTGTGGAAATGCTGTTTTCTACCCTAACTGATCCTACCAGAAATTTCACAGCGTGAATGCTTAGTGCAGGACAAAAATGCTACCGGCACATCCAGACATCACGTAACCCGCCATATTCCAAGGGCTCATCCTGCCCTGATGGTGGTGGCAGAGGCCAGACTGGAGACAAACAGTGCTTTAAAGTTGTCTGAACTGCAAACACAAATGACAGAAAGCAATAACACTGCCCACACGAAGCATGAGTGCAATCATCGCCTATCTCTCCCAGGGAGGAAGAGGACGGAGCAGAAGACATTCGAACCCCGTCAGGAGGGATTTTTCACCGCCCTGAACACTACACGTTGCCAGCGTCATTCCTGTAAACATTTTGCTTCCCGCAGTTCTTCTCCTTTCAGGATTTCGTTGTTGCTGCTCTGGAGAAGCCTGGGGCGCCTTGTCCTGAGGCAGAGCGGGCTGGGGAGGGAAGCGGAGATGGGAGCAGCGTGTGGCAGAGCCTCATCTCCGGTCCTGGGCGTCCCTCTAGAGGTGAAACAGCAGCCTTGTCCCCAGACCTGTATATCCGCACACATCCCTGCCGGGCTGGCGAACAGGGATGGGGGTGTGAGCTCTGAGAATGCGGCACGTGTCCGAGCAGGTCTCGCTTGTCATGAGGAGGAAAGACTCATTTTTTTAAAGGTTGCAGAGTTCACGGGTTGGGCCAGTTGCTGCCAGGGGGGAGTTCTAACTGTTGGTTGTTGATAGTTTCATGTTGTGATCATCTGTTAATAGTCAGTCGTTAACTCCCTATTGTTGAGAATTCTCCCTTTTTTTTACCACCCTGCTGCTGCCTTGAGGATGGCACCACCCCCCCCCCCCCCCCCCGAGACCGGTGAAGGAGAGGGGACAACGGGACTAACATGCAAATGAGGAAATAGTTCACCAAACCTAACGAAAACCCCTAAAAACAACGAGCCAACACGAAATTAGAGAGATCGAAGTGATGTCTGGATGTGAGGAACAGAACCCAGTGCCCGCTGAGAACCCTTTTCACCCTTCACCATAGCCCC